>NC_052620.1:26363693-26963693 GCF_016545825.1 Eucalyptus grandis
TCCACTTTACGGACGAAAGTGCTGGTCTTCCCTCCATTGCATAAATCGGCCCCATTCAAAACCAGAACAAGAACAAGAACAAGAGCAGCCCCAACAGCAGCAACTGAACAACGAGAAGAAGAAGATCCCAGAACAGCCATCTTGGTCTTATTCTGGGAGGAGTCAGAGCACGAGCCAACGTGACAGACTCCCCACGAATTCTCACTTCAATCGCACTGCCTCTTATATAGGTGAATGTAGTACCGAGGAACGCGCCTTTGCAAGATAGGAAATTGCATAAGACTCGGGGAATATCCACGGGACCAATACGCATCTACAGGGTAAACGTCAACTCTTTTGAGCGCTTAAATGTGGAAAGAGGCTGTCCCCCTTTTTTTTTAAAGGGAATACGCGATTGATTTAGTCCATTTCTTTCCTTCCCTTCTTGATAAGGCTGGTCTGGAGTATGCAGTTGACGGCGAAACCGTGGGAGATTTCGTAATGATAACGGCGAAAAAGCGCATTCAATTGACTCTGCTTCTGGTAAGGACAGGAAGGCAATAATGTTTTGGACGAAAATTGGGTGTCGCCACTGCCAGTTTCTTTCGCGTGCAACTGGCTTGGACAATCGATAGATGCAGCAAAGAAATCGGCCACTTTGAAATTCGAATCGGTGGCGACGTGATCTGGTGGCGACGTTTCACTGAAGAGGAAAAGAGTTGGGTCTGTGATCTTAGGTTTGACGTGACCAAACCAGTCATATGCTTCCGAAAGGAAATTGGCTCCGAATAGTCCAAAGGTTCACGTGTCTTCTCACATCACGAGGAACTTGCGCCATGTTTCTTTGATCAGATTCAACTTCTTATTACGCCAAAGGGCCAAATGCTTGTTTTTACATGCATTTATTGCACCACATGTCCATGTTCTTGTTCTCTGCTCAGAAAAGTACCTTATAAGCTCCTCAATTCATATTTAAATGACAACGTGAATTTTGTATGATAGGTTTAAAAATTTCCCCATTTATGTCTCTATTTGTGCTTTCATAGTTCTTATTGAATCCTGTTATTTTATGCGCTCAATATGTTGCATGTGCTCGTCTTATTATTCAATGTATGTAGCAATTTCGAGTGCTATCGTTTTCTTTAAATCAGGGGATAAACTTACATGATGAAATTTGAATCCACTTTAACCACATAAACTGTACCTGATAATTTGATTAATGCATTTTTTAATAAGTTTTTTTTTTTTTTGGGTGGAAAAAAGTCAATACCATTGTCTAGCGTAATATAATAATATAACGTTGGCAAGGACAAGAGGCGGGCCAAATGTGTGAAAGTGAGAGAAAGCAACACTAGGAATCCAATTAACAATGAAAGACCAACTAGCACATTTCCAATTCCAATCCGGTTGTTGCAGGGATATGCCGAAAGCCGTAAGGACCACTTTTCTTTTACTAGAGTCAAAAGCCACCAAAAGAAGCTCCCCTAGATATGTTCATCACCGTTCTCATTCGATCGGTATCTAATCATGTGAATCCCATTATTTAATCTTTTTAGCTCAATACCATATGAGAACACAACTTTGTGATACTTTTAGCCCAACCAAAGTGATTTAAAAAAGTTCAACACCTTTCTTTAAAATGCGTCTAAGAAAGTATAGGCTTTTCCACATTAAAAAAAATAAAAATAAATAATTGTCGACCCAATCCATTACTAGTTGTTTCGGCTTGCACCAGAATCAAACGTTCCTATCTAACTTGTACTAAAATCAGAGCATAATTAGAATATTCGCATGATAAATAATTTGGAATTGATTCAAACATTATCTCCAACCCGCACCATAATTAAAAACAAAATAAGAATATCTACATGATAAGCAATTCGAGATTGGTTCAGTCGATCTTTTGGTTGTCAGTTTTTATTACTTGAGATTCTTTCTAATTGTGTGTGTATAAGTCATCATTGACTTTGTAATGGAGCTACAATTTAGAAATCAAAATGTACAATTCTTCTTCGTTCTCTTCTTAGCTTTGTCTCTCATGCTTATTTCACCCCGTCAACTTGCGGGAATGTTGACCTTGTCTCCCACTATTCCAGGTCCTTCCAAAATCTAAACACGAACAGAATATTCGCATAATAATGCAATCCGAGATTGAGTCAAATTTGTGAAGTTACAATTTCTTTTATCAATATTTATTACTTGAGATTCTTTCTAAGTATATATATACACAATTTATAAATTTGCATATAGAAATCTTCTCAATTATTTGTTTCCTACATCCTTATTTTTATCTACACTTTTAACATGACATGTCAAATATCTTCAATTTGTTTTTTCGATTAATTTTTACTCTACTCTTAATTTAAACCTCACGCTCAAACTTTTGCTTAATTTCATCGTAGGATGTGCTCAATCATCCCCATCCCTACTTCCTTTGAAAGGTGGGGATTTGAATCCCCACCTCCTTCTTGAAGGGTGATCATTTGAGTAAACACCGGTGGTTGAATATCTTCAATTAAAAAGTACTATTTTATACTTGTGGGATGATGTTAGCATCCGTTAAGTGTCCCATGAAAATTTGCGATTCCACATGGCAGTCTTATGTGGATGATAATTTGCAACGGTCATAACCTGCAGTGGTTAAGATAATTAAATTGTTAATTTTATATAGTTGACATCATTAAAATAATTAGTGTCCTTATTTCTCCAAGAAAGAAAGAGGACGCGAGAAAAATGATTCCGGTCGGGAAACTTTCAAAATGTCAAAGAATAATGTAGAAAATGAAGATCCACTAGATTCTGTATAATCATGATGCACTAGGAACGGTTCACTAATGTATTCAATTTAACTTAATCGCATTAATATGTTGCTTCCACTCTCTTTTGAGAAAGTATGCAAAACAACAGTAAAATCAACCACAAAGGAAGCTTCGATTACTTGTTTGGTGTCTTAGAAAGAGATTATTCCACGATGATTCAGAATCGATGACAGAATTGGCCAAACAAATCAAGAGTAGGTTTCGAGTTCCTCCTTTGATTACGCTTGAGCCCTTTTTGCTCATAAGTAGACACCCCAAATTTTCCAATTGATACGAGACTAACACAAGCAATAAGTGAATATCAAGCTAAGTTTTGAGTTTCTCATCTGCAATATCGTTGTGATCACTATCATTTTTACATGATTAGAAAATATAATAATCCGATTCATTTACTTACTCAGAAAAACTCGACGTGCCTATCTTCTCTAGTGATAAATATTCACGTGTTATGATTTATCGGTTAAATTTTTAGTAAGATGATGACGTGTGGACCGGTGAAAAGCCTGACAAGTCAACGAAGCAAAGATCGAGCGCTCGCCGGTAGACTTGTGGACGAGAACTTGTGATCATCCCCGAGCGACACGAGGAATCTTGGTACCGAACGAAGTGGAATTGTCAATGAAAATTGTATGAATGCCTCGTGAGTTGACTGACTAAAACTCTCCAAGCCATCTTTAGTGCTCCAAGTAGTCTAGTCCCCACCCTATCCTTTTTCTTTTCGCATTCCCATTTATTTTAAATGCCATTTATTTCATGAAAAAATATATAATTTAAAAAGTATTTTCTTAAAATAATAATTTACATAACTTGAGAGAACTAAATTTTCATTATCAAAACAATTTATGTTCAAATATCTTTGTGGATGATGATTTTTTGTTGTTGCACATTGACCTTTGTAAGCAATATAGGCAACTATTTTTAAGAAAATATTTTTTCGAATGATTTATTTTTCGTGAAATAAATGGTGTCTTAATTGATAACTAACTAAATTTATGCCCGGTCTGGTTACATAAGTAGGTTGGTGTAAAACTCAGCTGATTGTTAAGATGTCAGATTCTAATGTTTTCGAAAGCATAGACGCAAAGGCCATCTTGACTTTGCTCATATTAGAAAAAGAATGCGGTCCACAATTTACGGCTACTTTAAACAATCAATTCATCGGGAAAATACTTACATGAAATTAGTATGCTTGGTAGATTGAATCTAGGTCAATGAAAATGACGTGATCAAATTCATTTTATTTGTATGTACCGAATAATTTAATGTCCTTGAAATTGATCTTCCATCTTCGGACCACATATACCGCGCATAAATGGAGGAAGACCATGTGTGTATAAAGAGCACATAACTCCATTATCAAGCGATGTGAGATATCTTCAAAGGTCCTCGACTTAAAATGAGTATAACAAATGAGTCTTACCCAATATATTTTTCCTTCAAATCCTAAGAATGCAGATTGTCCCCACTTGGTTTGCATCTTCCCCAGCTAACTGAAGCTTAACTAACTAAAGATCAATCTGGCAGCTCCATACCTCGTTAGATTCAACCAGTTTGAGTGCTTGAGTAAATACACGGTGGGTGCAAATGTGGGTAATCAACCAGTCTGTAAGAGAATGGATCTGCTTGAACTAAAGGGACTTATAAGTAACCTGTCCTAATATTCGCAATCCTTTCCTTTAAACCCCATTAACCATCCTGCATACAATATTGTTCACACCGAAAAATGACCAACTAAAGACTAAGTCTTTAGTGAAACAAACGGAAATAATATATATCTTTTCTCGATTTGGTCTATCCAGACATTCCATGCGTTCAAAAATATGCCTGTGGATAATGGAGAAGTACCAAGTTTTCCGTGAATCTCTCCACTTGAGAAACAGAAAGTTAATCCATATCAACTCCCCGTATCTGTAACCTTAAAACTACAGCTAATGGAATTTCTTAGTCCATGGTTACGTTTTGTGATGATGTATCAATTTACAATCTCATATTCATGGACACAACGACTATCACATATTTATAAACACAGACAACTATCACACGCATCGTATCACATGCTCTCCTAGGATAAACAGACTTATCCATGTCCTTGAGCTCAACCCGATTCTATCTTCAATTTTAGTTTTCTTAACCCGAGGTTCTCAATTTAATTTGAAACTACACGCTCCTGCTCAGGACCACCTCACACGTTTTTGGTTCAATGTACAGTCTGGTAAAGCATATCTTTGTCCATTCAAAGGAATTTACTCTCAAGAATTATTGCATGTTAATTTAAAATCTTTATTATGATTGTGACCTGAAAAGTTTGTTCTACACGTATATCTTTTAGATAAGATGAACACTCTTAAACGTGACATGTTTTATCGAAATTGATTGTATTGAGAAATCAAAATTGTAATTCTTCGGCAAAAGTTTTATAGACATGTTTATTAGAAACTTCAGCAAACAAGAATATGCAGTCTACCAGAATTCAAGTATGAATATTTCATTCACCAAAAAAGAGGTATGCTGTTACAAAGAAATGAACGTTTCATTCACAAAAAAAAGAGGTATGCTGTTACAAAGACATCGTACAATAGACTTGAACAAGCCTAATTGTAGAACTTTTATTTACTTGGAAATATATTGAGGAAATTCAAAGAGAAAACTTGTTCTATTGTGTGATAACAATCAAACGCTTGTTGAATCATCAATAGGATGCCAGATTCTATTGAAGAACCACATAGAATCGGCTTCCGCTGCATATCCATCCTGGTTTCTGTGCCAACTATAATATGCATGCGTTCGGTTCTTAATATCGAAAATTGCATGGCCAAAGCTGGCTTCGCGGTAGGCCGAGTATTTTGGCTGGGGTTTTGTCATGCTGCATAACGAAATCAGATATGCACATGATCCAATGCCAACCCAGAATAGTCATAAAAAAAGTTGGGTAGTGCTTTGTGAGGTGGATCGTCTTACTTGGTGGACAAACCTTCAATATTGCCTCCATCGCCAATCGTTATGTACACTAGAGCTGATAGATTATCATTGGAAATTGTGATTCATTTTCTCTAAAATTACATGGATAAATTTTTTTATTATGATAGTTGGAGAAGTTTCTGGTACTATGTAGGCAGCAAGACTATGTGGGCAGTAAGAAGTCAATTTAGAGAAATAAACTAAAGTCATTAAAAGGAGCTGTAGAATATAGAAAAATGGAGAATAAGGGAGAAGCAACGATAAGATCTCGAAGAAAGAAGAAAAGGAAAGCAAAGTCCAACTTGGACTTTGACTAGCAGCAACAAGCAGGAGATAAAGAAGCAAGCTGAAATTTTATATTATTTTATGTACTCTTAAGTTGGTAGAATAAGACGGTAACTCACGCTTATAAATAGGCTTGTAATTGATCATTTGTGTGTGTTTTGTGGGGATAAACCAAACCTCCACAAATCTTGTTTGTTCAAAGAAAAAAAAATCCAAGTAAAATGATGTTAACCCTCCACCGTGAAAGATCTTAGACCTCCACCATAACCATACGGACTCACGACATCCAAAATGGCGCGAAGGAGTAGTGAAAATCAAAAGTAGCAACATCCCGCTCGCCACCTTGTGGACACTATCTTGTCCCATATCTCGATGAGTGTTACGGTACGAAATTTTTATTATTGTGTCATCTTAAATTTGCTGAATATGTTTTGGTATTTATAGTTTAGTTGCATAATGCTGCATTGTGGATGTATGCGTAATTTGAATTTGTAGGTTTGCTTTTTTAGACTACCAATACCTCCATCAAACTAATTTGTTCAACTAATGAAACTATTTTCCCATATCCCATGTCCTATATCCTTCAATTATCTTATCTTGTCGTTTGTCCATCCACTATGAACTATAACACACATTTGCACACATCACTAATAAAAAACTATCATCAATACCAAAACCATGCTTTTGCATGCACACATCCAAAATTTTTAACATAGTATTAGAGCTAAAATTCGCCTAGGTTCGTAACTGAGCTAGGCATAGGGGACCATGAAGCCAGAGCTAGGCATATCAGATGGTTATGGGCATTTGTCCTCACCATCCTCAACTAAAAAGGCTAGAGCTCGAGCGAGAGCCAGAATAAAAGGCCAGAGCCTGAATGAGAGCCAAGAAAGCCAGAGCCAAAATCAAAGCTGGAGCCGGAGCTAAAGCTAGAGCCTATGAGAGCCAAAGCCAAAGCTCGAGCTAACAACTACAACTAACAACATTTTGATGCTCCGAGACATATGGGGCATCGTTGAAGAAAAAACATGCACATCATCTAAAGATAGGTGCAAGTGTTTCAACAAGAGAATGCAAGGGATCATGGAACGAAGATGGAATAAAAGAAATGGGACAAACTACAAGAGAAATTTCAAGGTACGTCTGAGACTTAATAATACAATGTCCAAATTATCCTGAAAATGGATCAAGGGGAAGTGTTGGAAATTATGATCCATTTTCTCTAAAACTATATATAAACTACTAACTTAATCATGAATGCAAGAACCTTCGTAGCAGCATCCATGTTGAAGATTGTCTAGAATTGTTGAGAATGTAGGTTGCTAGATGAACCTAGAAGATTCACGTGGAATGCAAGCAAGCAGAAGCCAAGTTGAAGAAGAAATCCTAGAACAAGCTAGAGAAGTCTACGTGCATGGGAAATCTTGAAAATAAGTCAACAATGGCTGCTTAACCATGAAGGAAGAAGGATTAAGAGTACGTGGGTAGTAAGAGTACTTGGAGAAGAAGAAAAATAGTTGTCTTACTACTGTGCTATGGCGGTGAAAAAAGTCAAAATTATCATGCTGGTAGTCGGTAGAGTTGCTCTATAAATAGAGCCTAGAATCATTCATATAGCGTGTGAGGTGAACCCTCCACCTTGTGTGTGGGGGTAAATCCTCCACCGCGAGAGGTCTTAGGCTCCGTTTGGGAACAGCTTTCCCAAGGATCTTTGAGGGTCCAAAGGCCTTTGGGCCAAATGTTGAGTGTTTGGCAATTTTTTTTCACTTGCCTTTGCCAAAGGCAAAGCCTTTCCAAGGCTGAAAGCCCAAGGCAAGTTGGGGGCTGCCTTGGGCATTCTTGGCATGCTAGCTTTGAGAATAATAAGTTTTTTCTTCCGAAATTGTCCTTGTTTTTTCGTTTTTCCGGGGCTTTACCCCGATAACTATTCATCATCTTCATCCTTCCCTTCTCTCTACTGAGAACACGGCCAGCATCGGCAAGTAGTCGTCGGCGAAAGGCAGGCGGTCCGGCGAAGGGTAGGTGGTTTGGCTAGGGTCCCACGACCCTCGAAGAGGGTCACCGCGCGGAAGACGCCGGCAACCCAGATCATGCGCGGATCTGGGTCGCGGAGACCAAATCGCGAGTGCCGACGACCTCCGCGGGGCGGTGGGTCGCACGACGGCTTGGCGAGGGTCGCAGCGACCCTCGCCGAGCCGTGTCCTCCGCACGATGACGCTAGCCGGACGCTGCCCTTCGCTGCGCCGCCTCCCCCTCGTCGGACAGCCTACCCTTCACCCCGCGCCGCCTCCCCCTCGCCGGACCACCTACCCTTCGCCGGCAGCCGGCGAAGCCCTTGGCCGGCCAACTCTCATTTTTTCCCTTTTTTTTTAATAACAAAAGCATTTTGCAAATTTAATTTATCCAAACACTATTTTACTCAAACATACTTCACAATGGACTTTCACAAGTACTATTTACCAAACACGATTTGCATTTTAAAAAACTCATTTGACTCAAGTATCTTTACATTTTCTCAAGGACTTTCCCCAAAAGTCTTTCCAAACGCACCCTTAGACCTCCACCATGACCATGTGAGGAGATGAGCTTAAAAATCTTCATCAAACTATTTTGTTCAACTAATGAAACTATTTCCCCCATATCTCGTGTCCTATATCCTCCAATTATCCTATATTGTCCATTGTCCATACACTACAAACTATACCATTCATTTGCACACATCACTAATCAAACTATCATCAATACCAAAACTATGCTTCTGCACGCGCACAATTCAAAATTTTTTAACAATCATTAATAGGGATACACAAGCCGTTCACAATGTTGTATGCAATGTTAGATACACGTTCTTGTGACACTCATGAATTAGCCAGTGTCCTCTTACCCTCTTACAATTAAACAAGACAAACAAATAACATAATTTTTGGTTTCTTGCTCATCTTTGCAACATTTTGTACATGGAAAAATCAAATTGTGTATTTTGATTTCGTAGGACAGACATCGCCTATGCTGTCATCTCCTTGGAAAACATTGAAATTGATAGTTTGATTGTAACAACTCATCAGAGCTGGCTTTACGCTTCTTCCTATGGAAACATTATTGTTGAAATAAGGCTGAAAAATTAGATGATAAGGAAAAGGAAACATTTGGCCTTACAGATCGTTCATAGGCATGGACATGCCCTGCAAACACCACATCTACTTTGTATTTCACGAACCAGGATTCGTACATCACTCTCATGGTTTCTCCTTCCATGTAATGATAGTTGTAGCTATTGTACCATGGAGAGTGCATCGTAACAATCAGCCACGGTGTCTCGGTCCTGTTAACTTTTGGTAGCTCTTGTTGAAGCCATAGGTACTGGGGAGTATCTTTACCTTAGGAGTGAAAAGAGTTAAAAGGAAATAAGCAGAAGTGAGCTGCGAAGGAAATAGGCAGAAGTGAGCTGCGACATTCAATAAGAAATGGCATTCTGAGAGACATGGCTCTATTGTACATCTTGATATAACCGTACATGTTATAATGATATCGAATCAAAACCATTTTAGCGCCTAACGAACTTTCATTTTCTTTAATGGATGTTTGAGTTAAACGATGAATATTTGCTCCCAACATCTATTTGCAGACTATTTTATTAAAAATGTTTTTAAATGAATGGATCCGCATTCCTCCACACATATGAAAACAAAATTTCATATTGATTCTTCATCTAATTTCGACCTTGCAGATAAATGAACATTATTATATCCCCAAAATTTTCTCATAAACATGGGAGGTGCCGTGGAGTAGCATCTCATTCGCTTCTATGTTGGCAGGATAGTCGAGGACGTAGAAATAATACCATATGCAGAGTATGACGACAAGACTATGATGTAAGCCGAAGCTCGCTTGATCGAGTACCGAAAAGGTGCGGTGCTGTTTGATGCTCTATAAGGGACGTGGTATCTGTGCGAAAAGGGCATGAAGGGTTCATTTTCTCCTTGCAGAAAAGAAAAATGTACAACACCATCAGGGTTGTCGTTTGTATGAATTCGTACATAACTTCCATAATAAGAAGATGATCTAGGTAATGAATAGGAAATGGTAGTTAGAAAATGAAAGGGCGAGGACTTCGTCCCCTGTATATTTCTTGTAACATCACAAACTCTGATATTGTAAAGCGTCCATATGTTCTGTGAAGTTACACTAGGTGACGGTTTAAGTTCTACTACCAACGTCTCGCCTTATATAAACCTCCAGAATTAATTTATTTCTTCCTTCAGTAGATGAACAATGCAATATGATCACAAGGAACTTGAATAGAAGTTCTTAGCTACCAAAAGCAGCAAAGGATTGTTTGATCTAACAATCCGTATCAAAGCAAATTACCAATTAATCAGATAGTAGACTTTTTGCTGTAATGAATCAAGACGGAAGTTGATGGATTAAGGCTTATGTGACTCCGAATGCAAATAGATAATTCTTAGTGGAAACATAATTCTAGCACTCACAATTTCAGGAGCGAAGTCAAGTTCGTGATTTCCTGCTGTCAATATCCAGGGTTGATAAGCTACACTTCTTTCAACAAACCTTCCCCATGTATCCCACCTCACATTGTCGTGGTCCAGATAATTTTCCGCGTACGACAAGTCTCCAACATACAATAGTCTGTCCTTTCTGTGGATTCTGTTCGTAATGGGTGAGCGTTCGGTTTGAATCAGAAGCCTGACCAAGATCCCCTACAATGTTCATTGGCGTGCTGAGCATAGAAAGGAGTAGAACCACGGATGCATGTAAATTAACTGCAACTAAATTTGCTGCAACTCACTGATGAACTTAATTATCAAAACTAAATGATTCTGCAAAGACCTATAGAACATACACAGGAATGAGCTTTTGAAGTTACTCTGAGTCATTGACTATGCATGCATGATAATATGATTTACTTACCTATGAGACTGAAAGTGTATGGAACATCAGGGCCAACCTCTGGAGGAGCAATGAACCAAAACTGTCGGACCGTGTGTCCAATTCCAACCTCATAATAGTATTTGGTGTTGTACTGGCAGTAAACGAAACAAACATTAGCTACATTTACCAAATTTAACGGCCCAAGCACCAAAAGATTAAAATTTCTGGAGGAATCAAGAGATTTACCATCGAGTTGTTGAGGGTTCAATGTTGGATGTAACCAGAAGTGTAATTGTAGAACTGATAACGATAAACTTTGCCCTTTGCCGTTTTCTTGTGCTCGCTGTTCTTGCTCCAGTAGAGCACTTCACTGGACCCAGTTTCATCCGGGGTCACCCATGACACGATCACTCCTTTTCCCACATGATCTCCTTGTGTTATATGTACCTATAGACTCACGCCAAACCCAAAACCAAATTAGAAACCACAGAATATGTAAGGAAATTAACAGCAGTAACCTCTAACATTACATCGCATATGATGGCTTTTTAATTAGTGATGGGCCTAAGTTGGCCCGTCCGCCCATGCTGGGCCAAAAAGGCCCGGCCCACGGGAATAGGGCCCGTGGAGGGGGAAGGTATAAAAGGGAGGAGAGAGAGAGAGAAGACACCTTTTGGAATTAGAACGTACGTACGTTCTCTCCCTCGCTCTCTCTCCAACAAAAGAAAAAGGATAGTAAGCACAAGGCCACTGTTTTCTCCCCTTCAAGCGTCATCGGATCGAACAAGGGATAAATTCTCTTCCTCTCTTCGGCATTGGTGTCTAATCTGTGGCTAACAAGGTACGCTTGACTCCGTGGTGTGCTTTACGATCGGTGATACGTGTTTTCCTGGGGTTCGTCTTCTGCATTGATTTAAGGGTTTGATTTAGTGTCGAATCCGGTTTTCGGGGATCCGTTATTCTCAACATTGGTATCAGAGCCCTAGTTCACATTTTCCCGATCGATTTGATGTTTTTTGATTGATTTTTCGCAAAAAATTTTCGGCCGTACGGATCGGGGCGAGAAATCCCGACACCCGAGCGTTGTTCGGCCATTTTTCTGAGTTTTCGTAAGTCGAAATCGTTTTATGAACACATGGGGAGAAAGGCGACATCGAGACGAGTCCGGCGACATGTCGCACGCCGCCGTACGACACCGCACGCTCCCACACGCGCGGCCAGAAGCTGCTGCGCGTGGGCGCGACGCGCCCGAAGCGCTAGCTATGGCCAGCGTGTGCGCCACACGCGCCGGTGACGAACCGGCACGTGCGCGCCGGCGACCGGCGAAACGACACGTGCCGGTCGGCGAACCGACGCGTGCTGACATCACCCGATGACGTCATCGTGACGTCACCCAACGGTCGATAACCGTCGGGATGACGTCATTGATGACGTCAGCGCCGACGACGGTTGGCCGGCGGCGACCCGACCCGACGGCGACCGACCCGACCCGATCAGCCTGGCGCATGCCGCGCACGTGCGGCTGACGTCTGCGTGACGTTAGCATGCTCACGCGCGAGGCACGTTCCGGCCAGCGCATGCGCGCGGCCCGTGCGGTTGGTTCGTCCGACCGGCCCGACCGGTCCTTCGACCCGCGCGCCCGTTGACCGACAGTTGACCCGTTGATCGACCGTTGACGCGTTGACTTTGACCGTTGACCGTTGACCCGAAAAAAAAAAAGAAAAAAAAAAAAGGAATTTGTTTCTTTTTTTTCAATTATGTCTGTGTGGGTTGTAGGTAATCCATTTTTATTCTGCATTTGTTGCATGAATCATGGAAATTTATGTATTTTCCATTTTGTTCATTATGGATTATAAGTGATCCATTTTAGTTCGCATTTGTTGCGGGAACTATGATGCGTTATGCACGGATACCTGCAATCCCAAGAACGAACGAAGGAAGAGCTAGACTGAAAAGGCTGATGAAAGAGTTAGCTGATTATCGGTGGCTTGATGGTGATTTAGTATCACACATGGTCAAGATCAATCATATGATACATGAAATCATCTAGAATGGTTATCTTATGCCGGACTTTGAGAAGGTGCCGGCTTTGATGAACACTCTTCCACCTGAATGGCAAGCAGTGTTAGATCGGCTATGGGAGGTCAACGTGGTCCCGGATTACAGGGGGCTAATGGAAGCTTTTGTAAGAGAGTACTATAGGATTGAATTGGCCAAAACTTCAACCCTTAGATTGAACACCACATGGAGCAGAGTGAATGCGCCTTGGTGGCGACATGAGCTCTCCAAAATTTTTCCATGGTTGTCAAATATACCTTCAGTTTTCTCAGATGTTTTGACTGATAGATTAGAAGGGACATTCCTTAATTATTTCTTAGATTAGTTTGGGATGTTATTGAGTGTGAATATCTTTTTTCTATGTTGATATTTTTCTTTGTATATATTGCTTAGTGTAATGTATAGTTGTATTATGTGAAAGCACTGTTATTTTATTGAATGTTAGATAATATTTGCTTTCATTCACTGCGATTGCTTTGTGGGTAGTTAGCTGTGGGTAGTTATAGAAGTTTTTGTAACTTCATAGAATTGATTTTGCATATGACAATCATATTAATGATAGTTTTAAGTTAGGATTTTTGGAGGATGATTGGAAACATAGTGACCTTTTGATTTTGAAGCCTTACTTGAAATTATTCATTAATATGATGGGTCTATGTAAAAGTGGATGCATAAATGATAGGCATTAATTATTCGTGCATATATGTCTGATGTGTTCAGATCGATGGTTTCAGCAACTAAGAATGTAATTGCTGATATGAACGGCAACAATTGTGAAATATTGAATATGAAGATTCAATATGTTCTGAAAAAGCAAGAAGCACTAGAAGCTCTTGACCATGTTATGGAAGATCTTATAAATGATGTGCGCCACTTTGAGCTAGCTGAGGACCGACTAACAACATTTGAGCAGAAAATAGATATTTGCAATGCTGGTTCTAGCTCAGAAAGGGCTTTGTGCTCTAAGCGCAAGCGTATTGATTCGTTCAATATGTGGGAATGCAAAGGATCAAGTCCTTATTGCAAGAAATCAAGAGTTAACCAACACAAGAGAGGAAAATGTCCTCAAGTAAAGAAAATGTCAAGGGTGAGGTGTTACAATTGTGACAAGAGAGGTCACTATGCTCGCAACTGTTGTGAGCCAAAAAAAAGAAGATAAACACCTCTTGCACATTTGAGAACTTTGCTTATGTGTCGAGTTCTGCATTATTGGCTGAATCCAATCCTTTGTGGACTGTAGATTCAGGAACGACAGACCATGTAAGGAAGGATAGAGGATCCTTCGTGAAATTCCGACGATACCAATTGGAACTATGTGGATCTATGTGGGAAATAATTTCATAGTTGAAGTTAAAGGGATTGGCATCTGCCAATTGAATATGCGTGGTGGACGCACCTTGTTCCTACATGATGTCCTATATGCTCCAGAGATTCATCGAAATTTAAGTGTCTGTTTTGATGTTGGTTAATCTTGATTTTAGTATAAACTTCCATAATAAATGTGTAGATTTGTATTTGGATACAAACTACTATGATTTTGGTCACTTTCTGAATGGTTTTATTGTACTAAATGTTGACTGTGGTGATGTCAATATGTTATTCCCTTGTTTCACGTCTTCTACTTTATATGATAATGATGTGAATATGGTGGCATGCTAGACTTGGTCATATGGGCCAACAACATATGAAAAGACTAGCCAAAGAGGGCTTGTTGGGCAATATTGAAAAAGTCGATTTGCTCATATGTAAGCATTGTCTAGAAGGGAAAACGACAAGGAAACCATTTGAAAAAGATAAAAGAGCTGAATTTCCTCTGCATTTAATCCATTCTGACGTCTGTGGTTCAATGAATGTGAGAGGAAGGCATGGGGCTGTTTATTTCATCACTTTTATAGATGATTATACTCGATTCGGATATGTCTATTTGATTTCTTATAAATCTGAAACATTATGTTGTTTCAAAAGGTTTATGAACTTGGTTGAAAATCAATTAGACAAGAAAATAAAAGTATTTAGATTCGATCGAGGTCGAGAATATTTATCTGATGAGTTCAGAAAATTATTTGATGAAAAAGGAATAGAAAGACAGTTATCTATTCTATATACTCCTCAACAAAATGGTGTTGCAGAGAGAAGAAATAGAACCCTACTGGAAATGGTTAGGTCCATGATGGCGCATGCTAACTTACATATCACTTTTTTGGAGTGATGTATTGTTAACTGCTGCCTATATACTTAATCGGGTGCCTTCCAAATCAGTTAGTTCCACTCCATATGAGTTATGGACAGGTAGAAAACCGGACTTAGGTTTTCTTAAGTCATGGGGTTGTGCTGCCTATAATGAATCCTCTCACAAATTTGGGAAATATGGTCCCAAATGAAAGAAGAGTATTTTCATGAGATACTCCGAACACTCGAAAGGGTATGTGTTCGTAGGTGAGTAGGAAAGTGGGAGTATAACTGAATTTGAATCACGTTTGAATCACGAGATGTCACATTCTTAATGGATGGATTTCTTAAGAAGGGCGAAATAGGAGAAGATTATTCCCTATTTGAAACATTGGATAAAGATAATGATATTAATGGAGTTCGTCCAAGTGGGAGTAATATGAGAAGTGATGAATTGAATTCAACTCATTCTCAATTACAACCACATGATGAGATGATATCGTCATTATCTAATCCGAGTGGGAGCATAATTGGGAACGATGTGCTAAGTGTACAATCTCCCATACGGCGAATAAGTTGCCAAAGTATTCCCCGTCGACGTTTTGATATTGAAGGGGAAACTTTTATGGTTGCTCCACAAGATGAGGATGAGTCAAGAAATATTAATGAGGCTCTGAATTGCCCTAGTAAGGAAAAATTGATTTATGCAATGAAAGAGGAGATGGAGTCAATGAAATCAAACCAAGTTTGGGAACTGGTTGATCTTCCAAAAAGGACGCAGAGCTATTGGGAACAAGTGGGTTCTCAAAATAAAGCAAAAGGTTGATGGCTCGATAGAAAGGCATAAGGCTCGCCTTGTGGCGAAGGGGTTTAATCAATAAAAATGAATTGATTATGAAGATACGTTTTCTCCTATAGTGAGATTTACCTCGATTTGCATTATTCTGGCAAAAGTGGTTAGTATGGATCTTGAGTTACATCAAATGGATGTAAAGACTGCTTCCCTTAATGGAGAATTAGAGAAGTAATGTATATGGAACAATCTGTTGGTTTCATAGTGAAAGGCCAAGAAGAAAATGTATGTCGACTTTGGGGGTCAATATATGGCCTTAAGTAGTCGTCAAGACAATGGTATATATGTTTTTTTCATAATGCCATAATGGCATATGACTTTACAATGATTAATGAGAATCATTGTGTATATATCAAAATATCCAAGGATCAATTTGTGATTATATCATTATATGTTGATGATATACTAATTGCCGGAAGTAATATGGAGTTTGTCAATACTGTCAAAAGTTGGTTGTCTTCCAATTTTGAATTGAAGGATATGTGATTGTAAACCCATAGACACTCATATTGCAAAAGGTGAAGGATTGAGCCATAAACTGTGTCCAAGGACTCCACAAGAAAATGAACAAACGAAATATGTTCCTTATGCTAGTGCTGTTAGAAGCTTGATGTACGCTATGATGTGTACAAGACCTGACATATGTTATGGAGTTGGAATGGTGAGTAGATACTAATCCAATCAAGGTCAAGCACGTTGGAAAGCCGTTAAAAGAATACTATGGTATCTAAAGGGAACTACTGATTATATGCTGAGTTATTAAGGAAAAGATCTGCGACTCAAAGGCTATTTTGATACTGATTGGGAAAGAGATTTAGATGAAAGAAAATCTATCTCTGGGTTTGTTTTCTTACCGAATAATGGCACCATATGTTGGAGCAGTAAGAAACAAAAGTGTATAGCCTTGTTCATGATGTAAGTTGAGTTCGTGGCATTATCAGCAGCAGTATAAGAAGGTGTTTGGCTTAAGAGATTTTTTGGATCATTTAGGTGTTATTGGAAGTGCTGCAGATTCATTGTTGGTTAACTGTGATAGCCAAGCAGCAAAAGTGTACACCAAAGATCCAAAATATCATGGCAAGACCAAACCTATAGATACAAGTATAATTTCATCAAAGATATGGTTGCACGAAAAGATGTGAACTTATAGTACATACTACGCATAGAATGGTAGCAGATCCTATGACAAAGCCAATACCTAGAGATGTGTTTTGTGGCCATATGAAATCTCTAGGACTGCGTAGAGGCTAATGTACTGAATATTATAATTTTCCCTAAGTGTTCACATATGATGAATTTATGTTTTTTCATCATTAATGCCTATGAATCTTTGTTTGATCTTTATGCATCTTAATGCTCAGTGCATTACTTTAAGTTAGGAAAGTATGTCGGACAGATATGAGATTAGCCCACTCACACGGGTAATCGCCTCTATTTACTGTGTGATAAATAGAGATGAGACTGTTTTTAAGCTTATTATCTAGGTGATAATCGAGAGCTCAAGCTTAAAACACGTATGTCGCCTTAACTGGGTGTTAAGATGAAGACATAATACTTACTATGTCCGAGAGTAAAATACCCCACATATTTTACTTTATCTGTCTATGATGCCAGATGTGAGTTCTGATGAATTTAGTGAATGAGTAGATACGTGAACTCAAGTTAGACATTGGGTATGTCTGAACTATCATCTGTACGGTATTGAAAGGTGTAGACATACGCTCCATGGGAAAGGAGTTGATACCGTAATACATATTTCATACTACGTATGCATGAGACGACCAATAAGAGTGGCAAAAGTTTGATCTCAACCTTTTTTATGTCGTGTGAGACTCTTGAAGAAAAGAGTTCATCAATTTTTTAGTCCCCTCATGACTCTTACTTATCCTCAAGATTTCTATTTAGTGTTTGCTATCTTAGGATGTTGCCAATGGTCATGTGTTGATTCGATCTAATGAGGTATTTCTAGAAAAGCAAGCTGAACTGAAATTGAGAGTTTGAAGGAAAGAGGAAGATCGAATTTGGAGAATCATATTGTAGTTTTTGTATTCACCGGTTAACCAATTATGACTGTCTTTGTGATAATCATAATTGTGAATACAATATATATATCATTGTATATATATATATATATCATTGTTTAAATCAAGAGAGATATAAATGTGATCGATCGATCTAGGGTACTGCATACTAAATCTACTCAAAGTGTGACGCCCAATTATGAGCTGCTACATATTCCTAACAGATGTATAGCAACGAGCTCTCAAAGTATGCTGGTCGCACGGATTATTCACCGGTATGAATGTTGAAGAGAGGTAAAGAGAATTCTGTTTGGCCCACCATGTGCGAGTGGGAGATGATGGCTTTTTAATTAGTGATGGGCCTAAGTTGGCCCGTCCGCTCATGCTTTGGCCAAAAGGCCCGGCCCAAGGGAATAGGGCCCGTGGAGGGGGAAGGTATAAAAGGGAGGAAAGAGAGAGAGAAGACACCTTTTGGAATTAGAACGTACGTACGTTCTCTCCCTCGCTCTCTCTCCAACAAAAGAAAAAGGACAGTAAGCACAAGGCCACTGTTTTCTCCCCTTCAAGCGTCATCGGATCGAACAAGGGATAAATTATCTTCCTCTCTTCGGCATTGGTGTCTAATATGTGGCTAACAAGATACGCTCGACTCCATGGTGTGCTTTACGATCGGTGATACGTGTTTTCCTGGGGTTAGTCTTCCGCATTGATTTAAGGGTTTGATTTAGTGTCGAATCCGGTTTTCGGGGATCCGTTATTCTCAACAGCATCGATACAAAACTGAGTTGATTCAAGCTCGTCCCAGAAGTCAACCATTAGACGAGTCACAAAAATACAAAAGGAAAAGCTTGTGCTATACTAAGAGAAATGTTGAGGAAAAATCAATAGATAGGAAAAATAATCATTCAAGATGTTAAAAACCAGAGGAGATGCAGATGTGTGCAGATATGCACAAGAGTAGTGCTAAAATAGAGGAGAACAGAGGAGATATCACAAAAACAGAGGAACCGTCTGTTTTACACCCATACATACATATAAAAAACTAACGCCTTAGCCTTTATATAGGCTTTACAAAAACAAGTAACCACCACAACCCACTAACTTCACACGTACAACAATCAATCCACATAATAGACTATTAACACATAAAAACAAACCAAAAACATTGACTTATTCAACATTCCCTCCCTTAAACTGATGTTGCAAACAATCAGTTTAAAGGACCTTCTTTCAATTTGGAATATCCAACAAACGAACACCAAGGAGCTTTCTCAGCTTCTGAAACATGGACAACTTTAGGGGCTTGGTGAATATATCAGCCACTTGATCTTCACTTCTACAGAAAACTAGCTCAACTACTTCATCCTTTGTAAGATCTCTTAAGAAGTGGTACTTTACATCTATATGCTTGCTCCTCCCATGTAGAACTGGATTTTTGGACAGCTTGATAGCTGAGCTGTTGTCACAATAGATTATAGTTGCTTTTTGCTGTTTGAACTGAAGCTCTTCAAGAATCTTCCGTAACCATATGGCTTGACAAGTGCATGAAGTTGCAGCAACAAATTCTGCTTCAGTTGTTGATAAAGTAACAATTGATTGCTTCTTTGAAGACCATGAAACCGCCCACCAACCAAGCATGAATACATACCCTGAAGTACTTCTTCTATCATCAACATCTCCAGCATAATCGCTATTTGTAAACCCAAACAAATCTGACTTTTCTCCCTTTTTATAGAACAGCCCAAAATTTTTAGTTCCTTGCAAATAGCGAAAAATCATTTTTGCAACTTGTAAATGTAACTCAGTTGGGTGCTCCATATACCTGCTTATAAGGCTCACAGCATGCATGATATTTGGTCTTGTCCCCGTCAAATACATTAGGCTTCCAACAATCTGCTTGTAGAGAGTGCTATCCACCTTGCTTCCATAAGGATCTTTCAAAAGCTTCAATCCAACTTCAGTTGGAGTAGTCACGGGGTTACAATTATTCATTTGAAACCTGTCCAAAATCTCTTGAACATACTTCTTTTGAGACATAAAGATTCCAGCTGCAGATTGAATAACTTCTATGCCCAGAAAATAATGCATCAATCCAAGATCAGTCATCTCAAATTCATCCATCATAGACTCCTTGAATTTATCAAACATGGCACTATCACTCCCAGTAAAAATAAGATCATCCACATATAAGCATACAAGAAGCAACTTTCCACCATCACCAATTTTAATAAAAAGTGTATGCACATATGGACATTTTCTAAAACCTTTCTTCAAGAAATAGACATCAATGCGACTATACCAAGCTCGGGGAGCTTGTTTTAACCCATATAGTGCCTTTTTTAATTTATAAACTTTATGTTCACTACCGAGCTTCACATAACCAGAAGGTTGATCAACAAATACCTTTTCTTGAAGATCACCATGCAAGAATGCTGACTTCACATCCAATTGGAAGATAGGCCATGAATTCTGCTCTGCTAATGCAATTACCAATCTAATTGTGTCAAGTCTTGCTACAGGTGCAAATACTTCTTTGTAATCCACTCCAAATTCCTGCTTGTAGCCTTTCGCCACCAAGCGCGCCTTATACTTATCAACTTCACCATTATTGTTCAATTTTGTCTTGTACACCCACTTGACTCCGATTGTTTTGTCCTTTTGGAAGATCCGTTAACTCCCAAGTGTTATTCCTCTCAATAGCTGCAATTTCTTCATTCATTGCTATCCTCCAATTTTCTTTTTGTATTGCTTCATCAAAAGTTGTTGGATCACAATCTGAAAACAAAGCAAAATGGATAAGTGGATCTTCATATTGATCAACTCCTGTTACTTCATAATCACTCATCCATGCAGGCCTCCGTCGAACACGATGAGGCCGATCTTCAGGTTCCACAGTTGCTGCTGTACTTTGGACACTGCCTGTGGCGATTTGGGTTGTTGTGGATTGCTCCACCAGCCCATTTTCATCTTCAAAATTCGTTGGAATTTGTTCACCCCACGGCCAAGTTTGTTCTTCATCAAATATCACATCACGGCTGATAATGATTTTCTTGGTCATAGGATTATAAAGTTTATAGGCTTTCGATTGATCACTAATGCCAAGAAAAACACATTTGACTCCCCTGTCATCTAGCTTCTTCCTCTTTTGGTCAGGAACATGGGCGTAGGCAATACACCCAAAAATCCTGAAGTGATCTACCGGTCTTTGGCCGCTCCATGCTTCTTCCGGTGTCATATTTTGAACAGCTAGAGTGGGACTTCTATTTAAAATATGAATGCTCCAATTGACTGCTTCAGGCCAGAAAATTTTGGAATTCCACTTCCCCTCAAGAGACTTCGCACCATATTCAGAATGGTACGATTCTTCCTCTCACATATGCCATTTTGCCGTGGTGTATAGGCTGCTGTAAGTTGTCTCTTGATCCCATGCTTCATACAAAAATCTGTAAACTCAAGCGAGTTGTACTCTCCACCACGATCCGTGTGAAGGACCTTTATTTGATTTCCTCCATCCTTTTCAACAAGTGCTTTGAAGTTCTTGAAAGCCGCAAAAGCTTCATATTTTTCTTGCAAAAAATACACCTAAATTTTCCGGCTAAAATCATCGATGAAGGTAATGATATACCATTTACCTCCATTGGAAATTGGAGATATTGGTCCGCAAATATTTGAATGAACTAACGCCAACGGACTTTTTGCTCTCCACGATTTTCTTTGTGGAAATTGAGCACGATGTTGCTTGCTAACAACACAATCTTCACAAATTTCCAAAGGAGCATAGATTTGAGGAAGACCCTCCACCATCTCTTTTTTATATAGTGTTCGCAACCCACCGAAATTAAGATGCCCATAGCGAAAATGCCATAACCAGGCTTACTCCTTCAATCTTGCAGAGAAACATGAATTTGTAGTGTTGTGGAGATACAATGGAAACATCCGATTGCCCGTCATTTTGACTTCAGCAATTAAACCCAACTTCTCATCTTGGATTCTACAAATCCCACCTTTAATAGAGATTTCATATCCCTTCTCTTGCAGCTGACCAGCACTTAACAGATTAGTCTTCAATTCAGGGACATACAATACATTTGAGATAGTTTGTACCGAAGTCCCTTTTGGATGAATTGCCACTGTTCCTTTCCCCATCACCGACACAATGGAATCATCACCAAACTTTACGGTGTTGTTGTACGTTTCGTCTAAATCAAAAAACATTTTCTTGTCTCCACACATGTGATTGCTACAACCAGTGTCGAGATACCACATGTTTGGTTGAGTTTCTTCCTTCTCATGGCACACCATCAAAAGAGATACTTCTTCTTCTTTTTTTAGCAAAGTTAGTTCTTTCAACTCTTTGTTTATTCAAATTAGTTCGACATTCAGATTTGTAATGCCCATACTTGTGGCATCTAAAACACTCCACTTTGGATTTGTCTGTTGACCTTGGCCTAAAATCAATTGAATGTCGTCCTCCACGACCTCTTCCTCTCCCTTGGAAATCACGATAGGAATAGCTTTCAGACTTTTGATCAAAGCTGAAGCCACTGCGATCGTTGTTCTCCCTTCCTCAGCCTCTTCCTTTGTTCACCCTTGTTGCTGATGAAGAATGATCTCTAGTTGAGACCTTCAAAGCTTGCTCTTCCGTCTCTTGTTGTAGGAGTTTTTGTTCATGAACTAACAAGGATCCTTGCAACTAATCAATGGAAAGTTCTTCAATGTCCTTGGCTTCTTCTATGGAACAAACAATAAAGTTGAACTTTGGTGTCAACGATCGAAGAATCTTTTCAACGATGATGACATCCTCCGTCTTGTCATCATGAATCCGCATCTTATTAACTATTGCCATTGTCCGAGAGAAAAAATCTGTGATTGTCTCTCCCGACTTCATTCGTAGCATTTCAAACTCCGAACGAAGCGTTTGAAGCTGCTGCCTCTTTGCTCTTGCTGAGCCTTGATACTTTTTCTTCATGGAATCCCATATTTCCTTAGAGGTATCCTTGCAAAGAATTGTCTCCAAAATGGATCTGTCAATTGCTTGGAAAAGATAATTTTTGGCCTTGAGATCCTTCAATTTTAACGCATCCAAAGCCGTTCTTTGCGCTGCCGTTAACACAACTCCTTCATCGGAGTTCGGCAACTCCCGAAGAAACAACATCCCAATACTCCTTGGACTTGAGAAAATTCTCCATTAGCATGCTCCAATGATCATAATGACCATCAAAGTGTGGAATAGCAAGTTGTACAAATGTTTCTGAGGCCATTACTGCTGCTGCAAAATAGAACCACCACAAAAGCAACCTGCTGCAATACTCTCCCTTGACTGCTGCAAACGAAAGCACTCGCTGCAATAAAAAACTTTCTTTTGGTTCTCACCTTTTTACAGCACTCAAACACACACTTTTCTTCCTAACCTCCGCTCTGATACCAATGTTAAAAACCAGAGGAGATGCAGATGTGCATATATGCACAAGAGCAGCGCTAAAACAGAGGAGAACATAGGAGATATCACAAAAACAGAGGAACAGTCTATTTTACACCCACACATACATATAAAAAACGTGACGCCTTAGCCTTTATACAGGCTTTACAAAAACAAGTAACCACCATAGCCCACTAACTTCACACGTACAACAACCAATCCACATAATAGACTATTAACACATAAAAACAAACCAGAAACATTGACTTATTCAACACAAGATATAACAAAGTCTTGATGATAATACTATATAGAAATTCTAATATTTTTCTAGGATCTCTCAAAAAGAAATAATTGAAAACTATGGTCGTATATTTTTTTTGAAAGAAAACAAAACTAGAAGTTGAAAGTATTGAATCGTCTATATATATATTTAACGCATTCAACTTTCAAATAATATTAAGAAGTTATCTCTGAAGAGACACAATCTTCTAAAGATTCAGGAGTTATGTCCGAATAGACACAACATTCCAAAGGTTGTAAGAGCGCCTAATAACTATTAGACAAATATAAATAATAAAAAAATAACCATAACTCCTTGTACTATTTCAATAGGACACAATGTTATTTTACAATTATAAATTCGAATTTAATTGAATAAAAAAATAATGAAAGTTAATTAATGTCAAATCTTTTTCATGTGTGCACTCACATCTTTTTGATATGGGACAAGGTATCCCATAATTTGTTTTAACTACCAACAAGAAAACATATAAGTTCAGTTGAGACCTGTTGAGGGGCATTACAGCCAGGAGGCACTCGGAAATCATCGCTATCCAAGGCATGTCCGCACTTTCGTCCGCAGCTTTCTCCACTTTACGGACG
Source organism: Eucalyptus grandis (assembly GCF_016545825.1). Classification (NCBI taxonomy): domain Eukaryota; kingdom Viridiplantae; phylum Streptophyta; class Magnoliopsida; order Myrtales; family Myrtaceae; genus Eucalyptus; species Eucalyptus grandis. The sequence goes on from NC_052620.1 coordinate 26,388,030, forward strand.
AAAGTGCTGGTCTTCCCTCCGTTGCACAAATCAGCCCCATCCAAAACCAAAACAAAAACAAGAACAGCTCCAACCACAGCAACTGAACAACAAGAAGAAGATCCCATAACAACCATCTTGGTCTTTATCTGGGATAAGGAAGAGCCTACGTGACAGACCCCCCACGAATTCTCACATCAATCGCACTACCCCTTATATAGGTGAATGTAATACAGAGGAACACGCCCTTCGGGATATAAAATTGCATAAAACACGGGGAATATCCACGGGAATGTCAACTCTTTTGAGCGCTTCAGTTGAAAAGAGGCTTAGCTTTTTTTTAAGGGAATAGCAAATGATTCGGTCTACTTATTTCCTTCCCTTCTTGATGCGGATGATCTTGAATATGCAGTTCACGATAAGACAATGGGGGATTTCCTTATGATAACGGCGAAAGAGCACATTCATTTGACTCTTCCTCTGACAACGACTGCAGTTTCATTCGCGTGCAACTGGTTTGACCAACGATGGATGCAGCACGGCCGCTGCCAAGTTCTGGAAAGAAGTAGAATATTGATAAATGATTTTGAAACTCGAAGAGTGGCGACGTTATTTGGGGGTGACGTTAAGGAATGTGGGATTAGGACTTTGTCCGAAGGAGAATGATTTGGGTCAGTGATCATAGCTTTGATGTGACATAACTGCTTTAGTTGACAATAACACAAAGCATATCCTTTCCGAAAGGAAATTGCTCCAAAAGTCCGAAGGCTCATGTATCTTCTTACATCACGAGGAACTTACGACATGGTTCTTGATCAGATAAAACTTCTTATTAAGCCAAGGGGCAAAATGTTTGTCTTACATGCATTCATTGCACCATGTCCATGTTCTTGTTCTCTACTCAGACAAGTAGCTCATAGGCTCCTCAATTCATATTTAAATGACAAGGTGAAGATTATATGATATGTTTAAAATCTTCCTTATTTATGTTCTTATTTGTGCTTTCATTTTTTTATTATTATTGAATCTTGTTATTTTACACATCGAAATGTTTTGTGTACTCATCTTCTTATTCAATATATGTATTATGTAACAACTTTTTTTTTTTTTGGTAAGGTAAGTATTATAATGATTATAACCAACAAATGTACAAAAATGACAAGACACCAAAAGCTTACACTCATAGAGACCAACATGTTAGTACGAGTGGAAGGGTGCCCAAAAAAGGAGAAAAAACCTCCTCAAAGCTTACAGCAAAGAAAGCGGCAGCAAGGCAAACCGCAGAGACAAGGAAAGAGACAACAGCCCCGAGGGCTAGCAACAAGCCACTACAAGTGACAAGCAAAAACGACAACCAAAGACCAAGATCAAAAGACCGCAGCAACCGAAGAAACCTCCTAGGAACGAGCAGAAAAACCCTCCTACTCTCAGAGAATAAAGAACAGCAAAGTCACTCAAAGATTGAAGGGTGTAATCCCCAGCTTTGTTGTAACCTTCTGTTTCTAGGAGTGTCTGGCACATGATGGAAGGTTAGCGCTTTATCCTTAATGGCTTTATGAAGATAATTCTTCAATGCTGGAAGATAAAGAGATTGGTTGCGGAAGATAATGTTATTCGTTTCTTTCTAGATGATATAACAAACGGCCCCAAAGGAAAAACGAGCCAAGGATTGGTAAAAGCCGTCATCAGCAAAATGATTCATGGTTTTCCAACCACAGTTTGTTTTGCCAAGCAAGGTTGCATTTAGCCACCCAATAACGAGCAAGGCTTCTAGTAATTTGGCAAGCAAAAAACAAGTGGTTAATGGAATCCGGTCGAAGAGAGCAAAATGCACATACCGCATGCTGGATTCCGCCATATGCTAATAAAGAGACTTGGGTAGGCAGGCGGTTCCAAGTAATAAGCCACATAAGAGTTTGATAACGAGGGGGCAAGGATGAGCTCCAAATAAAAGAAGACCAAGGCACCACCCGACCCTTTGGACGGATCAAATTCCAAGCCGACGCAGTAGAGAACTTGCCTAAGGGATGGCCCAACCACTGGAGGCGATCAGAATCAAATGCCGGGTGGGGGGTGGGTTCAAATTTGCCAAGGAAATACAACAGAAGAAACGGGGCTAAGAAGAGTGAGACCAACTTGAACGAGGTAGACCAGAATGATAAATTTTAGCACCAAAAAGAATGGATTCCCAAGGGTCAAACCAATAGGAAACTGACCATTCCCAATCTTCCAACGAAAATGTTGCCGAAATTTATCTCTGAGGAGGAGCAATTTCTTCCAAGCCCACGAGCATATGGGGCCTTTAAAAATTCAAATGAATCCATTTACACCACAACGACTCTTTATCCGTAAAGAGGTTCCATAAATGTTTGAGCATGGAAGCCATATTTCTTTCTCATAAGGTTCGAATCTCAATCCCTATCCCACCTTCATTATGTAACAACTTTAGGTGCTATTGTTTTCTTTAAATTGGGGGATAAAGCTGCATGATGGAATTTGAATCCACTTCAAATAAAAGCTCCACGTAAACTCTAGTTGATAATTTGATTAGTGTGATCTTTCTATATATATATATATATTTGGGTGATAAAATGTCAATACCATCATCTAGAGTAATATAATAAATATAACATCAGTTAGGACAAGAGGCTGGCCTAACGTGCGAAAGTGAGAAAGCGCAACGCTAAGAATCCAATTAACAATAAAAGACCATCTAGCACCTGTTCAATTTGAATCCAGTAGGAGCAGGGATAGGCCCAAGGGACCATTTTTCTTTTAGTAAGGTCAAAAGCCACCAACAGAAGGTCCCCCAAGATTTATTCATCACTAGGAGTGAGCATAGTCTGAATGTGTGATTCCCACCTTAGAACTGAAACTACTCACTAAGTAACAATTTTGGAAAATTGGAACTAGGGACTGTCCATTGGTTCCAAGGATTCATCCGAGAATCAGACAATTAGTCCGGTCTAGTTCCCAGGTTGATCCAATGAACTAGTCCCCAATCCCAACAAATTGTATTCATCAATTAATGTCATGGTAAGTATGATTTTTATGTAGAGCACCAAAGCTTGTTTGGCCTTAAATTCGGGTTGAATTGCAGGCTATTGATTTTAATTAAGGATTGAAAACTATAAGATGGAATGAATAGACAATGCTCATTAGCTAGGGATTTAATATCTTCGAAAGTCATGGGGTTCTTAGGGTTTCCCGACATTGGGAACATGTGAAGAATTAAACTCTACATTAAAATCCTAACCTATAGAAGTTAAAACAATAATCACTTGATCCTTCTTTTTTCAACGTCAACCTAAATTAATCACGGCAATGGTTAAAGAAAGACTTAATTTTGCTCTTAAAACAAGCAATTGGCTCTTAATTTTGTATCATGATGACAAAGCTTATGGACATCTCCAATGGACATCTTCAGTCAATCCTCTCATTCCTCTTCATTTGTTTATTTTGTTTGGGTTGAGGAAGCAAGTAAATTGATTATTAGAATGGAACAAAAAATAGGGGGTTTAATCTTATTACACATTCGAGAGACAAAATTAATCGATAATGTCAATAACTACAAAAAATACACATGTACATATATATTGGTCGAAAAATTACAAAATAATTAAGTAATTGAGCTATAATTTTTTTAAAAAATATATATTAATCCAGTCCGAGTGGGCACGCGGGTGGCTCCGTGCCTAGAATTGGGAACTAGCAATTTTAATAAATTAGAACTGGAAACTAGACTAGTCCCCATGGTAGCCGTCGGTTTTGGGCTTGTCTGATCCTATTCCAAGCGATTCTCGATTCCTTTGTAAACCTCTATTCATCACCGTTCTCATGTCGATCGATATCAAATCATGTGAATCTTATTGACCCAGTCCACTACTAGCTGTTCTAATTCGCATGAGAATCAAAAGTTATTTTCAACTCGTACCATAATTAGAGCACAATTAGAATGTTTGAATGATAAGTAATTTAAGATTGGTTCAAACGTTATTTCTAACTTGTACTAGAATTGGAGCGAAATTAGAATATCCGCATGATAAGCAATTCAAGATTGATTTAAACGTTATCTCTACTAGTGGTACCATTTCTGTTGTTATATTTATTACTTGAGATTCTTCTTGAGTGCGTGTGCATTTATACTCATCACTTATTGTAATAGACACAATTTAGAAATCAAAATATACAATTCTTCTTTGTTCCCTTGTTTTCTTCATCCCTATTTTTCTCTTGGTATTAGAGTATGAAAAGGGAAAGCCCATCGACCCAAATAAGAGTAACTCGAATTCCTTCTCTTCCAAACAAACTACCGATCAACAACACTAGCCTCTCACTACAGATACCACCACATCGACAACTCCTACAGCTACATCTTAGGTTTATTCCACCTCATCAACTTGTAGGGACATTGACCTAGTCTTTGTTAGCTGTTCAGCTCGCACCAGAATCATAGCACAATTAGAATATCCGCATGATAAATAAGCCGAGATTGATTCAAATATTATCTTCACCGATGTTACCATTTCTATTGTCAATATTTGTTACTTGAAATTCTTTCTAAGTATATATAAGTCATCATTCATTGTAATAGAGACACAATTCATAAATCAAAATATAAAATTTTCCTCCATTCTCCATGCATCCCTATTTTTACCTACACTTTTGACACAACATGTCCAATATCTTTAATAAAAAAAGTACTATTTATACTTGTGGGACGATGTTAGCGTCCATAAATTTCCTATGAAAATTTGCGATTCTACATGGGAGGCTGATGTGGATGATAATTTGCAACATTCATAAACTGCGGTGGTTAAGATGATTTATTTGTTAATTTTATATCATTGACATCATGACGATCATTAGTGTGTGATGCTTGTGTCCTTATTTCTCCAAGAAAGAAAGAGGGTGCGAGAAAAATGATTCCGGTCGGGAACACAAACTTTCAAAATGTCAAAAAATAATGTGAAAAGGAAGATCCACTAGATTCTGTACAATCATGATGCACTTCGAATTGTTCACTAATTTATTCAATTTAACTTCACTAATTTATTCAATTTTACTTTATCACATCAATATATTGTTTCCATTCTCTATCGAGAAAGTATGCAAAACAGTAGTAACTCCTCACTCTTGTCCTAACAATAGAAACCAAACGCAGAGGACGTTATGTGTCACGACCCGAACCCCGGGCACATGCACATCCCTCAATGGTCGATTTTAAATTTGCAACATCCCAGGAATTGTTGCCGACCCATTCATTTATTTTGCACATGCGGAAACGTAAACAATCTCCATACAACAAAACAGTGGAATAGAAACGTAGGATATTATTTTTCACAAACCACAACTACAACATTATCATATCTATGTAAATAGACCAGTTTAACACCCCCAAGGTTTGATACAAAAGTGAAGCTATTCGATTAACCACTAACTAAGCTTTTATTTATAAAACTGGGGTTTACTATTACAATACCATACTTCTCAATATCTCGGGGGTGAGCTGTCACCCTACATCCAGTCTTGACGGAAAACCCGTCATCACTTGGAAGGAGATAGCGAGAGTCCTATTCCTCCTTTACTGCGACCGACTGTACACGATCCGGCCTTCCTCCATTTAAGAACCTGAAAAATGTTAGCCCTCTAAGGGGTGAGATCACATCTCAGCGAGTAAATCTCCTAATTCCAGATTATGTGAAGGGTACATCCAGCATGCAATCTAATCACATTTCTTACCACTCTTTTAACACCAGCAAATTCCTGCATATTAGCATCAAATAAAATATTCCTAATAGTGTCAAGTTCACACATCACAGGAATACTTTAACATAAGCATATGCAAGGTGTGAATATCCATATAAGCATACAGGCCATAGTCAATGTAACAGATAACATTCTTCCAGCAAAACCGGGCATCTCATATGTCATAAATGATGTCAATGCTCATATAACAGTCTTCCGGCATAACCGGGCATCGCCTCACACCATTGAGCGCGGCAACGTCTACATCTAGACGGCATTCCAATTAAGGAGCATCGGTCCGGCCTCCACTTTGCGACCGGCATCCGTTGACGTGGGGCATTCCCGAAGGAGCATCGCCCGACCTCAAAGGCTCGTAGCGGAATCTCATGTTGTGAATGCATATGATCAATTTCACATTTCAATAATCAATTATATACAGCATCCACAGCATCAATTGAGCACTTTCATAGCAAGAATTCTTCAAAACAAGTATATATTCTTATTCATCCAAATTGACAGAGAACTGCCCAATAACGCTCTCCCAATTTCGAAGTCAGAAAGTCATCCATACGATCTCGAAAAATTATCAAATTCGGATACGTGCTAGAAAACATATAAAAAAACATTTTTCATGAAGACACCGAGATCCAGATCCCTCTGGATTCGGCCTAGAAATTGTTTCTATCCAGCACAAAAATCGGTCCAGTTCCAGAGAGCCAAACCTATCGAAATCAGTTCGTTTTTGGGTCGATCTGCTTTGTTTGACTTGAAATTTAAGTATGTTAAACTAAAAGTTATAACAAACAACTTTCGTGAAGGAACCAATTGGAAATTCGACCTCTAAAGGTCATTAACAGCCCTCAGAATTATAATAGGTCACGGATTACAAAACTGTCCGATTACTGTTCCGAGGATGACGTCATTAAAATCGTCATCTTTTTAATTTCTAAAAATTAAGAGAAAAATATATGTTATTATTTAAGATGTTCACAACGTTTTTTCAGAACAAAATCCTTTCAAAATCGCAACACAAAGTTGTCTACAAAATTAGCAAAACATACACGTTCTAGAAACTGTTTTAGTAATCAACTACTGTTCTAGTCCGAATCTTCCACCACGACTTTTGTTTTGCTCTCTAAGCCTTATCTAAGCTTTTCTATGTCTATCATAACGTCCCTAACCAACATCTATCCATATATAACGCCATCTACATATTTTTAACTTGTACAAATTCCTAATAGAGGTACTCAACCCTTAGTCCAAATTTAGAAGACAACTCACCTAAACACAGCTAACGGCGGCTCTCGTTGGTGGTTGAACAGCAACACAGAGACCAGCCTTGATCCTCTTGGTGATGGTGTTGAGCCGAAGCCGCAGAAGATTGTGAAGTGGTATGATGGCAACGGCAACACACAAACTTATAAATTTTTCGGTAGAGAAAACTAAGTATGGAGTTTGGTCGTTCAAGAGGGAGCAGAAATGAAAGTTTAACGTTCAAGGAAAGAGAAAGCAACGGTTTGTACGTTGAAAAAGACAAGGAAGAAGAATAAACTAAGAGGAAGAAAGGGAAAGATGGAAACTGCCGTGTAAAATACAGCAGGCAGACTTACAGCAAACAGACTTCTATGCGTAAGAAAAAGGATGGGGAAGGAGAGTGGAAATTGATGGGAAGTTTCATTGAAGTTTCCTTCAGCCTTTTTGCCTAATTTTCCATGGAAACTTTGGCCACCCATCACCCTCATAGGCCCCACCAAGTTTCCAACATTGTTTCTTCTAGAGGAGATGAAAGAAAAGGTTGGAAATCTACGTAAACGGCTGAATCCGAATTTTGAAGTGATTCTCATAGCCTTATCCCATGGAGAATGAGTTCCTTTCCTTATCAAGTGATCCCCTATCTTTTCCAAGTCAATCTCCATTAAATACCAAGGAAATTGAGGTGAAGTTGTAGGAGAGAGGAATTCCTACGAATTTCTTTTTCTTTGAGAAGACTTCTCTTATTTATTTAATTACCAATCTAACATCCCATTCAATAGGGTCAAGTCCTTTAGTAACCAATCATAATACCTCTTAAATTGCTTCACATTAGAGGTCTTAAAATCCTACTTAAAATGTGGCAATTCCCTTGCTCTTCTAATTTGCTGATCTTGCATATTTCGTGAACAATTCCCATCATCCATAAATTTTGAGAAGACGCAACAATGCCCTTGGGATGAATTGTGACACGTGACAATTCTTAATTTCTGTAATCGACATCATTTCCTCGGTTAATTTCAGTCAAAATGTGATTTTTAGCACAACTTAAACTATCGGTTAGTTTTTGGGAACTTTTGGTGCACTGACCCGTGGTCGATTATTCTCGAGCCACGATATATATTTTCGACGCATTGCAACTTTCGATTGTCGTGAAAAATCTCGAGGTTTCAATTACGAGCACAGGGTACCAAAACAACAGAAAAATCGGTTTAGTGCCGATCGACGAGAAGTTTGTAAATTAGTTGGAATCACCCAAGCCTAATTTTATTTCTATCGAATCGACCTATTTCCGATTTCTAATAGATTTTCGACTGTGCCGAACTGATCCTTGTAGACTAACACGGTCAAGCAGTCGATTCCTGGTCGAATTTTCAAGTCTGTTGCATCAAAATTCTTTAATAACTTTCCCGATTAGTCAAGTTATCTCATGAGTGATCAGCTCAGAGAATAGTGCTATAGGCACGTCGACGAAAAGCCCGAATTATTTAATTGAAAACATAAGTGAAAAATCAGACTGTCACATTGCTTGTTAGGTGTCTTAGAAAGAGATTAATCCATGATAATTCTGAATCCATGAGAGAATTGGCCAAACTAATAAAGAAGAGATCTTGAATTCCTCCTCTGATTACGCTTGAGCCCATTTTTGCTCATAAATAGACACCCTGAATGGTCCGATTGATACGAGACTAACACAAGCCATAAGCCAATATTAAGCTAAGTATCAAGTGTCCTATATGCAATATCGTTGCGATCACTACCCTTTTTGCATGACTAGAAAAGACAATTATCCAATTCATATATGCACAAAAAAACACTCCACATGCCTACTTTGTTTTATTCCATACAATTATATTATCTAGTAATAAAATTCACTTGATATGATCAATTAATTAAATTTTCGATAAGACAATGGTATGCGCCGATCAAAATCCTCACGACACAATAAAGTAAAGATCGAGCACTCGCTGATAGACTCCGGACGAGGACTTGCACCAAACGAATGAAGTGGAATTGTCATTGACGATCGTGTGAATGCCTTGAGAGTCGACTGACCCATAACTCTCCAAGCCATCATCGGCGCTCGTAGTAGTCCCCGTCGGTTCTACTTTTTGCGAAAAATAAATAATTTAAAAAATATTTTTCTCCATTTGATATCTTCAATTTTAGTTTTCTTAATCTGAGGTTCTCAATTTGATCTGAAAGTATACACTCCTGCTAAGGACTACCTCACGTCTTTTTCGTTCAGTGAATCATCGGATATCTATTTACATGGCCCGTTCATTCAAAGGAATTTACCCTAAGAATTATTGCATGTTAAATTAAAATTTTTTATTATGATTGTGACCTGAAAAGTTTGTCCTCCCCATGTATCTTTTCAGATATGACAAAAACTCATGAACGCAACATGTTTTACCGAAATTTCTTGTAATTGTATTGAGAAATCAAAATTATAATTCATCCGCAAAAGTTTTACGGTCATGTTCATTAGGAACTTCAGCAAACAAGAATATGTAGTCTACCGAAATTCAAGAATGAATCTTTTATACCAAAAAAAAAAAAAATTCAGCTACAAAAACGTAGTGCAATAAACTTGAACAAGCCTAAATGCAGAACTTTCAATTGCTTGGAAATGCATCGAGGAAATCCGAAGAGAAAACTTGTCCTGTCCGATGATGGCCATCAAATGCTTGTGGAATCATTAGCCGGATGCCAGAATCTATTGAAGAACCACATTGAATCGGCTTCCACTGCATATCCATCTTGATTTCTGTGCCAATTATAATATGCGTGTGTTCGGTTCTTGATATCAAAAATCGCATGCCCAAAGCTGGCTTCACGGTAGGCCGAGTAATTTGGCTGGGGTTCGGTCATGCTGCATAACAAAAACAGATATTTACACGATCCAACGGCTACCCAGAAAAGTCATGAATCAGTTAGTATTTTGTGAGGTAATTCGTCTTACTTGGTGGCCAAACCTTCAAGATTGCCTCCATCACCAATTGTTATGTACACTGGAGCTGATAGATCATGAACAGGGACGCACAAGCCGTTCACAATGTTGTATTCAACGTTGGATACACGTTCCTGTGACATTCATCAATCAGCCAGGGAGTTCTTATGTTCAAACTAGACAAACAAACAAACAAACAGAATTTCTAATTTCCTGCTCATCCCCACAATAATTCGTACATGGAAAATATAAATTGTGTATTTTTATTTTGTTGGACAGAAATCTCTATCGCTGTCAGCGTGTTAATTTTGTCTCCTCAGAAAACATTGAAGTTGATAGTTTGATTGGACTAACTAATCAGAGTTGACTTTATGCATCTTCGTATGGCAAGGCTATAACCAAATAGAGCTGATAGTTTAGATAATAAGGAAAAGGAAACAGTTCGACTTACAGATCGTTCATAGGCATGGACGTGACCTGACAACACCACATCTACTTTGTATTTTACAAACCAGGGTTCGAACATCACTCTCATGGTTTCTCCTTCCATGTAGTGATAGTTGTTGCTATTGTACAACGGAGAGTGCAACATAACAATCAGCCATGGTGTCTCGGACCTGTTAACTTTCGGTAGCTCTTCTTCAAGCCATTTGTACTGGGGAGTATATTTACCTTAGAAGCGAACAGAGGCAAAAGGAAATAAGCAGAAGTGAGCCGCGACATTCAATAAATATTGGCATTCTGAGATGCATGCCTCTATTGTTCTTCTTGGTATAACCGTATCATAATTACTTCATATCAAAATGATGTTAAGGCGTAACAGACTTTCATTTCCATGACTAAATATTTGAGTTCATTGATGAATGTATGCTCCCACTTCTATGTGCAGTCTATTCTTGAAAGAATGGATCTGCTTTCATCCGTAGATATCAGAATAATATTGCATATTGATTCTTCATCTATTTGACCTTGCAGATAAATGAATGTTGTTATTGTGTCCAGTAAATTATCTCATAAACATGAGAGGTTCCGAAGAGTAGCATCTCATTCTCATCTATGTTGACAGGATAGTCAAGGATGTAAGATCATACCGTATGCAGAGTATGATGATAAGACTATGACGTAAGCCGAAGCTCTCTTGATCGAGTACCAAAACGGTGCAGTGCTGTTTGATGCTCTATAAGGAACGTGGTATCTGTTCGTAAAAGGCTTGAAGGGTTTATTTTCTCCCTGCAGAAAAAAATAGAACGAACCACATCATCAGTCGTGTCCTTTATATGAACTCATACATTCTGAAACTTCCATGATAAGAAGATGATGGTCTAGGTAATGAATGGGAAGTGGTGGTGATAGAATCAAAGGGTGAGGACTTCGTCCCCTGCATATTTCCCGTAACATCCTAACAACTGATATTGGAAAGAGTCCTATGTTTTATCGAAACTAGACTGCCTGACGGTCTAAGTTCTATCATCGTCTTGCCTTACATAAACCACAAGAATTGAATTTTTTACTTCCTTCAGTTGCCCAACTTGCCAATGAAGAGAAATAATGCAATGTGATGACATGGAACTTCGATAGGAGTTCTTAGCTACCAAAAGCAGCGAAGGATTGTTTGATCTAACAACCAGTATCAAAGCAAATTACCAATTGATCGGTTAGTAGAGAATTTATGCTGTAATGAATCATCGCAGAAATGAAGGGATTAAGGCTTGGTGACTCTGAATGTGAAATAGACATGTCCTGGGAGAAGTACAATGCTAGCACTCACAATTTCGGGAGCAAAGTCGAGTTCGTGATTTCCTGTTGTCCATATCCAGGGTTGATAAGCTACACTTCTTTCGACAAACCTTGCCCATGCATCCCACCTCGTGTTGTCGTGGTTGGGATAATTATCAGCGTACGACAAGTCTCCAACAAACAATACAGCCTGTCCTTTCTGGGGATTATTTTCGTAATGGATGAGTGTTCGGTTTGAATCATAACTCTGACCAAGATCACCTGCAATGCAATGTTCATCGGTATGCTAAGCATAGAAAGGAGTAGGACCCCAGATGCATGTAAAATAACTGCACAACTTAATTTGCTGCAACTTGCTAATGAACTTGATTATCAAAACCAAATTATTCTGCAAATTTTATGGTCTATAGACAGGAAGGGGCTTTGAAGTTTCCCTGAGTTAATGACTACGCATGCATGAACACATGATTTAATTACCTATGAGACCAAAAGTGTATGGAACATCAGGGCCAACCTCCGGAGGAGTCATGAACCAGAACTGTCGGACTGTATGTCCAATTCCAACCTCATAATAGTATTTGGTGTTGTACTGCCAGCAGACGAAACAAACATCAGCGACGTTTACCGAATTTTACACGCCAAGCACCAAAAAGTTAATATTTCAGGAGGAATTGAAAGCTTTACCATCAAATTGTTGAGGGTGCAATGGTGGATGTAACCAGAAGTGTAATTGTAGTACTTGTAACGATTAACTTTGCCCTTTTTAGTTTTCTTGTGCTCACTGTTTTCACTCCAGTAGCGCACTACACTGGACCCAGGTTCATCAGGAGTCACCCATGACACGATCACCCCTTTTCCCTCATGATCTCCTTGTGTTATGTGTACCTATAGACTCGCGCACCAACAAACCAAATCAGAAACCACAAAGAAAAGAACAAAATCAACAACAGTAACCTCTAACATTAATCACATCATATTCGAAACCGAATTAGCCGATTCAAGCTGGTCCTAGCGTGTCTCAACATGTTGATGTCAACCTCTTCACGAGTCAAAAAGGGTTTTAAAGCCAAAAGGAACAGAAAGAAAAGCTTGCGCTATACTTAGGCAAGAGCGGGAACACAAGCTAAGTTGAGACCTGTTGGGGTGCATTATAGCCAGGAGGCACTCGGAAAACATCGCTATCAATTGGCATGTCCACAGCTTTCTCCTCTTTGCGCACGAAGGTGCTGGTCTTCCCTCCATTGCACACGTCAGCCCCATTTAAAACCAGGACGAGCACAAGAACAGCCCCAACAACAGCTACCGAACAAGAAGAAGAAGATCCCAGAACAGCCATCTCGGTCTTATTCTGGGATACGAAGAGCACAAGAGCCTAAGCGCCACACTCCCCACGAAATCTCACGTCAATCGCACTACCCCTTTTATAGGTGAATGTAGTACCGAGAAACGCGCCCCATCAAAATAGAAAGGAGGAGGGATTTTGCATAGAACTCGGGGAATATCCACGGCACTATGCGCATATACACTATACAGGGTAAATGTTAACTCTTCCGAACGCTAAAATTAGAATGTCGCAGCTCCTCACATATGAAAAGAGGCTTAGCTTTTTTCGAGGGAATACTGAAATATCTGTCTATTTCTTTCTTTCCCTACTTGATGAGGATGCTCCTAGGTATGCAGTTGACGTTGAAACCATGGGGAGATTTCGTAACAATAACGACAGAAAAAGCGCATCATTTGCCTCTTCTTCGGACAAGGAGAAGGAAGGCCATAATGTTCTCGGACAATTGGGCGTCGCCACTACCAGTTTCTTTCGCGTGCAACTGGCTTGGACCATCGATAGATGAGGCAAAGAATTGGCCGCCGCCAAGTTCTGTAAAGAAATTGTAGGAAAGAAGTCGGCAGAAGACGACTTACCTCTTTCTGATGCGCAAACAACAATTTATCCCAGAACAAACGTTGAATTGCAGATGAATACAAACAAAAATACTTCATGTTGGTCTGAATGTAATCACGAGGAAAACATCTTATTTCCATAGCGTAAATGCCAATTGTTCTTATAAAGAAGAAATGGAACGCCTTCTTTTCCTTTTGATGGAAATAGGACAAGAAAATGAGAACTTTTTGTATGTTCTGCCTGTTAAAGCATATAAGTCAAAGTTGAAGATAAATGTTGCTGGTCAAGAGCTAAGCTCGGGTGGAAACTGTGAAAATGAAGTAAAGGAATTCAAGTTGAAGCCAAAGTTAGATATTGACATTCGGGAGTTAAGTTCTGGTGCAAACAGGGGAAGTAAAGCGAGGCAGACTGCTGATTTGGGAAATGCAGTAACAAATGTTGGTGCTAATGATTCAATCAAGGCTGGAAACGACAAATTCAACTCTACTTGTGAGGATAAAGAAAAGCAGAACAAAGAAAGCATGATTTACATCAACAACACGTGCTCATTAAATAACAGATATTCAGTTTTAAGTCAAAACTGAATACCTTCCTTGTTCTGTTATTTTCCCTTGTTCTGTTTTTGACTTCTGTTAATTCAGTTGAACAAGTTTGTTGTTCGCTCACATATAAATACTGAATTGTACGAAGAACTGATAGAAAATACACTTTGTAAATTCCTCTCTCTCTCTCTCTCTCTCTCTCTCTGTGAAAGACTGAAAACAGAAGCTCAAGAGCATTTGTTCGATTCATCATCATTGTCAACTCGTTTCTTCATCTTTTCTGTTTTTCTTTCCTGTTCTTGGCTTCTTCACACTGCCAACCCTTTTAACAGTTGTCTTTAGGTGACTCACACCATTTTAAATGGTGTCTTTCTATTGTAGCATATCAAGACGAAACATTTTCATCTAACCCCATCATGGATGTGCTAATTATGTACAACAGAAATAAAGAACAGCGAGAAATGACTGAAATTCGAAAAAGTGACGACGTGATTTGGTGGTGACATTATGGAATACGGGATTAGGACATGTTTCTCAATCAGTTAAAACCTCTCGTTATGCCAACGGGACAAATGTTTGCTTTACATGCATTAACTGCAGCATGTGTCTATGTTCTATTTCTCTACTCAGACAAGTAGCTTACGAGCTCCTCAATTTTTATTTAATGACAAGGTGAAGACTATATGATATTATTAAAAATTCCCTATATTAGTTCCTATGTGTGCTTTCATGTTTCTTATCAAATCCTATTATTTTATGCGCTTGAAATGTTGTACATACTCATCTTATCATCCAATATATATCGCAATTTTAAGTACTATTGTTCGTTTATTTAGTCAGAAGATGAACTTATGTAAATAAATTTTAAATCCACTTTAAATAAAAAGTCACGTAAACTTTAGCAGATAAATTCCTTACCCAAAAAAAATTTTCCTTAACCAAAAACTTTAGCAGATAAATTGTTTAATGTGAATTTTATATTTCAGTAAAAATTTTGTGAATAAATGTCAATACCATCATCTAGGGTAATATAATAAATACGATAATAGTTTCTACTTGGACAAGAGGCCTGCCAAATGTCGGGAAGGGAGACGAGCGACACGATGGAGAAGCGCCTGTCCCATTCCAATCCAGTCGGTGCACGGGATATCCGCCCGACGGACCAATTTTCTTTTATTAAAGTAAAGCCACCAACGGAAGCTCCCCTCAACATATTGTCACCACCATTTTCTTGTCAATCAGTATGAAATCATGTGAACCCACCTTTTAAATCCCCACTCAGCTATAATTACCAAATGCAAACCACGACAATTTCTCATCCGTGACCATTGTAACCCGGCCCTTAAAATGTTTTAAAGTGGCATAACCTTTTATACTTAAGACAGGTCTAACACGACCTTTTAAACGTTTTAGAAAAATGCAAAACTTTATATTTGTGGAATGATTTTGGAAACCGTTAAATCTTCTGTTAGAATTCGCCATCTGCAGTCCTACGTGGAGGGCGACGGGGATGACAATTTGTGACATGTAATCGTGCCGTGTCATAACTTGTGATTGATTAAAATAATTAAATAACTAATTTATTCAATGCTGAGTATGACGAGAAGACAATGATATATGCCGAAGCTCTCTTTATCAAGTACCAAAAAGGCGCGGTGCTGTTTGATGCTCTATAAGGGACGTGGTATCTGAGCGTAAAGGGCTTGAAGGGTTTATTTTTGCCCTGCAGAAGAAAAGAATGTACAAACTTTCAAAATGTCGAATAATGAAGAAAAGGAAGATCCACTGCATTCTGTATAATGATGATGCACTTCGAACTAGTCACTAATTTTCAATCTAACTTAATCACATTGATATATTGCTTCCACTCTCTATTAAGAAAGTATGCACGACAACAGTAACTCCTCAGTCCTAACGGTATAAACCAACCCCAGAGGAAGTTATGATTGCTTGTTAGGTATCTTAGAAAGAGATTATTCCATGATGATTCAGAATCGATGAGCAAACAAATCAAGAAGAGATTTCTAATTCCACTGATTACGCTTGAGCCCATTTTTGCTTATAAACAGACATCCCAGATAATCACATTGATACAAGATGAACACACAAGTCATAAGCCAGTATCAAGCTAAGTATCGAGTTACAAATACGCAAGAAAGTCGCGATCACTACCCTTTTTGCATGACTAGAAAAGACAATAGTCCATTACATATATACACCTAAAATACTCGACATGCTTCTTTTGTTTTATATAATAAATTATCTTATTTAGTGATAAAAATTCACGTGACACGAACATTTGTTTAAATTTTATGCATATTGACGGAAATCTTCACAAGACAACAAAAACCGAGCATTCGCTGGTAGACTGTGGACGAGGACTTATGATCATCCACGACCAGCCACGAGGAGTCTTGGCACCAAATGAATGGAGTAGAGTTGTCAATGACAATCGTGTGAGTGCCTTGAGAGTTGACCGACCGAAAACTCTCCAAGCCGTCATCAGTGCTCGGAGTAGTCCCCAACTTTCCACTCGGGTCCGCCGTCGATTGAAAACTGATTAAATTGCTGCGGCGGTATTATCACATACGCAGGTTCGTGCAATATTCGGCCGACAGTTAAGAAGGCAGACTCTAACGCTGCCTAAAGCATGGAGACAATGGCATTCCTTAATGCTCCGTTCGTTTCGTGAAAAATAACTTTCAATAAAATATTTTCCGAAATTTCCGATGTTCGGGTGGGCAGAAAATACACTGTCAAAGAAAACATTTTCGATTAACGGAAAAATCCCCTCTTGACATTATGGAAAATGATTTCCTCTTTTGAAAGGAAATCATTTTCCCGGCCTCTTGCGCTATCTCTCGCGTTGCTTTTTCCTTCCTCATTTCTAAACTCTCTCACAAAATCTTAGGGTTTTTGATCTCCTCCTCCTCCTTCGACGCCGAAGATGGGCGAAGCATCCCTCATTCTCCGCCCTCCCCGGCTGCTCCTGCCCGCCTGCTCCGGCCGGGGCGCCGCCGCCGCCGCCGCCGCGCTCCGCTTCCCCGGCGGCTCGAAGCCGCTTGGGAGGATCCAGCTCAAGAGGGAGCACCGCGGCGGCACCAGGAGGCTCGCGGGGAGCTCGCCGTCCAGGCCGCTCGTCGTGCGGTGCGAGACTTCCGATGGACGGGTGATTGCCCCCAATTCCTTTCCTTGGGATTTCTTTTAGCACTCCACGTGCTTGCTCGTGTGTTCGTTCGTTGCTCTGTTTTGGGGATTTGGTTATGCTTGTTTGGGGTGATGCGATGAGGTCACGGATCTAGCGGCGGAGCTTGCAGCTCGTTGGATCTAGTGGCAGAGCTCGGGTTCCCGATCCAAGCGAGCTCAAGCTCTATCGCCAAATCCAGCGAGCTCGGGTGAGATCGGCCAAGCCTCGAGCTCGCCGGATCTGGCCACGGGGTCTTGGTCGGCCACCGGGCAACCGGCCATCGTCGGCGGGAAGGAGGTGGCGGCAGCGAAGGAGGAGGAAGAAGGAGGAGGAAGGAGGCGACGGCGGAGGAAGGAGGAGGAAGAAGGAGGAAAAGAAATAATACATAATAAATAATAAATAATAAAAATTTCGATTTTTAAAATATAAATAATTAAAAAATCATTTTAAAAAAAATATAAATAAATAAAATAATTTTTTTGGTCAATTAAAAATATTAAAATTCAATTTTTATAATTTTTCCCAAACAATTAAATGAGCTAACGAATGGTAAAAATATTTTTCACTCAAATTTTAGATTTTGGCCGAACACCAAAAAATAAAGTCATTTTCCTGGAAAATGACTTCCGAAAATATTTTCCGAAACATGATATTTTTCGCGAAACGAACGGACCTATCTTTTCTAAAATTAGAAAAAGAAAGTGGTCCGCAATTTATGCTACTTTAAACAATCCACGAAAATTCTTACATGAAAATAGAATACGCGGTAAATTGAATCTGAGTCGGTGAACATGATGGGATCGAATTCATTTTATTCGTACATGTATTAGCGGTCCTTTTTCATACCTAAAAATCAGAATTGGCCGTACGTGTCCAGACCCGACTGTATAGTGATACTTTGTATCAGGCTGCAATCGTGTAGATGGATTAAAAAGAAGCTGGCCGCCAAAGCTGGTGTCGCTTCACTACATGCTTCAAACGAAAGTGGCGGAAAAGTGACAAGCTCTAATTAAGCAAAACCCAAAAGAAGCTATTATTCACCTTTAATCTTTTATAGAGTAGTGTCGAATGTAAACAAAAGTGTAGTTGCAGTACTTGCATTAAGTGAGGAAAAAAGTACCAAAAAAGTTTTAAATGTGTTGCATTATTATAAGTTCAGTTTTAAATCTTTTAATTGATCCAATTTAATTTTAAATATTTTCGCATTAGTACCAACTCAATCCATCGGCCAATTTAGGCTGAAAATCACTAATGTGAAAATGTTGTTTTACATGGCACAAAGTGTTCACATGGACATTTTTAAATAATTTTTTAGAATTTTTTTCTTTCCCTTCTCTATCTACCAATGATCAGAGAGAGCTATTGCCTCACCTAGCTAAGGGTCGACCTCACTTGCCACAAGCCAAGGTCGGCCTTGCTAGGCCGCACCAAGGCGAGGGCGAGCGCCAAGGAGATCCCCTCACTAGATATGGCGAGGCCTCACCTAGTTTCGCGATGGGAGGATGCATTGTTGAAGTAGAAGTACATGCCCTCTTCAATGTTCTCACTCTCGTCGTCCATGAGCTCGACTTTCACAAAATCAAACCTCGATCAGTCATTGTATCTTCTCTTACAACAGCTCCCATAATCGAAATCTGTGTCGATCTCTAATTTGTATCGCTTTAATGATGAACTCCTTCCGACGTCTTTCCAATTCACGGAGTTTGATCTCGCATATTGGAGCTCGATTTTGTGTGGAACTAAAGAGATGTCTAATGAGCCTAATAACATCCCAGCACCTCCCACTTTGACCCTTGCTCAAGCAAGGGTCATCCTTGCCAAATCTAGCGAAAGGGCCTTGTGTCGTTGGCCATCAACAAAAAGAGAGGGAAAGAAAAAGGAAAAAAAAAAGGGAATTGAAAAAATTATTTTAAAAAAGAAGAAGAGAGAAATGATTGTGGGACGGTCTTTAATGTATTGTAAAATTAACAGTTAATTATGGATCACAAAAAATCAAATAAAAAATAATTATTAATTGTTGTAGGACTCATTTTTTCAAGAATTTGTGGCTCACAATAAATTATTATTCTCGCAGTACTCAAGGACTGTTATACTAGCAAAGTCCATAAAAAAATGTCCATATTAGCATCAGCAATGCCACATAGGACTACCCGTATCTAAAGCAATTCCTGATCTAAATTGGTCGATAAATTAAATTGATATTAATGTAAAAGGGTTTTTGAGCCAATTAAAAAGTTCATAATTAAATTGGTGTCAATGCAATATGTTTAAGAGTTTTTATGGTACTTTTTCGTGACAACAGTGTCCCCCGATTGCTCCTCCTTTTGGGTTTTTTCGCTCCAGTACTGCGCACAATTGGAGACGGGTTCATCAGGGTCATCCATGACAGAATCACTGCCTTGCCGACACGATCTCCTTGCGTTATGTGAACCTGAAACACATTGCTCGAGGCGAGGTTTAATAACCGATCCTGCAGAACGCGAACCAATTTTCTTTTGTAAAGAGGAAAAGCAGAAAATTGAAACCACCTGTTGCGGCGCAATATATCCGGGAGGTGCAGCAAAGACATCACTGTCGAAAGGCATATCTAGAGATGGCCAATCTTTCCTAACAAAAGGACTCGCGGTTCCTCCATCGCAGAACACAGCCAGGACATATTCAAGAACAAGCACGAACGAGTGCGGACCCATCACTTCTCAGCCTGTGATTTTTAATTAGCTCTCGGTCAAGACTCAAGTGCTCTCATTTATGTGGTAGGTTCACCTCGATTTTGGGGGAATATTCTGACCTTCCCAGGAATTTCAGGGATTATTTAGCTCACCTGAATTTGATCGCTCAGAATCCGGATCGCATGCAAGCAGTGAACTTAACAGGAAATAATTTTTTTTTTTATTGGATCAATCCAAATTTTTCACGTCTTCAATTTGATCTGAAATTACAGGCTCCTGCTCAAATTACCTCACTTGTTTTTGGTTCAATGAATCATCAGATATCTGTTTTTACTGTCTAGGAAAGCATGTCTTTGTCCATTAGAAGGACTTTACTCTAAGAATTATTACATGTTAATCCAGAAAATTGCATTATGATTATGTCCAGAAAAGTATGTCATTCACGTGTATCCTTTTAGATATGACAGCACTCATCACCGCAACATAGGAATTGTGTAGAGAAATCAAAATTTTTATTTATCGTGGCAAGTCTTATAGACATGTTTATTAGGAATTTCAGCAATCAAAATATGTATATATCGAAATTCCAATATGAATATTTCGTTCAAAAGAAAAGAAAGCAACTCTAATACTAAAACATAGTACAATAAACTCAAACAAGCCCAATTGCCGAACTTTTATTTGCTTGCGAATGTATTAAGGAAATTCAAAGAGAACTTTTCCTGTCCTATGACAATCGTTAAATGCTTGTCGAATCGTCAACTGGATGCCAGAATCTATTAAAGAACCATAGAGAATCAGCTTCCACTGCATATCCATCCTCATTTCTGTGCCAACTATAATAGCATGCGTTCGGTTCTTAATATCGAATATCGCATGGCCAAAGCTGGCTTCGCGGTAGGCTGAGTATTTTGGTTGGGGCTCTGTCATTCTGCGTATGAAATCAGATATTTTCACGATCCAATGGCAAACCAGAAGAGTCATAAATAAGTTAGGCAGTGTTTTGTGAGGTAGATCATCTTACTCGGTGGTCAAACCTTCAAGATTGCCTCCATCGCCAATCGTTATGTACACTGGAGCTGATTGATCATGAACAGGGACACACAAGCCGTTCACAATGTTGTATGCAATGTTGGATACACGTTCCTGTGACACTCATCAATCAGCCAGTGAGTTCTTATATTCAAATTAGACAGACAAATAAACAGATTTATGGTTTCCTACTCATCCTCGCAACACCTCGTACATGGAAAAAATAAATTGTGTATATCGATCTCCTTGGACCAAAAACGCTATTGCTGTCAACATGCTAATTTCCATCTCTTCGGAGAACACTGAAATTGATAATTTGATTGGACCAACTCATCAGACTTGGCCTTATGCTAATTTCCCGGAAAACATCGCTGTCTAGAGGCATGTCCACAGTTTTCTCCACCTTACGGACGAAAGTGCTGGTCTTCCCTCCATTGCACAAATCAGCCCTATTCAAAACCAGAACAAGAACAAGAGCAGCCCCAACGACAGCAACTGAATGACAAGAAGAAGAAGATCCCAGAACAGCCATCTTGGTAAATGCGATACCGAGGAATACGCCCCTTCAAGATAGAAAGGAGGGATTTGCATAAAACTAGGGAAATATCCACGGGACCATACACGCATGAACAGGGTAAATGTTAAACTCTTTTGAACGCTAAAAAATAAGAATTTCGCAGCTCCTCACATATGAAAGGAGGCTTAGCTTTCTTTGAGGGAACACGCAAATATCTCTGTCCATTTCTTTCCGTACGCAGTTGACGTTGAAATCGTGGGAGGTTTCGTAATAGTACCGAGTGACTCTTCTTCTGATAAGGACAGGAAGGCAATAATGTTTTGGGCAGCAATTGGGTGTCGCCACTACGGGTGCAACTGGTTTGGACCATCGATAGATGAGGCGAAGAATGGGCCACTGCCAAGAGTGGCGACGTGATTCGGTAGCGGTGACGTTATGGATTCTGGTATTAGGACTTCGTCTGAAGAAGAAAGAGCTGGGTCTGTGATCTTAGCTTTGAAAGCATGTATTCTTCCATCACGAGGATCTTACAACCTGTTTCTTGATCAGATAGAACTTTCTTATTACGCGAAAGGGCAAAGTGTTCGTTTTACATGCATTCATTGCATGATATCAGCTTAGACAAGAGGCCTACATGACACTTTCAATAAAACTTCAGGCAAAATTTGGCAAAAAAGTTCGATTAATTCCAATGTTTATTGTTTTTCTTTTTTCTTTTTATATATTATTATCATTCTTTGTGAAAATTTATCCTCGTGGATTTTGGCCAAACAAATCGAGAAGAGATTTCCAATTCCTCCTTTGATTACACTTGAGCCCATCCTCACTCCTAAACAGACACCCTAAATGATCATATAGATTCAAGATGGACGTACAAGTCATAAGCCAATAACAAGCTAAGAATCGGGTTTCATACGCAATATTGTCGCGATCACTATTCTTTCTGCATGGTTAGAAAAGATAATAATCCAATATATTGTATGCACGCAAAAACACTCAACGTGCCTACTCTGTTTTATTTCATAAATTATGTTACCTAGTGATAAAAATTCATGTGATATGAATAGTCAGTCAAATCTTTATGCGCACCGACTAAAATCGTCACAAGACAACAAAGTAAAGACCGGGAACTCGCTGGTAGACTGTGGACGAGGACTTATGATCATCCATGGTGTGAATGCCTTGAGAGTTGACTGACCGAAAACTCTCCAAGTCATCATCAGTGCTCGTAGGAGTCCCCAACTTTCCACTCGTGTCCGCCGTTCATTGATTAACTGACTAAATTTCTGCAGCGGTATTTAGTACATTGGTAGGTTCGTGCAATGCTCGGCCAACTGACTGTTCAGAAGGCAAATTCTAACGTTGATTAAAGCATGGACCCGACCGCGTTCCTTGACTTTTCTCGAACGAGGAGAAGAAGGTGGTCCACAATTTACGACTACTTTAAACAATCAACGTCGTCCGGAAAAACTTATACTTTGGACATGAAAATAATATATTTTTCAATATTTGATTGAAACTTGAAAATGAACTATAAAATATTTTTCATTCTTTGGTAAATTGAATCGTGTTCCACCAGTTCCTTCTCAGGTGAAAACGATTTTCTAAAAATGATGAGTTGTGTAGTTTACAAAAATGAATTAACGAAAAACATCTTTACATTTCACGAAAATGTTTGAACATAATTTATTCTCAATAATTTTCTAAAATATTTTTAGTTTACAAAAATGAATTAACGACTAATTATTTCAATAATGAAAATATTTTTTACTGACTAATTATTTCAAGAGGTACAAATTATCATTTTCAAGAAAAAAATTTCGGGACCATTCATTTTTCCATGAAATAAACAAAGTAGAAACCATATTGTATTCAAAGAGTGGTGCATTTGTTTTGTGGAAAATAAACAAAATACTCTTATCCTTATCCTAGAGCTTGCCCTGATTTTGTCTTCAATTTAGTTTTTTTAAACCAAGATTCTCGATTTGATCCGAAACTACATGCTGCTGCTTGGGACTACCTAACATGTTTTTCGTTCAGTCAATCATCGGATATTAGATTACATGGTCTAGTAAAGCATATCTCTACCTATTCGAAGGAATTACTCTTAAGAATTATCGCATGTTAATTTAAAGAACTGTATTTTGATTATGACCTGAAAAGTATGTCATTCACACGTATCTTTTTAGATGTGACAAACGCTCATACTCGCAACAAAGTAATTGTATTGAGAAATCAAAATTATTATTTATCAGCAAAAGTTTTACAGACATATTTTTTAGGAACTTCAGCAATCAAAAATATGCAGTCTACTAAAATTCCAGTATGGATCTTTCATTTAAAAAAAAAAAAAAAAATCTCTGTTACAAAAACATAGTACAATAAACTTAAGCAACCCTAATTGATAAACTTTTATTTGCTTGGAAATGCATTGAGGAAATCCAAAGGGAAAACTTGTCCAGTTCTGTGATAACTACTAAATGCTTGTGGAATCGTCAACCGGATGCCAGAATCTATTGAAGAACCACATAGAGTCGGCTTCCACTGCATATCCATCCTGATTTCTGTGCCAATTATAGTATGCATGCGTTCGGTTTTTAATGTCGAACATTGCATGGCCAAAGCTGGCTTCGCGGTAGGCAGAGTATTTTGGCTGGGGTTCTGTCATGCTGCATATAAAATCAGATATTTAGATGATCCAATGGCAACACAAAATAGTCATGAATAAGTTAGGCAGTGTTTTCTGAGGTAATTCATCTTACTTGGTGGCCAAACCTTCAAGATTGCCTCCATCACCAATCGTTATGTACACTGGAGCTGATTGATCATGAACAGGGATGCACAAGCCGTTCACAATGTTGTATGCGATGTTGGATACACGTTCCTGTGATACTCATCAATTAGCCAGCAAGTTCTTACATTCAAACTAGACAAACAAATAAACGGATTTCTAATTTCCCGCTCATCCTCACAACACTTCGTACATGTAAAAATTGACAGTTTGATTGGACTAACTCATCAGAGTTGGCTTCATGCATCTTTCTAGGGAAAGCCTATAGTTGAAATAAAGCTGATAAACTAGATGATGAGGAAAAGGAAATATTTCGACTTACAGATCGTTCATATGCATGGACATGACCTGCAAACACCACATCTACTTTGTATTTCACAAACCACGGCTCGAACATCACTCTCATGGTTTCTCCTTCCATGTAGTGATAGTTGTAGCTATTGTACCAGGGAGAATGCATCATAACAATCAGCCATGGTGTCTCGGTCCTGTCAACTTTTTTTAGCTCTTCTTCAAGCCATTTGTACTGGGGAGTATATTTACCTTAGGAGCGAACAGAGGTAAAAGGAATTAAGCAAAAGTGAGCTACGACATTCAATAGGAATTGGCATTCAGAGAGACATGCTTCTATTGTACATCTTGATATAACCGTACATGTTATAATGACATCGAATCAAAACCATTTTAGCGCCTAACAAACTTTCATTTCCATTACTGGATGTTTTGAGTTAAACGATGAATATTTGCTCCCAACGTCTATCTGCAGTCTATTAAATTAATAAAAATCTTGAAAAAATGGATCTGCTGTCATCCACAGATGTGAAAGTAAAGTTTCATATTGACTCTCCACCTAATTTCGACCTTGCAGATAAATGAACATTATTATTATATCCCAAAATTATCTCATAAACATGGGAGGTGCCGTAGAGTAGCATCTTATTCTCATCTATGTTGGCAGCATAGTCAAGGATGTAGGAATCATACCATATGCAGAGTATGACGATAAGACTATGATGTATGCTGAAGCTCTCTTTATCGAGTACCAAAAAGGTGCGGTGCTGTTTGATTTTCTATAAGGGACATGGTATCTGTTCGTATAGGGCTTGAAGGGTTTATTTTCTCCCTGCAGAAAAAAAAAATGTACAACATGATCAGTCACGTCATTATATGAACTCATACATCCTGATACTTCAGGATACGGATGAAAGGGCGAGGACTTCATCCCCTGCATATTTCCTGTAACATCATAAACACTGATATTGTAAAGCATTCATATGTATTGTGAAATTACACTGGGTGACAGTCTAAGTTCTACTGTCCGCTTGCCTTAATAAACCTCAAGAAATGAATTCATTGCTTCCTTCAGTTCCCAAACTTCCCAGTGAAGATGAACAATGCAATATGATGACTTGGAACTTGGATAGAAGTTCTTAGCTACCAAAAGCAGGGGAGGATTGTTTGATATAATGACCAGTATTAAAGTAAATTACCAATTAATTGGATTGTAGAGACTTTTTGCTGTAATGAATTATCACAGAACTGATGGATTAAGGCTTATGTGACTCTGAATGTGAAATAGATATGTCTTGGTGGAAGAATAATGCTAGCACTCACAAGTTCAGGAGCCAAGTCGAGTTCATGATTTCCTGCTGTCCATATCCAGGGTTGATAAGCTACACTTCTTTCGACAAACCTTCCCCACGTATCCCACCTCACATTGTCGTGGTTGGAATAATTATCTGCATACGACAAGTCTCCAACAAACAATACAGTCTGTCCTTTCTGTGGATTATGTTCGTAATGGGTGAGGGTCACGTTTGAATCAAAACTCTGACCAAGATCCCCTGCAACATTCATCAGCATGCTGAGCATGGAAAGAAGTGTAGAACCACGGATGCATGTAAATTAACTGCTGAACTAAATTTGCTGCAACTCGCTGATGGACTTGACTATCAAAACTAAATGATTCTGCAAAGACCCATATTACATGGGCAGGGATAAGCTTTTGGAGTTACTCTGAGTCATTGACTATCTACGCATGATAATGTGATTTACTTACCTATGAGACCGAAAGTGTATGGAACATCAGGGCCAACCTCCGGAGGAGTAATGAACCAGAACTGTCGGACCGTGTGTCCAATTCCAACCTCATAATAGTATTTGGTGTTGTACTGCCAGTAAACGAAACAAACATCAGCTACATTTACCAAATTTTACGGATCAAGCACCAAAAAATTTAAAATTTCTGGTGGAATATACCATCAAGTTGTTGAGGGTGCAATGGTGGATGTAACCAGAAGTATAATTGTAGAACTTATAACGATTGACTTTGCCCTTTGCCTTTTTCTTGTGCTCGCTGTTTTCGCTCCAGTAAAGCACTACACTAGAGCCAGGTTCATCTGGAGTCACCCATGACATGATCATTCCTTTTCCCACATGATCTCCTTGTGTTATATGTACCTAAAGACTCACGCCAATCCCGAAACCCAGATCAGAAACCACAAAGAATAGAACGAAATTAACAACAGTATCCTCTAACATTAAATCACATTGAATACGAAAATGAGTTAACTTGATTCAAGCTTGTCCCAGCATCTCTCTACATGTAGATGTCAACCATTTCACGAGTCACAAAAGAACAGAAGGAAAAGCTTGTGCTATACTAAGAGAAAGAGCAAGAACACAAGCTCAGTTGAGACCTGTTGAGGGGCATTATAGCCAGGAGGCACTCGGAAAACATCACTATCCAGAGGCATGTCCACAGTTTTCTCCACTTTACGGACGAAAGTGCTGGTCTTCCCACCATTGCACAAATCAGCCCCATTCAAAACCAGAGCAAGAACAAGAACGGCCCCAGCTACAGCAACGGAACAAGAAGAAGAAGAAGAAGAAGATCCCAGGACAGCCATCTTGGTCTTACTCTGGGATAAGGAAGAGCACAAGAACCTACGTGACAGAACCCCCACAAAGTCTAACATCAATCGCACTACCCCTTATATAGGTGAATGTAATACCGAGGAACACGCCCCTTCGAGATAGAAAGGAGGAGAGATCTGCGTAAAACTCGGGGAATATCCACGGGACCATACAGTGCATACAAAGGGTACATGTCAACTAAGCATACAGTTGACGTTGAAACCGCGGGAGACTTCGTAATAATAACGACGGAAAAAGCGCGTCATTTGACTCTTCTGACAAGGAGAAGAAGGCGACAATGCTCTTCTACAATAATAAGGTGTCGCCGCTACCAGTTCTTTCGCGTGCAATTGGTCTGGACCATCGATGGATGCTGCAAAGAATCGAAATCGGCCACTGCCAAGTTCTGTAACGAAGTAGAATAACGAGAAATGACTTTGAAGTTCGAAGAGTGGTGACGTTATGGAATCTGGGATTGGGAGTTCGACTGAAGAAGAAAAGCTGGGTCTGTGACCTAAGCTTTGAAAGCGTATGTTTCCATCATGAGGATCTTACGACCTGTTTCTTGATCAGATGGAACTTTCTTATTACGCCAAAGGGCAAAGTGTTCGTTTCACATGAATTCATTGCATGATATTATAGCCTGAACAAGAGACCTACATGACTCTTCAATAAAACTTCAGGTAAACTTTGGGAAAATAGTTCGATTATTTCGAATGTTTATTTTTTTTCTTTTTGTATATTATTGTAGTTCTTTTTTGAAAATTTATGCCAATAGCATAATCTAGTCCAACGAGCACCAGTCCACTTCCACTCCAGTTGGTGCACGGGATTTGCCCATGGGACCATTTTTCTTTTACGAAAGTCCAAAGCCACCAGTAGAAGTTCCCCTAGATATATGTTCATCGCCATTCTCGAGTCACCAGGTATTCAATTATGTGAACCAAAATTTTTAAATCCCTTTTCAGCTAATTGCCAAATTCAATCAACAACATTTTTATTTCCGTGATACTTTTAACCCGGCCCTGGAAATGTTTTGAAATCGCATAACCTTTTATGCTTAAGACACTTTTAACATGACCCTCCAAATGTCTTAGAAAAAAGGCAGAACTTTATCCTCGTGGGACGATTTTGGTATCTGTTAAATTTTCTGTCAAAACTCGCCGTCTACAGTCCTATGTGGAGGCCGAAATGGATGACAATTTGTGACATATTGTCACTTCGTTCCATAATTTTTCTCAGTAGTTAAGATAATAAAATTACGAATTTTACATCACTGGCATGATGAAAATCAAATAGTCCATGATAGCTTCCTTCATTATTGCTCCAAGAAAGAAGGGGGTGCAAGAAAAATGACTCGAGTGGAATGTCGAAGCATAATGGAGAAAAGGAAGATCAACGAGATTCTGTACAATCATGATTCACTTCCAACTTTTCACTAATATTCAATTTAGCTTAATCACGTTAATATATTGCTTCCACTCTCCATTGAGAAAGTATGCAGAACAACAGTAACTCCTCACCCTTGTCCTAACAATAGAAACCAACCACAGACGAAGTTATAATTACTTGTTAGGTATCTTAGAAAGAGATTATTCCACAATGAAATTGTAGCAATCGCAATTGCTACCCTTTTTTTTACATGACTGAAAAAGACAATACTTCAATACATACATGCATGCAAAAACACTTGATGTGCCTACTTTATTTTATTTCATAAATCTTTTTATCCAGTGATAAAATTCACGTGATGTGATGAATAATTGAATTTTTAGTAAAACAATAATATAAGTACTAATGAAAATTCTCACGAGACAACAAAGTAAAGATCAAGCACATAAGGACCGATGATCATCCACAACCAGCCATGAGGAATCTTGGTATTGAGCGAATGAAGTGGAATTGTCAATGAGAATCCTGTGAATTCCTTACTTGACTGATTTAAAGCTCTCCAAAGCCACCATTGGTGCTCTCAGCACAGCAGTCCCCATCCTTTTGTCACGGGCCTAAAGAGAGTCGACCCGATCGGCCGTGACACTTTCCTCTTTGATTTCTGTCTCTTGCCTTGTCAATATCTCTACTTCTTACAGGCCCAGCTTTTCATTCGTGTCTATCGTTAATACTCACCTAACCATCGAGAAGGAAAAGTCCACTATTTGCCTTAAGCAGCGGCCTTCCTCGACTTTTCTCGTACTAGAAAAAAAGAGAAAGTGGTCCCCAATTTACGTCCATCTTAAATATTCAATGTCATCCCGGAGGTCGGTTTATGAAAGGAGAAGTCTTAGCTAACCGTCCTCCTTCAACTGACGGAGGAACGGTCAGCCAATGACCACACGTTTTTGAGGGAAACCGGTTGACTCCTTTACTTTTAAAAAAAAAAAAATTATCTTTTCCAAAAAAAAAATAATTAGTAAGAAACCTATGAATAAAAAATTACAAGTAAAAAATAAGCGATTAAAGTGATAATATCTTATGTTTGTGCACATAAGACTCAAGGCCATCCTGGTAAAATCCTCCATAATCCCAACACAATCCAATTATCGTTAATTACAAGTACAAAATATAATAAATTACAAGCAAAAAAATATTATCACCTACTAAAAAAATCATTAATGTCATTCTATAGATCTATTAAATTTTTAAAAAAAAAAAAAAAAAACACTTGAAATGTCGGCTTCCTCAACCGATTTCATTTTTACCCTATTTTTCTTCTTCTTTTTTCCCTTGATTTGCATGCTCAAATTGAAAACAAATCAAAGTAATAATATTCACACAATAAAAAATAAATCCTACAATACTATTCAAATAATAAGAAATATATGAAGAATACAGTTGCAACTTTTGAAAAGTGGATATCATTCTCTTGTCAAAGAAAAAGATTGTGTAGATATTGTTTCCAAATAAAAAAACTCAGTAACTCAAAAAATAGGAATGACATTATCTTTTTCTTTTCTTTTCTTTTCTTTTCTTTTTCTTTTTTCAGAATGTGTGATTACCTTGTACACTTAAACATCAATTTGTTGTGTGATTTTGTAATTGAATAAGTCATAAATGTGGAGAAATGTTCGTTAATATTTACTATTCATATTGCAAGAAAGTAAGAGGTATTCATTATTGTTGAATTTTAGCTTGTATCTATATATTTTAGACATATAATTCTTAATTTTTTCTTGACATTTCATTCAGATGGATGGAGTTCGTATTGAAAGCAACTTTGCCAATGAAAATAATAGCGGTGATGAAGATGAGATGAACAATGCAGCCAAAGATGCTAATCATGAAAGCGTCACAATATTAGAGAATGTGAAAATCAAACCTTGCATAGGTATGGAGTTTAATTCTTATGATGAGGCTAATGCATTTTATAACAATTATGCTAAAGAAGTGGAATTTGGCATTAGAGTGTTAAACTCGTACAAAAGAAAAGGCAGCGAGATGCAATACTTTGTTGCAGCCATCAAGCGTACAAGATCGAAAATGAGTCAATTAAGTCAAGACCAAGAAAAAGATGTGGTTGTCCAGCAATGGTTAGAATACATCTAGTTGGGCATCATAAGTGGGAAATAACAAAAGTTGTACTCAATCATAATCATTTTACGACTCCTCTAAGTGCTATATTATTTACATTACACAGGAGTCAATACTCAAAAACAAAAAGAAAAATCGAGTTGCATTGTGATGCAGGGATTAGAACAAATAAATTGTTTCAAGCATTGGTTGTTGAAGAAGGAGGACATGAGAACTTAAATTTTGAAGGAAAAGATGTTAGGAATCATGTTACAAAATACAAAAGGTTGAAACTGCAAAAAGGAGATGGGCAAGTACTTTTCAATTATTTTTCAACCATGCAAATGAAAAATTCCAATTTTTGTTATGTGCTTGATTTGGATGATGAGAAGAGACTGCATAATGTTTTTTGGACAAACACACGATCAGGAGACACGTATGGATATTTTGGAGATGTAGTCACATTTGATACCACTTATTTGACAAATAAATATGATGTGCCTTTTGCTCCATTTGTTGGTGACAACCATCATGATCAGTCAATTTTGTTCGGATCTGTTTTACTTGCAGATGAGACAACAAACTCTTTCATTTGATTGTTTAAGGCTTGGCTTGATTGCCTCTCAAGCTATTATTCCTGACCAATGTGCTTTGCAGAATGAAATTATCACTTTGATCGCTTGCTTTTCACTTGTAATTTTTTATTCACAAGATTCTCACTAATTTTTTTATATTTTGGAAAAGATCAAAATAAAAAATAAAAAATAACGGAGAGAAACAGGTTGACAAAATGTGTGGTCATTAGTTGACCGTTCCTCCACCAGTTGACCAAGGGACGGTCAGCTAAGCTGCTCCCTTTTTGAAATTAGTAGGGGTGATCGGTTCCCGGTTCGGTCCGGTTCCAAGGTGGAACCAGGAACCGGACCGGGAGAATCGGTTCCCAATTTTGGGAACCGTGGACCGGACCGTTGGTCTTAGGACCAAGAACCGGACCGGACCATCGGTTCGGTCCGGTCCGGTCCGGTCCAAAAGAATTGGCACTTTCTTTTTCACTAAAGAATGACTATTCACTAAAGAATAATTATGCTCCGGACCGATCAATCAAATTCGGTTTCCGAGCAATCTAATAAAACTACTCACACGTGAAAATTTTCACGTGCAAAATATTCAAACTTCACTTGTGTGAATATCAATCATAGTTTATGTGTTTCATGTTTAATTTTAAGCATAAAACCCATGAACAACGTGATTAAAGGTTGTGATTGGCTTAGGTTTTATAGACAATCTATCTTATATACTTTGAATGTTTAGTCGATATGAGACTTTTTAAGGCTTGAAGTGCCTTGTCGTTTGCAAGTGAGGGGAGCAAGAGAGAGAGTGTGAGCATGAGGAGAGTTTTTTCTATAAATAAAGAGTAACAACAAGAGTTTTGGTGGTCTCTTGGCCACATAAGAGGTTGTTACCTAAATTGCAATTCCGATTGCAATAAGTTTCATATATTATATGTGTTTATATATTATATGAATATAAATTATATATAAAAAAAATTTGGTCCGGTCGGTCTAGTTCCCACCTTGGAACCGGGAAACGGACCAACCGGCCGCCGGTTCCAAGATTAGGAACCGAGAACCGGACCGCCGACCGTGGGAACCGCCCAAAACCGGCCGGTCCGGTCCCGGTTCGGGCGGTTTCCGTTGCACACCTCTAGAAATTAGTACATGTATTTAATTGAATCCGAACCGTTTATTTTTTTAATGCATATACTAAGTTCTTCGAATAATTTCTTATTGGGCTTCTGTGATCTTAACTCTGGATTATTATAAGAAAAATTTCTCATATTGTCCTCAACTTAGAATGAGTGTAAAAGAACAAGTTTACCAAACATTTGTTTTTCCTAAATCGTAAGAATGCAGATTGCACCAAATAACAACTAAGACAAGCCCGGTGAGAGCAGCTCCATCTTCCTCAATGTCCTCGGTTTCCATCTTCCACAGCTAACTAAAAATCAATCTGGCGGCCCAATATTTCATTCGTTTCGCCGGTTTGGGTGCTCGAATAAGTAGACCAAAATTCTGACTCCTTGAGCACGGAATTTGATAATCAAACTAGTCTGTAGGAAGATGGATCTGCTCGAACCAAAGGGACAAGTACGGCGATAAAACGATGATATGTGCCAAAGCTCTCTTAATGGAGTACCAAAATGGCGTTGCGCTGTTTGCTGCCGTACAAGGAACGCCGATATCTGCACACGTAGGGCTTTGAAGGGTGCGTTCTCACCCTGCAGCAAGAAGTGAACGCTAGAAAATAGAGCTTGTCGACTCTAAGCTGTTGCTGTCATTGTCGATTAGCATGGTAGAATTAGAGGTCGGGTGACTTCAGTCCCAGAGAAATGTGTCCCTGCATCAAGATAAGGTATCGGATTAAGTATTTCGATGCACTCGCCAGTTCAGGAGCGAATTGATTTCTTGATTTCCTGCCGTCCAAATCCAGAGGTGATAAGCTGCGCTTCTTTCAAGAAACGTTCCCCATATATCCCACCCGGCCTCACCGTGCTTGTAACTATCTGCATAAGAGAAGTCTGGAAAGAATGGCACCATCTGTCCTTTCCGCAGATTTCATTCATGATGCGTGTGTCACGTTATCAAAGTTCTGGCCAATATTCCCCAGATGATGGCCACAGCTCTCGAGCCTAGCTGAGAAACATTCCCCATATTCATACGTTGTCAATTTAGTTGTGTTGCCGATCGCTCGCTAGACCCAACTGTGGTCATGAAGATTATACCTTACTTCCTGCCAAACTGAACCCAACAAGAAACCATTGAACAAGAAGCCAAGTCTACAAGAGTACCGACTAACTCAGGAAAAATGCTGTTCTAGCATGTCTATCAAAAGAGGCTGACTCCCAGTTATGAACTCGATGTCAGAACAAGAAAACAACTTTCGCAGCCGTTTGAGGTGAATTATATCGCTGTCTAGAGGGAAGGTCAAGAGCTTTCTCCGCTTTGTGCCATAGCACCCGTTGTACCTCCATCACACACAACCGCTGCATGCAGAAGCAGGAGAATGAATAACAATTTGAATAGAAACAACAATTGAACCAGGAGGGCAAGAAGGCGATCCCTGAATAGCCACCTCCCAACCTACAAACACTCTCCACACAGAATCTAGCATTCCTTGTGCCTCGAATTTTTGTCTCAGAGGAAGTGGACGTCAGACGTCTTTCGTCTCTTCCAGGCTCTTCCAGGCGACTTAGGAAACTGTCGGTCCTATCTATCGATTATTAGGATCGTGTTCCCTTGAGAATCGATAGTTGAAAATGTCGGCATTCTGACGGACATTCTGAAGATGGAGATGTCACCCGCTTATAAATTGATATGCCAGTTTAATGGATTAACCATAAAAATGATGTTCTCGACTGAAGGCTTTATTTGATTTGGGCTTAAGGCCCATCCGCCAAAGTTGGGCCCAGAAAGCCCGGCCCACGGGAATAAGGCCCGTGGAAAGAGGGAGGTATAAAAGGGAAGAGAGAGAGAGAAAGTAATGCACGTTGAATCAGAATTACGTTCTCTCTCCCGCGCGTTTTCTCTCCCAAAAAGGACAGTAGGCATACGGCTTCCAATTTCTTCCCTTCAAGGCTTCATCGGATCGATTCGACCGGATTCTCTTCCTCCATTGGCGTTTGGTGTTTAATCTGTGGCTAACAAGGTACGCTCGAATCCGTGGTGTGCTTTACGATCGGTGATGCGTGGTTTTTTCCCGGGCTTCGTCTTCCGCATTGATTTAGGGGTTCGATTTAGTATCGGATCCGGTATTTCGGGGATCAGTAATTCCCAACATTGGTATCAGAGCCCTAGTTCACGTTTTCCCGATCTGTTTTTGATGTTTTTGATTGATTTTTCGCAAAAATGTTTTCGGCCGTACGGATCGGGCGACAAATCCCGACACCCGAGCGCTCTTCGGCCATTTTTACATGTTTTCGTATGTCAAAATCAAAATCTGATGGCACAGGGAGAAAGGGGGCGTCGAGACGAGTCTGGCGGTATGTCGAGCGCCGCCGGGCGACGCCGCACGCGCCCACACGCGCGGCCGGAAGGCGCTGCGCGTGGGCGCGACGCGCCCGGAGGCGCTGGTTCGCCCGAGCGTGTGGAACACGCGCCGGTGGCGAACCGGCGGCGCGCGCGCGCCGGGCGACGACCGGCACGCGCCGGTCCACGGACCGACGTGTGCGCGTCGCCAAGATGACGTCACCCAACGGCCAAGAACCGGCCGGGCTGACGTCATCGATGACGTCGGTTGGCCGAGCGGCGACCCGACCCGCGAACCGACCCGACCCGACCGCGACGAAGGCACGCGCCCGGCACGTGTCGGATGACGTCTCGTGTGACGTCATTCCCGCACGCGCGAGGCACGTGCGGTCGGTCCGTGCGAGCGGTCCGACCGGCCCGTCCGGTCCGACCGGTTCGACCGTCGCGACCGGTCCGACCCGCGCGACCGTTGACCCGTTGACCGTTGACCGACGACCGTTGACCGTTGACTTGACCGTTGACCGAAAAAAAAAAAAAAAAAAAAAAAAAAAAAAAAAAAAAAAAAAAAGGAATTTGTTTCTTTTTCAGTTATGTCTGTGTGGGTTGTAGGTAATCCATTTTTATTCTGCATTTGTTCCATGAATCATGGAAATTTATGTATTTTCCATTTTGTTTATTATGGATTATAAGTGATCCATTTTAGTTCTGCATTTGTTGCAGAAACTATGATGCGTAATGCACGGATACCTGCAATCCCGAGAACGGACGAAGGAAGAGCTAGACTGAAAAGGCTGATAAAAGAGTTAGCTGATTTTCGGTGGCTTGATGGTGATTTAGTATCACATATGGTCAAGGTCAATCAGATGATACAGAAATCATCAATAATGGTTATCTTATGCCGGATTTTGAGAAGGTGCCGGCTTTGTTGAACACTCTTCCACCTGAATGGCAAGCAGTGTTAGATCGGCTATGGGAGGTCAACGTGGTTCCGGGTTATAGGAGGTTGGTGGAAGCTTTTGTAAGAGAGTACTATAGGATTGAGTTGGCCAAAACTTCAACCCTTAGATTGTGCGCTACGTGGCGCAGAGTGAATGCGCCTTGGTGGCGACATAAGAGCTCTCCAAAAGTTTTTCCATGGTTGGCAAATGTACCTTTAGTTTTCTCAGATGTTTTGGCTGATAGATTAGAAGGGACATTCCCTAATTATTTCTTAGATTAATTATGAGATGTTTTATGGATGTAAATATCTCTTTCCAAGTTGATATTTTTTTCTTTGTATATATTGCTCAGTGTAATGTATAGTTGTATTATGTGAAAGCATTGTTATTATATTAAATGTTAGATAATATTTGATTTACATTCTCGCGATTCTTTGTGGGTAGTTAGTCAGGGTAGTTATAGAAGTTTTTGTAACTTCATAGAATTGATTTTGCATATGACAATCATATTAATGATAGTTTTTAAGTTAGGATTTTTGGAGGATAATTGGAAACGTAGTGACCTTTTGATTCTGAAGCCTTACTTGAAATTATTCATTAATATGATGGGTCTATGCAAATAAAGATGCATAATTGATAGGCATTAATTATTCGTGCAAGTATGTCTGATGTGTTCAGAACAATAGTTCAGCAACTAAGAATGTAATTGCTGATATGAACGGCTACAATTGTGAAATATTGAATATGAAGATTCAATATGTGCTGGAAAAGCAAGAAGCACTAGAAGCTCTTGACCATGTTATGGAAGATCTTGAGAATGCTGTGCGCCACCTTGAGCTGGTAGAGGACCGCTTAATGGCATGTGAGCTGAGAATAGATATTTGCAATGCTGGTTCTAGCTCATAAAGGGTTTTGAGCTCTAAGCGCAAGCGTATTGATTCGTTCAATATGTGGGAATGCAAAGGATCAAGTCTTTATTGCAAGAAATCAAGAGTTAACCAACACAAGAGAGGAAAACGTCCTCAAGTTAAGAAAATGTCAAGGGTGAGGTGTTACAATAGTGACAAGAAATGTCACTATGCTCGCGTCTGTCGTGAGCCAAAGAAAGTAAACACCTCTTGTACATTTGAGAACTTTTGATTATGTGTCAAGTTCTGAATTATTGGCTGAATCCAATCCTTTGTGGACTGTAGATTCAGGAGCAACAGACGATCTAGCGAAGGATAAAGGATCCTTCGTGGAATTCCGACGAATACCAACTGGAACTGAGTTGATCTATGTGGAAAACAACTCCCGAGCTGAAGTTAAATAGGTATTGGCACCTGCCAACCGAACATGTGTGGTGGACGCAACTTGTTCCTACATGATGTTCTAAATGCTCTGGAGATTCGTCGAAATTTAGGTGTCTGTTTTGC
The DNA here is from genome assembly GCF_016545825.1 of Eucalyptus grandis. Lineage (NCBI taxonomy): Eukaryota > Viridiplantae > Streptophyta > Magnoliopsida > Myrtales > Myrtaceae > Eucalyptus > Eucalyptus grandis. The sequence goes on from NC_052620.1 coordinate 26,425,134, forward strand.
TGTTGGTTAAGCTTGGTTTTAATATGAACTTCCATAATAGAGCTGTAGATTTGTATTTGGATACAAACTACTATAATAGTGGTCACTTTCTAGATGGTTTTATTGTACTAAATGTTGACTATGGTGATGTCAATATATGTTATTCCCTTGTTTCACGTCTTCTATCTTATATGATAATGATGTGAATGTGGTGGCATGCTTGACTTGGTCATATTGGCCAACAACATATGAAAAGACTAGCCAAAGAGGGCTTGTTGGGCAATATTGAATAAGTTGATTTGTCCATATGTAAGCATTGCCTAGAAGGGAAAAAACAAAGAAACCATTTGAAAAAGGTAAAAGAGCTAATTCCTCTGCATTTAATCCATTATGACGATTGTGGTTCAATGAATGTGAGAGGAAGGCATGGGACTGTTTACTTCATCACTCTTAATAGATGATTATACTCGATTCGGATGTGTCTATTTGATTTCTTATAAAACTGAAGCATAAGTTGTTTCAAAAGGTTTATGAACTTGGTTGAAAATCAATTAGACAAGAAAATAAAAGTATTGAGATCCGATCGAGGTCGAGAATATTTATCTGATGAGTTCAGAAAATTATGTGATGAAAAAGGAATAGAAAGACAATTGTCTATTCCATATACTCCTCAACAAAATGGTGTTGCAGAGAGAAGAAACAGAACCCTACTAGAAATGGTTAGGTCCATGATGGCGTATGCTAACTTACATATCACTTTTATGGAGTGATGTGTTGTTAACTCTGCCTAAATACTTAACCGGGTGCCTTCCAAATCAATTAGTTTCACTCCATATGAGTTATGGATATGTAGAAACCGGACTTAAGTTTACTTAAGCCATGGGGTTATGCTGTCTATACTCATATGTCCTCTCACAAGTTTGGGAAATTGAGTCCCATATAAAAGTAGAGTATTTTAATGAGATACTCCGAACACTCAAAAGGGTATGTGTTCGTAAGTGAGCAGGAAAGTGGGAGAATAACTGAATTTGAATCACGAGATGTCACATTCTTAGTGGATGAATTTCCTAAGAAGGGCGAAATAGGGAAGATTACTTCCTATTTGAAACCTTGGATTAAGATTATGATATTAATGGAGTTCATCCAAGTGGGAGTAATATAAGATGTGATGAATTGAATTCAACTCATTCTCAATTGCAACCACCTGATGTGACGACATCATCATTACCTAATCCAAGTGGGAGCATAATGGGGAATGATGTGCTAAGTGTACAATCTCCCATACGGTGAACAAGTCACCAAAGTATTCACCGTCGATGTTTTGACATTGAAAGGGAAACTTTTATGGTTGCTCCGCAAGATGAGGATGAGCCAAGAAATATTAATGAGGCTCTAAATTGCCCTAGTAAGGAGAAATGGATTTATGCAATGAAAGAGGAAAATGGAGTCAATGAAATCAAACCAAGTCTGGGAACTGGTTGATCTTCCAAAAGGACGCAAAGCCATTGGGAACAAGTGAGTTCTCAAAGAAAGCGAAAGGCTGATGGCTCGATTGAAAGGCATAAGGCTCGCCTTGTGGCGAAGGGGTATAATCAATAGGAAGGAATTGATTATGAAGATATTTTTTCTCCTATAGTAAGATTTGCCTTGATTCGCATAGTTCTGGCAATAGTGTTTAGTATGGATCTTGAGTTACATCAAATGGATGTAAAGACTGCTTTCCTCAATGGAGAATTAGAGGATGAAATATATATGGAACAACTTGTTGGTTTCATAGTGAAAGGCCAAGAAGAAAAGGTATGTCGACTTTGGGGGTCGATATATGGCCTTAAGCAGTCGTCAAGACAAGGATATATACGTTTTCATAATGCCATAATGGCATATGACTTTACAATGATAGATGAGGATCATTGTGTATATATCAAAAGATCCAAGGATCAATTTGTGATCATATCATTATATGTTGATGATATACTAATTGCCGGAAGCAATATGGAGCTAGTCAATACTGTCAAAAGTTGGTTGTCTTCCAAATTTTTGAATTGAATGATATGGGATTGTAAACCCATTGACGCTCCTATTGCAAAAGGTGAAGGATTGAGCCATAGTGTCCAAGGACTCCACAAGAGAAGGAACAAATGAAACATGTTCCTTATGCTAGTGCTGTTAGAAGCTTGTTGTACGCTATGATGTGTACAAGACCGACATATGTTTTGCAGTTGGAATGGTGAGTAGATACTAATCCAATCCAGGTCAAGCACGTTGGAAAGCCGTTAAGTGAATACTAAGAGGTATCTAAAGTGGACTGCTGATTATATGTTGAGTTATTATAGAAAGGATCTGCGACTCTAAGGCTATTCGATGTTGATTGGGGAGGAGATTTAAATGAAAGGAAATCTACCTCTAGGTTTGTTCTCTTACCGAATAATGACACCATGTGTTGGAGCAAAGTAAGAAACAAAAGTATATAGCCTTGTCCACGATGGAATTGAGTTCGTGGTATTATCAAGAAAGAACAGTATAAGAAGATGTTTGGCTTAAGAGATTATTGGATCATTTAGGTGTTATTGGAAGTGCTGCAGATTTGTTATTAGTTAACTATGATAATCAAGCAGCAAAAGTGTACACTAAAGATCCAAATATCATGGCAAGACCAAACATATAGATACCAAGTATAATTTTGTCATGGATATGATTGCACGAAAAGATGTGAACTTATAGTACATACTACGCATAGAATGGTAGCAGATCCTATGACAAAGCTAGTACTTAGAGATGTGTTTTGTGGCCATGTGAAATCTCTAGGATTGCGTAGAGGATGATGTACTGAATATTGTAATTTCCCTAAGAGTTTACATTTGATGAATTTGTGTTTTCATCATTAATGCCTATGAATCTTTGTTTGATCTTTATGCATCTTAATGCTCAGTGCATTATTTTAAGTTAGAAGAAGTATGTCGGACAGATGAGATTAGCCCACTCACACGGGTAATCGCCTCTATTTACTGTGTGATAAATAGAGATGAGACTGTTTTTAAGCTTATTATCTGGGTGATAATCGAGAGCTCAAGCTTAAAACACGTATGTCGCCTTAACTGGGTGTTAAGATGAGGACATGATACTTACTATGTCCGAAAGTAAAATACCCCACATATTTTACTTTATCTCGTCTATGATGCCGATGTGAGTTCGATGAATTTTGTAAATGAGTAGATACGTGAACTCAAGTTAGACATTGGGTATGTCCGAACTATCATCTGTACGGTATTGAAAGGTGTAGACATACGCTCCATGGGAAAGGAGTTAATACCGTAATACGTATTTCATACTACGTATGCATGAGACGACCAATAAGAGTGGCAAAAGTTTGATCTCAACTTTTTATGTCGTGTGAGACTCTTGAGGAAGAGAGTTCCTCAATTTCTTAGTCCCCTCATGACTCTTACTTATTCTCAAGATTTTTATTTAGTGTTTGCTATCTTAGGATGTTGCCAATGGTCATGAGTTTGATTCGATCTAATGGGGCATTTCTAGAAAAGCAAGCTGGACTGAAATTGAGAGTTTGAAGGAAAGAGGAAGATCGATTTTGGAGAATCACATTATAGTTTTGTATTCACCGGTTAACCAATTATGACTGTCTTTGTGATAATCATAATTGTGAATACAATATATATATCATTGTTTAAAAGAGATCAAGAGAGATATAAATGTGATCGATCGATCTAGGTACTGCATACAAAATCTACTCGAAGTGTGATGCCCATTATGAGCTGCTATGTATTCCTAACGGATGTATGGCAACGAGCTCTCAAAGTATGCTGGTCGCACGGATTATTCACCGGTATGAATGTTGAAGAGAGGAAAAGAGGATTATCTTCGGCCCACCATGTTAAGAGAGAGTCTATGATGGATTATTCTCTGATGGGCCTGAGTAGGGCCTGTCCGCCCATGTTGGTTTTGGACCACCATGTGCGAGTGGGAGATGAAGGCTTTATTTGATTTGGGCTTAAGGCCCATCCGCCAAAGTTGGGCCCAGAAAGCCCGGCCCACGGGAATAAGGCCCGTGGAAAGAGGGAGGTATAAAAGGGAAGAGAGAGAGAGAGAAAGTAATGCACGTTGAATCAGAATTACGTTTTCTCTCCCGCGCGTTTTCTCTCCCAAAAGGACAGTAGGCATACGGCTTCCAATTTCTTCCCTTCAAGGCTTCATCGGATCGATTGCCGGGATTCTCTTCCTCCATTGGCGTTTGGTGTTTAATCTGTGGCTAACAAGGTACGCTCGAATCCGTGGTGTGCTTTACGATCGGTGATGCGTGGTTTTTTCCCGGGCTTCGTCTTCCGCATTGATTTAGGGGTTCGATTTAGTATCGGATCCGGTATTTCGGGGATCAGTAATTCCCAACATCCGTGAGCAATAATCCCCGTAGATATATCGAAATGCTGTCAATGAATCAGTGCAGCTTGTAATTCTCTTTTTTGTTTTATTAACTAAGAATTTTAAGGAAGAAACAATAAGGTGAACATGGGTTTTGGTTTGGCAACGTACATCAAACCTAACCCAACCAATTTGATCCATCAAACCAAACCGGTTTGGTTTAGTTGGGTTTTTAGGTTATTTTGGATTATTTCATAATAAACTTGCGAAGGACCAGGTAACGTCCGATTCCTCATGACCTTTTGGGGAAGAAGGGGCTCTATCTCCTGTGTTGCTTTGGGCCTGCGCACAGGTCTCAGTCCCTGGATCAATTTACATCCTTTTTGTTCCCAATGACCTCTCTTGATGAGAAGTGTCGCAGCACTTATATCAAAAGTCCTTTCGATCATCACGTCCCTCCAATTTGCTCTCACACGACATAAACTCTGTTTGGTGCTGCTTAATTTTATATTTGAACTTTACTTTGATCTTAAGATAAGCATTACCCATCTGTCCAGTGATTCAAAAATCACCGAGGCTATGATTTGAGTCCAAGCACAAATGCATGTGCTCTGGCGGAAATCTTATCTTGATTCCGGGACATGATCGTGTGACTACTCCAAGATGTCAAAATCCTTAATATTATGTATATAGAATATGTTTTCTAGAAAATCATTTTATAGGGAAATTATAATATTTTCTAGTATTCGATTGAATTATAAAAAGACCTGAAATTTTTTTTTTATCGTTTGGAAAGGAAAATCTAATTTGATAAATACACATTCACAATTTGAGCGCTAATGACTTGCTCATGGGCAGTCACAAAACCAAACACAAGCACCAGAATTCCAAATCCATCCTTGATAGATCCCAACCCAGCCACCAAAGACTTGGGCACCATGGTCCCAAGCCCAGCCTCCGAGGACCCAGGTCTAGCCATTGAGGTCCCGAGCCTAGCCTCAATGGACCCTAGCACAAGTATCAAGCTCCCCAGTCCTACCTCGATGGACCATGGCATGAGCACAGTGGTCCTGAACTTGACCTTAATGGACCAAGGCTCAAGCGCAAGGGTACAGGCAATTGGCACTATGGACCGAAGCCCAAGTAGGGACTCTCACAAGGCCCTTGTAAACTCGAGTTAGGGCGTTAGGGACCTGAGCCTAAGTGTCAAGGACTTGGGACTAGGTTTCGGGGATTTGTGCATGGATACAAGGGTCTCATGCTCAGCTTTTTGTGGAGCTGGTCTCAAGTGTTAAGGCATTGGGCACAAGCAATGGGGCCTTAGGCTTGACCTTGGCGGACCCATGTGCAGCATTGGGGACCCGAGCACTGGCATTGTTGTTCGACCTCAACCTTGATGGACTCAGTTCTAGATGTTGGGACTCAAAAACAAGGGTTAAGGCTTTCGTATCCAAGTGCCAATATTTAGTCATATTTTAGAAAATAATTTCCAATTAATTTTTAAAAAATCATTTTTAAAAAGTTTCTATTTCTTAAGTGATTAGAAAATGAGAACATTTTTTTTTTGGGAAAATTCCAAATAAGGGTCTGAAGTGAAACTTGTTTTAAGTAAAAGCTTAAAATGTCATTACTTTCTCAAATAAAGGCTTGAAGTAATTGTGATTGTTTCAAGTAAGAACATCGCCGATCGACAAAATATTCAGACGATTAGGGGAATTATCATCCAAATGCGATTTTAATTTAATTTTTAATTAAATTAAATTTAAAATAAAAAGATAAAAAAATTAAAAATAAAGGTGAAAGGGCTCCCTCCCACTTGTGGTGACCACCCCATCGCCGGTGGGTTAATGGCGATGGCCAATGGGGTCACCAACGCTTGGGCAAGGGTCGCCCGCCCTCACCTAAACACAAGTGATCCTTGCCCCGTTGTTGCCCAGGCGCTGGTGACCCCACCAACCATCGCCGCTACCCCATCGGTAATGGGGCAACAACCATAGGAGGGATGGCTCCCTTGTGTTCTTTTTTTTTTTTTTTTTTTGAAGTTTTAGTTTTTTTTAGTTGTTTATGGAAAAGAGAAAACGAAAAAGGAAAAATTTTAAAAATCAAAAAAATGAAATTGCCTTTCATTAGATAGTGAGTTTAGGCCTTTCTTTGAAACTAATATGGTTACGCAAATCCTTATTGAAATAAAGTCAACTTCATACTCTTTTTTGAGAAAATAAGGGTATTCGGGCCTTTATTTGGAATTTTTCTTTTTTTTTTTTAAATAAATGGAACTTTGGAATTTATAAGAAATTTTATCGATTGGCTACTAAGGCTGCGTTTGGCAATTTGCGAAATAGTAACAATTTCTGTTTTTTTGTTCTCGGGAGTAGATTTAGAACCGAAATTTATTTAGTAAATTTTTATTCTCGATAACAAATTTCTATTCTTTTGTTCTCGAAAGTAGATTTGAAATAGAATCAAGAAGTAAAAAAAAAAAAAAAAAATTGATTCTTTATTCCCGAGAACAATTCCGAATCAAACTAACCCATTTTTTTCTATTTTCACTTCTTTCTTCTTGTTCTTCTTCCCTATCTCTTCTTCTTCAACAGCCACTGCTGCTGCTGCTATCATCCACCGTCACCGGTCACCAACGACCGGTCCAATGAGCTCACCGGAGGCTTGCCAAGCTAGGGCGAGATCCGACGAGCTCGCTGGTGGTTAGGTGAGCCTGCCTCGGTCACCGGCGAGCCTCGCCCAACTACTGGCGAGGCTTAGTCAATGAGGCACGGCTCACCAAGGGCCGACGATGCTCTAGTGAGGTTGTCTCGCCTCGTCTAGCCGATTCTGATCATCCTAAGGCCGGCAACCCTTGAAGAAGAAGAAGAGAAAGAAGAAAAAGTAATTAAATTTATTCAAGAATTAAAAAAAAATTAGAACACTATCAAACGCAATTCTATTTCGAGAATAAAAAATTTGGACAATTACCAAACGGTTTAAAATGCTTAAAAATTATTTTCGAAAATAAAATAAAAAATAATCATTTATTATCAGAAATTATTCTCGAATGCGAGAATGGTTACCAAACGCATCCTAAATAGCATTTTTATAGAAAAAAAAAGGAAAATTTCTCTGGCCAGGCAAACGACGAAAGAGTCGGACAAAGCCGTTCGAAACTAGGAAGCCACCCTCCAATCAGTTCAATTACTCAAAAGCCTTGCCACTTGTCATCTGCTGATTGGCTCTTCCTTTCCCCTCTATCGCAAGTGCAAGCAATCCTCACGCTCTATCGCTTGAAGGCACCAGCTAGCAGCTACTCGTCCTCACGTGTGTATAATAACCCCACCCCTGCTTCTCTCTGTATCACTCCAAATTCTTCCTTCCTATTCTTCTTCGACGCACTCTTCACCAAACATGAATCGCTTCCTCTCTCTCTCCTCGCTCTCTTCTCCCTCGCCCTCATCCTCTTCTTCTTCACACTCTTTCCCGACACGATCTCCTTGCATTATGTGAACTTGAAACACCTATGCTCGAGGTAGACCTGTTAAACGGGTGGATTGGGTCAAGTTTGGGTCGGATCATAAATGGTCCGACCCAAATCGACCCATTTAACCCGTTTATGACCCATTTATTGCAATACAAAATTTTTGACCCATACCCGATGCATTTAACTAAACTTAAGAAAGCTTACTTCTCATATATAGAATGATAATAATAATAATAGTTTTATACAACACAAATTTCATAGACAATTTTTATAATTTTTAAAATAATTATTTTAAAAATCGAATTTTTATTATTTTTATTTTTTAAAATTAATTTTATATTTTAAAAATATTTTTCTTTTTTTTTTTTTTTTTTTTGTTATTTTTCTTCTTTGGCCGGCCGCCGGCCATGACAACAGCCTGCGGCCAGCCACAAGTGAGCCTCGAGCTCGCCCAACTCGCCAACACCAGCGAGCTCAAGGCTCGCCAAATTCGGCGAGGGGCGAGCTCGAGCTCACCCGACGCTAGTGAGTTCAAGTCTCGCCAAATCGGTGAGGCTTGAGCCTCGCCAAATCCGGCGAGCTCAAGGCTCGCCTGGCCAATTGCCGTGCCGACAATCGGAGGAAGAAGAAAGAAAAAAATTTGTAAAGTTAAAGAGAGAAGAGAGAGATTGTGAGGTTTTGGGTAAAAATGGATTTCAAATCCAACCCATTTAAGATCCACTTAAGACCCACCTATCAAAGTCTTTAATTGTTAAACCCATTTAACTACTTTTTGTCAAAAAACAAGTGACCCATATATGACTCATTTATGATTTAAATTGGTCATATATGGGTCTAAGACCCATTTTGCCACCTCTAGCTTGAGGCGAGGTTAAACGTAATCACCGATCCTGTAGAAGGTGAACCATTTTTTTTTTTATACCCAGGGAATCCGTACAACCGGCAGTCGGCGGGTAAATCCTGAAGCGACGCTAGCAGAGGACCCACCACCCCGACGTCGCGCTTAAGATCCCATGCGATCCACGGGATTCGAACTCTTCCATCCTGGGTAGATATCATCGGAGCGTTTATCCAACTGAGCCACCGCAAGTGGTGGTGTGGACCATTTTTCTTTTGTCAAGAGGAAAAGCAGAAAATTGAAATCACACCTTTTGCGGCGCAACATATCCGGGAGGTGCAGCAAAGACATCGCCGTCGAAAGGCGTTATCTACAGATGACCAGTCTTTCCTAACAAAAAGACTTCCGGTTTCTCCATCGCAGAACACAGCAACAATCAGGGCACATTCAAGAACTGCTAGACAATATGTCAAGGCGGACGAGCCAAGCGCAAACGAGTGCGAACCCATCACTTCTCAGCCTGTGATTCTTCATTAACTTTTGGTCAAGACTCAAGTGCTCTCATCTATGTGGTAGGTTCACCTGGATTTTGGGGGACTATTCTGACCTTCCCAGGCATTCCAGGGATAATTTAGTTCACCTGAATTTGATCACTCGGAATCCTGATCGTATGCAAGCAGTGAACTTAACAGGAAAGATCTATTTTTATTGGGTCTATCCAGATTTTTCTCGCGTCCGATTTGATCTGAAACTACACGCTCCTGCTCAGATTACCTCACATGTTTTTGGTTCAGTGAATCATCAAATATCCGTTTTCTCGGTCTGGTAAAGCATGGAATTGCATGTTAATCCAAAAAATTACATTATGATTACGATCTAAAAAAATGTCATTCACATGTATCCTTTTAGATATGACAACACTCATCACCGCAACATAAGAATTATGTTGAGGAATCAAAATTATTATTTATCGTGGCAAAAGTTTTACAGACATGTTTATTAGGAACTTCAGCAATCAAAATATGCATCTACTGAAATTCCAATATGAATCTGTCATTCAAAAATAGAAAAAGAAACACTGATACTAAAACATAGCACAATGAACTCAAACGAGCCTAATTGCAGAACTTTTATTTGCTTGTGAATGTATTGAGCAAATCTGAAGAGAAAACTTGTCATGTAATGTGATAACCGTTAAATGCTTGTCGAATCGTTGATTGGATGCCAAAATCTATTGAAGAACCACATAGAATCGGCTTCCACTGCATACCCATCGTGATTTCTGTGCCAACTATAATATGCGTGCGTTCGGTTCTTAATATCAAACATCGCATGGCCAAAGCTGGCTTCCCGGTAGGCTGAGTATTTTGGCTGGGGTTCCGTCATACTGCATAGGAAAATCAGATATTTACATGATCCAACGGCAACCCAGAATAGTCATAAATAAATTAGGAAGTGTTTTGTAAGGTAAATCATCTTACTTGTTGGCCAAACCTTCAATATTGCCTCCATCGCCAATCGTTATGTACACTGGAGCTGATTGATTGGGAACAGGGGTGCACAAGCCGTTCACGATGTTGTATGCAATGTTGGATACACGTTCCTGTGACACTCATCAATCGGTCAGCAGTTCTTAGAATCAAACTAGACAAACATATAATAGAAGTACATTGATTTCATTGGACAGACATCACCGTTTTTGTCAATGTGCTAATTTCATCTCCACGACGAACATTGAAAATGATAGTTTGATTGGACTAACTCATCAGAGTTGGCTATATACATCTTTCTATGGAAAGGATTTTATCGAAATAAAGCTTAAAAGTTAGATAATAAGGATAATGGTTAATACGCCACAAACTATTTTACCACTAAAAAATCCAAACCAGTATTATCTATAATAAATTTACCTCAAATGACCACAAAAAACCACAAATTACTACACTTGTAATTTGCAAACTAATTTTTTGGCCAACAAAAACCCTTAACTGTATTATATATCATTCGTTAAATTGAATTAATAACACAAAAAATCACAAAATTAGTATAATTGTGACAAACAGAGAGAAATCATAAACTAGTACATCAATTAACTATCAAAATCATCCAACTTGGCAATTTGATAGTCTAATTTAACAGAAAATAATAGATGGTAAATTTATTACAAGTGTACCAATTTGAGGTAAATTTATCAAAAGTGCATCAGTTAAAGTTTTTGATAGTCAAAAAATTAATCTAAGATAAATTCGTCATATGTGTATCGATTTAGGATTTTTCGGATATTAACCCTAAGCAAAAGAAACATTTTGACTTACAGATCGTTCATAGGCATGGACATGCCCTGCAAACACCACATCAACTTTGTATTGCACAAACCACGATTCGAACATCACTCTCATGGTTTCTCCCTCCATGTAGTGATAGTTGTAGCTATTGTACCACGGAGAGTGCACCAAAACAATCAGCCACGGTGTCTCGGTCCTGTTAACTTTCGGCAGCTCTCCTTGAAGCCAGTTGTACTGGGGAGTATATTTACCTTAGAAGCCAACAGAGGCAAAAGGAAATAAGCGAAGTGAGCAGCGACATTCAATAAGAATTGGCATTCTGAGAGATATGCCTCTGTTGTTCTTCTTGGTACAACCGTACGCCATAATAGCATCTAATCACAACGGTTTTAACGCCTAACAAACTTTCATTTCCATTACTGGATGTTTGAGTTTACTGATGAAGTATCTGCACCCCTCCCCTGCATATGAGCAGTCTACTACATCGAACGAAATCTTGAAAGAAGGGGTCCGTTTTCATCCACAGATATCAAAATAGAATTACTTATTGATTCTTCATCTATTTCCACCTCACACACAAATTAGTATTATCATTGTATCAAAAAAAAAAAAAAGAATTCTTGAAAACATGGGAGGTTTCCTGAAGTAGCATCTCATTCTCATCTATGTTGGCAGGATGGTCGAGGATGTAGATATCATACCATATGCAGAGTATGACGATAAGACTATAATGTAAGCCGAAGCCCTCTTGATTGAGTACCAAAAGGGTGCAGTGCTGTTTGATGCTCTATAAGGGACATGGTATCTGTGCGAAAAGGGCTTGAAGGGTTTATTTTCGCCCTGCAGAAAAAAATAACGTACAGCGTCATCAGTCGTGTCATTATATGAACTCATGCATCTGAAACTTCAAGATAAGAATGAACGGGCAAGGACTTCGTCCCCTGCATATTTCCTGTAACATCATAAAAACTGATATTGTAAAGCGTCCATATCTTTTGTGGTATTAGACTGGCTGACAGTCTAAGTTCTACTGCGTCTCGCCTTGTATAAACCTCAAGAATTGAATTTATTGCTTCCTTCGATTCCCCAACTTCCCGGTGAAGAGGAATAATGCAATATGAGAACATGGAACTTGGATAGAAGCCCTTAGCCACCAAAAGCAGCTGAGGATTGTTTGATCTACCAACCAGTATCAAAGCAAATTATCGATTGATCAAATAGTAGAGATTTTATTCTGTAACAAATTAGCACAGAAATGAAGGGATCAAGGCTTAGGTGACTCTGAGTATGAAATAGTTATTTCTTGGTGGAAGTATAACGCTAGCACTCACGAGTTCAGGAGCAAAGTCGATTTCGTGATTGCCTGCTGTCCATATCCAGGGTTGATAAGCTACACTTCTTTCGACAAACCTTCCCCATGTATCCCACTTCACATTGTCGTGGTCGGGATAATCATCCGCGTATGACAAGTCTCCAACATACAATAGAGTCTGTCCTTTTTGCGGATTATGCTCATAATGGGTGAGTGTTCGGTTTGAATCAAAAGTCTGACCAAGATCCCCTGCAATGGTCATCAGCATGCTGAGCATAGAAAGAAGTAGAACCATGGATGCATGTAAATTAACGGCAGAACTAAATTTGCTGCGACTTACTGATGAATTTGATTATCAAAACTAAATGATTCCACAAAGACTTACAGTACATACACAGGAATGAGCTTTTGAAGTTACTCTGAGTCATTGACTATCTATGCATGACAATATGATTTACTTTACCTATGAGACCAAAAGTATACGGAACATCAGGGCCAACCTCTGGAGGAGTATTGAACCAGAATTGTCGGACCGTGTGTCCAATTCCAACCTCATAATAGTATTTGGTGTTGTACTGCAAGTAAACGGAATAAACATCAGCTACATTTACCAAATTTTGCAGACCAGGCACCAATAAATTAATATTTCTGGAGGAATCCAGAAATTTACCATCAAGTTTTTGAGGGTGCAATGGTGGATGTAACCAGAAGTATAATTGTAGAACTTATAATGATTAACTTTGCCCTTTGCCTTTTTCTTGTGCTCGCTGTTTTCACTCCAGTAACGCACTGTACTGGACCCAGGTTCATCCGAAGTCACCCATGACACGATCACCCCTTTTCCCACGTGATCTCCTTGTGTAATATGTACCTAAAGACTCACGCCAAAATCAAAACCAAATCAGAAACCACAAGGAATAGAACGAAATTAACAACAGTGACCTCTAACATTAGTTCACATCGAATCTGAAACCGAATTAATGCGACTCTTGCTCATCCTAGTGTGTCTCTACACATAGATGTCAACCATTTCACAAGTCACAAATGAATAGAAGGAAAAGCTTGTGCTATACTGAGAGGAAAAGCAAGAAGACAAGCTCAGTTGAGACCTGTTGAGGGGCATTATAGCCAGGAGGCACTCGGAAAACATCGCTATTTAGAGGCATGTCCACAGTTTTCTCCACTTTACGGACGAAAGTGCTCGTCTTCCCTCCATTGCACAGATCAGCCCCATTCAAAACCAGAACAAGAACAAGAACAGCCCCAACAACAGCCACTGAACAGCAAGATGAACATCCCAGAACAGCCATCTTGATCTTATTTTGGGATACGGAAGAACCTACGTGACACAACCCCACAAATTCTCACATCAGTGCACTACCCCCTATATAGGTGAGTGTAATACTGAGGAACACGCCTCTTCAAGAAAGAAAGGAGAAGGAATTTGCGCAAAACTCAGGGAATATCCACCGGACTATACGCATATACAGGGTAAATGTCAACCCTTATGAACGCTAAACAAAGAATTTCGCAGCTTCCCAAATATGAAAAGAGGTTCAGCATTTTTCTGAGGGAATACGCAAATGATGGCGTCTAATTCTTTCCTTCCCTTCTCGATGAGGACGATTCTAAGTATGCAGTTGACGCTGAAACCATGGTAGATTTCGTAATGAAAACGACCGCATCATTTAGACTCTTTCTCGGACAAGGAGAAGAAGGCAATAATGTTTTGGACCCTAATTGAGTGTCGCCACCTAGGTTGCACGGACACCCTCCGAGACCCTTCGTGTCGTGTCCAACACTCCGATACATGTCCGACACGTGGTCAACACGTGTTAGAAAATCCGACACGCGAGTCGGAAATTCCGACACGTGACTTCGACACGCACAGGGTTATTTTTACAAATTTCCAAAACTTATGGGGTTTAAATATAAATATATAAAAAATAATAATAAAAGCTAAAACAAATTTCTAATACTCATTTGAAGATGTTAGGTGCTTGAAATTGCAAAATTTTCACTTGATGAGCCGGAGAGTTTTTTTTTTTTTTTTCAGAAGAAGTAGATAATGAGGATGAATGACTTTTTGTTATATTTGATGATGAAATGTTGCTTTTTTTTTTTCTTATTGTTAAATTTTAAATTTAATAATGAAACGTGGATTAAATGTTTTTTCCTCCAAGTTTTATGGATTATTACAATGAAATGTAGTTGAATTTGTCAAATTAAAACAATGAATGATATTAACAAATGTATGATTAATGTTTTTAGTATAGATTAATTCTAGGCTCTTTTTATTATTATTATTTAGTTATTTATGCATTTATATATTAAAATATTTATTTAATATATAACGTGTCGGAACGTGTCGAAATTCTCTACTTTTGAGAAATAATGTGCCAACGTGTCGTGTCGTGTCGTGTGCGTGTCGCGTATCCGTGTCGATGCAACCTAGGTCGCCACTACCGGTTCCTTTCGGGTGCAACTGGTTTTGACCATCGATAGATGCGGCAAAGAGTCGGCCATTGCCGAGTTCTGTAACGAAACAGAAAAATGGAAAATGACTCTGAAATTCGAAAAGTGGCGACGTGATTTGGTAGTGACGTTATGGAATATGGGATTAGGACTTTGTCTGAAGAAGAAAGAGTTGGGTCTATGATCTTAGCTTTGATTTGACTCACTGTCTAGTAAACAATAACACCATTACGCGGCAAGAAAGCATCTTGGCTTCACGTAAGCATTGGCAAAAAGTTTAATTAATACGAAATTTTATTTTTTTCTTTTTTATACTATTATTGTTCTTTTTGAAAATTTATGCCAACACCATCATCTGGAGTAATAAAATAAATATGATATTAGCTAGAACAAGAGGCCGGCCAAATGTGGGGAAGTGAGACAAGCAACACAGTGGACTAACACCTGTCCAGTTCCAATCCAGTTTGTACACGGGATGTGCCCGAGGCACCAATTTTCTCTTATTAAAGTCAGAAACCACCGAGACGAGCGCCCCTAGACATTTTCATTGTTGACCACCATTTTTATGTCAGTATCAAATCATTTAAATTCAATCATTCAATCTCCTTTCAGCTAATCACCAGATAAGAACTCGAAAGCCCGAGCTTTCAAGTGTTTCAAGAAAAGGTACAACCTTACTTTAACACGTCTCGAAGAAAGTACAACCTTTTATAATACTTTTAACACCACATATAAAATATCTTAAGAAAAACCCTATTTTATACTCGTAGGACAATATTGTTATCCATTAAAGTCTACGATACAACATAAGAGCCAACGTGAATGATAATTCGTGACATATTGCCGCATTGTTTCGTAAACTGTGGCAGTTGAGGCCGCGTTTGTTTGTGTTTCTTTTTTTGTTTTTAAACACTTTTTCTGTTTTTTTTTCCTGAAACAAAAAGGAACAAAACGCGTTTGGACGCGTTTGTTCTTTTTTTGTTCTTTTGTTCCCTGTGAACAAAAAAGAAACAGAAACAAGAAACACAAATTTTGTGTTTCTTGTTTCTGAAACACTTTTGAGAAACACTTATTTTTTTTTCTTTTTTCTCTTATTTTCTTGTTCTTTTTTCTTTTGGCCGGTCGCCGGCCTCGGCCATGGCCGGCGACCGGCCGACGAGGGACGGCGGCCTCGCCCAGCCACGGCGAGGCCGAGGCTCGCCGTCCCCCGGCGAGGCCGAGGCTCGCCGTAGCTGGGCGAGGGTCGGCCTCGCCATGGTCGGGCGAGCTCGAGCTCGCCAGATCCCAGGCGAGGCCGACCTCGCCCGAGCGGCCGGCGAGCCTCGGCCTGCCGAGCCACCGCCCGGAGTCACGCCGACTGGCGGTGGCTCGGCGAGGCCGAGGCTCGCCGCCGCTGGGCGAGGTCGGCCTCGCCGGATCCGGGCGAGCTCGAGCTCGCCCCGCCCATGGCGAGGCCGACTCGCGCCGGCCCGGGCGACCTCGATCTCGCCCGATCCGGCGTGGCCGACCTCGCCCGGCGGCCGGCGAGGCCGCGCCGCCGCCCGCCGGGCGAGCTCGGCCTCGCCGGATCAAGGCGAGGCCGACCTCGCGCCGGCCCGGGCGAGCTCAATCTCGCCCGATCCGGCGAGGCCGAGCTCGCCCGGCGGCCGGCGAGGCCGAGCTCGCCCGGCGGCGGCGAGCCTCGGCCTCGCCGGATGCCGGGCGAGTCGGCGGGCTCGCCTAGCTGGTGGCCGGCGAGGCCGCGCCTCGCCCGCCCGCCGGGCGAGCTCGGCCTCTCGGATCAAGGCGAGGCCGACCCTCGCCGGATCAAGGCGAGGCCGACCCTCACCGGCCGGTCGCCGGCCAAAAGAAGAAAAAAATGAAAAAGAAAAAAAGAAAAAAAGGAAAAATAAGAAAAAAATAGAAAAAATAAAAGAAATAAAAAAATTATCCAAATTTACCAAACATGTTTCTGTTTATTTTTTATTTTCGAACAAGTTTACCAAACGCGTTGTTTTGTTCAAAAATTGTTCCCCTAACAAACACTTTTTCTATTTCGTTCCTCGGACAATTTTTAAACAAAACACAACCAAACGCGCCCGAGTCGCTAGCAAGGTTCATGGCCCTCACTAGACCTAGGGGAGGTTGCCTTGCCTAGAGTAAGCTGGGCCAAGAAAGCCCGGGGCGCGGGCCTTTGCAGCCCCACCGGCCGTGAGCTAGGCAGTTTTTGCCCAAATCTACTTGCTAGTAGTCGACAAGGGCTTAAAAATAAAATAAATTGTTAAAATATCATTAAAAATGTTGACATCAACATTGGTTATGCCATCCACGTTCTCGATTTTCGACCTAAATTAGCTGGATACCAAAAATAAAAAAAAAAAAAAATTTAAGATTAAATTGGTCAAATTAAAAGTTTTTTTGACTAAATTAGTATTAATGTAACAGATTTATTACTTTTTTTAATACTTTTTTTGTTATATCTGTGAGTCAACGGTGTCAGCACTATTGTTTTTGTTCATAGCTAAACTATGCTCGCCAAAGACGGCACTATTTTAACAGCACCATACTTAATGATCCCTTAACATCCATGCCAGCACTTTTGCCAAGCCTTCTAATTAAAGGACCACCGTGAAATTAAAGGACTATTATTCAGGGACTTTATTTTAAAAAAAGAAGAAGATAAAGATCACATTAAACATTTGACAAAACTTAAAGATGGTTGATGCCACCCGGCATGTCGGGTGCATGTATTATCCAAAGGAGATGACATCATCGATCCTTATATTAAAAATAAAAAAGCTTGGATAGGATCGCGAATGAATTTGACAGGTTGATTGGATTTCCTATTAGGAATCATAAAATTGCTAATTTTACAATCAAATTGTGTAATACTTATATTGTTTTTTTCTCCCAAGAAAGAAACGGGGTGTGAGAAAAATGATTTGGGTTGGGAGCACAAACTTTTAAAATGTCGAAAAATAATGTAGAAAAGGAGAATCCACTAGATGTTGTATAATCATGATCACTTCATGTTCACTAATATTCAATTTAACTTAATCACATTAATACGTTGCTTCCACTCTCTATAAAGAAAGAATGCAGAGCAACGGTAACTCCTCACCTTCTCCTAACGATAGAGACCACAGAGAAAGTAATGATTACTTGTTAGGTACCTTTGAAAAATTCACTTAAGGATGATGCAGATCGAAGAGAATTGGCCAAACAAAGAAAGAAGCGATTCCGAATTCCTTCTCTACTACGCTTGGGCTCATTTTTGCTCATAAATAGACAACCCAAACGATCACATTGATACAATATGAACACACCAGCCATAAGCCAATATTAAGTTAAATCAGGTTTTCTATATGCTATATTGTAGTGGTTGCGATCGCCACCCTTTTGCATGATTGAAAAGATAATAATCCAATACATATATGCACTCAAAAATACTTGATGGGCCTATTTTTTTTTATTCCATAAATTATCTTATTCAAACGTTCAATTCAAAATAGCTTGGTTAACTCATGCACTCAAAAATACTTGATTAGCTCAATTGGAATGATGAATTACGGACTCATGTTACTCTGTCCCAACTACAAAAAAACCTCGAGGAGCGGAATCAAAATGCTTTTGGAAACATTTTCAGAAGAAAAAAGAATTTGCTAGCCAGATTAGGAGGCATCCAAAAGGCACTCAGGAAAGGTGCAAATCCTTTTTTTAATCGAAACTAAAAGCAAAATTATAAAAAAAAAAAAAAAAATGATGATGTCTTGGGTCCGGAAGAAATACACTGGTATAAAAAAAATCTAGATGTCAATGGATAAAATACGAAGTTCTTTTTATGCTACCACAATCAAAAGGATAATAGTGGAGAATGAGTGTTTGACCAAGAGGAATTAATAGGTATTGTGGTGGATTTTTACACTAACTTTTTTCTTTGAAGATGACCCAACCCCAACCAAGAGTCCACAGTTTAACAGATTTTAGGTCCTGAGTTATTCGCAAGCTTCGAATCTGGCTAAGCTAGCCGACAAAGAATAGGTTCACGGATCATTGTTTGATATTGGACTTTACAAAGCACCCGGACCAGATAGTTTCTAAATAGATCTTACTGGTAGACTATGAACAGGAACTTATAGATCATCCACAACCAACCACAAGGAATCTTGGTACCGAGTGAATGAAGTGGATTGTCAATGAGAATCGTGTGAATGCCATGAGTTGAGTTACCTAAAGCTCTCCAAAGCCACTAGTTAATTCCAAATTGAGTCAATTCGGTTTCTAGTTTGTGGAATTGGGAACCGGCCCAACCAGTCTTGGAACCGG
The DNA here is from genome assembly GCF_016545825.1 of Eucalyptus grandis. NCBI lineage: Eukaryota > Viridiplantae > Streptophyta > Magnoliopsida > Myrtales > Myrtaceae > Eucalyptus > Eucalyptus grandis. The sequence goes on from NC_052620.1 coordinate 26,444,171, forward strand.
ACCATTTAGTCCAGTTCGATTTCAAGATTAATCCCGAAAGCAATATATCTTCTTTTTTATCTTTTTCTTCTATTCTCTATATTTTTAACTCGAAAAATTTGGTATTGTCTTTTGCTTGCATTTGGTGATATTGCTTCCCCATCTATTGAAGCAATTGTACCTGCATTATGTATGATTCAAATGGTTTCACCTCCCATTTTGTTCTTTTCCGCATCAATTTTTGTTGGTTTCTTCCATATGCACCTTCTCGATTAAAGTGCTACAAGCGGAAGTTTCCCAACATTGAAAAAAGAAGTATTATTTTTGTTTTTTATTAAATTAACGTTTACGTGATCGATGCGCTGATTGATAATCAGCTAGTCTTGCATAGAATTTTGTAGTTATTATTATATTACATGGCATCGCATCAACATATGTTATATAATAAAAGAATGTGTATATATTGATAAATAAATTTATAGTCATAACTTTATTTCTACTGAAGGTCATAAAGAAATTAAATTCAAACGTCTCTACCTTTCAAGAGAACAAGAATTATATAAAAGGGGAAAAAAAAAAAAAAAACCTTATCGGTTTAGTAACTAAAAACCAAGAACCGTCAGAACCAGCCGATTCCTGAATTGGAACTAGACTGATGCTCTTCCCTAACCATTAGTGTTCATAGCAATCTCCACCCTTTCATCTTTGGTTTTTTCCTCCTGCCTTGTCATTTATATATACTTTCTTACATCGTTATTTTGTGGCCCAATTTTTTTTATTCGTGGCCAGCGTTAATTGAGTAACTGATTAAATTTATGCAACAGTACTATTATATACAAGAAAACTTACGTAGTACTCGCCTGACTATTGAGAAGGAAAAGTCCAACATTGCCTAAAGCACTGATGCATCACAACGGCGTGCCTCGACTTTTCTCATGCAAGGAAAAGTAAGTGGTCCACAATATACCGCTACTTAAAACAATCTGTGTCATCGGAAAAATCGTTCTTATAAAAATTAGTACGCATGTTCAATTGAATCTGAACTACTGAAAATGGTGGGATCGGATTAATTTTTTCCGTACATGTACTAGGTTCACTTAATAATTTTTTACTGGGCTTTTGCACTCGTAACCCTGAATTATTAGAAGAAAAGTTTCTCGTGATTGTCCTTGACCTAAAATGAGTATTAAAAAAAAAAAAATGAGTCTACCTCACATTTTTTTTCTACATATCCTAAGAATGCAGATTGCATCAGATAACAACTGAGACAAGCCCCGTGAGAGCAGCTCCATATTCTTCAATGTCCTCCTCTTGCGTTTCAACGGTTCTGGTGCTTGAGTAAATAGACCAAGTTCTGATTCCATGAGCATGGAGTTGGTAATCAAACGAGACCGTAGGAAGATGGATCTGCTAGAACCAAAGCGGAAAGTACGACGATAAAACGATGATATGTGCCAAAGCTCTCTCAATTGAGTACAACGGGGCACCACCGTTTGCTGCTCCACAAGGAACGCCGACATCAGCGTGCGTAGGGCTTCGAAGGGTGCGTGTTCTCGCCCTGCAGCAAGAAGCGGACGCTAGAAAATAGAGCTTGCCTCACTCTAAGTTATGGGAAAATTGTCCAAAAAATTCTAAATCTATTGCACTTTTATCAATTCAGTCATAAACTTCTCAATTATGCGAATATAATCACAAACATTCTCACTTTTTGTCAATTAAGTCCATTTAACCAATTTTAACTGGAATTCACTGATGTGGACGATGGTCGTTCTATGTGGCACGGCCGGTGCTAATGTAAATAAAATTTATTATTTTATAAAAACAAAAAACAAAAATCTTTACTTTTCTTTTCTTTTTCCCTCTATCTCTTCTTCCTCTCTACCAATCACTCAACCTCCGATGACCGGCTAGAGGCTGCAACCTCACCTAAGGCCGATGAGGCTGACCCTCACTAGCTTCTGGCAAGGGTGACCTTGCTCGAGGCCAACAAGGCCACCCCTTATCAGTCACAGCCTCTAGCTAGTCGCCAAAGGTTGGGTGACTGGTAAAAAGGAAGAAGAAAGAGAAAGGGGAAAAAAAGGATGAGAAAAAAAATTCAAAAATTCAAAAAATGTTTAAAAAATAATAAATTTTGTCCAAGTTAACATTAGCAAATTTCAGTCAAAATTGGCTAGATTGACTCAATTGGTAAAAAGTGAAAAAATTTAGGACTCAATTAGTAAAATTAAAAGATTTAAAACCAAATTGATAAATAACAATAAGTTTAGGACTTTTTATATAATTTTCCCTCCAAGTTGTTGCCATTGTCGATTCGGTCCCCGAGAAATGCGTCCCCGCATCAAGATAAGGTTTCGGATTAAGCATTCTGATGCACTCGCCAGTTCAGGAGCGAAGTGATTTCTTGATTTCCTGCCGTCCAAATCCAGAGGCGATAAGCTGCGCTTCTTTCAAGAAAACCTTCCCCATATATCCCACCTCGCGTCACCGTGGCAGTAACCATCTGCATAAGACGAGTCTGGAATGAATGGCACCGTCTGTCCTTTCCCCGCAGATTTCATTCACGATGCTTGTGTCGCGTTATCGAAACTCTGGCCAAGATCCCCTAGATTATGTCCACAAATCTCGAGCCAAGCTAGGAAACATTCCCCATATTCCGACGTTGTCAATTTAGTTGTGTTGCCGATGGCTCGCTAGACGAAACCGTGGTCTTGAAGATTATACCTTAATTCCTGCCAAACTGAACCTAACAAGAAACCATTACCTACTACACTCAGGAAAAAAGCTCTTCTAGCATTTATCAAAAGAGGCTGACGCCAAGTTACGAACCTGTCAGAACAAGGAGAACAACTTTCGCAGCCGTTTTGAGGTGTATTCCAATATTTTCTCGTATTATATCGCTGTCTAGAGGGAGGTCAGGAGCTTTCGTTGTACCTCCATTACACACAACTGCTGCATGCAGAAGCAGGAGAACGAATAACAATTCGAATAAGAATAACAACTGAACTAGAAGAGCAAGAAGGGATCCCTGAATATCCATCTCCCAACCTACAAACACTCCCCCTTCAGAATCTAACATTCGTTGCACCTCGAATCTTCGTCTCGGAGGGAAGTGGACATCAGACGTCTTTAGTCTCTTCCAGGCGACTTAGAAAAGTGTTAGAAAAGTGTCGGTCCTATCTATCGATTATTAGGATTGTGTTACCTCGAGAACCGATAGTCGAATATGTTAGCGTTCTGACGGACATTTTGAAGATGGAGATTCCACCTGGTTATAAATTGATATGCCAGTTCAAGGGATTAAACATAAAAAGGATGTTCTCCACGGTGATATATCGGCATGCTATGAATGAATCAGTGCAGCTTGTAACTCTCTTTTCTTCATTAACTAGGAAGTTTAAGGAAGAAATAATTAGTAAGGGTAACATGGTTTTGGTTTGGCAGCGTACATCAAAGCAAAAGCAACCAATTTGATCTATCAAGTCAGACCGGTCTGGTTTGGTTTATGGGTCATTTTGGTTTGTTGCATAAGAAACTTGCGAAGGACCAGGGAAGGTCCGACTCCTCATGGCCTCTTTCGGATAAGAAGGAGTTCTATCTCCTGCGTTGCTTTTTGGGCCTCTGCGCATTGATCTCAGTCCCCGCTTCAACTTGCATCATTTTTTTCGTTTTCAATGACCTCTCTTGATGAGCAATGCTGCAAAACTTATATCAAAAGTCCTTTCGATCATCACGTCCCTCCATTTTGCTCTCACACGACATAAACTCTGTTTGGAGCTGCTTAATTTTAGATTTGAACTTTAAATGATCTTAAGACAAGCATGACCCATCTGTCCTATGATTCGAACATGGCCGACGCTATGATTTATGTCCAAGCACAAATGCATGTGCTCCGGCAAAGACTTGATCATGATTTTGGGATATGATCATGCGACTATTCCAAAATGTCAAAGTCATTAATATTATTTGTTTTGAATATACTTTTTAAAAAGTCATTTTCTAAATTAAAAAAATGATAATATTTCTAATATTTGGTTGAAATATAAAAAGAACTAGAAAATTATTTCAATCATTTGAAAAGGAAAATCTTATTTGATTTTCTTAAATGACTTGCTCACCGGTAGTCAAAGAAATAGGCATGACACTAAGTTTCAAGGTCCAACCTCAATGGACCCTAATCCAAGCACTAGGGACTTGGGCATAAGGATCTTGGGCCTAACCTCTATGGACCCAAGTCCAGCATTTGAGGTCTTGAGCCTAGCCTCGATAGACCCAAGAGCAGGTGTCGGGGTCCCTAGCCCTACCTTAATGGACTCGGGCATGAGCATAGGGGTCCTGGGCCCAACCTTGATGGAGCTAGGCTCAAGCATAAGTGTATGGCTACCAGCATTATGGACCCAAGGTTGAGTAGGGACTCAAGGACAACCTTTGTGAACCCAAGTTAGGGTGTCGGGGACCTAAGCTTGAGTGCCACAAACCCGAGATTAGGTGTCGAGGATTTGGACATGGATACGAGGGTCTCATGCTCGGCTTTTATGGACCCAGGCTCAAGTGCCAAGGCATCAAGCATAGGTTCCGAGGCCTTAGACCTAGCCTTGATAGACCCATGGACCCAAGCACAGGCACCACGGTCCAACCCCGACCTTAATGGACTAGGTCCTAGATGTTGGGACCCAGAAATGAGTGTTAATGTTTATGTGCCCAAGCATAGAATTTATGGTTAAAGTATTAACCTAATTATATCTTTTAAATGATTTTCGATTTTAAAAAAATATTTTTTTTGAAATTTTTTTATTTGTTAAGCAATTGAGAAAAGAGGAAAATATGTTTTTTTCGAAATAAATGGAACTTAAGATTTATAAGTTAGTTCATTAATTAGCTAGCAAACAGGCTTTCCATAGAAAAAGAAAAATAAAAAGAAAAATTACGACGAGTGACGACGATTCTGTGGCCAGGCAAACGACATGAGAGTAGGACAAAGACGCTCAAAACTAGGAAGCAACCCCAATCAAAACCAATACTCAAAAGCCTTGCCACCTGTCATCCGCTGATTGGATCTCCCTTTCCCCCTCGCTGCAAGCTATCCCCACTCTCTCTCGCTTGAAGTTACCATCCACACGCCCACACGTGTATATATAACCCCACCCCCTGCTTCTCTCTCCATCACTCCATATTCTTCCTTCTCTTCTTCTGCGCACTCTTCACCAACCATGAATCGCTTCCTCTCTCTCCTCGCTCTCTTCTCCCTCGCCATCGTCTCGGCCTACGCCTCCTCGGAGGTCGACGGCGATGCGCTGATCCGGCAGGTCGTGGACGGCGCCGCCGCCGACGGCGACCTCTCGACCGAGGACCACCGCCACTTCTCGCTCTTCAAGACGCGTTTCGGCAAGTCGTACGCCTCCCAGGAGGAGCACGATCACCGATTCGCGGTGTTCAGGGCGAACCTGCGCCGCGCGAGGAGGCACCAGGAGCTCGATCCCTCGGCGGTCCACGGCGTCACGCGGTTCTCCGACCTGACGCCCTCCGAGTTCAGGAGGAGTCATTTGGGGATCAGAGGCGGGCTCCGGTTGCCGAAGGACGCGAATGAGGCCCCGCTCCTGCCGACCGACGACCTGCCCGAGGATTTCGATTGGAGAGATCACGGAGCTGTCACCGGTGTCAAAAATCAAGTGAGTTTTCTTCCCGGATTTGTTCGACGGTCGGCGTCAGTCGTACTTATGATACGGATTTGTTGTTTGTTCGTAACTCGTAAGAGCAGTGCATCTGGATAGGTTTTTTGAGAAGTAACCCTAAGCAGTGCAATTCGATCGCTGTCTTCATTTTGTTTAATTGATTAGGTATTCTGGATTGCTTCATTCTCCGTATCCCTCAATGAATTACCTTAGAATATTCTTTCATTGGTTTTCCTCTTGTAAAGTGCCGACTCTGCTGTTTATGTTGCTGAGATCAGGGCTCGTGTGGGTCATGCTGGAGTTTCAGCGCGACAGGAGCACTGGAAGGCGCGCATTACCTTGCTACTGGAGAACTAGTTAGCCTCAGCGAGCAACAACTTGTGGATTGTGATCATGAGGTAATGTCGTTGTGTCTTCTTTTGGTTGCTTCGTTTGCATGGGGTATTGCTGTCTGTTAATCTTCTTTCATCAATGAGAAGGATTAAAAAAGTTATATGGAAAGCTTTGCTTTGAATAATTTGTTAAGTAGGAAATAACGAGGTATGTTAGGGCACAATCTTGTATGATTAAAAGAGGATGGGCGTCCCTTCACTCATGGAAGGGGATGAGCATTTTGCAGAATTCTGTTCCAATGCAAAAAGTGGGGCCAGGCACGGGAATGTGAGAGTGGGAGCTGGAGCCGGATTTTGTTTTAATCTATTCCTAACATGGCATCATCTGTATTCCAAATGATCATGTGGAGAGATGCTTTAATTCATGGAGTTATTTTCCAGATAGTCAATTATATTCTTCCATTAAGCCAGAAGTCCTATTTGCTACATATCTCACCACTCAGATTCTTTGCAATTCATTGTGCTTGTGTTTAGAATATGAACACTAAATTTTTGTGACTTTAAGTTATTACTGGGGGCAAATAGCAGCAAGTTAGATTCCTTGGAAACCTTAATTGACGCACTATACTTTCCCAAATAGTAAGGCAACTCTTCACATCATACATTAGTTAGCTGGAATAGACTGGTGGGGACCCATGTTAGTTATTTTCAATGCTTCCTAGGCAGGTATTGCTTTTTCCCCCCTTAAATTTTACCACCAAGATTCTCAGTTATGCATAGCATTATTTTGTGAGCCCTGACAATATAGTGTAGCATCCGTGGTAAATGAGTTTGGTTAACAGACGATTCAGATCTTGTGGGTATCAATGTAGAGGCATGGTAGACCTAGGATTCAGAGGGAGCGGCGAGCATTTCTTTTCAGAGATAATTAAACAATTTGAATGGAAAAATTGGACTTTACTGAATAATCAAAAGCTTACAAGTACGTGCATACTAAATATATTTTTTTAAGATAATATTTTGTAAATGTTTTTGTTAATCAATCCTAATGTAAATCGAGTATTGCTGAAAATCCAATGGAACAACTATTGCACCAACTACTATGAAATATTTACATGATGAGTCGCTTGTTCTTTTTTTGGCCGTTGCTGAACTATTTACTTATTTGGAAAGTAAATATCCTTATGAACAAAAGAAAATTTCTCTTGGATGGTAAGATTAATCTCTTCTGCGATGGAGCTATTAGGTTAGGAAAAGGCCATTGATTTTGTTTAACCATCACCAAGCAGCTGATAATCAATTAGGAGGGTATTCAACTTGAGTCACACAATTCATTACTTGAGGTTGTTCAATTCAATTATGCAATAAGTTTGACCTCATATCACCTCAACTTGATTACCAGAACTTGTTATCAAAATGTTAAAAGAACCATACACTAATAAATTATTTGTATGTATAGTGTGTTTAGTTTGATGTATGAAAATGCACAATGAAACGCATCAACATTTTATTACTCAATATACATGTGAACTATTTGAGTCAAGTGTTGTTTTAAGGTTGAATCAATTAGGGTCAACCTATACTTGAATTAATCTGGCTTGACTTAAATTTTAGAAGACATTGAGGCTAACTTGAGTAGTCTTCCAGCTTGAATGGTGCATAAGATGCTTGAGTTGTTTGCAACCATACATGCTATTTCCCATATCCTCTGGACAGAAAAAAATTTTAATGAATTAGTGAACTAAGGAGTATCTAAATAAATTCCCAATCTGTGAAAGTTACTTGAATAATAGCAAGTGAAAGAATCATCAATTTCTAATATCATACCGCTAGGAAAGAAGTGACTTGTCGATCGCAAAACCAGCCAAATCATGTGGGAAATAGGAATGCAGTCAAGCTTCCACAAATGAGAAACTTGAAGTTTCATCAGTAGGATATAAAGCTAGCAGAGGGTGAGGAAAAGTGAAACTGGCAATAAAGTTTCCTAAAGTGAACCAAGGATTAGAGGTTTTGTCCTATTCCATTTCCATGTTTCTCTACAAGTATTTCTTTTGTGAGAAGAGTTTTCTCTGCAAATGTGAAGAGCAATAGATCTTTCGCCATCCCTAAGAGCAATAGATCTCTCACCACCATCCTCTATGTTGGCCGTTGGAGTAGTATGTAGTTGCGTGTTGTGTGCTGTCTCTCTTCACACCTTATTGGATTGTATGAAACTGAAAATTGACAAAATATGTGCGGTGAGTTATGAAACCTCTCTAATAGCACTAGTAATATGATTCTTACATGAAAGCTGAAAATATATGATGCTTACTCATATTAATTCGGTTCTTCTCTAACCTATTATATTTCCCTCAAAAGAGTACATTATTCTTCCTTAGCATCGAAAGGCCTAATATTCTGTTCAGTGTGCATGCCTTGTTAAATAACTCGTCAATTTTCCTTATGTCTAACTTATGTAAATATACCAAATAGAGGTTCTACTTTTGTGCAGTGTGATCCAGATGAACCCGGTTCATGTGACTCTGGATGCAATGGTGGATTGATGAACAGTGCTTTTGAGTACACTCTTAAAGCAGGTGGGCTTATGCGAGAGGGTGACTACCCCTACACTGGCACTGATCGCGGAACTTGCAAATTTGACAAGTCCAAGATTGCTGCATCAGTGTCCAACTTCAGCGTTGTTTCCCTTAATGAAGATCAAATTGCAGCAAATCTTGTGAAGAATGGGCCTCTTGCTGGTACATGACACGACCCCAGTCTAGAATTTATTTATTTTTATTATTATTTGTTCCTTTTCATTTTTTTACTCACATCATGTGCATGCTGCTTATATTATGGTAATGGTAATTGACGTAACTCTTCCTTGCTCAAAACAGTGGCCATCAATGCCGTGTTCATGCAGACCTACATCGGAGGGGTTTCATGCCCGTACATATGCTCCAAGAGATTGGACCATGGAGTGTTGTTGGTTGGGTATGGTTCTGCAGGTTATGCTCCCATTAGGATGAAGGATAAGCCTTACTGGATCATAAAGAACTCATGGGGAGAGACCTGGGGAGAGAATGGATACTATAAAATCTGCAGGGGTCGCAATATCTGTGGCGTAGACTCAATGGTCTCTACCGTGGCTGCTGCTGTTCACACCACCCCTGGCTCCCACTAGGCTCTGAGCTGAGAGAGGTAATTGTCCTGTATATAAGGGGTTGGCAAATTACCACATTTGTCAAGCTGCTGTAGTTTCTAAGTACAGTGTGCCAATCTGTTGTCGTCTGTGAAAAAGAAAATATTACTTATGCTCCTAGGGTTGGTCTTATCTGAAGTTCTGAATGTGTGAGTGTCAAAATGTTGTATAATTTAGCTCTATGACCTGCTCTACCAAATTTCTATCGGGGATTGGATACCTCCCTCGCATCATTCGGTGTGGTTCGATTGCGTACCTTTGGTATTGTTGTTTTATAATTTAAAGCAAGCTTGGAATTACAAAGATTTTAATTTCAATTGCTGAACTGGAGAAATTTAAGAAACCCTCCTTGAATCTCACCGTAAATCAGTTAAAGATAAGCACGCAAATGGGCCCACTTGGGGAAACGCAAATATGGGAAAAGAAACAATGAAAACAGGATTATTGACGTCGACACTTAAATGCGTGAAATCTTCAACAAAAATTGCCTGGGACTTTGTGGCAAAAGATGTGGAAGGGTCCTGGGCCTTTGGGCCTTCGACTCACTTAATAGGTCGTAGTTTGGGCCTGTCCGGCTCATCTAAGGCCTTTTGGGGCAAAATGCTGGAAGTTTTGGGCCTATGTAATGACCGCACGTAGCCCTAGGTAATGCCGAGCTGAGTGCTGGGCCTCAAAAGTGCTGGGCCTGCATAAATGGGCCAAGATTGACCTCTGGGTCCAACAAATGGGCCGAACTTTTTGTGCCAATGGACCTTAATAGACAGGCCTTCGGGCCCGTTGGGCCTGGAAATGGGCCATGATTTGGGCTGGGCCTACATAAATGGGCCTTGATGGCACATTTGGGCCCATTTAATGGGCCCAGTATGGGCCGAATTAATAGGCCCGTGATGGGCCACGGTTTGGGCTAATTGAGTTCGGGCTCGTTGGGCCTTAAAATTGGCTGTAACTAGGGCTCTATGGACCCAATTCAGCCTCAAAGGGGCCGTACTTTGATCCAGGGCTGGATTTGACCAGTTGGGCCTTGTGAGGGGCCACCGTTTGGGCTAATAGAGTTGGGCCCCTTGGCCCTTGAAATGGGCTGTACGTTGGCCACATGGGCCCAGATTCGACCTCAAATGGCCCATACTTTGGGCCTGGAGCGGATTTGACCTGTTAGGCCTTGTGGCGCCACGGTTTGGGCAGAACTTCGAGCCTGTTGGGCTTTGAAGTGGTCTATACGACGCCTATATGGGCCCATAATCGGCCTAGGAAGCCCTGTTTGTGCTGGGCCTGCATTTGGACATTTTGTGCGCCCGATGCTGGGCCGGACGTTGGGCCTCTATAAAGCGCCCAGTTGGACCTGACGCGCACCGGCCTTAGATGATGAGCCATAGTTGGGCCTCCACCAACATTATTGGCGTTATTCGGTCTCTTCGGCCCAAAAAAATAAAGGCCCGGCTTCGGTCTGCTCACCAGCAGGGGCTTTTTGTAACCACGAGGCCCCGCCAGGTGGGAATATCAAGCCGATAGATTGACATACATGCTGTTAAGCCTACCGATGGGTCTGTCGAGCCACATGTCCAGACTTCATTGGGGCCAGCCATTAGGCTGCGCCGAATATATGGCTGGCCCTGGATATTCGTTCCAGCCGTCTGCATTAAATAATCTAAACGAGCTCCACCACTACTCACCTGCCTGATGGAAGCTAATACTACACGACAGTTTACCAAACACATTCCACCTTTTCTGAGTATCTAAAATAAATACATACATCAATAATTTACCGATGGTGATGACATTCATCATTACACTCATTAGCCCAATCATAATTTATTTCTCTAATAACATATGAACCGAGAAGGGAAGGCTCTGCCATGGAGGAGGTTCCAGGTGAAACTCATCAATGGCCTTCTATCACTTCCAATAAAAGAATCGATGCAGACCCAACCGAACATGCAGAATGCATGTGACACACCAGTCCATTTATATTGGGTAAATACAGTCAGGAATCAGAAATCATCCTCATCACCGGCCAATGCGAAGGAGAATGGATAGAACTTATAACCATCTCCCTCGTAAAATTTGTTTTGGAACTCCACCCAGTGAAGTCTCAGGGCATGCAGGAAGGCACTGAGAGTCTCCATCACCAGCAACACACCAACAGTTGCAAAGATAAAGATGATGATGCCAACAATAAGAATGATCACGTTGTTGAACCTGTAACACATCGTATCAGCTTCCAAAGATTATAAAATCTCATCCAATAACTAAACAGAAATTCTTCATTCAAACATATTACTATTTCAGCTACAGCTCATGCTTTCATTGCATGTAGCACGTTATCCCCTTGTGTTCCAGGGGGCATGGAAAGTATGCTTCCAGTGTCATTATGCCCGCAAGATCTTAAATACCATGTGTAGAATTTACCAGCAAAAAACTATCTTAAAAGACCAGTGCAGAAAATCAAATGGTCAGGAACAAGTCAACAAGCAGCATAAACCCATGTCACTTTCCCATCTATTCTATAAAAATCCTGAGTAAACCTCATGACAAACTATAACTAGCAAGATGAGAAGTCAAAACGAATGAGCAAAGCTTACCCCCAAGCAAGCAGCAGAACCTTCTCATAGAACACACTTGACAACTCCGAGTGGGCGAGACTGAACAAATGTGTAGATAAATTGAGAGGTCAAATTAGATACTATTTTGTCTGCAAGAAAATATACATACTATGACAGAACACAGAGGCTCAGAATATTGCTAGACGGAGAATGAAAATGACACAGGTCCAGGCGGCATACCTAAGAGCCCACAAACGAAGATATGAAGCTGTATTGGAGACTGCCCCAAGTACAAATTCAATGGTATGTATAAGCTGGTGGACAAAGACTTCACTAAATTCAAATTCTTCATGATCCCCATGGGCATCATGGTTTGTGTCCAACTGAAAGCTGTTGTCTGTGGTCTCCAGTGGCATGTACGAATTGCCTCGGTGCCTCTGCAAAATGTATATTGGGACCGATTAAAAATATGTGCAGAGTCCCAAAAATCTAAAATTAGTTGGCTACGGTAAAAAGGAAAACAGACCTCTTCATGTTGCTTCTTCAGAAGAAAGGGCTTCGGAAGCAGCATCCATGGCACAGAAACAAGTGCCAGCAATAGTAGCACGATCTGGCAATAAACCAGTATAAATGAGGATATTCACATATGATATATTGTATAGGTCAATTATTGTGAAATGAAAGGTGCTGGCCGGAACAAAAGATTACCTGCACCATTTTCTGGCCAGGGAAAAGAGCATTCTCACCCAGTTCATCAGTGGGGCTAAGGAACATGTAAATCATTATGTGGTATAGATCAGCTTTTGAACCAGTGCACCATTTCACAATGATTAGGAGGGAGAGGTATCCAAACAAACTATTTAGAAATATCAGCTGGGGAATAAATTGGAACCTGAGACAATGCATTAACAAAGCATCAACACATGTACACCCAAAACTTTAAAAAGAAATATGTATCAGAGCTAAAATAACTTAAAAGATTTTAAAAAGATATCAAGTTTGAAGCTTGCAAATATCAAAGACTACAATTACCAGATATTCACGCAATTGCCAAAGAATTTGGCATTAAAAAAGCTCAATATAATTTCAAGATTCATTTGAGCCACACCAAGCAGAATCGACATTTTCATCTTCAAAGAATTAAGAAATGGCAGCTCGCTTCTTGTGCCATGCCAGACAGGATCCACACCAAATGGGTATGTCTCACGAACTTTAATTAAGCCCACTGTTGTAGCATCCCTGTGAAACAACACTAGATGTGAAAAAACAAATATGCACCAAAAAGTAGAAGCAAGACGATCAATTTATGATATAACTGGGTGTCAAAAGAATCCACAAACCTGCAAGACAAATCACGGCATGCATATGCCGAGAGACCAAATAGTTCAAACGGAACTGAAAAGAACTCATTGTAGATCAAACCGGTGTAGATTGAGAAGAGTGCCATCATCAGAATAACGTAACGGCCACCAAAGGTCATCTCTGTGATGTCTCCGAGTTTCTGTTATTGCCATTATGAGTAAAATTATTAACTATCATGCAATTCAATTAAGGACAACTATCAATCGGAACACGAAAGTACCACTACAGCGGCTTTGTCACAAGTTTAATGGCGTCCTAGATGGCCAAACGAATGAAGGCTTTATTTGATATGAAATACATCTCCTTTCAACATGGTATTTTTATAGAAAGCATGATGTTTGTGCTTTTTTGGGATATTTGGCGAAAATAGACGAAGACGAGAAAAATATCATTTGATTTTGTTCTGAGATTTTCCCAACACCAATTAAAGTAAATTCCCTGAACATACAACACCTCTTTCCAAAAGGCATCAAAGCAGATGGATAAACATCTCTGAGTTAAGCTTTAAAAACTTGTGGTATTTAGTATAGAGGATACCAAGTCCATTAAAAAAAAAAAATTCAATATCCTATTGGTTTGGCTCATCCTTAACATGTCTAGTCTCCAAATCTGAAAATTTTGATTGTATGTTCCATTACATGCAAAACAGTTAACATAAGAGCATTTATCCCAGGTCACATGAACACAATATGCTCACTACAGGACAATTTAACCAAACAAACAGTCCTCGAGCAAATATAAATTATCAGACAATCAAGCTTAAGGATCTTATCTCAAATTTAATGAAGCTGCCAATAAAGGAAATTAAAGAAGCTTCAACAAGTTTCCACACAAGAGAAATGTTTCTATGATTCTCCAAAGAAGCAAAGAAGAGGATTATTTTGAAGATTTGTTGCAACTAAGATACAAGATATAATTTGAATTAGAATACTACCTGACCAGAAAGCTTCTTTTCCTTAAATATGTACACTAATGTTGCAAGTAACAGGCATATTCCATGTCCCCAATCACCAAACATGACAGCAAATAGGAAAGGGAATGTAACTATTGTGAATACTCCAGGATTTACTTCCTGATATCTAGCCACCCTGCATAATCAAGAGAAGGAGCAATCTTATCGGCATGTGACTTAACTTCACAAAGCATAATAGACAGATGGAGAGACACAAGACTTCAACTAGCAAAATAAATAAATAACACGAGAATACTATCACACAATTCTATAACTCAGATAACATTTCCAACTTCAGAAATGCCATAAGTTAAACCCTGTGTAGTTCCAAGTTTTTGAAAACTCACCCATATGCATCAACAATTTCCTGGAATGCTGAAGTAAATTTGTTTGTGCGGAAGTATGTCGGCGGCAACTCCTTCGTATGTACAACCTGGAAAATGGCTCCAACTTGAGCATTGGAGTCAGATGCAGCTCGCTGCAATGCATCCTGAATCTGCAAACAAGTCCAAGGTTTGCCCAGAACCAACATTCAGACAATTACCTTGGTTTATCACCCACTAATAGACATAATAGAGTGCCACAAAGACCTGTTTCGATGCAAATACAGGACACCAACCCTCTGCAACAAGACATTTCTTTGTCACATCAAGGCTAAGCATGTTCAATGTATGATAGATAGCCTTCTCCTTCCGCACCTTCAGGATTAAAAGGAAATATTAGGCAATGTACACATTTGTCCATCCTAAAGAACAAAAGTTCTCTTGAAATATTTGTGCTAATGTAAAATTGGGGAGACAAATAAAAAAAAAAAAATCTTCGGTCAGTAAACTGTGGCCGACTTATAACAAGATACTTCTGATACAATACTATTAAGGTTTCTAATTACATAATTAAGCATATCATTGTAATAACAATTACGCCTACCAAGCGGCTCCATTGCTCATATTGATCTCCAATGGTCTCCAACAAGTTGCCACGATGTGCAAGTCCAGCATCGATAGTGGTTTTCAGTTCTGAAAGTCTCCCCATAACCTAATCAAGATCACACTTATTTGTGAGCAATCGTATGCTTGGAGATATTGCTCCAGAAGAACATGATGTTTCAATCACTCAACAAATAGGGAATTGAACCACGATCTTACAAAGCCATATTTACAACACAATCAATCAACAGATGCATTCTCATAAACAGAAAAATTATCACTAGCAAGATGGATGTCATCCTGGCAATGGCACTGTAGTAAATTGACCATAAATAGCAGTGCAGAGAATAGGACAGAATGGAGGAAAGTGGGATTCTAAGTGATAAACATATAAAACAATATGAGCACTCAGAATACCTCTGAAATCATTTTAGCTTGTTTTCCCAAGTCCTCATTGAAAGGGTAGCGATTAGCTCCAAAAGCCTCACAAATTTTCAGGATCTTATTCTTCGCTCTTTCTCCAGAATAGAAAACCAAAAAAACATTCTTCTCGACCTGAAAATTGATGTCTCAAGTCAGGGAAAGATACGCCATCGAACCAGAACATATGCCCAGAAAGACACCACTTAAATTATCCATTGATCAAATATAACACAGCGACTGCATCATGCAAAAGTATAAAATAAAATCCTGCCCAAACACCGTAAAAACTAAGTTTGAAACAGAAGCCTGTGATATATGCCAAAAGATACAGAAACATCTACCCAGTCCACAGTCAGGGAAAGATACAAACCAGAACATATGCAACACCAAAATTATCCAAAAATTAATGTTCATCATGCAAAGATAAAATGTTCAGAGATTGATTTATCCAACTGATCAACTAGTAAACCAATCGCTTCAAAACACAATCAAATATTTACAGTAAATCGGAATTAAAAGCATGCCATTACCCTCCTCAAGCAAACAATGGTTTTCCCTTCTTAAAGATATATTGTAAATGACCACCCATAATTTGGACATAAGAATATAGAGACTAAAACACAATAGCACTAGATACCTTAATGTCTGATTAATGCTATGTTTGGGAAATTGGAAAATGGGACAATTAAAATTTGATAGGAAAATTATATAAATTTTAAAAATTTTGCCGGAAAGGCGTGGAGGGAAATTTTAAATTTATAGGCATTTTCTTCATTTTTATCTCCTAGGCATCTTCCAAACATAGCCTGAAGGTTCTATGAATCACTCAGTTTATGACCAGCTTCTGCAAATTCCAGAATCCTATTATTGTAGCACAAATCACAACCTCACCTTTTCACCAGATCAAAAGAATTGAAAGCAAGGAGTCAACCAATCATAACCTCACCTTTTCACCTGAAGCAGGATCAATAACAGGCTCTTCAACAAGTGCCTGCTTCAAGAACACATTACCCCTGGTAGCACGAAATAAGATCCTCTCAAATGCCATGGATTTTTCTCGAGGGACAAGTCCACAGAGAAAGCCCAACTTCATTTGCTTCGATGCATCAGTCGCCATTTCCTACAAAGTAGTTTTAACGAAATAACAAAGGAAGAGTAAGTTTAATCATTAAGATGGCTCCAAGAACTCCCTAACTGAGCTTTATATACCTGATCACGTAATAAAGGTGTGTCTATGGATTCTTCACCAGCATGCTGTGATTCTATCTCTCTATGCTGTGCTGTGGCACTGCTTTGAGCTAAGTGAAAAAATTCACCAACCTGGAAGAAATAGAATCACAACTCCTGTGATTTAAGATATTTTTATATGCACATGTCAAAAAATAGACCCTAATATCATTGAAGAGTCAAGGAAGGATCTACAGTAACGAAAAAAAAAATTGACACCGTATTTATGTCTGGGCAAGCATGCTTGTCATGCAGGCAGCTTTAAAAATCAATACGCAAGCAATCCCTCCTAATAGAAGTAAGGACAGGTTCACGGTTTCTCCTCCAAACACATCAATAAGGAACACTAAATAATACAAGAAGTAATCAATACATCTACACAGTTCGAACCTTCTCTTACAAGGGAAAATTCAAATTTCACAGGTAGCAGCACAAACACAGTCAGCATTTCATAGTAGGACGAAGCAATACCTTCTGCAGGACAAGCTTATACTCCACCATCTCACTATAAGAACGTTGCAGCTTTTCACCATTTGCATTAATTTCAACCAGCTCTGCCTCGAGTTCTCCAAGTTTTGTCTGTGGCAAACAAACTACCATTATGAGTAACAGTGGAAGATTCATAGTTCACCAGACCAATGATAATCCAATATACCTCCAGGTCATCCACATCGATATCATCATCGGGTAATAGATTTGAAAGAAGGCGCCAGACCTGCCTTTGACATTTGCTCCTTGAAAAAGCGTAATTTGCGCGCCATCTCTCCACATTTTTTAATCTTCATGGATGGAAACAATTAGATTAATTTATCTATTTATCTAAAGAACTAGAGAATACTTTGTGAACAACAGATAACTTTCTGTGAGAGAGAAAGGAAAATACACCAATCTTTGACAAAAGTTAACACGTAGTGTCAGAGTCTTAGACCAAAGTTCTAACAACTTATTCTGGAACTTCTAAATTTAACGGACAGCAATTGCTCAAAATAAGAAGATGAAGTGAAGGAAACCAAAGTACACAATATATTTAGCTGTAAATGATGAAGCTTCTATACCTGAGCAGCATAAGTCCTTTGGAAGGGGCTTTTGTCTGCATTGAGCTGAAAAGGACAATTTTATCAAAATAATCAGCTAGAGATGAATAATTATCAGAAAGCATATATCTGAAAGTTTCAGATAGAACATCAAGAAGAGAGATCATATGTCTCCAATTAACACTGAGGTAACATTTGCTTGTCTGGCACTTAATAACCAAAAGAATCACAGATAACAACAGTTGGTACATAACTTGTATAATATAAGCTCGATGATTGAAATCATCTAAGAAGTAAAGGAAATAATCCTCCTGCAGAATTCTCGCTCCAAATGAGATTCCATTTTCCTAAATTCAGAGCAATATAATATTAAAAAAAAAAAAAACTAAGACATCATGATTTAAAGTTATTCTGTACCCATAAACATCAATGGACTTGGAAATGGATATACCAGAGCTCACATCCGATATCCCCATCGTTCATTGCTTCATATCATCATCACAGAATCACATGTGAATGATGTACCGACTTCTCTAACTTCTATTTGTTCTCTTTGTTCTGAAGTAATTACCAGATACCCGTCCCTATATCAAGTAGTGCGCTATCCAGAAACTCTTTACACATCTAAGACACCGGTACTCACACTTTACTCCAATGGTTTCTCCGATCACGACTCGATTACTACCAAACATAGGGATTCCTAGAGCGGCTCAATGAAACGGCCTCAGCCACACAAGAGGATACCGCAGCGAACGAACTAGCAATTCCATTGCAGCAAATCAAGCGCCTCAATTCGACTCCAAACAAACGATCATCAATCCTAAAGCGTCCAGAAGCCTAAAATTCACGTCGAAACCCAGCGAGTCCACAAACAACGGAAGGCGACAGTAAAAACCCTCGCCGATCGCTGAAACGACAATCGGCAGCGAGAACGGGCGGAAAAGCAAATCGAATCCAAATGGCGAGGCGAGACAGAGCGAGCGAGCAATCCGCGAAGAGAAACAAACAATCCGAATCGGAGACAGAGGAAAAGAGGAGTACGGACGTCCTTGAATTGGAGGAGGCCGAGGTCGCCTAGGTAGGAGACGGTGAGGTGAGCGGATTCCATCGGGATGATGACCTGGACCAACTGCATCGGCTCCGACCGGAGCAGATCCATCGGCGGACAGCATCCGCCGCCGCCGCCGCGCCGCCCTGCCATTGCCGCGAATCCTCAACCCCTGGAGAGGTTCTTCTTCGCGATTCCTCCTCTCTCGAACGACTCAAATCCACGGCTCGCTACGAACACCGTCCCGTACGAAACGAGCAGGCAGAGAGAAAGAGGATGAGAGAGAAGGGGGGATCGATCTCAGTGTCACGAGGAACTGAGACGGCTTGGAGTCTTGCGCCACACCACGTTTCGTCGCTGGCTCCCTCCCTCCCCGTCCTTCGATCAATATCTTTTATTATTAATTTATTTCTCGTTTTGTTTTCGCCATTTACGTGTTGTTTTTCTCTTTCGGTCTCCGGAGTGGGCCGAGGCCGAGACGTGCGTCCCCATGGCATGGGGCTCTGGTGAATTCGCGTCCCCATTGTCGTCATCATATGGTCGTCGTGTTGGCATCCAAGGTGATTACAAGAATGTTTTCAGTCTCGGTCGAGTCTATATAGAAATTAAGCTATGATTATTTCGTGCCATTCTTGTTGCAACATGAATGAGTTTTTCTTAACATGGGCGTTTTATGTACCAAAATATAAATTTGCTTTGTTAATTAATGTAAAATTAGGATTAATGTCAAATACACAGCTCGTGTAATCTTTATTTATGTAACTCACGTCTAGACTAATCAAACGGGTAATTAAAATAGAAAATAGCCCAGTCCAAATTGACCAATTAAATCCATTTTGCCATTTTCATGTAATAGAGATATGGTAACTCAAGCCCGACCCAATACACAGTCAACATATACTCAACCCGATTTATATTATCAAAACAATTCCATATTCAAAAAGAAAATTCATACCTAAATTGAGGTGAGGGCAGGGAGCAGTGATTGTGAAATCAAGTGAAACAAGAAAGAACAAAGAAAGAGTCATAGAGGTAAATTGAGCCTAAATAAATCAAACTCATTTAACATGTGTATTATTTTAAGTTTTATCATTGTAAATTTATTTATAACCCACTTACTAAATATGACTAACCCATCAAACAACCTAACCTATCAAAAATGGGTTCATGACCCATTTTGAAAGATTTACGCTACATCTATCCATGACATATAATTGCCTAGCGCAAATCCCCTATCATCATTCTTATAGGTGGCGAATTCTTGTTATTACAAGGCTAAGTAGAAAAGTACAAAGAAAGTCATAATTTTATTATATTGGTACAAATCTAATCATAAATCTTTCAATTGAATCAATTTAATCTTAAACTTTTTTTATATTTGTATTAATTGAATCCATCCAATCAATTTATGCTGGAAATTGTTAACATAGACGCAAATAGTCCTACGTGGCGGGACCAACGCTAATACATTTTAATATAATTTATTATTTTTTTTATTAAAAAATTTTTTTTCCTTTTTTTTTTTTTTTTTTCTTCTTTTATTTTCCTCCACTTGCCTCTAGCTAGTGAGGGCGACGGCCAAGATTCCCTCACTTGCCACAAGTGAGACCAACCCTCATCGACCTTTGATGAGAGTTGACGAGGGTTTGGCGAGGCTGCCCCTTGCCAAATCTAGCAAGGCCTAGCGAATGCTTAGAAGCCCTCACCGACCTACCTTGTCTAGATAAGGCCCCTCACCAATGCCAAAGGCTGATGAGGGCTAGCAATGAGACCCCTCACCATTGAGGCGAGGCCACCCTTGCTGCTAGGTCCCCTCCCCAAATCTAGTAAGGGATGGCCTCGCCAACCTCTACCGTTGGCAAGGGGCCTCATCCAAGTGAGACCAACAAAGGCATCCCTTGTCAACAACTATGACCACCACCAACCATCACGAAGGTTAGCATATGAAAATAAGGACTACAAAAAAAAAAAAAGAAAAAGGAAAAATTAAAAAATTTAAAAAATCAGAAAAATAATTACAACTTATATAAAAATGTCTACATCGATGCGCGATCACGCCGTAAAGACGACTAACGTCAATATCAGGAATTTCCAGTATAAATTAACGAAATGAACTCAATTGATATAAATGTAAAAATGTTTATGATTAAATTGGTATAATTAAAAGGTTTATAATTGAATTTGTACCAACACAATATATTTAGAACTTTTTTGATGTTTTTCTCCAAAGCTAAGCATGGTAAGAAAAAGGGCTCATAACCTAATAAATTCATGGAAAATGTCCTCAAGTCGAGGCACCTTACTTTGCAAGGAGCAAAAGAACTTTAATCGTTCGTAATAATTCAGAATTTAGATAAAGTTGTTGTTTTATATACTGATATGCACTTTCTAGGAAAACAAAATTTGCTTTCGTGTCATGGTAAAATATATAGAAATGCGAAAAAGAGAAAAAAAATTATTGGAATTACGGAATTGTTACAAAAGATGTTTAGAATACGACGCCACGTGGCTTGTGAGAAATCCATCTATTTTATATTGAATAAAAAATTAACTAAAGAGGATGGATCCGTGGGGGCTGTCTCTGCAAATTTGATTGTCCACATAGAATTAAGGTCACGCATTGAGATCATTAAAAAGTGGCACCGCCCTTATCCTCCCGTGGACAAAGCGAAGCGGCTGGAAACTTCACATGACGAAGACGTCTCGGGAAAATGAATGGCCTCTAGGAAAAGGCCACGCGCATCTCCTGTTTTCTTTCTGTACCCTTTTTGTTTTTCCTCATAAAGTTATTTACCTCTCCTTCCGAGACTCTTATAACAATGCAATACCAATTTGGCAGGAAGCTTCAAGTTCATCCGTTTCACGAGAAAACAAATGATTCAATAAACATATCTCTAAAAATATCTACTCTATCGCTTGAAATAATCAATTAATAAAAAATATTTTTATCATTAATAATAATCAGTTGGATGGTGACCATTAAAAAGGTAAGACCACAGTCAATTCACTAAATTATCGCACCGAGCTTGTGAATTTATCATGCATTGTCAGTTTTTCTATTGGCCTAAAACAAAAGCCCATTCATTAATGCAATAAAAATAAGATCAAAATCTACTCATTGCGGCCACAATGGTTACGACTCGCCAGCCTTTTTCACTCTAGTCAAAGCTCTTGAAACCATAAAATTAAAGAATGGATTGAAAAAATGTAAAGGGTCTTATTAACGAGCTCTCAAATAAATTGATGAAAAGCTCACTATAAAAAAAAATCTGTATTCAATACATTTATTACACATCCCACCAGGTTAATATATTGGTAATTATAACATTTCCCTGATTATTCACTAAACAAGTGTCCCTCCTACAGGTACCCTTGGGCCCTGGGGCACTAGTTAACAAATGGCATCTTACCCGCCTTGCGTACTCTTTCTTGCACATAGCCCATGTTTTTGACCGTTTAAATGGATGGTCGGTCGATATTTCAAAATATAACTGCCCAATTGATGGTAATAAGTTATTATATGGACTAAAAAGTATCGGTTGTGTACTGAAAAGAATACGCAGACCGTATACTGCACAGAAGTCTGAAAGAATACGATGGAGTTAGTTTGAGAAACAGTGATAGTATTGCATGAGCATGCAGAGATGCAAATGCATAGCATCTTTTCACGATACTGGCTAATCAGCAAATATTATGTTCGGATTACTTGCGCGTCCTAGTAATGAGAACAATCATCTCTGTCAAGCTCCCCAGCTCCAAAACAGCGTCGGTCCCAAATGTTACAGCAAGAGTAAGTAGATATGATTATTATTAGATATATTTTAGGGGAATAAGAAATTTAAGAGACCGAAAACTCAGTTATTGGCCCAAAAAAAAGAGGAGAAAAAAATATGCAAAAACACAAGGATCAATATAATGCCTATTAGGCTTTACCAAAAAAAAAATATATAATGCCTATTAGGGCCTGGCCCTTCGGTGCCGTTCGGGTACGGAGGCCCGTAGTGGAGTCCTCGGTTATAAAATATATATATATTGCCTATTAGACTGCATCAAAAAAGCCCCTAGCATCTGAATATAGTGCGGTTAAGTTTAACTGATTTTAAGCTTCAACAGCACTTGCACGTTCTAGTTTGGACTCTATAAATCTAGTCGAACTGTGATGGACACATCGCTAACTACTTAAA
The DNA here is from genome assembly GCF_016545825.1 of Eucalyptus grandis. Classification (NCBI taxonomy): domain Eukaryota; kingdom Viridiplantae; phylum Streptophyta; class Magnoliopsida; order Myrtales; family Myrtaceae; genus Eucalyptus; species Eucalyptus grandis. The sequence continues at coordinate 26,467,028 of NC_052620.1, forward strand.
AACATTAAGTTTCCAAACACTTTTAGCACTGTAATTGACACTATCCAACACGAGTGGATTGAGTCCACCTAATAGATTTTCAGGCCACTTAAACAAATTAGTATCTTATTGAGAAGTCCCTTTTTTCTGCTTAAATATCCAAATGATGCCCTAATAATTCAGTTTGCATCTAGAATGGAAAAGTCATTAATTCAGGCCTAATTCCCTAAAAAAAAAACTCAACTTTAGGTACAATCACAATTTTGTCCCAAACTTTTCTTTTATTTAAGAAAAAATCATTTCACACTTGTCCCAAATTTATCCACATCGACCCTTCATCCAAAAAATCATTATTGGTTTATTCAAAATTATTAACGTTAGGCACCCTTTAAGGTTCATTATTAGAACCTCACGTCTTCATCAGTACCCTCATCTTCGTATGAAACAATGGTGGCCTCTTGATGTTGATAATTTTTAATATAGCAATGATGAATTTTGGATGGAGGGATAACTGAGACAAATTTAGAAATAAAGTAAAGTTGGCTGACCTTTTTTTTTTTTAGACAAATACAAGTTCAGGGAAGAAATGAGATTGAGCCTAAAGTTAGTGGTTTTTTTAGTCTATTAGGCCCGTCAGTTTATTGCATGGATTTCTCAAGGGGCAACCCCTTTCCCACTACATGTAGCAGAAGAATAGAACCACTGCAAACAATGGCTTTTGTACTTGGTATATTTCTTTCGAGTACAGAGGTATATATTCCAGCTGATTTTATTTTCATATTTGGGGCATCTATCTTTTTCTATTTTAGCATGCACGTCCCTTTAACACAAAAGGGACTCGAAAACTATATATTATACGCAGTAGCTTTTCGTTTAATGTCATTATCATGCGAAAATCCCCTAGATGCCCCCCCACCTAATGTTCTCTCTCTAGTCCAATTAAACTAATCAGGTTTAGGGTTTTAGCTTCTGCTTTATAGTCGTAGGGTGATTCCCCTCGGCTTCATAACACCCTAATAAACTATCATGGTATAGTTCTATCAACACTAATGTACCTGCTAAAAGATGCGAAAAGAGAAGCTTTGCATTTGCATGAGAAGAAAGTGTGTCACATAGACAGTATAATAAGCAAACAAAACCGTTTTCCCCTTTTCTCTAATTCGCGACTGCAAAGTGGCTAATTTGAATCTTTGTCGTGTTTAGACAAAGTTCATATCCTGGAAATCGATGCACTGAAAGGGGCAAGGGCAACTTGGTGACAAGCAAAGATCTCCATGTATTGTCAACCTTGAACAATGGGGTTTTGTCTCTGTGACAACGTGGGAGAGACAACGTAGCTATAGTTGCCTACAGATGCAACCCTGAGATGTCCATGTTGGGTAAGTTTATGATTAAACTAATTTACCTTTTTTAATGTCCGAGCAGGCAGAGAAGCGGATTACAGGGAACAAAGCAGCTTCGAAGTTCATAAACAAAAAGAACTTAGAAGCGAACTTGAACTTAATCTCACAAGACAGATCATTGAACTATGGCCAATGGGACAAATTGTGGAACTTATCCAAAACCTGCGCCGCATCTAAATAAATACATGTGTATCAGAACAACAAATGAATTGATCAAAGAGAAGTAGAGATTTTTCTTTCGAAAGAGGTTAGCACACGAAAAAGATTTACAAATTACGCCCTGTCTGCAACGAGGATGCACACGAGTGACATCAAGGGATGTTCTACTGACCTCCTTTAAAGATTCTCCAATGAAAATCATCCAACCGTGAGCGCATTGATCACGGCTGTTCCTTCTAAGTCCGCTCTTCCTTTCAGAGAATTTGACTGCACGAGTGCTATGATTTCGGGAAAATGTAGTGCGTCCCGGAGATGGAAGCACTTAGAGGAAACGGATATGAGCAAGGATAGATCGATTCCTCCGGAGCTGAAGCCGAAGCCAAAGTGCATATGGCGGGATTATTATCATCATTATTACTAGGTAAGGCGGTGGGATCACCTGAAGAGCTCTCGCCAGCAGCGGTGCCATAGCAGGTGTCGGGACCTTGATCATAGAGAATGCCTTTGAAAGCATGCCCTCCGATGTTCACGGATGTCTGATACGCATAATGCTCAGCTGCATCATCGTCTTCAATGCTCACCCGAACGCACCGGAATGTAGCTGTTGAGCTCACTTCTGCAGGAAGATTCCCTTCAGTGCCCAACCCTAGATTTTCGAAAGATGAAAATCTCCAAAAATTAATAACAAAATCAAATGAAATGCTATTTTCTCCCCCAATAATAAGTAAAAGCTGCTAGGTTACAATGAGAAAAAAAACGTTCATCACACGCAAACGATTTGTTCACCGGGTGAAGCTAAGATCTTGAACAGTGCTTTGAATTGTACTCGCCAAGAAAAGAGAGATTCTACCTGGAAATGTGGAAGTGTCTCTGTGCCTTTTAGGGTTTTGGGGTTGGATTGAGCGCTGTTGGTGAACAGGAACGCTGTTTAGGAGATGTTGATGTTGCTGTTCCTGTTGATGTCTCTGGTGTCTCCTATAGGCAGGAACCCAAGTGCTTTTGACGTGAGTTTGGCAGTGAAAGCCTTTGCTTTTGCAGCAAGTCCTGCACCTCCTGTACTCACAGTCCCTCTTGGCTTGGTTCCCACAGTCTTGACACCTTGATGAGCTCGTGCTCATCCCAGATTGCCCTCTCATCATCATCATCTTCTCCCACCCAGAAACGAGATCAAGTGCGATATATAATTAGAAAGAGGAAGAAGATACTAGAGTAGAACCACCATACACAAAACTCTCTTGATGTGTTCTTGTTCCTGCTCTTCTTGGGTTCAGATCGCGGTTGTTGCGGATGGAGAAGAATCAAGATTCCCTGAGTCGGGTACCAGAAAAACGAAAACGAAAGCCGAGTACAAGGGGAAGAAAGTATATATGATAAGAGAGTGATGAGGTGTGTGTTAAGGATACAAAGCTAGCTTTTAAAAGGCCAAGGCTTTAAGGGGGATGATCTGCTTGTTATGGTAAACTCCATTATTGGGGCGGTGCTATATTAATTTTTCTTTCCTCAAAGAAAGGTTCTCCTCTCTCTTCTCTCCCAGCTTTTTCTTTCTTTTGTTTTTTCTTCTCCCAGAGGATCGTGAGGCACCTGAGACAAGCGGAGATCTTTTTCTATTCCGATCATGCTGGGGATCATAGCAGCATTTCGTTGGAGAGTCTGATCGCCATCTTGCATAACAATTAAGGTGCTCCTCTCAGGCGAAAGAACGCTGCCCAGAATCCAACATGGATTTCATAACGGTAATTCGCACTCCTCTTGCGTTTATTCATCAACTCCGCGACCCCACCAAGCTTGGCGATAGCTTAGGGCAAATTGCATCGATGGGCAAATCAGCTTGTTTATGACAGAATTTGAGAATTTAGAGGTTATGTAGTGATAGTAGAGCTGTAGTAGAGAAGCCGAACGGCTTGAAAAGAAGAAAAAAAGATGGAGAGAGAGAGAGAAGAAAAGGAGGAAATAAGGTCAGTATTTCACTTCAAAGCCCTCACGCAGCGGAAATTTTACAGCGAAGCCTGGAAATGCGTTCTGACAAGCTTTTCTTTATTCGTCCTTGTGCCGAAAGACCCGCGTTCCTTCTCCCTTATTTCTTTCGGACGTCGAGTGGAATTGTGGGATCATTAACCGCGTATTCTGTCTTTTCTTTAATGATTTTGAAACACTGCACTTTGGCTCCTTGCGGAATAAAATTCCAATCGCTGCCGTAAAGCTCACTCGACGAAGTAGTGGGTTATCAAAGCTTTCTTGACCGCCTCTGGTCCATTCATACAAGTCATGTCCTGTTCTACTGAGCACGTCTTGAATTTTTTCTTCTAAGTAATTTAGATAGGGACGTGACAAATTTCACGTGAACGTGTTTCATTTGCTTAGTTATCAATTGAGATGCTTGTAACGTCATTTCTTAAATTAATGTAAATAAATGTTTATTTGCACTTGTGTAATTACCAGTATGTTTTTTTTTTTTTTTTTTTTGGACGAAAGCTTGGTTAAGTACCTTGAAGAAGGCCACTCTTTAAACAACATACACAAGTCGATTGATATTAGGACTGATCGATTCTCGGTCCAATCCAATCCAATTATGAGGTGGAATCGGGAATCGGATTGGGAGGACCAATTTCCAGATTCTGTGACTGGGAACTGGACTAACCCATCTTAGAACCGAAAATTGGACCGATCGAATGGTCTGATCCAATCCAATCTGGTCTAGTAGAACAGGTAATTTGCAGTTGAAGTAGAAAAGGCAAATTGAAGCGATGAGCTGAATGATGGAGTCGAAGAGGAGGAAAGTGCGGTTGAAGGCAAGCCCCCTGGCTTTCCAGTATGGTGCAAGCAACCCATCCAACACTTAGAACCACTGCAATCAATCAGTCGATTTGTTTGTTATCTTCGTTTTTGGGTTTTGATCTTTGTCTCTTTTTGTATGGAGGGGAAGCTGAAGAGGAGGAGAAGGGAGAGGGACCTGAATGACGTGGTTCTTGAAGCTGACATTCTCTTTCTCCTTCCTGGTTCTGAGGTACGTGATCCAACTTCCCAAGAGGCCATAGAAGATTTGCAAGATGATCCCCATAGCGCGAGGTTTAACAGGAAACTAGAAGGAATTAATGCTTATTTCTTAAGAAATCCAAAATATATTATATATATAATCAACCGATTCGGTAGATTTGATTCATACCTTGAAACCAGAAAGTGGATTGACTAGCCATTGATTTCAAGAATGAAAATTGGGAACTAGTCATCTGATCCAATCTGAGCGGTTCCCGTTGCACATCGTAATTGATACGAATCTCATATTTTAGCTACTATTCTCAATGTGATGATTGTTACATGAGACCTTCCGGTACCAAACAGAATTGGTGCATCCAATCATGGCGCGGCTACCGTGAAGTGGACAAACCAGAAAATAAGTACTAAAAAAATCGATATAATTTTATTCCAAAATGGAAAATCTCTGTGTAATTGCAGACAATCATAAATGTATTAGAGACTTCACTATCAAGTAGTAAGCTTTTCCGCTGACTGTGTAGAGTTTAGCTTTTCCGATGACCATGTGGAGTCTTATATGCACCCTCAAAATGGGATGCTTCAATTGATTTAGACGGATTGCACATGGCAGATCGTAGCCCGGTTCACGAACTTGCGTCCACATACTTGTGCATCAAACTTTCTGACTCTGAGGATAATTCCAACAGGGTCATCTGGATTTGTACTCGTTCAGCCCAGACACGTGAAGTTATCCAATCTCAAGCCTTTAGACGAGAGGAAGGAAAAAGAAAATGTGGTGGATTTCATCGGATGGCGATCATACGACATATAAAGAATCGAAACTTGAAAAGTTCCTCTAGGAAAAGATGGAGCAACCCCCTTCAACCAAATGAGATAAGCTTCGCAACATAACTCCCGGAAGGAACTCGTCAGTTGTCCTTTAGAAGATACGGGAGCTAAAATTATGTACTTAAAAGCAAAGTCTTGCACCATCAATCACCAAATTATAGTTATGTTCAGAAATCTGCGAACCAGAAGTATCTAAAACCCTAAATCTTTGCAACAAGTGAGTGGCCGATACTGTCATCAATTAATTTTAATGGTAATTCACAAAGCATCCAAACAACTTTTTGCTCTACGACTGCTAAATCCAGAAGTTAGCTAAAGAAGCATCACTTGGAACAAGGAAGCAGATACTATTCCGTACTCGAAGTCCGAGTAAAAGCTTCAGGCTAGATGCACACATAGATGTGCAAGATACAGATCTGAGAAGTAACTAGAGATGTGGCTATCGTCAGCGAATATGATTATCTATATACATATATATACATATAGAGAGAGAGAGAGAGAGAGAGAGATGATGACCAAATTGAGGCTGTTGAAAATCCAAATCAGCATCAAGAAATCCCAGGTTTTGAGAAAGATAAGGTAGCAAGCAGAAAAACCAGCTCCCTTCTCAATCCCCACAGGAGAGCAGACCATACAACACCAGTTTTGCATGTCTATCGAACTATCAAACAATATAGAAGGACAACCACATATATATCCACTCTAATCGCACTTACCATCAAGTGGCAAAAGTAAGGCGATGTTTTATAACCCTCCTCCATATTGACCAAGTTGTAAATTCCATTCAGGTAATGTTTACGAAACCAATACTGCCACAACTGATGTTCAAGTCATCTAAATAACCGACAATCAATCCATTCTTTAAAAGTTTGCAATACAGGGAAAAACTCAAAACAATGACAGAAGACAAGATCAAATCAATCTATCCAGAAAGCCCCTATAGCGAACATTTCTTTCAATCTTTTATCAACATTTTCAGTTGAAAACAAGATTTCGTCTGCAACCAGGAAACTTCATCAGCTTAAAAGGCCTCTGTCAACAGAAAGAGCTCTGTGACCAAGTGATTTCGCTTCTTAAAAGCCAACACCAGATGCAAATTGCAAAGGGAGGCACAGTGATCGACCCGTTTCATTCTAATGATCCCATTCCTACATTGTGCACCATTCACCCCACTTCCAAAAGCAGCCAGACTCGAATTAGTATGGCCACAAATCAAGATCAATCAAAAATCTAACCTCCTCGATGGAAGATTTCTTGTTTTTCCATTAGCCAGTTGGGACAATTAATGATTCTTCAATGGATATCAGCCCAAGAAAAATTTGGAATGTAAAGAAAATGCAACCACACAATTTCATCGAAAACAATTAAAATGGCAATTGGGATATCGAAAAGGAAAAACCAAAGTAGGGACAGGCAAGAGAAAGATCAAAGAAACGAACTACGTCAGCATTGAAAGATCTATTAACATGATATCAACAAGTCAAACTAGCCCCAATCTACTATCACCGGAGCGCCAAACCAACCCTGATCAATCAAAGTACTTACATCAAACCGGCCACCACTTTAGATCTCCCCCAACTTTACCTCGAATCAAAGACTGTGCTTTAACCCCAACCCGTGCTTCCCGTGCAGGCACCCAGGCTTCACGAAAAGATGAGGCGACCGCTTCGAGGAATTCATCTTCGAGCAGACCCTCTTCCCCAACTTCCTTATCCTCTGCCTCCCGAACTTGCCGCTCAGGTGACGCGGCACGAGCTCGTCGTCCAGGCCGTCGTCCTCGACATCGTCGTCGTCGTCACTTTCTTCCTCTTCATCACCGTCCTCCTCGTCATCCTCCCGATCGTCTCCGCGCCAATGGCCCACGACGCTCGCCTTCACGACGTAATCGCCCGCGCGCAGTTCTAGGGTTTCGGGGAGGCGAACCGGACAAGAAACGCGGGGGTCGCCATTTGGGCGCGAGCCCCGCGCGTCGACATCGCCGACGCGCGCGACCCCGCTTCGGAGGCCAAGATTATGCACCGGCCCGTCATCGAAGACGGCGGCGGCGCCGGGGCTGTCGGGAGCGTCGGAATCGGAGCGATCCTCCGAGACGGCGTCGAAGGCGTCGACGAGCTCCCACTGGGCGGAGATGGCGTCCTCGGCGTCCGCCTCGACGTGGAAGAAGCCGAAGTCGAGCTCCTCGTCGACGAACGAAAGCGATTCCATCTTCATCTGCATGATCAAGCCGATTCGAATTTTCTCTCTTTTTCTCTCTCGCTCGCTCGCTCGATGTGCGTTTCGCAGAGAAACTCTTGTCGTCGTCGTTGTTGCTGCAGTTCGGATTGGGTTTGGGGGTGGGTTACGGGAAATGGGAATGATCGCGATGCGTGTCGCTCAAGAAGGCGTTTGCTCCACGTAATTGCCCCAATCGGCTCTCGACACGTCGGCGTTTGGCTCTCTCTCTCTCTCTCTCTCTCTCTCTCACGCCTTTGATGCGTGCGATTCGCTTTTTCACTTTTCCCCTTTTCTTGCCTTTTCCCATTTTTAGGTTTTGGGATGTAGATGAGGAGCGAGAATCCTGGCCGTTCAGTTCAAGATAATTGGGATTCATACCCTATCTCCCAAATTTTCGAAATTCAAAAAATTCATAACAGTAGTTACTTTTGTCAACTAACAAAGAAAATATTAGATTAACTGTATAAAATATAGCTTATAAATCCACTAATTAGGTATTCGACATTTGGAAGACCCAGGTCTAAAAGCTAATTCCAAAAACATATCACTTATCCGATAGCTATCATATAATTACTTTTTTACATTACCGATGGACTCAATAATAACTTATTTAAAATATGTTTAGATCAATAAATATTATGATTACTATGACAAGGCCTTATTATGGTAGACTAGTATGAGAATATCATATAAAATTTTGTCAATTAAATTCATAACTCTAGTGTATTTTTTATTTTTATTTTTTTGGCTAGAAAGTTTGTAACTCTTGTTGCAACACAATGAACTTGCAAAAGTGGAAAGGGACTTACTTAGCTTTGAAGGTTGGTAGCTCTCTCCTAAGTCCAAAGGCTTCTTCTTTCAGAAGTACCTCTCTTATACCTGGTGTAAAAAATCCATCTCGAGGCTACCCTCATTTGATGGCATCTGTAAATTTTAACATGTTATTTGATCTAAATATAATCCCACAATTAATTAAAGATTATATGACACTAATTTTCTACGAAATTAACCGATAAAATATGAAACTATCGAGAATCGCACTTGAATTTAAATTTTGGATTTTTTTTTTACAAGGATTATCATCATATTGATTTCATTTTGAACAATATATCTATTCATTTTGGTTGAGTCACACTTTTTTTAGCAAATGATCAAAAAAATATCCATCAATACATCCTTTCACATTTCTCTGTCCAACGATTTTCTCTATTCCCTCCACCAACTCAATCGTCCTACCAAATCTCCGGCGTCTTTATTCCTCAAGGTAGTCCAAATCAATGCTTCCTAAAGAAGGAAATGACCACAAGCCATTACCCTCTGCGTGAAGCTTCGTCTAATCTCTCCTTTTTTTCTCTTTGCCCGTTGAAGCTCCGATTTAACATCATCCGCCGTTGGTTTCTTTCTCCCTTTTCATCTGAGATTGCATTAGAGGAGGTGGCTTCACTATGATATTAGTCGATTGACCGGATAAGGATGATAGCTCGAAAATAAGTGGTTCAAGTTTAGAAGGTTCAAGCGAAAAATTATTCACGAAATCATGTACTTATTATAATTTTGTTAATTCAATCATAACTATTTAAATCATTTCACATTATGCTAATCAAGTCAATTTGACTAATTTTACGAGAAAATCGTTGACGCCAATGTTAAGTACTAACGTGAAAATAATGATATGTTAATATTTTTTCAAAAGTTTTTATTTTACTTTCTATTTTTCCTTTTCTCTTTATCTCTCTTTTTCTTTTTCCTCTTTCCCTTCACTAGACATCACCAGACCTCGTCAATGGTCAACGGAGGTTGCTGGCCACTATTGAGGGTCCCCTCACTTGTCCTCACAGTCAACCCCAATAGATCCTGCATTTAAGGCTAGCGACCTTTGTTGACCATTGCCAAGGGCCTTGGTTTTCCAAAAAATTAAAATAGACTCGAGTGCAAAATGTGAAAAGATTTATTATTCAATTATCACAAATTAAAATGTTTATAATTAAATAGACAAAAATGCAATAAATTTGTGACTTTTTGAATAATTTTTCCGGACTTTGCAAGGACGTATTATTGGATGGGAAACAAAAGCGAACAATCGAACGGTGAAACGAGAGAATTGAGAGGTTAAAGATGCGAGGCTGAAAATTCCATTCATACGTCATATCATGTGCAAAAAAGGCCCCTCACCGCCCAAAATGAGTCATAAAGATGAAGGTACCATTATAATTTTCTTACGAGGAGTATTCCATGGGCCGGTTTCTGGCCCTTTATATTGGAGTTCAGGCCTGACCAATGGTCGGAGCTAGTCATGAAACAGAGACGGACACGGCCTTTGCATTAGGCCACGTGTATTCACGGTGACCCCATCAATAGACGGTGACCATACTTACGAGCCCGGCCCCGGAATACAGTCATCAGTCATCAGTCTTAGGTTTCGGTAACGTTGACCTCCCTCGTGTCTTCGTTTTCTGTCTTTTCTCTCAGGCGATAATGTTGAAGACATCGTCCACGGTCGTGACCGAACCCACACCTGGAAAAAAGCGAAAGCTTCTCGGGTAGCACAATTTCCGGCTTGGATTCTACCGGCTAAGATTTCTCGATTTCCCATTTTGCCGGGGAGAGCCTCCATGTCGACACATGGAACTCGGGACGATGTTCAAACTCGAATCGTCTAATCCTTACTCGATTGTTTGGTTCACGCTGTTTCATGTTTCGAAATCGCATGAGAAACATGGATAAGATGCATTAGTATTAAGCCGTTTTTTTCCTAAACAACATCAGATTTGCCTTATAATCCACCATTACTCACTTGTATCATCATATGCCATGGCAGCATAAAATTGGTGATGGCTTTGGAGCGACAAACCTGAAAAGAATCGATTGCTTAAATGTTTTCCAAAGTTTAAGCACAGTTAAGCATATTTTACTAGAGAAATGGCTGGCTTTACACAATCAAATCATATAGAAATCCCCATTTAATAATTAACCTTCGCAATTTCTTACTAAAATCTAGAAGCTAAAGGTACTTCTGAATTATCAATCCACGTTCTAAGTTTTGACTATTTGTATCTTGCACATCAATTTTGACTCATTTTGCAATGTGGTCATACTTAGTCTCTCTCCTAATGTCCAAGAAGAATTTGGTTAATTACCATAGACCCCAAGAGCATACTATTAACGCAACATGCAACCTGCGATTTCTATATAGCAACCGGTGCAAATTTTCAGTACTATTGTACTTAATCTTTGATTAATAGGCGGTGGAGGCTATTTCATCCCTTTAATTGCTCATGCACTATAAGATAATCATACTCATACTTTAAGGATTCTCCATCACTCTCCCTTTGCATTTCGATCCATGGAGAGGACATGATGAAAGATGAAGATTCATAAGATCATTGTTGGTTACACCACATATGGTAAACCGAATTATAATCTACTCTAACTTTTATTTTATTTTGCTAGAGATACTGCATTGAAGTACAAGATTGCATTAACCAAACCAACATTGGTCTAAAATTAGTGTCTTTGCATATTCATGTATTTTCTCACCTACAATCTAAAAGCATTGCACAGAGGACAAGCAAACCAACGTGGTGACACCATGAAAATGTTAGCAAAATCCAATGCACGTTGTCGCCACCTATGACACGTGAAAGTTAAAAAAAAAAATATAAAAAGGGTTTGTCGAGTTGAGCTGCAATATCATGTCGACATGATCGAAATTGCTCGATGAAACTTTAATGCAGACCTTGAGAATACGTGAATCACGCTTTCCACGGACGCCCGGATCACGGGTTCTGTAAACATTGTAAAGATTCCACTTCGCGCATTTCTTTGGGCGGCGGCGCCGAGGACGGAGCGAGTTGCCTGTCAAAGAAAGCCAAAAATAGTGCGGCCGAAAGTTTAGCTCTGTCCCGTAGCGCTTCCCGTCAACTCTCTCTATTATTTTCTGGAGACCAGTCGTCTCACTCTTAACACCGCCCTATCTCGAAAGCCAAAGCATTCCAAGAAATGCCAGTTCGGCTTTGAAACCTATTCCTCAAACACACCGTCCTAACGTGCGAGTCTATTTCGCCAAATCTCTGTCTCTCTCTCTCTCGCCGCAATTTGTATTGGCAGGTGCATAATATATGGAAAGGCAAAGAAAGCATGGACTGTAAATGGTCAATATAAAAAGCTTCCCACGCCCCTTGTTCACGACAAGACTCGAAGCTTTGACAGCAATCCTAGAGCCAACTCTCTCTCTCTCTCAGAAAGCTCTCTCGATAAGTACCGAGAGAAGCCATCACATGTCTAGACCCATTTAGCTGTTCGACCCTTCGAACCATATCGAGCTCATTTCCTCTCCGCCGTCCGCCCACCGCTCTGCATAGCAAGTCCTCAAACCCAAGAAACATTCTCTTCGAACCCGTCGTTTGTAATTCCAGAGTCCAAGAGTTTTGCAAGTGCTCGACCCATTTGGAAGAAATTTTCTGTGTGCAAGAGTTCAGTGAGTTTAACCATGAAGATCCAATGTGATGTGTGCAACAAGGAGGAGGCCGCTGTATTTTGCTCAGCAGATGAAGCTGCCCTCTGTGATGGTTGCGATCGGTACGTCCATCACGCGAACAAGCTCGTCAGCCAGCACAAGCGTCACTCGCTTATTCGCCACAACTTCCAAGAATTTCCTCTGTGCGATATTTGCCAGGTGCTCACTGCAATCCCTTTATTCCTCGCAGAAACCTCCTTGACCAATAATTGGTTAAAATGATAATGGAATATGGTGGCTCTCTTGTTTGTCTGAGGTAGCAGTTGAGTACATTTGTAACTTAACGATACCAATGATTTCCACAATCCGTTGCTAATATCTGAACACTTCGTGCCTAAGAAGAAGATAATACCTGAAAGTTTCATTACTTCTGCACAATTTTCTGCAACACAGGTTGGCTCAATCTTTTTGCTTACTCGTCTTTTGTTACGGAAAGGGTCAACTGTGTATTATCACCAAACAGCTGGGAGTTGTCTGGATATGTTTATCGAAGTTCTAATGATGGCAAACGTTTTCAACTTAAGTTGTGTAATACTTTGTCTGATTGACTTTAATGGCGCATTATGAGAAAAGTCAGATAATTGGTAGGACCAAAAAGTTCACCAAACTCGTCCAATGTCATCCTTTCGATTTTGCTGACTTTTTTTTTTGGTTTTGAATGTGTAGGAGCAGCGTGGTTTGATTTTCTGCAAAGAAGATAGAGCAATTCTTTGCACGGAGTGCGACCCTCCCATACACGAGTCCAATGAGCACACGCAGAAGCACAGCAGGTTCCTTTTCACCGGAGTCAAAATCTCCGGTTTTTCCTCGCCGTGCCGCACCTCCTCCTCGTCATTGACTAACCTTGACACATCCATCAGTACCCGAACTAAGGAATCACAGTCTTCATATGAAAATGGACGATCGATGGAGTTTTTAAATTCTTCCCATGCTGACCAAGACGATGATCATATGATCGACACCAGCTCATTCTCAACAAGCAGCATATCAGAGTACTTCACCAAGATGCTGCCTGGTTGGCGAGTAGATGATTTCCTCGATTCTCCATCAGCTCCCATTAATGGTTAAAGGGCCGCAGAACACAGTAAATTTTCTACCCACGGACGTACACTCAAATCTCACGAATGTCCGTTGATATTTCTGCATGGTTTATTTATTTTTATTATTATTACTTTGGCGGACAGAGGATAGTGATCACGTAAATATTACTAGCGTAGACTCACATCGGACACTCTGTTTCAGCTCAGTCTGCTCACCTTCCTCTTTCCCAATCTGAGTGTGATTTACTCAATGGCACGTATGTGTCCGAGAACAACGACGACAACACAAAATCATAGGACAGGGAGTGGAGTTTATACAGTTGTAGATCCCAGTTCTAAACCTCGCAAGAAGTCCCGGCATGATTGTTATGACTTTTGGATATTCTAATTTGATTGCTCGAGATTTCTCATGTACCTTGACAAAGAAATGCTTTTTCTCCCTTGGCCTTCACCACAATTTCATTCTTCAAGTATTCACAAAGTGCCAAAGACATAATTACGTTCTCCATTAATTCCATGTCATCCTAAAAATACATCTTTACTCGGTTTCATACCATGTTATCACAGTACGTTCTCATGGTCTGCTATGCATGTGAAATCCCAACCAAGGACATGCGATCAAGAGCAAAATCGGATGCATCGATAAGCCATTAATCAGAAATATAGTCGACCTGCCAGAGATTAGACCAGGCATACTCCACTTCAGCATGCACAGGCCGTCATATGATAGAGACCATCCGATCCTAAGTAAAGGCCATTGACACTTAGAATTGCGTCAAGTTACATGGGCAAAGGATATGCTATCATTTTCTTGCATAGGCTGAGATATCCCATCAAACTTAGCTGAGAAGAATGGCAGAAGGTACAAGGTTGGTCATTCTTAGACACTTTTCCTTGCATCCTTTAAGCCTACATAGGACCAAGGTAGGAAGGTTCCGAGCTTTCAATGACTCAAGCACAAAAACAGTGAAGTTTTTTGTTGAACGTGCTTGAGAACATGGCTAGTGATCAGAATCTCAACTTTATACTTCTGATCAACGAACCAGTGATAGTTCATAATGCATTTGCAGATGATCAAGGCACAAGTAGCCACTTTGTTTTCAGAATAGAAAATACATTTGGAAGGGTGGAATTCTTTTTACAGAGGCTTACACCATTTGTATATGTAACCCAACTCCACAGAAGTTTCAGAACTTCGAACATGTCATGACATTCTGCCACATGTTCAATGACAGAGCAACAAATTGCCCCAGAAACTTGAAATTGTATAATTCTCTTGACATGTTTCGCTTCTTTTTTCTGAACTTTTCCTGATTATTTTACATCTCTTTGGGAAAGGTACAGAAAATAATCGGCTGAAATATCGTTTCAGGAGCTACGTACAGGAGAAAGTAATAAAAGAATGCACACGCCATTGGAAGCAAAATAGCTACCAATAGTAAGAAAACCCTGCAAATGAAGCAGACAAATGTATAAGACCATGTGAGCACTCCCCAAAATCATGTCGCATTACTAGCAAAGTCCAATAGATATATAGACAGCCTCCATGTAGAGTCTCTTGTTCTCACTTAGCTAGGCTCTCTCACAGGTTATGTCTTAAAACAACCAGTTGATGGTCCAGCAAGCATGTACTTAAGAAGAAAAGTATGTAGATGGAGACAAAGTCACATACCTTTAGGAGGAAATAAACGGCAGAGTCAAGAAGTAAATGCAAACAGCCTATCTCCAATTTTTGTACGACATATAGGACACTCAGAACATGCTAGAGAACAGGATTTACACACTGCAAAAGAGATGGGAAGTACAGTAATTATTCAAAAAAGATCAGCAGAAATATGGAATTTCCAGTGGCAAATCTTCAATTACTTACAACAAAAATGCCTGCAGGGTAGAAGGATAGCTGCAGTTGGTGATTCAAAACAAACTTTACACATATGCGAGTTTCCATCTCCGTTCCCGGCAGATTTGAGTTCCTTTTCTCTCATTTCTTGCATTCGCGCCTGAAGAATTAAACAACTCAAACACAGATATATTTCAAACTATAGTGAGCAATAACTTGAGAAAAGAAAACATTTCTGACTCAATTGGGTAACTCAATGGATCCCAAGTATACTTTGGAGAGATATTCAGTAGAACCATTAGTTTCTCAAATAAACTTACAAAAGTACATGCATGGATGCTGAAAGAACATCCACAGGCACTACCTTCAAGCGAACAACAAGAGGTTCCTCCTTGACAAGTTCCTCAGTTGGTTTTGAGACATCAGGATTTTGCCTCTCTTTTAGAACGCCGTTGCTATCACTGTCAGTAGGCTTCAATTCATCAATGTTGTTAGCTTCAGAAGATCTGTCATCCGAGTTCAGCTCAGTTATGCCTCCCCCATCTTTCTTCAATTTAGCAACAAGGACCCACATATTGGCCAAGTCATTTTCTAAAGCTTCCTCCCTCTTCTTTGCCTCATCAACTTTTTTCCTGTATTCATCCTCTAGAAACTCCTTTTCAGCTAATGCAGCTTCAAGAGCCACTTCACGTTGCTTTCTTGCCTGTAGTTCCATTTTCAAATCATCTGGATCAAGACTCCAGGCATCAAACTCATCAGAGGCAGATCCCATATCATGGGAACGACCAGATAGACGACCTTTTCTAGCTGCCCTTACACCATCACTGAACTTTCGGTTTAAACCATTAGCTCTGGAATGTGCCAATTCTCGTGCAGCCAACAGTTCTTTTTCTAGCTTGGAGTTCTGCAGGGAAATCTTAGTAACTTCCCCAGCCAAATTCTTCAGCTCAACAGCAGCAGCAGAGGCAAGCTCTTTCGCATATGAAGCTTCCTCTGCCAGTTTCTGATTTTGGACACGCAAGCCACTGTTTTCTTCCGAAAGCTGGACATGTTCTAGCTTCAATTTCTCGTTCTCAATCTCCTGTCGACAAGGCACGGAGCAATCTTATAAAGTGAAGAACATTGCAAAATATATGTACATAACAAACGCACTTGACCATCTCAAATCCGTTGCTGTACATGACATTTCTCCTTATGCGATTTCAGTTTTTACTCATCTAGTACAAGGTTTAACTCCATGCTTCTTGTCTATACTTTCAAAAGAATGAAAGAAAGAACAAGAAACTACCTGAGTTTGAATCTTCCTTTTCAGCTCATTGCTATTGCCTTCAGAAATATTCAGTTCAGAGGAGACTGATGTCTTAATAGTCTTATCACCATTAATTGAAGTCAATTGCTGCTCCAACACATTCACTCTTTCCAGTAGTTCCCTGTTCTCTGCACACTGCCAGGCACGACAAAAAAACGTGTAAGCATATAGAACTAAGCAGGTGCAAACAAACATTGTCCAACAAAAGTTATATATAGTAAAATGAGGTCCGTACTTTATTCTGCAACTGTTCCTGCAAGATCCGATTGTCTGCTGATTTTATCTGCATTTATAATGAATAATATATCAACCCATAAGAACATTACTGTCATCTACATAAGGATGGCAGGATAAATGGACAGGCAAATCAATAGTGCTAATTCAAGTTGCAGGAAACAAGAATACGAAATCATCATCATCCTTTTGATTAATCTAGCACTCAGGAAACTCACCTCCAACTCAAAACCTTTCTCGTTGCATTGCGCCATCAATCTCATGACCGTCTGTTACAATATATTAATGGAGTCAAAAATCTATCGTGATATGGCACGTGATGGATATGACTTTTTGTTTTGTGGGGGGGGGGAGGGGGACAGAGTACCTGCTGCATTTCAACTAGGGATGCATTAGCAATAGAAGCTTCACCACTTTCAGTAATGTGCTGTTCTAGTGCCCTCATCTGCCTCCTCTTATCTTGAATCTCACGTTCCAAATTCTCAATCTGTCAGGAAAAACATAATTACAACTTGATAAGTGAATATTCATTAGAAAATCTTGTGCACTAGAAGACATGTTGGTAAACTAAGTTATTAAAGCTGCAATGCGGTCGCCCCATCTTCAATTTCGTAGTCCACACACAAATATGTTGGAAGGCGTATGTGGATAACAAGCACATAAATATGCAGACTGTACCCAAGAATTAATATTTCTTGATCTTATCATGCTACATGCAGAATCCCATTATCCACTGGTTAATCCAAAACAAGAATTAAGATTTGTGGTTAAGCAGGCTGGCATTATCTCCATTCTCTCACATGGTGCAAACATACCCTTCTCAAGGAGCACATTCTGCTCATGATCAATTTCTTTAATTGTGCAAACAATTTTGACTATTTATTTGCACTCGCAGACAACATCTTCCTTACTATAAATTAGAACACTTTGGAACATCATAATAAACGGAAAGGGAAATGAGCATAAAACAGCAAAATATACCTGAGTTTTTGAACTCTCAGGGTCATCCACAGACTGGTCTACCAAGCGCTTCAGAGTACTTGTGCTGAACGCAATCTCCCCAGCAAGCATCTTTACTTGCTCAACAAGAAGATCCATCTGATCTGACATTGATATCCCACCCTAATCCCAAGATAAAAGGATGAGATAAATCAAATTGGGACTAAAAAATACCGAGCAGAAGTCAGATTTAAGCACTCATATAGTTTATGTATGCACTTCATATGTGATGATCAACTAAGGATCTTAAGATACAAATAGTTTATCCATGCACACCTCATCTTTGATTAACATAAAATTTCAACATATACATCCTATATTAAAATGTACAAAAGAAGAACTCCAGTCTGTCATGGCAAACACTGACCAAAAGAATATTACTGCTATTTACACATTGTGCAATACACATTGATAATGCATTTTCAAGCAGATCATGAGTTGGCGGAATTACGCACCATTGTCAATTTGTTTGCACTTATGAGTTCACCACCCTGAGTTATTTCTGTAACTGCACTGCCAGCAGGTGAGAATTCATCACTCCATTTGCTACCAGATCTTTTATGCGTGGGATAATAAGACGGATCGGACATAGTAACAGAGGCAGAACATAGCAGATCCTTCTGATTCTCTCCATCACTAAGCAGAGAACAATCTCGCGGCCCATCTGATTTCTGACAAAGATGAGGACAAATCAAATTGTCACTTGCAATATTATTATGAAGAGGTTTTGACTAGAAGATGTCCTGGCAAATTCTTTAAGAATGTCAGTATTCTTCCATGGTGGCAATTAGTTTGGCAGGTGACATGTAGACGAAGATGAAGGAAAATTGCAAAGAAGACTTAAACGTAGAGATGGTTTACTGAAATGCTTGAACGATGGCCCCAGAGGGGAGAAAAGGAAATGTGCATAATAACAGAGGCCATGATAGTTGCTACAGGACCATAGCAGAAAGGAAGCTTGCCTCATCTTCACCAAAAGAATGGCTCTTATGGTGATTTGGAATATCGCCCAAACATCCTGGAATTGTATTTTTTGAAGAGACAAGAATGAGTTTTGTCAATCTCTGAATTCTGCTCATGAGAGCAGCCTTGGCTTCTTCCTCCTCCTCCAATCTCGACTGCATTTTCACTTGGCCTTCCTCTAACTATCAAATAAAACATCTATTTATTGTCACCATGTCAAAGTAAATAAAAGCAGACCTTAAATAAACTGTCCATCAAAAGAACCTTCTGCTTCAAGCTCAAGATCTCCTCATGGCTCACACCCACCAGCATCCCCCTCCTTAATTGATCAAGTTCTTCCTTCAGAACAGAAATTTCTCGCTGATACTTCTTAATCAAAGATTTTTCATCGATAATCTGAAAGAGAGGCAAGCAGAGATGCACAATCAGAAAATTCAATATCATGTTACTTTCTTACAATTCCCCAGAAAATTGCCTCGTGGTATGACAGACCTTATTCCGTGAGGCATATATCTCCACTCTTTTAGCCCGACTTGCAAATTTCAATGTGTTATGGGTTTCCTCCATGTTACTAGATGCTGGAGTAACAGTACATATAAGCTGTCAAAAGCACATCAAAGTCAAGAAGCAAAGAGATTATATTAGCTGCAACACATGCAAAAGAATTCACATTACAAAAATTACTCTGGATTATAAAAACTTGAATTGTTTAGTGATAAACTGGCTCAATCAGAGCAACAACAGAAGATGATTTCAGAAAGTTTCCATATGGAAGGAAAGGTTAGCAGAGGCTCATTATACAATTTCACAAGGCTTACCAAAGATAGAACTTACCGAAACATGTCCATGCCCACCCAGTGAAGACTGGAGAAGGCGAGTGAGTTTAGAATCACGATATGGAACATGAGAAGCTTTCCCTTCACTCAGTTTGCCAATCACCTATACAAAGCAGGCAGATCATCAAATTATAAGCACAAGACCTCTTTCGGACGCACTTCAAACTCTGGATTATAAAGGAACAACCATCTTTAAGTATAATTTAGCTTGCACTATTATTGTCACTCCATGTTGGTTTTCTGCTAAATTCCTTGCATTTGGTTTTGTTAGATCAGTACTTCTATTTCTAACAGACAAAGCTGATTGATCACCCTAAGGCACAAGGAAAGAAATTGGGAATTTTATCACCGTAAAGAAGGAACCTACAGTTCCAAGAGTAAGAAGACTTTTATTTATGTAAGATCCTTCCTTTCTCCGCAGTCCAGTTGTTTCAGTCTTGGAGCTTTCAGATCCAGCCAGGTCAATCAAATTCTAGGAGAGAATCCAAATCAAAATTAGAAATGTGTACCAGCAGAAACATGATTAATTAGTTAAATAATAAATCTAATTCTATCAATACCAACTGAGAGAAGATCACTCCATCATATTCATCACCATGGGCACTACTCTCAATCATCTGCAGGAAAACCAGTAGTCATGAATGGCATCAGAAGAATACAGAAAAAATGACTGTCAGAAGTTTATTTGCAAAGGAAAGCTTGACTAAAGATAGCACTAGGCTTTCTAAGATATTTCCTACCATAGGCAATGATAATCGGCACAAAGGCTACTCCAGCCATGCCAATGCGAACGCAAAAATTGAAAACAATTTCCCCCAGAAGAAATTGTTGAACTTTCCCATACGAGAATGACAAGGTGTAGAGCTTGCCTCCATTAATCCGATTGTAGTTGCTTGCAGATTAACAATAAAGTGAATGCCAAGATCTACAGAACTACTTAAAAAGGACTTAACACCCAGAATGCCCTAAATGAATGTACTAAAGAGCTGCAATAAGATAATCTAATAAAAAGAAAAATCTTAGGAATCTAAAGGAATTAAAAACAAGAAACAATGGTATCAAGTTACATTGTGAAAAAATTCTGTGAATGACATGAAAAATCACTTCTTTTGAATATTAGAGAATTATGGGTCTTTCTAAGTCATATTGTTAGATGCTTACCAGAGTAAAAATTGTGTGACTTCGGCTGCTCAAAAGATTGAAGTTATTGGATCCAACGTGACGATGCTCTGCCAAACCAACATTAATACAAGTTAGACATTTCACCAGGATATCTTTCAGAAGTACCCTCGAGAAAACAGAGAAATAGAGGCAGAGACTAGAATACCTTCCCCAGCCGCAATGAATGACAAAGCATGCCCAGGAGACAACACAACTTCTTCTTTTATGCCCTCGACGTAAGTTCCCTAAGAAGAAGTTTTATTATTGACACAGCTGAAGTGTCGCAAAAAATTTATTGTCATAGATATTTCTGAAAATTAGCAAGTGGACGGTTGGAGAATCAATGGAGAATATAGACTATAATCATGCAGCAACAGGAATAAGAACAAAGAATCATAAAAATCAGGAGACGCCATCACCTTTTTAATGGGGAAAAATGAAATATGTACAGAACTCCGTAAAAAAGCGATTGAACTTTCATCGCTTACAGGGATTGCCCATATGACAGAATAAGAAAGCAAACAGAATCCAAACAAAAGTGAAAGCTGACAGAATTCAAACATAAGTGAAAGCTGAGATGCGAAGATGAAACATGTTCTGATATGAAAATGTCAAGAAGAACGGCCTATAATTAGCATAGAAGAGAAAACCTGTGCATCTTCCCTAACACGCAGATTTTGACCAGTTGGATCAAGCAAGTCATTGATCACCTGGTGTAATAAACATAAGTGGCAATGCAGATCAGATAACTTCCACAATAGTCAAACAGGGAATGCCAAAAACATGAATCGGCTAAGATGAATTCCAATGCTACTGACCTCGTTATAAATTTCAAGATATGACACACGGAGCAAAAACTCTCTGCCTGGAGTCTGTGACAACAAACCATGGATAAATGACAGTATGGAAGTAAACAGCATACGTATAACATGGAAATAAGAGTACACTGCAATTGTCGCTTGACGACAAAAAGGTCGATACACAAATGAAACTAGAAAACATCTCGCTTGTCTCTGGAAAGCTGAATACATGAGTGTAATTTTTCGACAATGAGTTTTGACGGTTAAATTCATAGTTTCAAGACTCATACCCTCGGAGCCTTGAACTACCTCTATGACCTTCATTGTCGAACAAGACAGATGTTGAACCAGTCCCCAATATACTCATGCCATCTTGATCTCAAACTAGACCTCCTAATTTAGTACTCCCACATTGCAGAAATCAAACTAGTTTCATCAAACAAAAGAGAACCTACGTGAACATGCGATGCCTTAAAGATGCGCTAAACTTTAAAGTCACTTACATCTTGGATCATACTAAAAACATCCTTGATAGCCAGCGGTATGACACCAGGAGAATTTTGATCACCCTGAAGATTTATAATGACAGACAATTTAACGTTAGGTAAAGGCAGCAACTAACTCAAAAAGCTCTGGAACAATATCCTATGAGCAGACAACAAGAATAAGCATAGAGGATGCAACTTAAAAAACGTATAGCAGAGGCTGAGACTGGAGAAGTTCAGCCTTCCCCAAGTCTTCTTACAAGATGATATGCTTACTAGAAAACAAGCATGACATAACCATCAGCTGAATGGAATTAGCAAAATAAACTAGATAATTTTGATCAAACATAAGTATACATAACCCAGAGCATCAAGTTCAAAAGACTAGGGTTAACCACAAATCCCTTAAGGACTCACTAATCAAACATGAGTGGAGGGAGTCTCAAATGTAACAATAGCCTACATTCCCAATTGAATGTCTAATTGCGTCAATAACCATTTCTAGTGTCCATCCATCTGGAACTCTGCTATGCAAATTGAGGAACTCTACTCAGAATAAAGTGATAATTTGAATTGACACGGTGATGTGCCCCAGATTATGCCAAAACTCTCTAAGTTCCTGCCCCCTATATTGACATCACTTGGCCATACAACTGCTTGTGTTTTGAATAGGTAAATCTATGAGATGGAAAGGCAAGAAATACTTAAGTCAATGAAAACCCTCTGGGACATTGGGTTCCTCAGAACAATCGGACACTATTCGGTCAGAATGAATGCTCGTGAGTAGAATAGTTCCCATCCCCAGGTTGCAGCATGAAATACTCTAAGAGAGAGAGAGAGAGAGAGAGAGAGAGAGAGAGAGAGAGAGAGATCTATCAGAGTTAGCAGCCAAACTTACATGCATAGTGTGTGTCTTCCCACTACTCGTAACGCCATATGCAAAAACAGTTCCTGCATTCGGTCAAGCAGAGTCCAATCAACCAATAACAGAGCTTCACACCACTCGACAAGCAAATCGTCATTGCAACTGCAATACTACTCTTCCAAAACTTCTTCCATTTGACACAAACCAAAACTCAAAGTGCAGCAGAAACTCACCATTAACACCTTCCATCGCAGCCTTGACCACCGGCTTTGCTGCCACTTCATATACATCCTGCGAGGTAGTATGCGGCCCGAAAACTTTATCTGCCATTACAAACCATCAAATCAATCCAAAATATACCTAATAACTTAACTTTAGCAAGTCACTTCGATCGTAATCTATCTACATCTACTCAAACGGAAAACAGTGGCCAAATTTCAGTTCAGCAGTTCCTTCCGTCTCGTATCCAACAACATGAGTTGACATTGCAATAAGCAAACTAGAGGTTGCACCATACCGAATGCATAAAAGGTAGCTGGATTGTACTCGTTCCTGACAATCTTATCCCCATCGGCATACCACGCTATCTCGTCTCCTCTCTGATACTCTCTCTCGCTGCAGAATCCACAGCATTTAATCACGCACGCAGAAAAGGCAACAATGGAAACCGTATCAGTAAACTCTCGCCGACTCGAATCCCCCTTAGATCTGATCCGGTGACGACAGATCTATCGTTACCTCAACGGCCGAAACCGAATGGTCACCGAGATGCTATCCGCCGAGCGCGGCGGCTCCAGAGGCTCGCCCATCAGCTCGTCGGACGGGAACCCCACCGGAGAGCGAGTACCGCACGCGGGCGGGCCGCCGCAGTACACCGAATCGGACCGGGACCGGCTCGGCGTCATCGATCGCGAGCCGAGCCCGCCGGCCGGGTTGTAGTACGACGTGGCGGAGGAGGAGCAGGAGCGGGGCAGGAGCCGCGGGTTGGAGAGCGAGGAGGAGGAGGAAGTGGAGGAGTACGGGCTGGCCGGCTTGCGGTACGAGAACGGGGAGCTGCTCCTTGCCCGGGACGAGGAGGCCATGGGCGGCGCCGGAGCGGGAGCCGGTCAACTCGGGGCCGAGTCAGTGAGTCAATGACTCGGGGAGGCCAGAATGGCGAAGGAGAAGGATACAAAAAAAAAGGGGGAAGTGGAGGAAAGAAAAGGTGAAGAAGAAGAAGAAGAGAATATGTCAGTGAGCTCACATGGCTAGGAGGACAAAGGCAGAGACCAAGCACATTTCGGTTCTTTTTTTTTTCTGGAAATTTTATGTATAAATTTTTTTTTTTTTAATAAATTTCGCTCTGCAACGCTTTTCGCTACCTTGTCCGAGGGACTGAACGGTGCTGCATTTCTTCTTCTTTAAGACAAAGACTCGCAGAGCGATGCTCGAAGGGGAGGAATAGAGAGAGAGAGAGAGAGGGAGGAGGGGCCTGTTTTGCAATTACAGGTGAGAGAGAGAGAGAGAGAGGGACAGGGACAGAGAGCGATGGAGGATTTGCCGAATTTCGTTGTCCTTTTCTGCCAAAAAAAAGGAGAAATTACGCATTAACTCGATTTTGAATTTGAATTATCGGACTTTGTTGCAGCCTTGCAGCAGGTGGTAGGAGATTTTGAAATATTAAAAAAATATGGAAAAAAATGAGGGCAAAGTTCACTGTTGTAGTAAGGTGACGTGGCGCTTTCGCGTTTCGGGTTTTAAACGAGGGACCAAATAATCGCGCCGCGCGCACTCAGGCGGTGGCCTCTCTATTTTAAAATGGAAATAAACCGCTCACATGAGCGGGAATTACAGTGGCGCCGCCTGGGAAGGCTTGAAAAAACAGCAATACTTTTCAAACATCTCCGCGAGACACAGAGAGAGAGAGGGCAGATCTCCTCCACTCGCGCGCGTGAGCTCGAAGGCGGCACTCGCGTTGACGTGGCAGGCATGTGCTTCGAGACGCAGTAATTGGAGGGGTTAGGCATCGCGATTAGTAAGTGGGATTAAAGGTGGGGAGAAAGCGCGTGCGAGTGGTTGGCGTAATTGTCAATGAAGAGACTGTGCCCCGCAGGTGTGTTGGGAAGGCGACGAAAAGGTAGTAACTAGTAACTGCCCGAGCGCGTGCGGAGCGCGAGTTTGCGTCGCTGGACGGAGGGTTTTTGTCCACTAACTTTGCTATCCATTGGTATATTTTTCTTCCGAAACTCACTCCCCTATGAATGTTTGCTAGAACAGTTGGATTAGGTTCTTAAACTTGTAATGTAGTTAGAGTTTAATCGAATCTTTGAAGTATTAAAATAGTGTGATCGAGTCTATTCATTGATTTCGTATATGTCAAATCAAATAGTGCTTTTCATATTTATGACAATGAATATATTATGGATTTGATATTACGTCGATAACCGAGTTAAATCTCTCTCTATAATAGAGTTCGGCTCTGTAGGCACAAGTTCAACCGAGTGCCAAGCTTCTTGTGAATACTTATTGAAATCCCACAATAAATGAGTAGACAATTACCTAATTTCAAATATGTTGTGTTGGATTGAGGTTTCCGTCACTTTCACTTGACCCTAATATATCAAAACAAGTTGTGGATTTTAAGATAGATCAGAAACCTTATTTACAAATTCCTTTATTGGGAAAGTATTTGTGATTTACTCAAGAGACGAGTGGAAACTAGTATCATAACAGGGCTCTTATAAAAGCATCCTCACTCCCTATCAAAGAACTCATGATTATCTATATCGTTTGATAAGCCTAACTGTAAAATTCATTATAACAATATGATATTTTGCAAAATCTATAATTTCAAGCCTGATTTCTATTTAGGTTAGTTACTTTAAATTTTTATGTTTGCCTCGTTTTAAACTTCAAGGACTTTGCGTGTCTTGGCTATAATTGTTTAATTGCAAGGGCAATGCATAAGTTTGAGGAAATTGCTGTGATTGTACATTTGGGGTGAACAAAAAAAGATGAACAGATGCGGAAACTACACATGAGCTCCCTAAATAGACGCTCAGTCGGAACAAATGCTTGTTCCAATGTGGGTTTTGATGAAGTAAATTCAAAATGAAGGGAAATTGACCACATGTCTCAATTTCAAGTAATAAAATTTTCGACTAGTTAATCAAATGGTAATCATCTACCAAAAAGTACATTCGAATTTTAAATATTTCAATCGGTTTGATTACTTCCTAAATTTTTATTGAAAAATACAATTAGATCACAAAATTCACAATTAAAGTTGCATTTTAAGAATACCATGTACAGTAATATTTGAGTCATACGTTAATATGATCTTATAAGTTAAGGGATTGATTGATAGAGAGAATGCACTAATTCGTGTAAATATACAGATCACATGTACAAATCAAGTGTATCGTGCTACGTAAAATACATATTATCTCTTTATAATTCATATATTATCCAATCCGACGTCGTCGACACTAGTCCATGGCCATCGAGACGGGTTTAGGGAGGCCAGTCAACCTCTCCAACTTCGTCCGGCCTTCATTCCGGAGCGTGAAAACCCACGCGCGGGCCGAAGCATCGGAGACACACAAATGGAGGCGGAGGTGTAAATTGGACGGTGGGAGGGGAGAGGGGAAGGTACTCTCCCATGTGATGGAGCGTTTCTACCTGTCCTTGTTTCCCACGTAGGAGGATTCGTGGACCGCGACGTGACAAGCGCGAGGCCACTGATGTGGCCATGATTGTCCTTTCGCATCCTCCTCGGTGACATCATTCCCTGCGCCGGCTCTCGTACCCTGCGACGCGAGCCTAACTAAGCGAAACTCCGCGGGGTTCTTCTTCTCTTCTGTGCGGTGGTTTTTTCTACCAACAGACAAATTTCCGAATCTTTTTAGAAATTTAAAACGACGCTGTTGCCTACGTGCTTCTTCCGCAGCAAGATTTAAACGAATTTTTCAGTTGCCTTCGACGGGGCGAGCACGCGACGACGTGGACAAAAGGGAGAAACTTCCAAGAGAAATATCAAAATCTCAACATCTGATCACTCCAAAATAATCAGAACGGAATAGAAATATAACGATGTCGACATTGATACCAGACGATGTCACCTTCCTCCTCACATAAGCTGAAAATCTCCCGAAGCAAATTTTTAATTTCACTCCCATATTCAAACTTGAAGCGAGGAAAAATGCTCGTAGAAGACTTTCGCTGAATGGTAAATGTGAAACTTCAATCTCTTGTCATGGGAACCACGTTAGAAATTGGCGAAAAACCATCTATAATTGTTGAGAATTTCAAGTATGATGAAAACAGCATTTGGTTCAGTTTTCCTAATAAGTTTTGGGCTCCGAAGCCCTTTGAGAAAAATGAGAGTGTTTAGCAAATTCTTTTAGGACCCCTTTGGTCGAATGTTGACCTTCGCATACCTAAAAGTAGTAGATAAGTCTTTGAGCATTTATGGAAGGCCATTTTCTAAGATTAACATAAATAAAAAATTCCACAACAACCCTCACTATTTTTTCATTTTTCAATCTTACCCTTGTAAGTAACTACTCATCTGCACAATGAAGCTTTGTTGAGAGTTGTGGAGGTTGGCCAGCAACCTTAGCTTGGGAAAATTTGGGTTGTGCGACCTCGGCGGCTCTAAGCTGAAGTCGCGTGACCCTCGCTCGAGGCTATGTGATCATAGATGCTGCTACTGAAGGTAGATCCTACTCATGGATAGTATGAGCTCTTCACCGAAGTTAAAGAAGGGTTTGAGAAAAAGAAATTAATACAAAATTTTGAAAATCCTTTGCAAAATGAAATTTTCAAGCACTATTCTATCAAAATCTGCTTTGCGAAAGACAGTAAATTACAACTTAACAAACACACTTTGCATTTGTCCTTGTGCAAGAGTTTTCGGGGAAGCAGGGGGCACAGAAATTGATTTGTATTATCATGTGGACAAGGATAGGACGTGAGGGGTTGATAGACGGATCAACCAACCAACGAATCTTTTGCGTTTCTTAACTATTTATTCGCGGCGACTTACAGAGTTTTCCCCATGCCCGCGGTTGCTTGTCATGTAAGGAACCGCACGATGTCACGTCCGTGGCTCGCCACATTTCCGATTGTTCCCATAGTTCCAAACGAAGAAGAGGGCGGAATCGAATCACGGCATCGCTAGAAAGAGCAAAGAATGTCATGGGTATAATTCGGAGCGTTCGGCTTGATTACTTGCATGGATTCTCGACCGAATGTACTCGTTGCCCCAAATTCGTCTTCTTGATGCCTAAGTCGATGCATACTCCTGAAATTTTGATTAATTAGTCAAAAGTAGGGTTCATTTGATAGTCCGCGTGTTCCGCACTACTTCAACTGATCAACTAAAATGTTTCTTTGACCAAAAAAGAAAAGAAAAAACTTAAATGTTTCAGACGTGAGGTGACTTAAATAACTGGTGAAGTCCACATTAAACATTACAAAAAGGAAAACAGGTGTTTTGGTTCATAAGATTGCAATATCTTTAGTAAGATTTTGTGAAATTTGGGAACCACTTAGATGAAGATATTATTTATTATTTGAAATATTCTAATGCTCCTCTCATGCTTATTCTAGTCTTTTTGACTAGTACTAAGCGTGGAAATATTAACCGGGGAGATAAATAAAGTCTATAAATATTCAAATTAAGGACATCTAACTTTGACACTAAGTAAGATTTTATGAAATTTGTTGAGACCATTATCAATTGTCCTAAAAACTTTAAATTGTTAGATGGAAGCGTTTATTATTTAAAATATTCTAACATCTTTTCACGAGCCATATGCATAACTAAACGTTAGGATGGACACTCCTTTGCAATGCTTCCTTGCCTAATTGCATAATAATCATAGATGTCGGGTGGCTATTTTGCCAATTTATTTGCAAATTTGCGTTTGATTAATGGAGTATAAGACAAATGAAAGGGAATCAACAAACTTTCCCACGCTCCTGTTGACTCCCGACAATGAAATTATGTCGTTTCTTAATTACATTCTTTATAAATAGTCAAATTATGCTGATGATGTTCCTATATATAGCAATAATTACGACCTAATTTTGTCACTTATCTCGCTATTTTACAAATTAAGGGCGGCTCCGGGAGGAATCCTGTATTTGCCGACAGACATGTTGTGGTGTTAGCTCTCGCTGAAGAATGTTCGGATGGGACCGTTTGGGGATTGACAATAGCAGGAGAACTAGCAGAGAGCAAGAGCGCCGAGTTTAATTGACCGAGGACAAATGCGAATAAGAGGACAAATCAAAGGACCGGATCACGATCCAAAATGAGAAGGAAAGCCCTTTGCATTCGATGTTTTCATAAGGCTGGATTCAATTGAACCCAACTCGTGGCCAGCAAGGGCATCATGACCCTTGTCTAGACCTAAACCAGGCAAGGGCACAGAGGCCCTAATCCATGGCCGGCGAGAGTGGTTGGCTACCTCATCGTGTGAAAAAAAGAAAGAAAGAAAAGAAATTAAAAAATTTATTTATATCAACATCCATCATATTACATAGAATGGTCGGTATTCATATTAATGATTTTCAATCAAAATTGGTCGGATGGATTATATTGACAAATCATCAAAAGGTTATTGATTAGATTGATACAACTAAAATATTTGTGATTGAATTGACGTAATAGATTCATAACTTTTTGAAAACTTTTCCCCTCCTTTTTCCCCTCTCAAGCCTATGAAGTTTATCCATTATAAAGATCCAATGATGAAGATCAAGAACCATGAATCGAAAAAGCGAAAAAAAATAAAAAGAAGAAATCGAAAAGGTGAGAAGTAAAGTGGCACTTAAGTTAACGCAACTCTCCTACGCAATGGGTCTACCAAGGCCACCAACCGGGACCGAGTGAAACATCTCACATTCAGTGGAGGGAAAGCAGATGACAAAAAGAAAAAAAAAAACAGACGTGATAAAGGTTTTACACATAAGCAGCGTCGAACCTTGTCTTGTTGTCCTTTTTGGTTGGGATGGCTCCTTCCCATGCACACCGCGAGCCCTCTAAAACCGGGGAGGAGAGGAGGAGTGCAAGCAAAGAATAATAGATGCGCGGAGTCCATCGCAATTTAGCTCCACTCCCTTTTTCTTGTGGGGGTCGACATGCACATGCGAAAAGGTGTCCGACCTTGCTTCTCGGTCTTCTCCCCCATTCGAGTGGGCGATAGAGATCACACAGCCAATTGCCCAGAAGAATCTCAAAGAATAAAAAAAAGCAAAAAGAAAAGTATTTACCTTCATTTTGTGGGTAATGCAAGAGACAAATTCAATTAAAGTGCTATATTGACAATTTTGCCGTTTCTGCATAAGCCATGGATATTTTTGTCTAGTATGACGTTGTAAGAGCTCGGCTAACATACACTTTGTTGGTCCTTTTTTTTTTCCTTAGCCTGTCGAGCAAACAATGATCTAATGAGACCCCATATGTTAATTCATTGTTAATGAGTGTTTCTTATATGCGAAGATTAAGCACACGGTACATATTTGATTTTCATGATATTGAGTATAAATAATTTTCATATTTAATCTGTCTACCTAAACGGTGATTAACTCTCAAAGAGATTAACGATATGCATTCAATGCAAAGGGGTCCATGGTTTATATCAACTACGGACAAAAATCTGGCGATTTTTCGTATGAATTCCTAAGTTAAGGAATTGGGGGGGGATGACCAGCAGAAGCAGCAGGAGCAAAAGCTAAGAAATAGCTGTCACCTTTCCACTTTTTTCAGTGCGGGCAAGTGGGTCACGTGCGACGATCATCTGTGCTGGCGCTCATGCGATGTTCCCTTCCATCTCCGCTTTTCGTTGGGGGGACGGGCGGGGCTCCCACATGCATTAAGATTCTATTTCACTAGCAGCAACCGCACACCTCGAGCTCGATCCACGATCTGCATCACATTTCTTCAGGAAAGAGCGATCAGGTGCTAGTTGATTGGGTGGTTGTGAGTATGGTGCGGGCTTCATATCCTCCGGTCAATTCGTTCCAATTCGGTCCTTGTTATAAATAATAAGGGGTTTTGGCAGATTAGAGTTTGGTAACTTTAGGGGCCAAGCACATGCTACTTTGGTGGTATAAGAGCGGGGCCGTGATCGGTTTGGGTGGATAAAATGGTTACTCTTTGGTCCACCGCTCGCTGTAGACAGCATTTCTTTACAAGTTATTTACCCCGATGTTGGCAAATGATTCCACGCCTTTCTTTGATCCAGCAATTGACACGGTGCTTTAGTCGTGGATGTCCAGTTAAGTGCTGCGCCTCGATGCATTTGGGTTTTGCAGGTCAGTGTTATTGAAAAGGGCCGGATCTCACCTTAGACTGATTGGTCGAGTAGGCCCAATTTTTCTGGAGGAGAGATGGGTGGGCCTGTTTCGCTAACGAATAGTTCAATCCAATAACCTGGCAATGCGTCCACTTCCAAAATAAGCATTTCTTCTTCTTTTTTTGCGTGGGTAGGAGAAGCAGAGGTTTGTCATGGTATATCCATACTTTGGATAAAGTTTACAGTCTTCTATTAAGGGCTGTCAACAGTTTGAGTCGGGTTTTTAGCTGACTCAACTCGACCTGAATTGTGAAGCATGCGTCTTCGTAATGACCTGACCCAATTAGAAACCCGAATAGCATGCAAATTGAAATCACGGGTTGGGTCAGGCCGGACTGAGCTGGGCTTTCGGGCATTTGTTTATTTAGAAATACGATTTGCATGGCACGCAGGCTTTCCCTCCTCGACTATCTCTTTCATTAGGTAATGCTTTTTTATTTGATTTGGGCCGAACCAAACCAGAACAAGTACACTACCTGCTTTATAATCACTTACCCGAACAGAGATCTGAAAAATTCGGCTCAAGTTGGGTCAGTCATGTTTCAATTCGAGTATGGGATTCGATTTTGACCCCCTACTACCATAGCCCCGTTTGGTTCGACTTTCTCAAAGGACTTTGGGGAATTTTTTTGTGTTTGGCAAATGTTTTTGAAAGCTCATTTGTCAAATGTGAGCATTTTCAATGCTGAATGCTGGGGAGGAGGTGCTTTGAGCATTAGGCATTTTGGAAATGCAATTGCGTCATTGTTCATCGTCTCTTCCCCCTTTGTCTTCTTCTCTTCCCTGTCCATCTTCTTCCCTATTCATCTTATTCTTTCCCACCCATTGGGCTTCTTCGACAGCCACCATCACCACTTGAGGGTCGCACGTCTCCGATGACCACTGCCTGGGGGGACGACTAGATCTTACCTCTGCGACCTTAGACAACCAAATCATATCTGGTTGCCACTACGACCTCAAGCGCCTGAGGTTGCGCCTCTAGGCGTGTTGCCTGAGGTCATGACCTCAGGCGCTAGATCCGCCCATCCGGCGGTTGGTCGGCGGTTAGCGGACCATCGGATTTGATTTTTAGATTTAATGCTCCGTTCGTTTCACGGAAAATATTATGTTTCCGGAAAACACTTTCCTGAAGTCATTTTCCAGGGAAAATAACTCTATTTGTGTTCGGCCAAAATCTAAAATTTGAGTGGAAAATATTTTCCACATTCGTTAACTCAAACATTTTCTTGAAAAAAATTATCAAAAATTGAATTTTAATATTTTTAATTGACCAAAAAAATTATTTTATTTTATTTATATTTTTTTTAAAAAATGATTTTTTAATTATTTATATTTTTAAAAATAGAAATTTTTATTATTTATTATTTCTTTTTTTTTCCTTCCTCCTTCCTCCTCATTCTTCCTCTCGAGCGGCTTCGTCCCCGTCGCCTCCTTCCGCCGCCGCCACCTCCTTCCCTTGGCGATGGCCGGGCCGCCCAACGCCACCAAGACCGGTGGCCGATCCGTGAGCTCGAGGCTCGGCCGATCTCACTCGAGCTCACCGGATCGCGACGAGCTCGAGCTCGCTTGGATCGGGAGCCCAAGCTCTGCCGCTAGATCCGGTGAGCCGCGAGCTCGCCCATCCGACGAGCTCATGGCTCGTGGCCGCATGACGAGCGGCTGGATGGCGGGCTCCCCAGCGAGCCTCTCGCGCCGCGGTGCTCCCTCTTGAGCCGGATCCTCCCGAGCGGCTTCGAGCCGCCGGGAAGCGGAGTGCGGCGACGGCGCGGCGCCGGGCTGAGCAAAGCGGGCGGAAGCGGCCGGGGATGGCGAGGCGATCCGGAGAAGGATGTTGTCGAAGCCATTGCGGCGGGGAGAGCAAGAAAAGAGAGAGAGAACAAGAACTGCGTGAAGGAAGGAGAAAGTAGCGGGAGCGCGAGAGCTCGTGCAAGAGGTGCGGAAAATGATTTCCTCTTTTGTATTTTCCGCCATCCGAACACCGGAAATTTCGAAAAATATTTTCCTGGAAGTTATTTTCCGCGAAACGAACGGAGCTTAAATAAAAATAAAAATAAAAGTAAAAGCCTATTACAAATATTAGTTTTGCCAAATAGTATTTATGCTAAAGTGATATTTCAATGTTATCTGAGACTACAATTTATCAAACGGTGTAACCAAAGGCATTTTTCCAAAACCGAATCAAATGGGCCCTATGTCAATGATCTATTGGTGCAACAATCACATCTTAAACTTTGAAGATTTGATCTCCTTTCAAAGTCAAAACTCAAATTTCTTTTGGGTAATGAAATTGATGGTTCCCTCAATGGGAGTTAGATCAAGATGAATTTCCATATTTTGATTGATTAGATGATGATTAGTATCCATCAACTCTAGATAAAAAAGAAACTCGCTGATTGTAGAGAGAACTCGTGTATAAGTAATCCTTTAATTATTGCCAAATCGGGTAATTTCTTTTTGGGAAGCAATGCGACTCATGTATAAATATAAACCATCGACTTTGTGCCATAATTAAAAAATCTCTTCTTAACTTTCTCAAGCGTCTCTCTTCTGCGCCATTATCTGGTGAGCTCTGTTTCGTTCTGATTCCCCGTGTTTTTATGAGAAGATAACCTGCCAACCTTTGCCTGGTAACTCTTCTTCGTTCCCTTAACCTCTTATCCTTGGATAATCCTTTCATTTATTGTCTGCTTCCTGCTTGTGCTGCCTTAATTTTTCTATACGTTGTTGTCTTCCCTGTTAATGATGTACTGTTTTTCTCTTCATTTCTCCTCTATTTTGTTTTCTTTTGGGTAATGAAAATGATGGGTCCGTTTATAGGACTGTCATCCATTTCTGTGGTGTCATTTGGCCTTTATCCTTGTAGTGGTCACTGCAGGAGCGAGGTTCACGATGTCCTACTCCCTCCCCTGTCCTCCATGCTCTTCCTCTACCCTGCGATCACCCTCAGTTCATGGTCTCTCTCTAGCAATCAACTGCCGATGCTTGCGAATTTCGCCATGTCAAACATACTGATCATTTGCACTGTTTCGCGGGGGAGAAATGCGTGCCCTACACTGAAATGACCAGTGTGCAAATTGTTTCCTGTTGCGTTCACTTCGTGTCTGTCTAATGCGCCTCTAGTTTTCAACCTGCTCCCGTCTTTGCCATTGTCAGTGCCCCCATTAGTTTCTTTCTCTCTGTATAGATTGGAGATTAGTGCATGGGTATGTGTGTTGAGAATTATGGGGTTGCCGAATAAACAGTCTCAAATCAATGAATCCACCATGTTGGGATCAATTTACATTCAAGCGGCTTGATATAGTATAATTTCTAGCGTTTGTTCTTTGCTTATTAGGCGTTTGTTGGCCAAAGACGCTGGTTTCAAGAAATGGGTTGTTCGACTCTGCAACTAAAACTAAACCAAGAAGAGCTATGACTGCACGCGTAAGCAGTGGAATGAACCCAGAAATTGGTGAAAGGCTGTATCTTGGGATGGATTTTGGTACTTCAGGAGCCAGATTTGCTCTTATAGACAAGCAAGGCAATATCCATGCTGAAGGAAAAAGGGAGTATCCTGAATACATGGTTCGGCTTCTGCTACTGTAACTCAGTTTTCATTCTGTTTCTTTAGGGTTGCCAGGACATTCAACTGGAATGTGAGTCATTGCACCCTCACATTTTGTTTATCAGTTCCATAACAATTATGTATTTCGTTATCCTATTTAGCCAATGCTCTTAAAAGATTGTCCATTGTCAGTCGTGCTGCATGGACTATTTAGCCGATGTACTCACCAAATTGTTTCCCCTCTTGCTTGGAGAATGATGACTACAAAAGGGAACTATACAGTGGTTTATGGTGACTGAGCAATATGAGTATTGAGAATGCAGAGCTTGCTTGTACAAAATTTATAATACTTGTGCCTGCGAAATGGTGTTTTTTCTGGGATATAACATGCAGAATGAATGAATACAGTGAAATGTCATCCGAACATTGTCAGTTGTACTTCTAATATCATCAAGCAAGAAAGGCATGAGGGCCTCTTATTGCAAATTTACACAATTTATTGATGAGCGTCTCCCTTTGCATGTCCAGTGATGTCAGAGATAACGTGTCTGAAAAGTTTGTAGATTATGCCCCGGTGAACTGCTAGTTTTTCCAAATCTGAAACCTTCCATTCCCTAACGTACTGAGAAGTTCGTTTGTTTTGTCTAGAAAGAGTGGAGACACAAGGGATTGGGTTTCCTCATGGAAAGTTACTCTTTTCTCTCTCCTGGAAGACATTCCAGTTCATCTACGTTCACTGATTGCTTCTATGTCGGTCGATGGAACTTCTGCAACCACTATGATACTTGACAGGTCAATCTTGTACGACTCAACGAGAGAGAATTTTTTCTAATGTTCCTTTTAGAGGAACTACTAAGCGAGGCTTCTTATATGTTGCTGCAGCAAGTCTGGAGAGACACTTGGAAGACCTTTCCTTTATAATGAAAGCTGTCCGGATGCTTTACCAATAGTGAAGTCCATTGCTCCAGAAAACCACACAGTCTGCTCGGGTTCCTCTACTCTGTGCAAGCTAGTGTCATGGTGGAACTCCAGCGATACTGATAAAGGATCTGTGGTTCTAATGCATCAGGCAGATTGGTTATTGTGGCTTCTGCATGGCAAGCTGGGAATTTCCGACTATAATAATGCATTGAAAGTACTATTTGTTTGAGTTGCGTGTTTTTGGTTTTTTTGAATTATTTTTCTCTGTATCAATAGATATAGTTGGTTTTGCTCATGTTGTGCTACAGGTTGGTTATGATCCAGAACTTGAGTCCTATCCTTCTTGGCTGCTGTCTCAGCCATATTCTAATGCTCTTCCTTCTGTTATAGCTCCAGGAAAACCAATTGGTCATTTGAAAGAGGACATTACTCAAAAGCACGGTATGCTTCCCTTCTCTTAGCTAGCCAGAAACTTCTATTTTGTGCAGGTGATCTTTCCTACCTGTTGATTTATGAATTGTTTGGATTTTTGTGTTGGGAATGTACTGGACATGAGTTCCTGCTGAATTTTTTTTCGCTAAATTGAGCTCCTGCTGAACTGGTAGGCTTGAAGTTCAATATCGAGATTGATGCTCACTGATGACATATATTGGCAGGTTTTTCAAATGACTGCGTAGTGTGTACAGGGACTACTGATAGTATAGCTGCATTTCTTGCTGCAAGGGCAACACAACCTGGAAAAGCTGTGAGATTTCTGGGCATGAATTGATAGTTTCTAAGACATTCTGTTTATACTGTATGCAAAATTTTCTATTTCTAGATGCTATAGATTTTGTTCTTACACTTGGCGTTTAGGTAACTTCATTGGGTTCAACACTGGCTATCAAATTGTTGAGCACCCGGAGGATTGAGGATGCACGGTATGGTGTTTATAGCCATCGCCTTGATGATAAATGGCTTGTTGGAGGTGCTTCAAATACTGGCGGAGCTGTTCTGAGGCAAATCTTTACTGATGAACAATTAGAGAAATTGAGTAAGCAGATAGATCCATCGGAAGCATCACCTTTAGATTATTACCCTCTTCAAACTGCTGGCGAAAGGTTTCCTGTTGCCGATCCTAATATGATGCCCAGGTATTGATGTTAAGACATCTGCAGATTTCTGCCTTGGTTTGATATCTTGATCGTGGATGCCATTATTATAACTCCAGGATCATTGGCCCACCAAAATTTGAAATAGGGGCAGCAATGAGAAAAGGCTAAACCTGATAGCGAAGCTTGCTTTATCCGATAACCATTCGAGAATAGTTATTGAACACCTTGTATGGGATTTCTGATCATAGTCATGGTTAACGCAGGTTACTTCCACGCCCTGAAAGCGATGTTCAATACTTGCATGGCATTCTTGAATCTATTGCCCGTATCGAGGTACAAGCATTTGGTCATGTACCCTGCCTTTCTAATTGTTGACACATGATGTCAAATTACACGTGTGCAGGGAAAGGCGTATAGCTTGCTGAAGGGTATGGGGGCGACTCCAGTGGAAGAAGTGTTCACAGCAGGAGGTGGCTCGAAAAATGAGAAATGGATAAAGATACGTGAGAGAGTGCTTGGCGTACCCGTGAGCCGGGCCATCCAGACGGAGGCTGCGTACGGCGCTGCCTTATTGGCTTTGAAGGGTATGGAGGGAAACATTTAGCCTAGTGTCAAAAAACTTGAAATCACCTGTAAAGCTCGCTTTCGTGAGTGAATTTGATTGTTGCGGTTAGGACGTTGAAAGTTTGCAAATATCATAGAGGCTTCAAATACAGTACGAGTACTGAAAGGTAAAACGGTGGTGATCCCAGGATGTTGGCTTATTCTCTAGATT
Organism: Eucalyptus grandis; assembly: GCF_016545825.1. Classification (NCBI taxonomy): domain Eukaryota; kingdom Viridiplantae; phylum Streptophyta; class Magnoliopsida; order Myrtales; family Myrtaceae; genus Eucalyptus; species Eucalyptus grandis. The sequence continues at coordinate 26,504,332 of NC_052620.1, forward strand.
TCGTCTTCCACGGTGGATGGACCGCAGTGTTTTTAGCCTTTGGTGTGTGAAATGGATGAGAATGCATTCAGAGCAGATGGCAAAAGTTGAGGTGAATTCCCCTTCACCGCGAAAGTCAAACTTGCCCTTTTCTGTGTCCCAAATGCGATTCTCACATAGAGGTGATTGGTTCCCCGTCTCGTCCGGTTCCACCCAAGAATTAGGAACCAGACCGGGAGGGTTGGTTCTCAGTTTTTGGGATTGTGAATTGGACCGAACCAACTGGTCGGGTCCTCCAATGACCAAATCACTTGTTTTCATTACATTGAACAAAAATAATATATATGTCCCCTAATCTTGTTATTTGTTCGATTAGTGGTGTTAGCTACTTGGAACGCTGTTGGCTTTTCTTGTTTCTTTAATATTAATCAAGGTTCAAAGCTCGCCGGATGATTCGAACCAGAACTTCATTATGCTTCAGCCCTTCTTGTAATACCAAAAGCAAGCAAAATGGGGACAAAGAGAAGCATTGATGGCAACACTTATTTAATTATCGTGGTTTCCTGATTCAATGACCTTGAGCGCTGGAGTAGTTTCCTGCTTTGTGCTTATCCGTAGAAGAAGCTTGTTCAGGCATATCTTTTATCTCCTTGTTGTAACCTCCTCCCAAACAGGGTGAAGATTATGATCTGGTTTAATGTAAACTCTCAAGACAAATTATCGTGCTTTAAGGAAGAGAGAATTGGAGTTTAGAAGGGTAAGTAGTGAGAATTGAGAAACTAGTAGAATTAGATAGATTAGGGTTGTTTAGAAATTCAGAAAGAAAATAAAAAAATTATAAATGGTTGGTCTGGTTCCTACCTTGGAACCTGGAACTGATTCCAAAATTAGGAATTTGGGACCGGACCGGGATCCCCTAGAACTGCCTAGAATAGGCCTATTTAGTTCGGTTTGGGCGGTTCCTGTTGCACACCCTTATTCTCATGTGATGGATTTGGAAAGAGAGGCCCACTCATCCGCAACTTCCCTAAAAGAAAAACAAGGTTGAGGACCAACCGGCTAAAGCTTTTATGGGAATGAAAGGGAAAAAGATAAAAAGAGGAAGGTTTTTACTGAAACGAGAAAGTACGGAAGAGCTAAACAAATGGGCAGAAGAGGAACCTAGGACCGGGACCCCCTAGAACCCTTTAGAACTAGCCTATTCGGTTCAGTTTGGGCGGTTCCCGTTGCACACCCCTATTCTTACATGATGGAGTAGGAAATAGAGGTCTACTCATCCACAACTTTCCTTAGAAAGAAAAACAAGTGGACTTTCTCTAGAAAGAAAAACAAGTGGAGGGCCAACGGGCTAAAGCTCTTACGGGAATGAAAGGCAAAAAGATAAGAAGATGAAGGTTTTCACGGAAACGAGAAAGTAGGGGAGAGCCAAAACAATGGGCAAAAGAACGAGTAGGGGTGTTGCGAGAATCGAACTCGCGACCTCTCGCACCCGAAGCGAGAATCATACCACTAGACCAAACACCCGTTGACGGGAATCATGGCGAAACTAATTTATAAAAATAAACGCATCAAAATTCCATCGACCAGCCCTTCCTTTGTATTTTGGAGTCGCCATCGTATACCAAGCCAGGAGGCGGACCGACGTGGATTCTTGTGCAAAAGAAGACAAAAGCTCTGGGATGCGTTGTTGCATTGCATCCACTTCTACATCTGCGACAGCGGACTATAAAGTATGAATGTTGGAGCATTCTTGTACTACCGACATGTTTTTGTGGATCCAACTCACACGTCTATAGGGCAAAAAAGAAGAAGTACGTCAGCCTTACGACTTTTGTCATCATAGGTGATCCATATAACACGGTCAATTATTTTCAATTTTTTTTCTCATATACCCATGACCAATCTACAAGATTAACCGAAGAATCTATGGTGAAGAGTAGCCATAATGATTGTTAAGTTACCTAGGATGCATTTGGGAACTGCTTTCCCAAAGTCCTTGAGCCAAATAAAATATGCATGCAAGTCTTGGAAGGCTGAAATGTCAAGGTAATTTAGGGGCTTTTTAGGTATGCTGAGCCTTGAATTAGTAAAAAATAACCTTTTATTTTTTCCGATTTTGCCCTCGATAATTCTTCTTCTTCTTCTTCTTCTTGTCGGCTTGCATGATTTGGGTCACAAAGACCCTCGTCGGACTACTTGCCTTTCATCGGACCGCTTGCCCTTGGCCAACCAGCATTTTTTTTTTTGTTTTCAATAACAAAAATCTGCCGTGAATAGAATTTTTTCAAACATTATTTTGCTCAAAGTATTTCACAATAGATTTTTATAATATAATTTACTAAATACAATTTGCATTTTGAAAAAGTCCTTTAACTCATCGACCTTTGTATTTCCCCTAAGACTTTTCCCAAAAACCTTCCTAAACGCACAATATGTTACCTTGAGTATAATTTGAAATTTTTGATGGCTATTTGCCTTTTATTAATTGAGCGCTAAAAATCGCAATACCCTCAACTTCTTTGAACTTGTTGACAAGTGCAAACTTAAACGGGTGCTTTGTGCTTTTCTGCTAAATTTTAGCGATTGCTGTGCAGCTTTCGAGAATAATGATTTGGAAAATGCTCTATGTTCTTTGAATGCCCGGTACTAAACCCAGAAACGAGCAACACAGATGGAGCAACTAGTGTCGATTACATTACTAAAGTATAGGTTTCAGCGAACGATAAGCTGGAAATAAGTAATCACACTCACAGTATCAAGAATGGAGCCCCATTTGAATAGATAGCTTTTACAATTAAAAGAGGAGTAACCTCAGTCGTATCACCTCCAAGAGGATAATCCTATTGTCTATTCTATTATGATACAGTTACATTAAGACGCAGCTGACCCCGTCTTTCTGTAGAAGAAGCAAAAGCTTTAAGAACTGCCTTGCTTAATGCTCTCGGCCTCTTTGAGGCACAAAGAATGGAATAACCCTAACCTAATGTGAGGAAACAGATTAACTACGCATCATGCATGTGGTATGGCTGAGAAGCACGAGAAGTTACTTGATGGCACCTTATCAAGACGATCAGTAAAGTACTAATACCGAGCACATGCCTTATCGAGTGATTTATAAGCTAAGTAGCTTTTAGCTATTGCACTTTAAAACGGCTCAGATCTTCTGTGTACAGTACACTGTTGGCAGAAGTAAGGCGCCGTAGAGCGAGAAAGAACCGAGCCTGAAATTTTTTTCTTCAAGTGAGATGTGGCTTGGACAAAATGCATGAAAATGAGCGGGAGTGTCAAGTCTTACCCATTGAAATCCCGAGAGTGCATACCAACATCCTGCCAAACCCAACCCTTTACTGCTCACGAGCTGGTAACAAAAAGGATAGTTTAGTCAATTCATCAAATGACCTAGTTCTGTAATGACGTATGGAAAAGAAAAATGAGCTTACCAACAGCAGAAGAGAGCCCAGAGTAAAGCATCCACTCATGGATGCACTGATAAATCTAAGATCTCGTCCCGCCTGGCATACAAGTGGTATTATTACATTTTGATGAGAGTGATAGATACATGCATACACATGCAATGCTATTCTATGTTGTTCAGGTATGAGGCTTTAAGCAAAATGAACATGGGTAAAGCAGAGAGACATGCACAGTAACCGGAGCACATAATAACCACATAATCAAGGTCCCCATAGCTAGACATGTTCAAATAGCCCATGAATTGCAGGGGCATGGAGATGAATGGCCAGTCTACGCCTATACCCTATCCAGAAACTGGCACCATCTCTAGAAAGCAGAAACTACACTTCTGTAGATCCTAGTGAGTATAATTAAACTACAGCTCAATTACAGGAAGGTGAGAGAAGATTATGTCTGCCAAAGAGTCTTATTCTTTGCCTTTTTAACTGATAAGACACCACAAGCCTGACAAGGTCTGAATAACCCATGAGTCGAAACATAAGGCCAACATGAATCTTACAGTAACCTGCATTGATCTCTGATTCACTGCAAAAGGAGCAAGAGATCTCGTAGAAATACATAATGATAACATTCTCACCAGCAATGTACCCTCAAGGCTGAGTGTGGGGGTTGTGATGACTAATGCCATGAAGTATGGAATTAGCACCTTGTGCATCTGAACATAAACAAGCAATTCAACGAAAATCAGATACTTTGGTATCCAGAAGAGATGGGGAATTTATGATTTGTTCATCCACAAATTTTCCTGGAGCAATTTTTGGCAACCGTCATTAACCTAAAAAGCAATTCTATTTGGATACACGAAGCTGCACCATAAACAGAACAAACTTTCTAGCCTCCAGTTAATAACGTGCATATGATCGTCTGAATATAAGCAAATGTGTGGAAATAAATCTGGCCATTGAGTCAATTTAAAATCTTATGTGCTTGTTATAGCTCTAAGGAAACAACAGTGCCAGTCCAACTGCTCTAGACGTCGTTTTAAAATTCGACTGTAAGAAAGGGTTGTAAAACCGAATTAAGGCTTCCGCAGCAGCACAGTTTGGCGAAACTATACGGGCCATGCCCTGCCACAATTTATATAGAATAACATACATGACTTCCCTATTCACAATTTACCATAATCACTTACCATAGTGTAAATAATCTGTTATTGAGAACTAAACCTTAAACCCTAAATTATTTAAGGTGGAGCCAAACAATTTCGATACTAACAAGCATCTTTTAATAATAGAATATCATTGACTATACCAGGCAGGCTGCTTCTCCTGATGCTGTTCGCATTCAACTAACGAATGCTAACATACTAAAACAGCAGATTCCTGTGAAACCTACGTATTCAGACTCCCGAAAGTTTGCAAGCTAACCTCTTGTATAACATTTTGATCAGGTGTAAAGATGTTAGGAAACTTCCAAGGCACAAATGTTCCAATGCTTCCCAAAATGATCCCAACTATGCAGCCAATGATCACAAGAGACTTCAGCAACGTTCGCGCCTGTTTTGACACCAAGACATCTTGAGAATAGTTCAACTAAAAAAGGCAAAATATTAGCTCATAGGGGCAGAGTAGGATCGACTAAGATTGAACGTGAATCATATCTTTCCACTAGAGCGAATGAAATGACACAAAAATCATAGTAAGATAGCCATCAGTTACCTTTTCCAAACTCCGATTGACTCCATATATTAGCCCAGGCATAAATGATTGTGCAGTTTGAGATAAAGGCTCACTCCATACCGTACACATGCAAAATGTTTGAACCATTACCTGAATTGAGTACAATTAGTTAAAGTAAGAAACACTCGGTTTCTCACTAATGAGCAGCTAAACTTGAGAAAATAACAATTGTCATTGCCAACAGAATAAACCTGATGAGCAGCCACAGTAATTGTGCCCATAGATGTAGCAAAGTATGTAAGCAGTGCATAAAAGGCCACCTGAAAAGGTAACTTCTCTTATATGCACTGAAGTAGTCATGTGAAAACCAGAAAAGCCACAAATAGTGCAAGACAAAACCTTCGAGATCATTGTTACGAACACTGGAGCAGCAAGCACGAGTATTGACAAAAGTTCATCGGCAGATGGTACAGAGATTGTAAAGGCGTTGTATCCTTTCTTGTTTAGAGCAGCCATCATCATATAACCTGCAACAACCTAGAAAGTATTCTGATTAGGAAAGATCACACAGATGAGACTATATTCCCAAACTTTGGAAAGGCATATTATTTCGAAATTTAACATACTTGTGAAGCCATTGTTGCCCATGCGGCACCAGCAATGCCATAACCTAACACGCTGCAGAGGACAATATCACCAATTCCATTTATGGCACTGGCGACGGCCAGAGCCTTCAGGGGTCCCCATGAATCTTTCATGCCAAGGCTGAGAAGTTATGGAGAGCTTCAGGAAAAGAAAAGCTACCCTAAAAGTATGTCTACAATATATAAAGATAGTGCAAAAACTATGCATAACCCAGGGAATATGAGGCTAAGCCTCAGTAGTCCAATTGCTCAGTTACTGCATTTACTTTAATATGAGTCCCACACAGCATCAACTCAAACTTGTGTACGAACTATAAGGTCCACCAAACTACTGCATAATTCGACCAAAAAAAAATAAAAAAAATACTGCATAAACTTCTTGAGTAGATTTAACCAAAAGCATAGTCCTATCAAAGACACTATGTACTAGCAGGTCAGGGACTTAAATGTGAATTGAAAGAGAGACCAATTAAGAAGAGCTGATCCAATAGATAGATACATGGAGGGACAAAACTATTTGCACCTTGCGCTTTGAGCAACCCAACCAATGAGAAGTGCTGGCCATGCTAAGCCTCGAATCTACCAATTCAAACAATTCTGTTCAGTTAAAATGAGATAGAAAACATATTCATCAAACTAATATACCACGATAGTCAAGTATAGCAAATTTGAAAATCAACAAGGCAAATAATTAACATGATGTACCTAGCATGATTGAGAGAAACTTGTGAGGTTGACTTGACCAAGCAGGATAAATCATTTTGGGATTGCAAAAACTAAGCTGGTCTCACTTAGCAATCTTCATCTAACAGATATTGATAGATTCAGTAGTTGTTTTGTCAAATAATATGTACTTTTCAAAGTTCTCAAGGTTTCCATTAACGTATACTGCTAAACGTCCAACAATTCATGACTGTCAAATGATTGCTAACAAGAAGGCAGACATTTAAAGTAAGACTGCCTCTCAAGTTCTACTTTCAGGTTATGATTTTGTGATAGGTTAGAAGAACAAAGTGCATTGGAATTTATTAACTTGAAACGATAGCCATTCCATACCAGAGTCAGGATAGGGGGTGCAAAAAAAAAAAGTAAGAGAACCTGAACATAAGTATTTGCGGCAGGGACAATATGCATATTCTTCGGCCCAGCAAAAGCTGCAAACATGGAAAATGTTTAATGAGTCAACTAGTTGTCTCTTCTTGGCCTGCTTTAATCTTCTAATTAGCAACACATCATATGAAATGGTATGATAAACAAAAGAAGTGACAGATAAAAAGATAAACTATAACAGAATTTACGGGACAAAGCACTCTCAAGTACCAGTTAATGCCCATGAACCAAAGAATTTCGTGAAGAAGAGCATCAAGAAGCCACAAGTCAATCCAAGAAAGAGCAAGATCGATATTTGATGCTGCACCCCATCTTTATCCTGCATGACATACTATTGGCTTTGAGTATTTTGCATAATGAAAGCTTTCATGTCTCCTTGAAAGGCATCTGACCCGATAATGTGCATGTGCTTGCCAAAAGATTCAAAACTGGGGAATATGCTTTTGTTCCTGCATTTCACAGCAAAACAAGTTAAACATTTTGAAAGCCAGACAGGGTCAATTCAAACTCACCCCAGATACATAGAAAATAGAGCTGGCAAAATGGGTCATAAACCCATATTATTACCCATTTTTAGTTAAATGGGTCATATATGGGTCAAGTCAAAGTTAAATATGGGTCGAAAATGAGTCGAGAAAGTAAAGTTAAAAAAAAAAAAAAAAAAAAAAGGGGTTTAAATGGGTTACTTTGAAGTTTGAAGCCATGGCCTTCTCTAACTTTATAATTTTTTTAATAAAAAATCAATTTATAATTATTTTTCATATTTCAATTTTTTTTTTCTTTCTTTCTTAGCCGACGGCTGATTGCTGGCGGCGACAAGCGAGGCGAGGCTTGAGCTCACGGGCAGGTCGCTGACGGCTAGTGAGGCTTGAGCTCGCTAGTGTCGGGTGGGGCCTTGGCCTCGCTAGATCGGTGAGATCGAGCCTCGCCAGATTTGGCAAGGCTCGAGCCTCGTCGACGACTGGCGAGAATCAAGCTCTCCTGTGGCTGGTTGCCGGCCATTGTCGTGGTCAACGGCCGCCAAAGAAGAAGAAAAAGAAAAGAGAAACTAGAAAAAGAAAAAATAGTTATTAAAAATAAAAAATTATATTTAAAAAATAAAAATTCGATTTTTAAAAAATATTTTAAAATTAATTATAAAAGATTTCCATTAAATTTGTATTGCATAAAAATTGTTAAAAAATTTGTATTGCATAAAAGTGTTTTAACAATACTCTTTTTTAATAAAAAAAATATAAAAGTGAGCTTTTTTATGTTTAGTTAATTTTTTTTCACGTTACAGTCTTTAGTCATTCAATGGTATGTTCACTTCAAATAAGAAAAGCATGTGCATAGTCTAATTCTTTATAAATATTTTAATTTAAAGGTTTTTTTAACTTTTTTATTATTTTATTTACTATTTTTAATTTAATTTGAAGTTTTAATCCAATTAGCATATAGTAAAAGTGGATTTTCCTAGAATATTAATAGGTTTTAGAAATACAGATCGGATATGGGTCGGTGTAGGTTAGGTCGGGTATGGGTCACTTGATTTACACTACATGAATATGAGTCAAAACAGGTTAAATAATTCAAATATGGGTCGACCCATTTTCAACCCGATCCACCCATTTGACGGGTCTAATAGAAAACAATGTTTTGATATCTGAAACCGATAACCGTCAAGCATGCGGCTAGAAACAAACTGACGCTCCAGCAAATGCAATTTTTTTTTTTTTTTGAATGACAGCAAATGCAATTTGCGTGGCTACAAATAACCAATTATCAGTAACGCTACGACAAGTACTATTCATTCAAGGAAAATATTACCTGTCTCGCCAGAGAAGTAGCTACCATATTCGAGGTAGCAATTGAGAGGAACATAAACACGTAGCTCATATGATCGCAAAGAACCGTTCCAGGACCTGCAGTTGAAAGCGCAGCATTGAGTAACTGCCTGCAGTTACGAAAAACCAGAAAGAATCCTCTCTCTCGGTTCAGAGCAAAAAGGACGAAGCTCAGGAGGTCGCCTAAGTCCTTCCTTCCAGCAAACAACTCGCAATGAAAAAGTAGAGAGTTCACTGATCACCTAGCGCAGCGAGCTGAATCGAGCTTCCCTGACCGATGACGACTGTGTCAATGAGACTCATCAACGGCCCACAAATCCACAAACCAGTCGCCGGTCCCGCGAACACCATGATCTCCTTCATTTGACCCCACAAGCTCTGGTCCGATAACCCACTCCTCTCCGCCGCCTCCTCACCGAACGACGGCGGCGACGGCGGCGCCAGGGAGCATCGTCGTCACTAGCCGCCGCCACCGTCGTCTCGACTTCGTCCTCGGCAATCTCGTGGCTAGGGCTAACGCAAGCCGCGACGAACCGATCCGGAGCGCGCCTCGCCTCCAGGAAGCGCCAGCTCGACGGGACTCGAGCCGTCGGGAAGCGTGGGGGCGGAGGGAGGGGAGCGAGCGATCGGAGAAGCGCCGGGGACGGGGCCGTGGAGGGGAATGCCAGGGGAGTGAATCTGCATTGTCTTTGAAGTTAGGTCGGCGTTGGCGTCAGCGGTGGCTGACCGGGAACGGAGCCGGCGGATGAAGCGGAGAACAGAGAAGGGGGTCGGTGGCGTTGAGTCCCTTCTTCACTGGAACCACAAGAAAGAAAGAAAGGACGAAGACAACGTTTGGCGGGGAGAGAGCGCGTGCTGTATGCGGCGCCTCTTCTTGGTCAAGTGGGTCTGTCACATAGAAACTTCCAAAGGTGCAAAAATCAGAGGGGGACGCTTGCTTTGTTTTAAAACGTCACTGCTCAATTCCTTTGGCATTTGCTTTGATTGGGCTTTTGGCCAATTTGATTTATTTATTTATAAATTATAATTGGGCGATGTCTAGATCAATTTTTTCGCGCGCCAGTTAATATATCTTCCTGGATAATTTCAAGAGACGTACTCCTCCCACGTTTTTCAGATGTTACTCTCGAAAATATTTGATGGTGTACATTATTGGCATATTCCGAGTCGACCGGTCTTTGGAAATCTAGAGTCTTTCTCAAAGGTTGCGATCACGAATTTACAAGGTTTCTTCCCCGGACAAAGAAGCCTTTGGCTTCCCACGTGAAACCTTTCTTGTGTCTTCGACAACAGCTGGGAAGATGTCACAATAAGAATAAATATGGTTCTTAGCAGGCATCCCACCTTCTGGTTTTTATGGGCACGTTTAAGACCTTTTGAACAATTAGGTTATGTTATATTTTAAGTCAACAATGAAATTTTACAACGCCATGATGCTTTCTGAGATTAATAGAAACACTTGGCATCATACTGTTGATATTGAGATTATATGGTTAAAGAACACTTACAATTCAAAGAGAACTCGACATAGAAAGGACAGAACCATCACAAAATCTCCTAAAAAGATTCTACGTAGATATGTAAATCGTTATCTTGAGGAGTAATGTTTTTCAAGTAGATCTGGTCCTTGTGCAACGACAGGGTGACCCAGACTGTGGCTGTTTTTCCTTTTTAGGGGATCTTTCCACACGATTCAACCACTTACAGAAGATGAGAGATGGATCTGCACTTCCATCAATAAGCTCGTTCGAGTAGTCATACGTTCGTTCGCTGATAACATTCGTTCCGTTTCATTCAAGGGCAGCCTGATTACTCCAAGCACCGATTTCCAAAAGCATACCAGCATCAACCGGTTATCTTTCTTGACCCGGAAAAGAAAAATTATGATCCGATGGAATGGGAATCTTTCAATGCATTTGAAGTTTCAGCGGACCCACACTTTTTGGCTGTAAGGATGCCGGACAAAGTCACAGAGCCCCGCAGGCACTCCAATCATTTGCCCCTTCTCTTCTACACTGCAACATCAGTATTCAGAAAAAATCAAACGGCGATAGACCAGGCCTTCTAAAACTTTGTCCAACGTAGCATGTACAGATTCACGGCTATTCTCATCTGTGTACATAATTCTCTCCTCCGGAAGCTTCACCAGCTCAATTTCGATGACTTCCTCCTGCTTCATGATCACTAATTTGTTGACGGGACAGATTAGACATGGACGTGAAGCTATGTAGCTCTCAGGTTGCTTGGCTTTTTTTTTTTCTGGCCTATATCATTGTCATGACTTATGCCATCTGGAGATAGCAGGCGGTGGAGAGCGAGGAAAAACCGAGCCTGACATCATTGCATGAATAAGCTGAGTCTCAAATAAGTACATGTTACACAAAAAAATTCAGTCTCCAAGCAAGTGACTAATGCTGGAAACAGAAGCCAAGGAGCAAGAATTTAGCCATACCCATTGAAATCCAACGAGTGCGCACCAGCAACCTGGCAATCCATACCCTTTGCTGGTCAAGAGCTACAACACAGAATAGCGAGCAATGTTGGGACAATCATATAACCAAAAGCTTTGAAGACATCATAAAATTTGATGGTAGGAACGTAAGCTCTAGACCCCTACCAAAAGCAACAAAGCACCCAATGAAAAACATCCACCCATTGACAAACTCATGAATTTGAGATCTCGTCTGGCCTGCATCGAGCAAACAAGCGCAGTTCCATTAGGAACTCGATTTGTGAAGAAGTAAACTCCTTTGATGACAGAGTAATTCGGCACATAATTGGATATGAGAACTACTTATAGCTTCCTTTCCTTTCTCTATCCTTCAATCCTATTGTTTTTTCCTCGAACTCTCAGCAATTTGGTGCGATATGATATTAATGCATGTAGTTTCAGGAGTTAACTAAGGTCTGGAAGTAGATGTACAGACAACTAATGCAAAACTGGAGTTGCAAGCGCAAATGCAAATCATCCTAGTTTAGTCACTGTAGCCATAAAGAATGGTATCAACACCTTGTGCATCTGAGACGTAAGGTTGATCTATCAGAAAGAACAGACTAACAATGAAGCATACTCACAATAGTCAAATATCACGACTAACCTCTTGGATGACACTTTGATCAGGTGTAAAGATAGTGGGAGAGAACAAAAGAACCGATGTCCCAATTGTTCCAATTACCAATCCACATATTGTGTCAATAACTACAAGTGATTTTAGCAGTAACCTGGCCTGTTTGACATTGCTAGACTTGAGAGAATATCTTTCAAGAGAAATACAACATTAAAAACTTATGCAGGACCTTCACCAAAAAAAGTTAGTGAGTAATGCAAGGCAGCTGTCATACTCCTAGACAAGAAACATACTACTTCAGTTGGAATTAGGGCATCACTAACCTTTGCCAAATTTCGAGTGACTCCAAACATCATCTCAGGCATAAACGATTGGGCTGTTTGAGATAGAGGCCCGCCCCATATAACACACATGCTGTAAATTTGAATCATGACCTATAAAGAAAGATAAGTGTAGGTAAATTACATCAGTTCCTCTTGAGCAGGATCCTATGGAAAGAAAACAATTTAGCTAGAGTGCAATAGCATCCTCACCTGATGAGCCGCGACAACATGCGTGCCCATAGATGTTGCAAAATAGATAATTAGGGAGTAAAAACCCACCTGAATTGTCCAAAACATATAGCACGTATTGGAATAGTCTCAGCTGAAGTAAAAATGAATTAACAGTTTGCTTGTTGTATACTTTTAACAACATAACAACGTTGGGTGACTCTAACCTACCTTTGACATTAATGAGACAAAAACTGGAGCAGCTAGCCCAATTATCATGAGAAGTTCACTGGTTGATGGAATAGTAAGGGCAAAAGCATTATATCCTTTTTTCTTTAGAGATTCAATCATCATATAGCCAGCAACAACCTATGAGATGAGTTGATAAATGGGTGCAAGTGAGTTCACTAATAACTTTTCAAACATTGAGGATGCATAAACAAGAGCAGGTTACATACTTGTGACACCGTGGTAGCCCATGCTGCACCAGTTATTCCGTAGCCCAAAGGCTGCAGAGGAGTATGTCACCAACTCCATTTATGACAGTTGCAGTGGCTAGGGCCTTTAAAGGTTCCCATGAATCTTTCATGCCAAGACTGGGAAATAAGAGATCAATCAGAACTGGGAAGACAAGATTCAAATGATCAAGTCTACCACTTAAAATCAGACAAGACGCAAACATAACTACATTCCCAGATTCTATGGACAAAAAAGTCCGTAATTGACCTCTTGGTCATTACCGCAGGGACAAAGTGCCTAGCAACCAACATTTTGTAAGTTAAGGAATATTCTTGGGTCTAGAGATTAAAGGTCAGACGGTACCTCGCACTTTGAGCAACCCATCCAACAAGAACCGCTGGCCATGCCAAGCCTCGTATCTAAAAGAAAAAATGGAATCCTATTTAAACCAAAGGTCGCCTTAGCAGAACTTGTTTGCAAGCAGCTACTGAGCCCAAGATTCAGAAGACGCCTTCCATTAGATACAAAAGAACAAGGTAAAATAAAAATTCAATATCATTTCTGAGCCATCGGTTCAGATTGGATGACAATGATGGAGATGGCAAAGAGCAAACCATTTATCCCAGAAAAATCAAACTTCCAAATAAAGAACCTGGACATACGTGTTAGCGGCTGGGACAATGTGTGCATTTTTGGGTCCTGTAAAACCTGGAAAAGATGTTGACAAAAAACAGATTAGTGCACATTTGCTTCTTTTTAAAATTCCCATAGGCCTCACTCACTCCAAACTGCCTAGCACGATATAAATGAATAAGAAAGGAAAATAATTTTTATTTTTTAGCAAGGGTAGATAGATGAACTAAATTAGATAGTCAGAGAAAAGCAGCAGCAAATCCATTCTAAACTGCTAGCCATATAATTGCATATCTCGTACCTGTAATAGTCCATGTACCTAGGAATCTGGTAAACAGAAGCATTAATAAGCCACACGCCAACCCAATGAAGAGCAAGATCGATATTTGATGCTGCACTTCATTTTTGTCCTACATAAGGATTAACTGGTGCGTGAATCTTACTCGGTAACATCTGAAACCATCATACCTTTTTGCTAGTGTTCTTTTGTGGCAATAATGAAAAATTAGAAAGAGATAGACCTTGGAAGCCAAAGAAACAAAAAAAGAAAAAGAAATGGACTTCAATTAGTGTAGATGTAACTAAGATAAAACGTTCCTACAGAACAATTAGTTGGGGATTTTTCAGGGGGAACTCCTTGATAATGTTCACTAAACAAATTCAAAACCAAATAATATATTACTGGAGACCCTTAAATTGATTCAATGTTAAAAATGATGATACCTCTCAACAGCATGGAAGACTAACCCGTCTGGCCAGTGAAGTGGCAACCATGTTCATGGTTGCAATTGATAGGAACATGAACAGATAACTCATATTATCGCAGAGCATCGTCCCCGGACCTGTTTATCCAAATTTAAAATTGAAAAAGTCCTTGTAGTCAACAATTTAAAAGACCATGTGATTAGCAAAGGATTGTTAAGGCGCCAGCTTAAATTGCTTAAAAAACTGGTAACAGGACAGACCATGAGTATAAGCCCTGAAGGAAATGAGTTCGGTGTTCTAATATGTGGTTAAAATGATGCCTCTATTATAGGTTCTTGCCCATGGAGCTCTTCCCAGAATATCCTCTTTTTCCGTTTTCAGTGTGAACCCGAACATAATCTTACTAATCATAAAGATCTCTAACATATTAACTTTTCCAGTTTGCTATACTTGGACCCTGATCCAAGCTTAATTCTACTGAAAAATTTTAACCGCTTATTCTCGCTAAATAGTTCTGTAGCCAAAGTAGCAATCCACAACAAGTTGGTGGTAAATGAGAAATCACCTAAAGCAGCAAGCTCAATGGAGCTTCCTTGACCGATTACCGCAGTGTCGATGAGACTCATCAGCGGCCCGCATATCCACAGACGCGTCGCAGGACCTGAAAACTTCACAATTTCCACGATTTGATTCCACAAGCTCTGACTCGCCAATTCCCCTTGCGTTGCCCTTCTGTCGATCCTCTCTCTTTCATCAAAGTCGTTCTCTCCTGTCTTTGAATCGTAAGTATCAGCGAGTTCTTCGCTAGAGCTAGAACTGAGACAAGCCGTGATAAACTTGTTGGTAACATTTGTAGGAGCAACAATGCGCAAATCTGAAGTCGCCTGACCATGAAAAGAGTTGGGTTTTAACGACGAGAGAGGCCGTTTCTTGGAGAATATTGAATGACAACGAAGAAAATTTATGTCACGGATTGGGAGGGGAGCAAGGGGAGGTCGAGCTAGGGTCTTAAGCTTCATGTTTGCACCGTGAAAACTGAAGCAGAGAAGAGAGCAAGACAGAGAAAGTACTATGCAGTTCGTTCACTTGGAGTTAGGTGCAGACTTGGAATGATCTCCGAGAAAGGTGGCTTGAGGTGTTGGCATTACCGGAAAACGACCAGACCAACCAACTTCTCTCTCTCTCTCATTATTGCAGAAGGCAAGACAATCCTTAATTTAAGGAAATCATTTGGCGGCTGTTATATATACTGAAAAAAAAACCACTATTTTAAATCGTCCAAATTGATTTTAGTACATCTAACTTACTGATCTAGTAATTTCTCTGGCCAAATTGCATTTGCCTCTTAGGTTTAATACTTCTTGCAAGCTACCACTTGACTTTTCAATTTTTGTAATACGTCCATAAAAATTGAAATTGATTGCGATATCTTCTTTAGTATTGATTCTGATTATTTTTCAATCGAAGTTTGAATCATGTGTTTGTCATGCGATTAATTAGCTCTCTTATAAAGCATATCTGTCTAACGACAAATGTGAATTGCATCTTCCCCTTCAAATTTCGGTACTTGTTTTGAGTTGGCCCTTTGTTATCTCAAAGTCTTGAAATTGGTTGCAATTTCCTTCACTTGGCGTTGACTTTGGCCAATTTTCACCAAAGGCTTACACTTTTAATAATAGTGCAATTCTAGTCCATACTTTAAATGTAATTAATCAAATTATCTAATTTCATACTTTAAATTTATATCGGTTGCAATGTAATTCAACGATTCTTCAAAGATTGAATTTCGTTTGTTTTGTGAATAATGCTTGAGTTGGAATTTTTTTTTTTAAAATGATCGTCTATCACTTAAAATAATTTATTAATATAATTTTTTATAATGTCTAAATATTTTATAGATAATGAATATATTTTCACGATTCATTTTTATAAGCAATAAAAACAACCCTCCGAGGACGGTCGCAACGACCTAAGATTGCGATCTGGTTGCATGGTTTGGGTTATAGAGACCCTCGTCGGACCGCCTACCCTTGGGTTATAGAGACCCTCGTCGGACCGCCTACCCTTCACTGGAGTCTGGACTGCTTGCCCTTCACTGGAGTCTGGACCATTTGCCCTTTATTGAGGATTGCTTGCCTTTGGCCAGCCAGTTTTTTTTTTTTTCGATAATATAATTTTTCCAAACGTTGTTTTGCTTAAAAGCACTTCACAATAGATTTTTATAATATAATTTACCAAATACAATTTGTGTTTTGAAAAACTCCTTTAACTTATCGACTTTTGTATTTCTCCTAAGACTTTTCCCAAAAACCTTCTCAAACGCACAATGTTACCTTGAGTATAATTTGAAATTGTTGATGGCTATTTTCCTTTTATTAATTGAGCACTAAAAAACGCAATACCCTCAACTTCTTTGAACCTGTTGACAACAAGTGCAAACTTAAACGGGTGCTTTGTGCTTTTCTGCCAAATTTTAGCGAATGCTGTGGAGCTTTCGAGAATAATGATTTGCAAAACGCTCTATTTTCTTTCAATGTCCGGTACTAAACCCAGAAACGAGCGACACAGATGGAGCAACTAGTGTCGATTACATTACTAAAGTATAGGTTTCGGCGAACGATAAGCTGGAAATAAGTAATCACACTCACAGTATCAAGAATGGAGCCCCATTTGAATAGATAGCTTTTACAATTAAAAGAGGAGCAACCTCAGTCGTATCACCTCCAAGAGGATAATCCTATTGTCTATTCTATTATGATACAGTTACAATAAGACGCAGACGACCCCGTCTTTCTGTAGAAGAAGCAAAAGCTTTAAGAACTACCTTGCTTAATGCTCTCGGCCTCTTTGAGGCACAAAGAATGGAATAACCCTAACCTAATGTGAGGAAACAGATTAACCACGCATCATGCATGTGGTATGGCTGAGAAGCACGAGAAGTTACTTGATGGCCCCTTATCAAGACGATCAGTAAAGTACCAATACTGAGCACATGCCTTATTGAGTGATTTATAAGCTAAGTAGCTTTTAGCTTCTGCACTTTAAAACGGCTCAGATCTTCTGTGTACAGTACACTGTGGGCAGAAGTAAGGCGCCGTAGAGCGAGAAAGAACCGAGCCTGAAATTTTTTTCTTCATTTGAGATGTGCCTTAGACAAAATGCATGAAAATGAGCGGGAGTGTCAAGTCTTACCCATTGAAATCCCGAGAGTGCATACCAACATCCTGCCAAACCCAACCCTTTACTGCTCACGAGCTGGTAACAAAAAGAAAGGTTTAGTCAATTCATCAAATGACCTAGTTCTGTAATGACGTATGGAAAAGAAAAATGAGCTTACCAACAGCAGAAGAGAGCCCAGAGTAAAGCATCCACTCATGGATGCACTGATAAATCTAAGATCTCGTCCGGCCTGGCATACAAGTGGTATTATAACATTTTGGTGAGAGTGATAGATACATGCATACACATGCAATGCTATTCTATGTTGCTCAGGTATGAGGCTTTAAGCAAAATGAACATGGGTAAAGCAGAGAGACATGCACAGTAACCGGAGCACATAATAACCACATAATCAAGGTCCCCATAGCTAGACATTGTTCAAATAGCCCATGAATTGCAGGGGCATGGAGATGAATGGCCAGTCTACGCCTATACCCTATCCAGAAACCGGCACCATCTCTAGAAAGCAGAAACTACACTTCTGTAGATCCTAACAAGTATAATAAAACTACAGCTCCATTACAGGAAGGTGAGAGAAGATTATGTCTGCCAAAGAGTCTTATTCTTTGCCTTTTTAACTGATAAGACACCACAAGCCAGACAAGGTCTGAATAACCCATGAGTCAAAACATAAGACCAACATGAATCTTACAGTAACCTGCATTGATCTCTGATTCACTGCAAAAGGAGCAAGAGATCTCGTAAAAATACATAATGATAACATTCTCACCAGCAATGTACCCTCAAGGCTGTGTGTGGGGGGTGTGATGGCTAATGCCATGAAGTATGGAATTAGCACCTTGTGCATCTGAACATAAACAAGCAATTCAAAGAAAATCAGATACTTGGTATCCAGAAGAGATGGGGAATTTATGATTTGTTCATCCACAAATTTTCCTGGAGCAATTTTTGGCAACCTTCTTTAACCTAAAAAGCAATTCTATTTGGATACATGAAGCTGCACCATAAACAGAACAAACTTTCTAGCCTCCAGTTAATAACATGCATATGATCGTCTGAATATAAGCAAATGTGTGGAAATAAATCTGGCCATTGAGTCAATTTAAAATCTTATGTGCTTGTTATAGCTCTAAGGAAACAACAGTGCCAGTCCAACTGCTCTAGACATCGTTTTAAAATTCGACTGTAAGAAAGGGTTGTAAAACCGAATTAAGGCTTCCGCAGCAGCACAGTTTGGCGAAACTATACGGGCCATGCCCTGCCACAATTTATATAGAATAACATAAATGACTTCCCTATTCACAATTTACCATAATCACTTACCATAGTGTAAATAATCTGTTATTGAGAACTAAACCTTAAACCCTAGATTATTTAAGGTGGAGCGAAACAATTTCGATACTAACAAGCATCTTTTAATAATAGAATATCATTGACTATACCAGGCAGGCTGCTTCTCCTGATGCTGTTCGCATTCAACTAACGAATGCTAACATACTAAAACAGCAGATTCCTGTGAAACCTACGTATTCAGACTCCCGAAAGTTTGCAAGCTAACCTCTTGTATAACATGTTGATCAGGTGTAAAGATGTTAGGAAACTTCCAAGGCACAAACGTTCCAATGCTTCCCAAAATGATCCCAACTATGCAGCCAATGATCACAAGAGACTTCAGCAATGTTCGCGCCTGTTTTGACACCAAGACATCTTGAGAATAGTTCAACTAAAAAAGGCAAAACATTACCTCATAGGGGCAGAGTAGGATTGACTAAGATTGAACGTGAAGCATATCTTTGCACTAGAGCGAATGAAATGACACAAAAATCATAGTAAGATAGCCATCAGTTACCTTTTCCAAACTCCGATTGACTCCATATATTAGCTCGGGCATAAATGATTGTGCGGTTTGAGATAAAGGCTCACCCCATACCGTACACATGCAAAATATTTGAACCATTACCTGAATTGAGTACAATTAGTTAAAGTAAGAAACACTTGGTTTCTCACTAATGAGCAGCTAAACTTGAGAAAATAACAATTGTCATTGCCAACAGAATAAACCTGATGAGCAGCCACAGTAATTGTGCCCATAGATGTAGCAAAGTATGTAAGAAGTGAATAAAAGGCCACCTGAAAAGGTAACTTCTCTTATATGCACTGAAGTAGTCATGTGAAAACCAGAAAAGCCACAAATAGTGCAAGACAAAACCTTCGAGATCATTGTTACGAACACTGGAGCAGCAAGCGCGAGTATTGACAAAAGTTCATCGGCTGATGGTACGGAGATTGTAAAGGCGTTGTATCCTTTCTTGTTTAGAGCAGCCATCATCATATAACCTGCAACAACCTAGAAAGTATTCTGATTAGGAAAGATCACACAGATGAGACTATATTCCCCAACTTTGGAAAGGCATATTATTTCGAAATTTAACATACTTGTGAAGCCATTGTTGCCCATGCGGCACCAGCAATGCCATAACCTAACACGCTGCAGAGGATAATGTCACCAATTCCATTTATGGCACTGGCGACGGCCAGAGCCTTCAGGGGTCCCCATGAATCTTTCATGCCAAGGCTGAGAAGTTATGGAGAGCTTCAGGAAAAGAAAAGCTACCCTAAAAGTATGTCTACAATATATAAAGATAGTGCAAAAACTATGCATAACCCAAGGAATATGAGGTTAAGCCTCAGTAGTCCGATTGCTCAGTTACTGCATTTACTTTAATATGAGTCCCACACAGCATCAACTCAAACTTGTGTACGAACTATAAGGTCCACCAAACTACTGCATAATTAGACCAAAAAAAAAAAAAAAAACTACTGCATAAACTTCTTGAGTAGATTTAACCAAAAGCATAGTCCTATCAAAGACAATATGTACTCGCAGGTCAGGGACTTAAATGTGAATTGAAAGAGAGACCAATTAAGAAGAGCTGATCCAATAGATAGATACATGGAGGGACAAAACTATTTGCACCTTGCACTTTGAGCAACCCAACCAATGAGAAGTGCTGGCCATGCTAAGCCTCGAATCTACCAATTCAAACAATTCTGTTCAGTTAAAATGAGATAGAAAACATATTCATCAAACTAATATACCACGATAGTCAAGTATAGCAAATTAGAAAATCATCAAGGTAAATAATTAACATGATGTACCGAGCATGATTGAGAGAAACTTGTGAGGTTGACTTGACCAAGCAGGACAAATCATTTTGGGATTGCAAAAACTAAGCTGGTCTCACTTAGCAATCTTCATCTAACAGATATTGATAGATTCAGTACTTGTTTTGCCAAAGAATATGTACTTTTCAAAGCTCTCAAGGTTTCCATTAACGTATACTGCTAAACGTCCAACAATTCATGACTGTCAAATGATTGCTAACAAGAAGGCAGACATTTAAAGTAAGACTGCCTCTCAAGTTCTACTTTCACGTTATGATTTCGTGATAGGTTAGAAGAACAAAGTGCATTGGAATTTATTAACTTGAAACGATAGCCATTCCATACCAGAGTCAGGCAAAAAAAAAAAAGTAAGAGAACCTGAACATAAGTATTTGCTGCAGGGACAATATGTATATTCTTTGGCCCAGCAAAAGCTGCAAACATGGAAAAAGTTTAATGAGTCAACTAGTTGTCTCTTCTTGGCCTGCTTTAATCTTCTAATTAGCAACACATCATACGAAATGGAATGATAAACAAAAGAAGTGACAGATAAAAAGGTAAACTATAACAGAAATCACGGGACAAAGCACTCTCAAGTACCAGTTAATGCCCATGAACCAAAGAATTTCGTGAAGAAGAGCATCAAGAAGCCACAAGTCAATCCAAGAAAGAGCAAGATCGATATTTGATGCTGCACCCCATCTTTATCCTGCATGACATACTATTGGCTTTGAGTATTTTGCGTAATGAAAGCTTTCATGTCTCCTTGAAAGGCATCTGACCCGATAATGTGCATGTGCTTGCCAAAAGATTCAAAACTGGGGAATATGCTTTTGTTCGATAGCTGTCCATACACTGATAAGGGATGTATGGATTCTCGAGAAGAGAGGAGCCGTGGGGGTCCCCCCTGGACCGCCCGGATCCCACGAGTGAATGCTTTTGTTCCCGCATTTCACAGCAAAACAAGTTAAAATTTTCGAAAGCCAGACAGGGTCAATTCAAACTCACCCCAGATACATAGAAAACAATGTTTTGATATCTGAAACCGATAACTGTCAAGCATGAGGCCAGAAACAAACTGACGCTCCAGCAAATGCAATTTGCGTGGCTACAAATAACCAATTATCAATAACGCTACGACAAGTACTATTCATTCAAGGAAAATATTACCTGTCTCGCCAGAGAAGTAGCTACCATATTCGAGGTGGCAATTGAGAGGAACATAAACACGTAGCTCATATAATCGCAAAGAACCGTTCCAGGACCTGCAGTTGAAAGCACAGCATTGAGTTCGTGTCTGTAAGTAACAGCCTGAAGTTACGAAAAACCAGAAAGAATCCTCTTTCTCGGGTAAGAGCAAAAGGGACGAAGCTCAGGAGGTCGCCTTAGTTCTTCCTTCCAGCAAACAACTCGCAATGAAAAAGTAGAGAGTTCATTGATTACCTAGCGCAGCGAGCTGAATCGAGCTTCCCTGACCGATGACGATGGTGTCAATGAGACTCATCAACGGCCCACAAATCCACAAACCAGTCGCCGGTCCCGCGAACACCATGATCTCCTTCATTTGACCCCACAAGCTCTGGTCCGAGAACCCACTCTTCTCCGCCGCCTCCACCCGCGCCACCGCCTCCTCACCGAACGACGGCGGCGGCGGCGCCAGGGAGCATCGTCGTCACTCGTCGCCGGCGCCGGAGTCGTCTCGGCTTCGTCCTCGGCAATCTCGTGCCCAGGGCTAACGCAAGCCGCGACGAACCGATCCCGAGCGCGCCTCGCCTCCAGGAAGCGCCAGCTCGACGGGACGCGAGCCGTCGGGAAGCGAGGGGGCGGGGACAGAGAGGGGGCGGAGGGAGGGGAGCGAGCGATCGGAGAAGCGCCGGGGGACGGGGCCGTGGAGGGGGACGCGAGGGGAGTGAATCTGCATTGTCTTCGAGATTAGGTCGGCGGCGGCGGCGGCGGCGGCGGCGGCGAACGGAGACGGCCGAGGAAGGGGAGAAGGGAGAAGAAGGGCTGGTGGTCGCGTTGAATTTCTTATTCACTGGAACCACAAGAAAGAAGGAAAGAAAGAGAGAAGACGATGTTTGGCGGGTAGAGAGCGCGTGCTGTGTGGGGCGCTCTCTCTTTGTTCTTGGCCAGTGGCTTGTCATATAAAGTTCCGAAAAGTGCAGAAATCAGCTCATTTCCTTTGGCGTTTGCTTTGATTGGGCTTGGCTCATTTGATTTCTTTTTACTTTTTTTTTTTATTATAATTAGATGATGTCTGGACCAATTCTTTCATGCACGTCAATTGGTACACCTTCCCAAATAACATGAAGAGACGTATTCCTCCCACGTTTTCTTGAACGTTGCTCTCCAAGACATTTGATGCGTCTGCATTACTGGCATATTCCGAGTCTAACTGGTCTTTGAAACGTTGGAGTCCTTTTCAGAAGTTGCGACCACGAGCTTCCAAGAGTTTCTTTCCCTGACAAAGAAGCCTTCGGCTAGAGCCGCGGGGAAGCAAGGGGGGGGCGCGGACAGAGAGTGGGGACGAGGGAGGGGAGCGAGCGATCGATCAGAGAAGTGCCGGGGGATGGGGCCATGGAGGGGAATGCGAGGGGAGTGAATCTGCATTGTCTCTGATGTTAGGTTGGCGTCGGCGCGTCGGCGTCGGCGGTGGCTGACCGAGTACGGAGCCGGCGGATGAAGCGGAGAACAGAGAAGGGGGTCGGTGGCGTTGAGTCCCTTCTTCGCTGGAACCACAAGAAACAAAGAAAGAACGAAGACGACGTTTGGCGGGGAGAGAGCGCGTGCCGTATGGGGCGCCTCTTCTAGGCCAAGTGGGTCTGTCACATAGAAACCTCCAAAAGTGCAAAAATCAGAGGGGGACGCGTGCTTTGGTTTAAACCGTCACTGCTCATTTCCTTGGCGTTTGCTTTGATTGGGCTTTTGGCCCATTTGATTTCTTTTCTTCTTTTTTTTTAAATTATAATTTGCTAATTTTTTTGCAAGCCAGTTAATATATCTTCCTGGATAATTTCAAGAGACATACTCCCACGTTTTTCGTATGTTACTCTCGAAAATATTTGATAGTGTACATTATTGGTATATTCCTAGTCGATCGGTCTTTGGAAAATTAGAGTCTTTGTCAGAGGTTGCGACCACGAATTTGGTTTCTTCCTCGGACAAAGAAGCCTTTGGCTTCCTACGTGAAACCTATTTTGTGTCTTCAACACCAACTGAGAAGATGTCACAATAAGAATAAATATGGTTCTTACTAGGCATCACACATTTTGGATTTTACGGGCACGTTAAGACCTAGTGAACGATAAAGTTATGGTATAAGTCAACATTGACATTATACAGTTGATATTGAGAATATATGGTTATAGAACACTTGCAATTCAAAGAGAACTCGATATAGAGTGGACAGACAGAACCGCGACAGAACCACCTAAAAAGACTCTATGTAGATATATAAATTGTTATCTTGAGGAGTAATGTTTTTTCAAGTAGATCTGGTCCTTGTGCACCGACAGGGTGATCCAGACACGCGGCTGTTTTTCTTTTTGTTGGGATCTTTCCACATGATTCAACCACTTACAGAAGATGAAGAGATGGATCCGCACTCCCATTAATTAGCTCATTCGATTAGCGAGTCGTACGTTCGTTTGCTGAAAACATTCGTTCCCTTTCAAAGGCAGCCTGATTACCCCAAGCACCAATTTCCAAAAGCATACCGGCATCGACCGGTTATCTTTCTTGACCCGGAAAAGAAAAATTATAATCTGACAGAACAAAGAATCCATCAATGCATTTGAAGTTTCAGCGGACCCACGCTTTTTGTCTGTAAGGATGCTGGACAAAGTCACCGAAACAATCAAGCGACAATAGACCAGGCCTTTTAACTCTTTGTCCAGCGTAACATGTACAGATTCACGGCTATTCTCATTGTCTATATAATTCTCTCCCCCAGAAGTTTCATTAGCTCATTTTCGATGACTCATTCTAGCTTCATGATTACTAATTTGTTGACGAGACAAATTAGACACGGATCTGAAGCTATGTAGCTCTCAGGTCAATTGGCTTGTATTTGCCTGAATCATTGTCATGAGTATGCCATCTGGAGACAGCAAGCGTTGGAGAGCGAGGAAAAACCAAGCCCGACATCATCACATGAATAACCTGAGTCTCAGTAAGGACATGTTCCACAATAAAAATTCAGTCTCCAAGCAAGTGAATAATGCTGGAAAAAGAAGCCAAGGAGCAAGAATTTAGCCATACCCATCGAAATCTAACAAGTGCTCATCAGCAACCCGGCAATCCATACCCTTTACTGCTCATGAGCTACAAGAAAGAATAACGAGCAATGTTAGGGCAATCGGATAACCAAAAACTTTGAAGACATCATGCAATTTGATGGTAGGAAAGTAAGCTCTAGACCCCTACCAAGAGCAACAAAGGACCCAATGAAAAGCATCCGCTCATTAACAAACTTATGAATTTGAGATCTCGTCTGGCCAAAACCATGCAAACAAGTGCAGATCTGTTAGGAGCTCAATCCGTGAAGAAATTAGCTCCTTTAATGACAAATAGAGCAATTCGACACATAATTGGATATGAAGAACTACTTAGTTTCCTTTTCTTTCTCTATCTTTCAATCCTATTGCTTTTTCTTCAAACTCTCAGCAATTTGGTGTGATATCATATTCATGCACGTAGTTTCAGGAGTTTACTGAGGTCTGGAAGTAGATGTTGTTGGAGGTTTGTTTATAAAAACAAACTAAGTGCATTTTCCTTATCCCACATAGGAAAAGTGGGAGGAAGTGGGCCAATTAATAAGTGTTGAGTTTCCTTTGTATATCTAAAGGAATGATTGGTTGGGCCAGACCCCACCATATCTGCGGTTTAATTAATAGTAACCCCTTTGTTATTTTATTTTTCTTTCGTACGGTTATCTTATTAACTTTAATCAATTCAAACTTCACAATTTCCACGATTTGATTCCACAAGCCAATTCCCCTTGCGTTGCCCTCCTGTCGATCCTCTCTCTTTCATCAAAGTCGTTCTCTCCTGTCTTTGAATCGTAAGTATCAGCGAGTTCTTCGCTAGAGCTGGAACTGAGACAAGCCGTGATAAACTTGTTGGTAACATTTGTAGCAGCGACAATGCGCAAATCTGAAGTCGCCCGACCATGAAAAGAGTTGGGTTTTAGCGAAGAGAGAGACCGTTTCTTGGAGAAGATTGAATGACGATGGAGAAAATTTATGTCACGGATTGGGAGGGGAGAAAGGGGAGGTCGAGCTAGGGTTTTAAGCTTCATGTTTGCACCGTGAAAACTGAAGCAGAGAAAGGAGCAAGACAGAGAAAGTTCTATGCAGTTCGTTCACTTGGAGTTTGGTGCGGACTTGGAATGATCTCCGAGAAACGTGGCTTGGGGTGTTGGCATTACCGGAAAACGACCAGACCAACTAACTTCTCTCTCTCTCTCTCGAATTATTGCAATCCTTAATTTAAGGAAATCATTTGGCGGCTGTTATATATACTGAAGAAAAATCCACTATTTTGACTCGTCCAAATTGATTTTAGTATATCTAACTTACTGATCTAGTAATTTCTCTGGCCAAATTGCATTTGCCTCTTAGGTTTTAATACTTCTTGCAAGCTACCGCTTGATTTTCAATTTTTATAATATGTGCATAAAATTGAAATCAATTGCGATGCCTTTTTTTGTGTTGACCCTAATTATTTTTTTTTTTTATCGAAGGTTGAATCATGTGTTTGTCATGCAATTAATTAGCCCTCTTATAAGCATATCTGTCTGACAACAAACGTGAATTGCTTCTTCCCCGTCAAATTTCGGTACTTGTTTTGAGTTGGCCCCTAACTATTCACTTTATAGTCTCAAAGTCTTGAAATTGGTTGCAATTTCCTTCACTTGGTGTTGACTTTGGCCAATTTTCACCAAAGGCTTACACTTTTAATAATAGTACAAATCTAGTCCATACTTTAAATGTAATTAGTCAAATTATCAAATTTCATACTTTAAATTTATAAAGTTGCAATGTAATTGATTCTTCAAAAATCGAGTTTCCGTTTGTTTTGCTGAAAATGCATGATTTGGAAATTTATTTTTTAAAATGATCGCTGTCTCACTTGAAATAATTTATCAATATAATTTTTTTTATAATTTCTAAACATTTTTATAGACAATGAATATATTTTCATGATTCATTTTTATAAGCAATAAAAGCAATCCTATTTTAATTTTTTTTTAAAACATTCATTTTCTGGGTAATGAATCGAATAAGATTTCTCTTGCTCACTATTCTGGGATCAGGTACTTCAATCCAAAGAATGACAAAGGCATGAAAAACATGCAACCTGATTGCATGCCAAAAGGAAGTGGTCAAGCAACATCGAGGAAACCAATGAGGGCGCCTCGTTGCACAATAATCTACTTAGTTTTTTCTCAGCAACAAGGGAGTTTGAGATACTTCTGATGACAAATACCCGAGCCAACCTCTTTTTTAAGGACCACTCTTACCGACACCCAAATAATGCTCAGTCTCCTTTCATTTCGATCTCATCAGATCAAGAAACACTAACGTCCTTCTCTTCGGCAATGGAAAACATCCAAGATTACACAGTTCTCTTTCTTGTTTGGGTCATCTCGTTCTTCGTTGTAAGGTTCATCTTATCAAAGTCCAAGTCTTCGTATAAGCTCCCGTCATCGCCTTTTCGACTTCCTATCATTAGACACCTTCATCTTCTAAGACCAATTCCTCATCAAGCACTCCATAATCTATCGAGATGCTATGGCCCGTTGCTTTTATCTCTCCTTCGGCTCGTTTCCTTGTGTGGTAGCTTCTTCCTCCGAAACGGCAAAAGAGTTCGTCAAAACCCATGAAACTTCCTTCTCCAATCGCCCGTCGACCGTGGCTATCCGGTGCTTGACTTATGGAGCGGCCGACTTTAGCTTTGCTCCCTACGGGCGCTACTGGAAGTTCATGAAGAAGATATGCATGACGGAACTTCTTGGTGGACGGACGCTAGACCACTTCCTTCCCGTTCGAGAGGAAGAAATGGAGACTTTCCTGAAGGGGACGCTACGGAAGAGCCAAGCCAATGAGGCGGTTGATGTAGGCCAAGAGCTCACGGCACTCGCAAATAACATAATCTCTAGAACGACGATAAGCAGGAGGTGTTCGGCGACTAGTGAGGAGGCCAGTGAAGTGAGAACATTGGTGGATGAAGTCGGGGGTCTGAGCGGGAAGTTCAATTTCCAGGATTATATTTGGTTTTGCAAAAATGTGGACATACAAGGTCTAGGGAAGGCATTTGAGGTTAGATGCAATGATGGAAGGCATCTTTAAAGAGCATGAAGAGGCTAGGAACAAAAATTGTGATTCCAGTATGCGTAGCAAGGATCTTGTCAATATACTGCTTGACATAATGAAAGACGAAAAGGCGGAGATGAGGCTAAGCCGCGAGAGCATCGAAGCATTCATTTTAGTATGGTTTCTCAAATAACTTTTTTAGTTATTAAAACTTGTTGATTTATTGCTGTTTTATTGACTAGTCTAAACGTTAATCTCATGAAAGTCTGAACTGAAGTAGTTCACAAGCACGAGCCGGAAGCTAAATTTCACGATCATAGGACAAGTGATGAAAACTTTGATTTCGTGTTTGGCAGGAGATGTTCACGACCGGAACAGGCATATCCGCAGGGGTGATACAGTGGGCTCTTGCAGAGCTCATCAACCATCCCGACATATTGAACAAAGCAAGAGAAGAAACTGACTCCACCACAGGAAACAAGAGGCTGGTCAAGGAGTCGGACCTGCCTAATCTTCACTTTCTCCAAGCAATCGTCAAGAAGACTCTGAGGCTTCACCCATCAGGCCCTCTCTTCACAAGAGAATCAACTCAACACTGCAAAATCGGAGGCTACGACATCGCTGCGAGCACGAGGCTCATTGTCAATGTGTGGTCGATAGGGCGGGACCCCAATTACTGGGAAAATCCAATGGATTTTGTGCCTTCGAGATTCATAAATGGAAGTGGACGGAGCCAAATAGATGTGAGGGGACGACATTATGAGCTTTTGCCGTTTGGGAGTGGAAGGAGAAGTTGTCCCTGGACTTCTCTGGCTCTACGAGTGATTCAAACGACGCTCGCAGGTTTAATCCAGTGCTTTGACTGGAAGGTGGCTAACGGCAAGGAAAATTCAGTGGACATGACCGAAGCTGCCGGGATTGCTCTTCTTATGGCTCAACCCTTGGTTTGTGTTCCTGTAGCCCGTGACATACCGTTCTTAACGATCTAATCAATGTGACGCCTTAAAGTTTGTCCAGGTGGAGATGGTCGGATCATGTGCATCCTGCTGCATCGGATGGTTACGATGAATTTGGTGCACATTGCACATGTTAAGTCTGATTGAAAAAGTTCCTAGTCTCCAACAGGTTATATCATTCGCTTAGGAAATGATATCTGTCCTTACAGTAAAGCTATTTGCATTTAACTTTAACCGATGAAATAATAACTGTCCTTAAAAAAAACTTTCTCCATTTACCTTTTATCCTTGTCAATGAAATATAATGACATTCCGACATCCATACTTCCCCAAATGTTCTAATTGTTCTAGTACGACATATTTCAGCGACAGGAAAGAACACACTCCAAGTATGTAAACAGTAGCTCAGAAAGGTTCCCTCGTTGACGATCAATCCACCATCCACAAGTATTGGTGAGCACTCCGATCAGATTCCTCACAACAGCAATTTGATTGTTCCACAAACTGGGAGTATCAATTGGACCCAACGAGAAGGCTAGGTGTTCCATAAATTGCACAAACACATCAATTATACCCCAGAATACATATCGTACACATCAAAAGCATTGATCCCCAAGAAAGGAATACTAAAGAAATCTAAAACACTTCGGCCATTTTGCTTGCAAGAATACGCTCCCTTCTTTCAACATACCCAAATGGGAACCATCCCGCTTTACCTTTACATTCACCTTCTGCCCACCCATTGTTAGTCACCTGTGAAGAGCACACAGATAATTTAGTTGACTCAAAAGACGTGAGGAAAAAATCAACTCGAGGGGAAAAAAATTAGCAATCGGCCCCCACAGGGAGGAAAATACTGTCCCCCGTACAGAGGCACATCAAGCACTAGAGAAGAACATTAATGGAAAGAGCAAATCTATGGTCCTATTCCATTAACTGTACTTGTAAGATGAAATGGGACAAAAATAAGCAGTGAAAATATGTTAGAATCATTTATAGCCCCTCAATGAAAGATGATGATGAATTGTTGTTTTACTTTTAATTCAAAGGATGGTTAAACTTATGTACACTAATTAAGCTACATAAAAGTGATAAAGTCGCAAGAACCATGTAGAGAACCCTCTCTCACACACCATTTGACTACGCTTTTAGCTTTCGAATATGAAATCTTTGCCTTATTTTAATCCCGTTGTCACTCAAGCCACATTCACATATTAGTCCATTCATCTGTTGGCAGAGTGTGTGTGACATGAACCTGTTCTGAAAACCAAATCTACTGAATGAGTTTTTTTCTTTCCAACCAGCACTAATTAATCTGCTTGCTGCACTTTAAAATACAGCAATGCCACATCATACAAGTCCTATGACATAAACAAATATCATTTAATCGCTGGCCCCCTGGCCCCAACCTGACACCCTCAGTAGGGAAATGAGAAAATAAAAATGGATAAATATGATGCAAAAAATCAATCCAATCGTACAAACTTAACAGTCACTAACTCCACCACAAACGTAAGTTATCATCTTAATTTTAGGTAGCTTTCAACTTTAATTGCATTTTTATAAACCAAATGTGTTGTGGAATGGGTTAAGCGACGTCTTAAGCTAACAGGAACAAACAATCAATTTTATATAACCAATCAACTAGCACTCTATATATATTTAGGCAAGCAGTAAACCTTTCGGACGACAACATAATCACCGATTGATAGATTCAGCTCAACATCAGATTCAGCTTGATATGGATGAGTAACCTACAAGAAATTAGATGTCTATTAGATTCTCATTCAACAACAATAGTTTAAAGATATCGACTGATGCCTTTTCCTGTCATTCACAAACCTCTCCCAGAAAGTAACTCATTCTATCAGCAGAACCATTTTGCATATGTGATGCATAGATGCCATTGGTTTCTTCATATGAAGGAGGTGCACTCATGTTGTCCAAACTTGGGCCAGGAGGTGCTTCAATACGTTGTCTTTCTGACATCATCTGTCAATTAAAGAAAAAGAAACAGAAATCATTCTAACTTAGGTCAATCAACACACCTAAGTTTAAGGTAAGAAAAGGTTGGGAGAACACAGGCATACCTCGGCTTCAAGCTGTTCAAGAATATGAAGAACTCTCTTATGATAAGTACGCTCCGCTTCAACCTTCATTCGGAAAAGAGGTAAGATTTCCGGTTTGATTTTAACAAGAAGCAAATAAAAGATCAGAACCTTGTCAAATTCCAAAGGGCCTACCATGGTAATAAGCCGCTGGAGTGTTAACCTCTGTTGTTGAGCTTCAACAGCAGACATGGAAGCGGCAGCTTCTTTCCCTAATACTGCCACATTTGACTTGAGATCTTGCAGCTTTGCTTCTGCGGCTTCCAGTTTTGTAGCATTCTCAGCATTGCCTGGAGAATCCCTCACTTTTGCTTGGCGCTTGGAAACTTCAATAGCCTGTCTAAGTTTCAGGGAAGGCTTCAGTTCACATTTTCTAGTGTCATGTTAATGCAAGTCTGCTATTCATGTGAAGTAAAAGAGAAACTCAGTGCTTGTCTAAGGAAAGATGCTATTAGAAAGCATATAAAGCATCTTTTACTAAAAATAGTATTGATGTCAAGCTGTTTTCAAGAAAGTGCCCACATATATTAGCCACAGAGGATGACAGCATGTTCAAGAATACCTGAGATTCAGCTTCCTGTCTCATCCTGTCATATCTTTGAGCAAGATGCCGTGCTTCTTCCAAGGGAGCTCCCGTTACCATCGCTCTTAATGGTTCTGCAACCTATAAATGAAGCAATAAGTGCTATAAAAAGGTAGGAAAATCAGGTTATCACCAAGCATGTCAGAAGTAGATGAGAATTTCAAAAGTGGACCCTGCATCTAAAATTTCTATATGAACTCAGATGATGTGAAGCAAAAGAAGCAAAAGCAGCTGCACAAATAAAGTAACTCGTTTGTCTTCATAATTTTACTTGAAGCACATCAAGACTCATACATCCCTTACAAAAAATATTTATTTTATACATGAAACCCCACAAAAAATAACAGATAAATACACAACTCCGAAGACTCCAACTCATGATCCACATCCTGCTTATTTAAGCATAATTCGTGGACAGAGAAGAATTTAGCCAAACCTGTGTCCCTAGAGCTTTCAAGAGATTCCCACGCTCTTTCTCAATTTGAGCCCAAGCCCGTCCATAACTTAAGGCAGCTTTTGTTAGAGTACTACCACTGGTACAAGTATTTTCAGAACCATATTTTCTACTGTCCTCTGACAATTTTGTTCCTGTTAAATAAGATGCATGCACACAAATGACATGCTAGAATCAGTCAGAAAGCCAAAAAATTCGAAGACTGAAAGTAAAACTGCGAACTCACCAATCTCAACTTGCTTTGACCCAGTAACTATGTATCCTTCTGCTCCACGTACAATATCCTTTTGGAAATGCTGAAACATGAATTTAACCATTATGCAACAATGAACAAGCCTAATCTCCCTAGGGAATATGTGTAGTATGGAAAAAGTCATAAGCTTTAAAAGGGAATACCTTGCCAGCACGTGTTGATATGTAAAGCTTCTCAAGTTTCTGATGTTGCTGGAGTTCTGCCTCATCATTGATCATGCTATCTGACCCTCCATATCCCCCTGCTCCAAACTGCTTGAGGACAGCCTAATGTAATAGTTACAATAGTTAAATGCTACCTCTCGTCAAAGGATGCAGCATGTGCACTAAGGAAACTAGAGACTTGGAATTCAATCCAATGACTTAGCATAATTGAATCAGAAGAAAACAAAGCATCTGTTTCCCCAGAGCAAAATGAAAATGTGGATAAATGGCATCGGTAATTCGGTATGTTGGAGATTTAGATATGATTCCCATGGACATCCCCAGGTTTCCAGATTATGCGATTTTTCTAGTCCTGATGAACCTGGATATGACAAGACTGATTATGACTAAGCCCAAGATGGTGGTTTTAAGAGACAATTTTGACTTCTTAAAGCCTTTCTCCTGGCATGGTTCAATCTTTGCCACTGCATTTAGATGCTGCTCTCCACTTGGAGCGAGAAGACAAAAATACACCACAAGGTTGGCATCACCGACCAGCACCCCCACTTCCCATTAGCTGCGTATCCATCCTTATTTTCAAAATTCAACCGCATTTCTAACCCAAAAAAAAAAAAGCTTACATTTTGCTCCTCCAAAGCAATAGTTTGCATCATCTATTGTCCCTAGTATAGTCTTTCTGCTGGCTCATTCCATTCAAATACACGCCTAGTCAAGCTTTTGCCCATACCGATCAAAGGGTTGCCGTCGACCTTCAGCGGTTACATCCGCACCGACTTGCTTTCCTAATCCTCCCTTCAAATGCATCGCGAGAGATGCAAATTTCCGTTCGTTAGATCCGACGCTTAACGCGACCGACGAGTGCAAGCTCCTCGACCAAAATCACGCAAAGACACCGACCCATCAGCAGCCCACCGCCAATGCAACCTTTTCACGGGTTGGCATTGCAATGCGTCAATCGGAACAGAGACGGCATGAAGCAGCCCAGAACTCACGCCCAATCTCCGCAATCATCAGTAGCGAAACTCACGGCCATCGACGTGCTTGACAGACACAGAGAGAGAGAGAGAGAGAGAGAGAGAGAGGGAACCTGCTGCTGCTTGGCGACTTGTTCTCTGAGTCGAGTGGCTTGCTTTCTGATGGCCTCCATTCACCTTCGGATGATCTCTCTCTCTCTCTCTCTGTCCTGGAGCTATCTATGGTGTTCACTGTTCAGTATTCAAGCGCACAGAGAGGGAGAGAGAGAGAGAGAGAGAGAGAGAGAGAGATTTGCGTTCAAATGAGAGGGCAGCGTGGGGGCACCTTCACTTTTGCAGGGTCGTTTCGTTCAAGCTTCGGTCCATTCGTCCTACGTCCTGCTGTCTCTTTTTCAAATTGGAAGTTCTCGGTGGAGCGCAGTTGTACTCTACGAACGCTCCCAGGCCAGTCACCGTGAACTTTCCTGGATCCAGCGACACGTCGTATCCTGGCGTGAGGGTGGGAAATTTCCTTTAGGGGCTGCTTTCTTGCAATTTTCCTTTTTCAAAGAGTAAATTTTTTTCGAAATTCTTCCTTCAGAACTTAAAATATTATCTAAATTTTTATTATTTACAAAAAAAAAATTTATATAGGAACATATGCGTCATAATTAATATAAAGAAAGAAAATTACTGATTTTCATATTTTCATTTATATGATTTATTAAAGATTTTCTCAAGCGATGTCTATATATCAAGCGTACTAATTCTATGTAACGTGTATCTTCCATCTAGTTGTTAATGATTCTATCATGCAATTTGAAGTGATTTTGCCCAAAGCGTGTAATTGTCAAGATTGATTTTAACCCTTTATGAGTAAATTTGTTTTCAACAATCGTAAGTAATCATGAGTCAATATGGCTAACGTTGCCTTTGGCCTTTAGGACAAAAATTGGACTTGATATAGGATAGGATGAGACAAGAAATGCCGGGGATTTTTCATATCATTATCTTGTTCGATGGGTGATCGGAAATAACCTAGGCTGGAATTAAATATATAATAAAAAATAAAATAAGTAACTTTAACAAAGGAAAACCCTATCCTCCATTTTGGTCAAAAATCGACCATCACCTGTGTTGGTCGCCATTTCCTGCCGCAACCTCCACAGTGGCGTCGCCTATGTGGCTATTATAAGGGTGGTTGTATCTATCCCAGCGGTCGTAGAACACAAACCCCATAAGCGATGCTAACTATGGCTGTTGTCGTTGTCCTGCCCAAATTTGCCTAAATTTAGCCAACGGGCTTTTGGAAAGAGCAAAACTCCGGCAACCATTGCCTGAGAGTTGCAACCACCCAAAGGTGGTCAATAGCAGCGTCACGGTGGCGTGGCTGAATTGCGAGGTAGATAAGAACAATGGTCCCTATTTGCTCTATTGAGTTTAGTTTCTTTTGAATAAATTAATTAGATTTGAGTGAGATAAAAATAGTTTAATCTCACCACCGGTCTTGGTGGCTCCGCTGGATAAGAATCCATTGCCTTGGGAGAAAGGTAAGGGGGTCAAATTTCAGGGGAAGCATCGGCATTTTAAGCGTGATGCCAGTGTGGTGGGTCTTCCGCTAGCGTCACTCTAGGGTTTACCTGCCGGCGTAAGCCGACGGGGTTCCCTGAGTATAAAAAAAAAAAAAATTAATCTCTATAGGTAGGATGCCTTATTCGACCTACTATTCAAACAAATTCATGTCGATCCCGTCCAATATACATTGCCAAACGCCAGAACGGTGAAGGAGTCGGAATGAAACGATAAGAAAGTGAAAATTTGATAATGATTTCCACTCTCCCTATTCATCTTCTTGCCCAGATCAAGAACACTAGACTTGGGGAAAGGCCGGTGGGGGCTTGACGCCTATCGCCGGCAACAAGCGAGGGCTTGATGCCCATCGCTAGCAGCGAGCAATCGCCGGTAGTGAGCAAGGGCCATTGAGCCCTCGCCGGTCTTTCCCCAAGTCTAGTATTTTTTATCTGGGCAAGAAGATGAATAGGGAGAGTGGAAATCAATATTTTGGGTTCGTCATATTTCTGCTTTTACATGTCGAATGCTTATTCAATGTGCAGAAGTAACTGGTGGTGGTGCTAGGAGGTGTTGCCTTTTTCTCTGAAAGACCTCAAAGCATGTGACTCTTTGATGGGCATCCAGCCCTTGCTGACCCTTCCTAGGTCCGATCTTCTTGGTTTGGATAAGAAGAAGACGAAGAGGGGATGAAGAAGATGATGAACAATGCAATCATCAACCAAAAAAAAAAAAAAAAAGAATAGAACAAATCGAAATTAAAAAAAGAATTTTTTTTGGACAAAAATACCCTGGATCAGATCATCGGAATATGCATTGGACACACATTTGTTCACTGGCCGACAAGTGAGGTCCTTCTTTGAGACTAAATGACCACTTTGGGTTCTTATTTGAGACAAACTTCATTTTAAGTCATCTTTTGAGAAAAAGTATGCACTTTGGGTCCCTATTTGGGATTTTCCCTTATTTATTTCGCGGCATATAATTTCGTTTTTCATTTTCTCATATTCAAGGATTTTTTACTTTATGGGATCTGTAGATTTTTCCTTTCAGATTGGCGCTTTTTGGGCCTTTATAAATCCTCAAATCCTAAATTAAGCCAATAGAAAAAGGAAATGGTGGAAAGTTTTAAAAAATAAAAACAGACAAATGAAACCGGTCGAAGCATTGTCCTGGTTTCCTCCATTAAAACTTGTGGTTGGTATTAGACGGTTAGAAAATGAAAATCACGGCACCGTTAGGCTAGCCAAGCCCAAGACCATAAATCATTGTAAGGAAATTATCCAGAATGTGTGTGCGAAATCGGATTTTTCCTATTATTTCCCCTTTAATGCTAGCATTAATTGATCAAGTAATTAGTTCGTTATTATATCCGTTTCATAATCTGTTCGCTAGTATAAAGCATCATGGTGTTTTCTCATCATCATTAAGTCACACGTGAAATATTATGATTTAGAATTGCCTTCATTGTGTTGTCATGATTGCTGTCATATATTGCTAAAGCTATGAGTATTATCGTCGCATGATATTTTATTTGAGTTGTGACTATTCAATCCATCCGAAAAGTAGAAGATTCAAGATTGATGAGTGTATTGAAAGTTACGATGTCTTTATATATGAGGTAGTAAATACTCATTACAAAACGGTCGGAGATATGCTCCAAGCATGATGTTGATTTGCGAATATTGAGTAAAAGCAAAGAAAAGTTGATTTTGCAATCGCAATTCGCAACATTAGTAACGTATCAAGCAGTTAAAAATGAGTGGTGGTCCACATATGTGCCGACCAAGCAAATGATATAATACAAGAGGCCCAATTTCACATGATGGTCAATTAAAATTCGAGTCCTCGACACTGTATTTCCGAACATGCGATCCCGTGGTTGTACGAAAAATTATTTTGTCGGACTGGTCCCAACGAATTCACGCACAAGGTACGTGACGGGCGATTTGCATTCATTTGATTTGGCCGGGCCAAGTGATTGAACTGTAAATGAGAGGACACCGGAAGCAACCGTGTCAATTAACTTGTGTCATTGCAAGGCAAAATTCCATTTATTTCGAGAAAGATAAACAAATTTAAAAATATATTCCTAAAAATAATCGCTCAATGTTATCTGAAATAATTATTCGATGACAAATGTTTTTATCATCGATAGTAATTTATGTTTATATTCATTTTTACAATCGATACAAGTGATCATTTTTAGAAAAATATTTTTAAAAAATTATTCATTTTTTACGAAATAAATGTAGCTTAAGTGTCATGGAAAATCATGGTTCTTACATTTGAATGTGTTGAGTAGTCAAAGCAATTTTCACAAACCGAATCCAATGTTGTCGAAGGGAGGCCAATTTTATCGCGGATTGAGTCGCTAAAGTATATGGACACCATTCGTTACCTTCAAATTAGGTTGTTTCGCTCCCTCAAATGTGGAGCCCATCACAAGGCCTATTTGGATTTTCCCAACGAATGAAATTATGCTATTTTCAGGGCCCAACATTCCAATCTTATCGAGGATTGGAACGAGGACATTTATTTGTATGGATTTTAACTTCCATGTTTTGTAAGAAGTATAACAAAAGTTTGAAAATGAATTAAAAGTTAGAGTAAGACAGAAAAAAGAAAAGAAAAAAAACATACTAAATGTGTCCACGTACATATATTTATATCCATTACAAAATATTAAATTCATGCCCAGATATACATCCCATGACAAAATGCATAATATCTATTTCGTCTGGAAATTATAAAACATGTCCCTCTCTCCAGCAAAAACTGTCCACTTATTCACAATTTCGCCATCTCACTTTTCAAAAATAGCCCCGCCCTGCGCTCTCGTCTCTTTCCTACCGTTGCAAATTCCTATCCGAGAACGCGAAACCACGGGAAGTCCGTACATCTTTCTCCGTGTGAGTACGCGCACTAAATGGAGAAGGAAGAAAATAAGAACTGCCCCCTTTGAGTTAGCGCGTTTCGACTTCGGCGAGATAAGACATGACGTATGTTCACCTTCTTTCTTTCACTTAAGAAAGACCGACAGGGATGGGGAACAGCCCATTAGTTGGACAATAGCGGGAGCAAATAGGAACCTTAGTCAACAAGATATGCAAAAGATGTGTTACCTCAACGAGAAGCATAATTAACATTTGGATTTGATTAATTCAGGGTTGCATGAAAAGCAAAATACGAGTTTTCCCATCTCATGTTATTAATTGTTTCGACGTAATTACGCATGTCTAGTGATGATTCAATTTCTTCATCAGTACACTTGGATCTTAATATAAATTCCAGATTGATGGAGTGAAAACTTTTATTTCTCCCTAAGATTGAAACAATAGCAATGACCAATGAAGGGAAAATTATTAAAACAGTTTTAAATCTATTGCAATTATTCTAATTTAGTCATAAATCTTTTTTTTGGCCAATTCAGTCATAAATATTTTGCAATTGTATTAATTCAATCAATTTGATCAATTTTGATTGGCTTGGCGCTGTTTGGTCGATGCTAATATGGATAATTTTCATTAATTTTTTTTTCTCTTTTCCTTCATCCTCCTTTGATTTTTTTTCCCATAGTGACCGGTGAGGCCTATGTTAGCCACATAGCATTGACGTGGATGTCAATAATTTGGCCAATGTCTTTTGATGTGAACAATTTTTAATAATATTTTTTATTTTTTTGAATTTTATTACTTTTTTTCATTTTCCTTTTCCTTTTCTTTTTTCTCTTCTTCCTCATTTGATTTTTCTCCCACAATGATTGGTGAGGCTAAGGAAAAATAAAATAAAATAAAATTTGAAAAAACTAAAATATAATTAAAGATTGTCTATATCAATGCTAATCAGTTAAAATTGCTTGGATATATTGAATTGACATAATTGCGAAAAATTTAAAATTGAATTGATCGGAAGAAAAAAACTTATGACTCAATTGATACAATTGTAGATTTGGTACTTTTTTTTTTTTTTTTTTTTTTTTTTTGGGGTACCTTTTAGTAATTCTCCCACTAATGAAAGTAGTGGAAAAAGTTGACCTAAGTACAATTAAAGATGTTCCCAATCAAATGACCAAAAAAGTACAAAAAAATTCCCTCGTGATTGCAACGCATTGACTTTATGCATTTTTGGTTTATCTTTTCCAATTAGCCCTCAGCAAACTTAGTGCTTGACACTTAAATTAAGTTCGCACGCGCTTATGATGTAACAATTCGTTTGGTAATTTTCTACTTTTGAGAAAATTAAGTTTTTTGAAGTGTTTCGGATCAAGCGATCCTATTGGACCACGAACTGTGATTCTTTTTTTTCCTTGGAAAACTGCCATGGGAAAAAAGTTTTGATATATTACTAGATAATTGACAATTTAAATAGTTTTCTTTACTTGTACTTGCCAAGGAGATCATTATTATCATGAAAAATCAGTATTTTGAGGATGTAATGGCTAATGACATTTACC
This sequence comes from Eucalyptus grandis, assembly GCF_016545825.1. Classification (NCBI taxonomy): domain Eukaryota; kingdom Viridiplantae; phylum Streptophyta; class Magnoliopsida; order Myrtales; family Myrtaceae; genus Eucalyptus; species Eucalyptus grandis. The sequence goes on from NC_052620.1 coordinate 26,543,497, forward strand.
ATGGGAGCTACCATTCTTAAAACGATTACTATGTGGCAATGTTGTTGAATGCCATTGATATCCGTCTCTTCAATCTCTAATTGTAGGGACTACCTCCACTCAACCTTTTTATTAGTGGGTTACAAATCAGACCACCATCTACATATAAACTTAATAAATGTGTTGCTGGATATGTTTGGCGAACGCCGGTCAAAAGACTGATTGGTAGAAATCACCTCCAATCATGGAGGGAACAAAAACATATTCGGGAGCTTATGCTTATGGAGTCATTTGATAATACCGAAAGGATTTTCATACGAAAAGTTGGTAAGGAATTGAGCAAAAATGTAAAACTGGTCATTATTTTATTTATACCTATGTGGGTCTATTTATAAGTCTCATTTGTAACATTGTCCATTTAAACGTTTACTACATTTTGTTGTGCAAACCCCGTTTAATGAACGATAAGATAATTACTTCTATATCGATTCAATAGTATTAGAGGTCACTTGACATCTTTGCAACATGTTATATTTGTTATGACAGATCTCATAATATATTTCAGTATCTCATAAATCAGGCAGGAACATAAGCGAAATTTGTATGAACAATGGCAAAAACATGAAAAGTAGCCGCAACAACATTATTGGACAACATAAGCCAACGGTCAACGGTCAACAGTCAACGGTCAACGCTATGGGCAGTACATTGAACAACGACTGTAAGTGTATTCCACTTCGCAAGTAGTAGCCCACCTGGGGGAGGAGAAATGAAGGGACCTCGCACCACTTCTTGTCTCCCGTGAGGAATCCCGGTCAACGCCCCCTTTCCCACCGTCTTTCCTCACAAAAGAAAAGAAGAGAATCTGAAAAGCAGCATTGATGGAAGAAAATATAAAGCTTGATTTACAAGTTTACTAAGATAAAACAATGGGATAACAAAATGGGGCTACAGTATTCAATGACCAGAGCATATTATATTATTTTATATGTGAATACGAGGAGTATCCAACTCCCCTTGTCCATAAAGTTTATCTGAATTTTATATGCAAGTTATCAATCTCGATTTGATAAATTAAGTTTAAAATTCAATTTTTTTAACTAATCAATTTCATCAATCTGTTGTCGTGTTGGAGCATTTTTTATTTATTTATTCGATTTTTGTCCAGAGGGACCAATCCTATCTCTGGTAATCAAGTCATATGATTCCTAATCTTTCTCTGTAAGTGTGATATGGGTGTTGCGTTCTTGGAGAACCAATCAGTCAGCCATCTTAGCGTAAGAATCAAAGTAGCAGCACCAGTTGCGGCTTCCACTAGTTGAGCAGGGGAACAGCCCGTTGTCCCCACACGCTAATACGCACACTTCATTATGCTTCCATCACTAATCTCCTTCACTTGCGCCAAATATATATAAAAACCCACATGCTCCCTGCGTTTTTCCTTGATTGTATTTGCTTTGAGCTCAATCTCAGACAGCTGAGTGTGGCAGCAATGACCTGTCCTTGGATGTTTGGCATTCTTGTGTACCATCTCCTTGTGCAATGTTGTGGTAATACCGGGGTTCTTGCCTCCAGCAATGTAAGTGAATCCTAATGAGTCCAGTTGTTGTTTGTGTGTATTTTGTGCTCACTTAGCGTTTGATGGAATTTCTTTGTGGTTTTATTTTGTGGGTTTTGCTCTAGGTTTACATTGTGTACATGGGTGCTCGCCAACACGATGAACCAGAGCTCGTTTCAGAGTCCCATCATGAGATTCTGTCAGGCTTTTTGGGAAGGTCTTGATTTTGTTAGTTTTCATTGATTGGACAGTATTTCAATTATATTGTCTCCTGCATTCTCATCTGTTAAAAGCTATGGTCGAATTGGGAAGGGAAAAATGCTCGTGTTGTGGTAAAAATGCATCACGTCTATTTTTTCTGTTTGTTAGTTAATATTAACTCGCCAAGATACATCATGCATGGGTGATGTTTTTAATTGACCTTCCCAGAATCTAGTTATTGGGTGACTGCAAATTGTGCTTGGAATAATCTGTCTGGTCAGCTGTGCAAAAGCCCATTTAAGTTTTGACACATCTATGTGCTTCTATGAAAATTTCAACATTCAAGCTGTTTTTGTAATTTCAATGTTGAGACTAATCCTTCAGTGCATTATATAATTTATACAATGAAACAAAATATGTTGCAGTCGCATCTGAAGAGTGCATATGTTTAATATCTTATAGTGAAGAAGCTGCCAAGGAGTCAACTTTGTACAGCTACAAGCATGGATTTTCAGGGTTTGCAGCAGTCTTAAATCATTCTCAAGCCAAGTTTATTGCAGGTGTCATAGATTTTGTTGCACTGTGAACTCTGTTTTTTTTTTCCTGTCTAGCTTGGACCTGCATTGAACTCTGCCATTCTGGTGTGATTGAGACTCTTGTGAAATGAATTGAATGCAGACCTTCCTGGAGTGGTTCGTGTGATTCCCAACAGAATTTTCAGTCTGCAAACCACTCGAAGCTGGGATTTTCTTCATGTAAACTCTCATATCCAGAACGGAATTCTTTCAAGGGGTCACTCTGGAGCAGGGTCTATCATTGGCGTGATGGACACAGGTTTGTGCTGAGATATGATTTAGTCGTCAAGAGTCTATGTGATGATGTCAACCTTGAGTCTGATTCTTTATTAGTCTTCCCTGTCTCTTTTCCATTGTTAATTTTCTTTTTTGTCCTCTCTTTTGGGTCGCAGGTATTTGGCCGGAATCTGAAAGCTTTAAAGATGATGGTATGGCAGATGCTCCAACTCGCTGGAAGGGGATATGTCAAGGAGGAGAAGGATTTAATGCATCCAACTGCAGTAGGTTGGACTACTTTATGTGCATTTATCATGGTGTAGCTATCTGATAAATTCATTGCTTTGTTTCCGTGATCACGAACTCATTAGCCTCAGCTGATAGACATGATGATAGAATGCATGTGGCGAGGCAATGATAGATGTAACCTATTATGAATCCTAACATGTCTGCGACTTCGATGGTCCGCGTGTTTCATAATGCTACAATGGTGTCATGTGAACTGTCGTTGAAGAAAATTCTGGGGGGAAAGGTATCACCAGGATCTACTAACAATCTTATTATGATCCTTTGGGCAGGAAGATCATCGGCGCACGTTGGTACATCAAAGGGTATGAAGCTGAATTTGGCAAGCTCAACCTGACCGAGGGAGTCGAATTCTTGTCTCCCCGAGATGCTGTTGGCCATGGCACACACACATCATCAACTGCTGCTGGATCATTGGTGGAAGATGCAAGTTTTGCTGGACTAGCTCAAGGACTGGCTAGAGGGGGTGCTCCTGCAGCTTGGCTGGCCGTCTATAAAATCTGTTGGTCCACTGGTGGATGCAGTTCAGCTGATCTTCTCGCAGCATTTGATGATGCAATTTCTGATGGTGTAGATGTTATTTCACTATCTCTTGGCGCACCTCCTCCACTCCCTAGTTATGTCGATGATACCTTGGCAATAGGTTCCTTCCATGCTGTAGCTAAAGGAATCACAGTGGTGTGCTCAGGTGGAAACTCAGGTCCTTACCCACAAACCGTCATAAATACTGCTCCGTGGATCATAACTGTCGCTGCCAGCACAATTGATAGAGCCTTTCCTACTGCAATCACAATGGGAAACAATCAGACTTTTGTGGTACTTTCCTCAGTCCATTCCTGTTCTATTCATAGTTTAAGTGCATCAGTATTGTCTCTGTGTAGGCTTTGGCATAATTGGAAAGAAAGTACCACCAAACTAGTTATCCAAAAGGGTAAGATGGTGGGGTTCAGCAGGGGAAAAATGATAAAGAAGAGGATGAATTCGATTTAGAAATATTTTAGATAGAATCCACGAAACGCATGATGGGTGTTCTAGTTTGATATGATTCAGAACTAGATATGTTTTGCTTTCTCATACAGGGTCAGGCTTTCTATACAAGGGGGCACAGGGACAGGTATTACCCTATCGTGTATGGAGAAGATATTGTATCTACGAACTCTGATGAAGATAGTGCAAGGTCAAACAACTATCCCGTCACAGTGTCTCTCTCGAGAAGCCGGCAACTTTTGGATTATAAAGTCCTTCTCATGTAGTATGAACAGACAATGAGATGTATATTTTATTTTTGCAGGAGTTGCGAGGTTGGATCACTAAATGCTACTTTAGCCAGAGGAAAAGTGGTTCTCTGCTTCCAATCTCGATCTCAGAGGTCAGCCGCTGTTGCCATAAGCACTGTCACTGCAGTTAAGGGCGCTGGATTGATCTTTGCACATTTTCCGTCAAAAGATGTTATTGGATCCTCGCGCATCCCTTGTGTCCAGGTGGATTTTACAATCGGAACTTCTTTGCTTACTTACATGGAGGCAACTCGGTAAGTTCTAATACACCAAGTACTTCATGAAGACTGGAGAATGACATCTTGTCAAAATGTATGAATGCAATCGCACTGATCATATATGTCGAACTACTCCCTGTTTTTCTCCACCCTGCACCACCTCACAAAGCGATGCCTCCCCTCAGCTATATTTCCGTCTTTGAACAAAAATATTTTTGGGACAATTGATTTCAGATGAATACAAGGGTAAACAAACAATTTTTTACGTGTATCCATAGGAAGGTGAGTCTCTAGCATTCCCATGTATTCCTCGGTTTATGATGATTCGATATTTATTTTAGTAGACCTATGACAGTTTTAGAAGAACCAAAATGCCGACCATCAATTAACTCACTTTAGTCATCATTCGGTGTGTGGCATGCAAGATTAAATTCAATGTCTTGCCTCAGCGTTTTTCTCTAACAGAAAGCCACTCATCAAGATTACATCTTCAAGAACTATCATCGGAAAACAGATATCCCCTGAAGTAGCCATCTTCTCCTCAAGAGGGCCTAGTTCTCTATCTCCCTCTGTGCTGAAGGTATATCTATCACACATTTTATTGTACTTTCTTTGTTACTAAGTGCATAACATTTGAAGAGATACGCAGCCTGACATTGCTGCTCCTGGGGTTAACATCCTCGCTTCATGGTCTCCTGCATCGTCTGAACTCGATCCCCCTCTCAACTTTAACATAGAATCGGGAACATCCATGGCTTGTCCACATATATCTGGCATCGTTGCGCTTCTTAAAGCAATCCATCCATCATGGACTCCTGCAATGATTAAATCTTCATTAGTCACAACAGGTATGTTCCTTTTCAGTTGCTTCAAATGAGAGAGTTTTAGAAGAGAGAGAGAGAGAGAGAGAAGGAGAGAAAGCGAGTCGTGTTGCTTCTCAAAAAGCTTTTTGGATACATTTCACAAGCATGTCTTTTTGAATGCACTGTTAATTCCCATTGCCAAAGAATGATTCAAGATTCTTTTAATTAGGAGACATGCCTATTTGCATCCAAGGCCAAATTCAGGTTTTCGAGAAGGGGAGAAAGATATTATGCAGAGTGCACTTGGTTGCTTGCTAATGTTGCTAATTTTCGCCACTCAGCCGTCTCTTTTCCTGTTGTAATGCAGCTTCCACAAAGGATCAATACAGCCAAAACATTGTTGCGGAGGGAGCAACTCACAAGCAAGCCGATGCATTTGACTACGGAGGTGGTCATGTTGATGCTAACCGGGCGGCAGATCCCGGTCTCGTCTATGATGCAGAAATATCAGATTATGTTTGTTTGCTCTGTTTCATGGGCTACAACAGCAGTGCCATTAGCACAATGACAGGGAAACCCACGCAGTGCAAAGAATCTAGCAATTGCCTTGTAAATCTAAACTTGCCTTCCATTGTCATTCCCAATCTGAAGCAACAGGTGACCGTATCAAGAATAGTTACGAATGTTGGTCCTGCAAATTCTACTTACACTGCTCGTGTCAAAGCACCGGTTGGCACCCATGTTAGAGTCAAGCCATCAATTTTGTCGTTCAATTCCTCCATGGGCAAGCTGAAGTTCAGAGTCATATTCAATTCGCTGCTGAGGGTTCAGGGAAGATACTCGTTTGGAAATCTGATTTGGGAGGATGGATTGCATAAAGTGCGGATTCCGTTGGTCGTCCAGACCATCATCGATGATTTCTATGCAGAAACTTGATGCACATGCCATATATGCAAGCAATGACCACAGTCCAGGGCATTTGTCAATTTGAACGTTGATCATTCATACGTCCAACGAAAGGGGTTAGAAACTCTCCACTATGCTATGGCGATCACTGGTTTCTGGCTCTCAGGTAGACCTCTGCAATATTCTATGAACAGTTTCCGGCAGAAAGGTTCATGCGCACAACGTTTGCTTTTTCTTTTTTCACTAAAAGAGGCAGCTCCGCTTTATAATGGGTCGAAGACAGTCATCAAATCCAGGCTTTCATTACCATTCTCATTCAAGTAAGAAAGTGACCATTAAAAATGGTCAGTATTACATTTGAATTCAAATGACATTATCTCAAAAGGCTTTCATCGAATGCCAATATGGACAAGTAACGGCTACTTACGGCTGTTATAGAACATATATCCCCTGAATTTAACGTCTTTACTCGAGAGCGCCTAGTTCTCTATCTCCCTCTGTTCTGAAGATATACATCTTTCACACCAGTTCATTTTGTCGTACTTTCTTTATTACTAAGTGCTTAACATCTGAAGACATGCGCAGCCTGACATTGCTGCTCCTGGGGTTAACATCCTCGTTTTATGGTCTCCCGTATCGTCTCGGCTGGACATATCCACCCCTTGCACTTCTAAGATCAATCCATCTATCATGGACTCCTGCTGTGACTATGTCATCATTGGTCACAACAGGTTCTTAACCCATGTTTCCTTTCGATTGCTTCAAATGAGAGAGAGAGAGAGAGAGAGAGAGTCGCATTTCTTCCTACAAAGTATTTTTGCATCCTCTTTCTGAATGCACTGTTAAATACGAATACCGAAATGTGGTTCATTATGCTTTTAGTCAGAAGTCATAACGAATCTATACGACGAGGCCAGATTTTCAAGTTTTCCAAGCAGGGGAGAGAGATATAACGCAGAATGCAGTTGGTTGCATCCTAATTTTGCTAAGCCTAAGTTTTGCCCTTCAACATCTCTCTCTGTTGCGATACAGCTTCCACAGAGGATCAACACAGCCGATTCATGTCAATACTGACGAAAACCCGCTGCTGAATACTTAATAAACATAACACAAAATGAAAAACAGGCATTAATGAAAGAAAGTAGAGGCGCACATACCTGAGAACTCTTGTTTTCAGATTTAAACTTTGAAAGTCAAATTCTTGAAGTATTTAACTGAAAAATAATTCAAGAATCTGAACTATCAAAGTTTAAGTCTTTCAAAGGTCATTACTTTAAGTAGAGAGAGAGAGAGAGAGATTTAACAATAATAAAAAAAAAAGATGTGCCTGCTGGAGAGAGAGTTAGGGGGTGGTTGGCGATGGCGTTTCTGCTGGAGAGGAAAATGTGTCTGAAGGGTATAACTAGACTAGAGAGAGTGAGAGCATTTGGAAGGTGAAGATGAGCGAAATTTCATGCAAATCAGTGGTTCACATACTGTTTTTCGGATGGACATCCGAGAGAGAGAGAGAGAGAGAGAGAGAGAGTGGGAGATGGTGCATCTGACAGTAGCGTGGGGGAGTGGGGCAGTTTGAGGGAAGGTTTTGAAATGGGGCGACCGACCAAAAAAAAATAAAAATGGGGCGACCGTAAAAGGTGGCATAAAAGGCACAAGAAGCTAGCTCATTTTCATGCAGAAATTAAGGGCACGTTTGGTAACGATTCTGTTCCCGAAAGTAGATTCTGATTAGAAATGATTTTTTTTTTTATTCTGTTCCCGAGAACTGATTTTTTCTGATTTTGAAATAGAATTGTGTTTGATACCGTGCTCATTAATTCTGTTCCAAATCAATTTCTTTTAATTTTTAAGTAATTTTTTTACTTTTTTTTTCTTTTTCTCATCTTCTTCTTCTTGATTAATTGTTAAAATGAGGTCTACCTATCTAGGACACGATCTTGGTACCAGTCCATAACGATCAAAGTCGAATCTTGAGCCTATTAATGAAGCAAATTCAGTGAAGCAACAACTGGTACAATAAAGAAGCGGCCAGAAGCTTCTCAAGCTCAGGCATTTACTTTTCTAGTTACATGAGAGCCGACAATCTTACCGGAGTGTCGCCGGGCCTCGGTGAGGCTCGCCTGGCCATCGGCGGGGCTGGGCGTCGCAAGGCTTGCCCAGTCTCAGCAAGGCTCGGCCTTGCCGATGGCTGGACTTGCCTCCAGCGAGCTCGTCGGACCTCACCCTGGTTTGGCGAGCCTCCAGGCGGGCAGTGGACGGCAGTTGCGAGATGGCCGAAGGAAAGAAAAAGAGTTCTTGGTTTTGACTCTCAAATTCGTTCCTAAAACAAAAATCAATTTTTTTTTTTTGTTCTTGATTCTCTTCTTAATCTGTTCCCGGGAACAAAAATTTTACCAAACGCGATTCTAAGCCCAAACTGATTATGGGAACAAAGAATGCGATTCTAGGCCAAAACTGATTCTGAGAACAAAGAATTAGAATTTGGCCCTGTTTAGATGGTTACCAAACAGTGCCTAATTATTTTTCTTTTCAAACGAAAGGTCCGAGTAGAAATGCGTCAACCTAGAATCACCGGCTACTGTTACAATATTTTTGATCATTAGTACAAGTAAGAAACATGGATGGTGCAAATTTTAATGAGTTCAGGTTATCACGAAGCCTTTTTCTGTCTCCATTGAAAGGTGTAAATCAGAGTCATTTCTCAGCTCGTGAAGTTGAATGGAAATTTTAAAAACAGAATCTCACACACGTTTTTTTTTCATTTTTTGGGTCAGACTCCCACTCACTCTTCAACCGCCACGATTTATGGTGACATAATATATCATTTATTTATGAAAAAGAACTCAAAACTACAGTGCCCTACAAGCTGGAATGGGTCTGTTTGTTTATGTTTCTTTTTTTGTTTTTAAACACTTTTTCTGTTTTTTTTTGTTCTGGGAACAAAAAGGAACAAACGCGTTTGGGTGCGTTTACGTTCCTTTTTTGTTCTTTTTGTTCCTGGAACAAAAAAATGTAAATAAGAAACACAAATTTTGTGTTTCTTATTTCGAAACAAATCTTAGAAACACTTTTGTATTTCTTCTTCTTTTTCTTCTTATTTTCTTCTTCTTATTTTCTTTCTTTTTTCTTTCGCCGGTTGCTCGGCCTCGGCCATGGCCGGCGACCGACCGACGAGGGCCGGCGGCCTCGCCCGGCCACGGCGAGGCTCGCCGGCCCCTGGCGAGGCCAACCTCGTGCCGGGCCGGGCGAGCTTGATCTCGCCCGAGATCCGGCGAGGCCGAGCTCGCCCGCCGGCCGGGCGAGGCTCGGCCTCGCCGGCCATTGCCAGTGACGCCGACCGCGGTGGCTCGGCGAGGCCGACCTCGGGGGCCGGGCGAGCTCGATCTCGCCCGATCCAGCGAGGCCGCCGGCCCTCGTCGGCCGGTGTCGTCGGCCATGGCCGAGGCCGGCAACCGGCCAAAAGAAAAAAAAGAAAAAAGAAAAAGAAAAAGAAAAAAAAAAAAAAAAAAAAAATAGAATAAAAATATTAAAAAATAAAAGAAATAAAAAAATTATACAAATTTACCAAACGTGTTTCTGTTTATTTTTTATTCCCGAACAAATTTACCAAACGCGTTTTTTTGTTCAAAAATTGTTCCTGGAACAAAAACATTTTTTTTATTTCGTTCCCCGGAACAATTTTTAAAAAGAAACACAAACAAACGCACCCAATGTGATCTACAACAATTCATCTTTTGACGATATGTTGCGTTGTTTGGTCGAGATGTGAAAATTTATTGGGGCTGCATGTTTTTGTTTCTCGGATCTGTTTAAAAACAAATTTTGTCTTTTTTATTCCCTAAAAAACAAAAAAAGAACAAAAATGAGAAACAAAAAAAAAAATTTCTTGTTCCGAAACGATTTTGAAGAAACGATTTTTGTTCCTTGTTTCTTCTTCTCTCTTCTCTTTTCTTCTTCTTTTCTCTTTGGCCGGTCGCCGGCCTCGGCCATGGCCGGCGACCGGCCATCGAGGGTCGGCGACTTCGCCGAAGCGTCCACCGCCCCGGCGAGGCCAAGTGTCGCCGCCCTTGGCAAGGCTCGGGCTCGCCTTGGCCGGGCAAGCTCGGGCTCGCCTAGATCCGGCGAGGCTCGGCCGCCGAGTCGTCCAGGGCGGCGACCTCGCCCGGAGTGTTGCCGGCCCCCCGGCGAGGCTCGACCTCGCCGGGGCCGGTGAGCCTCGCCGTGGGTCGGGCGAGGCCGCCGAAAAAGAAGAAAAAAAATAAAAAAGAAAGGAAAAAATGAAAAATAAAATAAAAATATTAAAAAATTAAAAGAAACAAAAAAAAAACATAAATTTATCAAACGTGTTTCTATTCATTTTTATTCCGGAACAAGTTTACCAAATGTTCCCGGAACAAGTTTACCAAATGCATCTTTTTGTTCAAAAATTATTCCTCGAAGCAGAAACATTTTTTTCTATTTCTGTTTTTTAGAAAGTTTTTGAACAAAAATCTTTCCAAACGCGCCAATTGAGTACTAGTGTCATCGAAAAAGGGAATTTTAGTTTTAGGGATGCCAAGTTCGGGACTCGTGCAGGCTATGGAGCGAGAGAAGTGGCAGGAGGTACGTGACAGGCATGTAGACTGTAGACTAGAGAAAGAGAGAGGGGTAAAGAAGGGAGGAACTGTCGTACCGTCTCCGGGACTGCACTGAGCGGAGCGGAAGCTTGAGAATCACGCCAAGATGGGAAAATTTTCTGTGAAAGAATCTGAAAGTGTTGAACAATGAATTGCACAGATAGGCCTAGTACCTCTTTCTTCTGCATCTTCTGTCGGCCATGCCTGTAAATAAAAGCTACCGCATGGGAGCCTACTCCCTTTGAAGAAAGAGAGCAGGTTGCAGTTACTCTCCTCAGTTCGAGAAAATACTGTGTACGTCTCACGCTCCAGCTTGGCAAATGACAAGGCAGCGAGAACGCGACACGTGTCAGTATGGTCCCACTCCATCAGGCAATGTCCATTTTTCAAATTTGTGCATCCTCTTTGTCTTCCCCCTCCATACGCGTTGAAACCCCCTCCCTAGGACACTCTCTCTCCTCTGTCTTCCGCATCTTCCGAGAAAAAGAAGCCCGCCCTCTTTTTTAATTTAAAAAAAAAACGCTCCTTCCTCTTGCTCTCAAGAGTCCCGCCGTTCGCCTCTCAAGCTCAGACCCGCAATTCCGATGCCTCCGCCATGTCGCCTCCGCCACCGCCACCACCTCCACCTCCAGGAACCACTTCCTCTCTCTCTCTCTCGCCCTAAAGCACCCCCGCCTGTCTCATCCCGAGCTCATATTCGCCTCCGCCAAGTCGCCTCTACCTCCGTGCTCCTTCTTAGTGTCCCTTTTGCCTTGCTTCCCAAGTTTGGAGGCAAAGCGTGAAGGAAAATGTCCAGACCATGCAAAGCACCGGCAAGAGGAAAACTACATGACTGAGTTGAGCGTTCTCCTTCCTGTGTTTTCATTATTTGATTTGCAATTGAGTGAAAACTACATACGAACGGGAAACAATTTCTCTGAAAATGAAAGACTTCTGGTAATCCAAAAATGTTCCATGCGCACGGAGTGGTTTTGTATGGTCCCATGACCATTATTTGATTTGTAAATTGAGAAAAGTTCCTCTTTTTCGCAGATTGGATGTTGCGAATCATGCTGTGGATTCGGCGTTTTTAAGATTTGTGTTTGCCTTGTTTCCAACGGGATCACAATTGTGTTAAAAAAATTATGGTCACGGAAACGCTGTTCTAGCAAGTGAACATGATGTTTGGTGATTTTACAGCAGAAGAAACTCAGGATACTGGATAAGAAGCCATGCTCTTGGCAGAGGACAGAACTAAACTGAACACACGATGGACAAGTAGTTAGATCCTGGCACCTTTCCAATATGCTCTTTGTCTATGCATCTTGTGGATGCTATGGTTAAAATTGAATGAAATACAATTCATGTGCTAGGAGCAGCCTCTACAAAGGATGAACACTCATTGTCGAGAAACCTGCCGATAAGTTGAATCTCGGCCTAAACCCAAAACATTTTGCTGCTTTTTTCTGCTGTTCCAGCTATCAGCCAGACCATGTAGCATACTAGGAATTCACTCATTAGTTCTACAGACCTCTCGATGAATTTTCAAATTATGAAACAAGATATTAAGACAAAAGCAAATGAGAAAAAAAGAAGAAAGAGGCTCAACCAACAGCTGCTTAAGATGTGATAATGCCATTAGCATCCAAGAAAACAACGCCGCAATACTTGAATATCAATTTTGACAGAGCCATAAAAGCCATACAACATCGCTAATTTCACATGCATGTCACTTATATACAAAACTAGTCTCAGCAAATTAGCAACCGTAATGATGCTTAAATCAAAAACTAAAGCACACAACTTCCCACTCTCAATAGTAAGTAAGCCGTGTGCCAAATAACATTAAACAAATTCCAACTACTACACTCAATTCAATTTTCCAAAGCATCCACAAATTCTCGAGACAAGAATTAGCTAATATACATTTGTAAATGCAAAAAGAAACATCACTAGCCATAGACTTATTGCATCTATGACACGTGCTCAAGGCAATTCTTCTAAGATGCCTTCTCTTACTATAGCTCTAACAAATAACATCATTAGTTATAGACTGATTGCGTCTATTCATATTAGTACTACTCCTGTTGGCACATGCTCTAAATCTTTCTCTATTTTCACTTATTAAAATAGTATATTGATAGATTCTCTCTTACGATGTTCTTGTTCATAATCAAATCTCGAATCCCATAACATAACAGTAGTACTTCAACTATGATAACATAATCAAAACATGTACCTCATCTTTAAAGTCAATTTCAACTAAACTCAATTGACTAAAAATTACATTGAATTCATTGATATGATTTATTATAGACGCTGCATCAAACATACCTCATTGATGGCAAAGGACTTCTTGTACATATCTGATGGGGCTTTCATCAAATTAGCGGTATTTTTTTCCTCCACAATGTTAAACTTGAAATTACGAGCTAACATTAACTAAATAACACCCATAACTCGTCTATTCAGCAAATCTCAATTAGCTTACTTCATCGTCTCTGGGCTCCAGCCAAACCTTGATAGAAACAATAATATATTACATCTTTTTACCTTGAAGAGAAGCCTTTCCATGAATAGGATCATTTGGAGACCATCAGAAAAGATAGGGGAGTTTGGGTACGTTGTCTTCGTAAATTTCTATGTAGGATTAAGCAGGCTTCTCGGCAATTGTATGGTTGATAAATAAATACGTGCATTTCCACCCAAAGTGCTAACTTTGTTTTGCTTGTCCCTAGACAAGGATAAGTGTAGTTTCGTTTGACAAAGATAATCTTCGATTTGTATCTTCCAGGAACCAAAATGGCTTCCCATCAAATCTGTCGATCTCCACTTTTCCTTCTTCTATTGCCATCAATTCACTTCAACTCCACCAAGCCTAGCTCTGATACCAATTGTTACGGAAAACAAGCGATTGAACAATAAAATAAACATAATAAAAAAAATAAATCAAACGTGAGATTTACGTGATTCGATCATAGTGACCTATGTTCACGAGGAGAGCATGCATTGAATTTCACTATTGATCAAGAGATACATGAGATTACATACTCGTGTCACTCAAATACTTTCTAGTGTTTTTTAAGCCCCAATTACACTCAATAACAAATCCAATGTTTAGATCCGAAATTTCTTGCGAAATAATCTCTTAACCTCATAAATGAATTATACACATAAATCTTACCACAAGATTTCATGGCTACAAATACTAATTCTTCTCGGATATAATTGCATGAACGAAAACCCACCAAGCACTCGCTAGAATAACAGCTCTTAAATGCTCATATCAACAACAAAGCAAAACCTTTTCTCCACGTCTTACCACATGCACATATAAAAATAATAAATATGTGCCCATGGTCTAAGTCAAAGTTCCAAGTCTACACCGACTGGGATTGCCACGATTTTGTTTCCTTTTCTAACATAGCTTTTATTTCTTGTAATCTACAAATTCACGGCTTTTATGAGTCTCAACAAACTCAAATAATGCAAAAGATAATTTCTGTGGATATCAAAACATAATCTAAAATCTTTTCTTGATCGCAATTTCAACACAAACACAATTTCCGCATCATGAATTGCTCAATTTCAGACGTCCATAAAATATCCAATTTAAAATATTCAAGGTTTTACATTGGGATCAAACTTGAAACATATTTTGACAAAATGTATACATAGTGTGGCTACTGTTCTCAGCCCCACCAGTTCGAGAAATATATGAATGAAGTAAGCAAATCTTCATTGGAAATATTTGTTTGCCACAACCTTTTCAAAGAAGATGATGTCAAGCCTTTTGACATTACTCAAGTTGAAGGTTACTAGAATCAGGATGTCCTGAAACATATGAATCCTAGTGATGCCGTTGAGATGCGCAATGGGCTCTCTAATATTCCGGGCCCTACTGTGTAATATTGTCTGCTTTGGGTCACCCGCCTGGCACAGACGAACCGCTATCCCAGCCACGGTCTTTTCCCTCACGGCTTTAAAACGCGTTACACAGATTAGAGGGACCAAAGCCTTATAAGTTAACCAAGACCTCCCTCCCTAGGCGATGTGGGACAAAAGATGAAGAGTGGCGATGTGGGACAAGAGAGGAGGTTATCACACTCTCCACCTCTTAACAGAACAATGTCCTCGCTGTGGCCAAGACAACATTATTGTTGTGGTCCCACACTTACACGCGGTCGGGAGTCAGCTCTGATACCACTTATAACATCCCGAGGCTCCTCTCCACCTCTTAACAGAACAATGTCCTCGTTGTGGCCAAGACAACATTATTGTTGTGGTCCCACACTCACACGCGGTCGGGAGTCGGCTCTGATATGGGCGTGTCTAGGGTTGGGCCAGGAGGGTCTGTCTCTTAATGCCTTCTTTTTTCTTCTCATCGGAGTTATTTCACAAAGACTTGCCATGGTAAGGAAGAATGGGGGAACAAGCACACTTGGAGAGCGCAGTACAACGAAGAGTTGTATGCTGCGTTCGAGAAGGATGAATCGCTCCCGAAAAGGAATCTATTGATTCTCTCCCAATTGGTTGGACCGTAGGTGCGATGATTTACTTCACGGGCGAGGTCTCTGGTTCAAGTCCAGGATGGCCCAGCTGCGCCAAGGAAAAGAAAAGAATAGAAGAAGCATCTGACTCCTTCATGCATGCTCCACTTGGCTCCCCACTTATAACATCCCGGAGCTCCACTGTGTAATATTGTCCGATTTGGGTCACCCGCCCTAGCGGGGACGAACCGCCATCCAAGCCACAGTCTTTTCGCTCACGGCTTTAAAACGCGTTATACAAATTAGAGGGACCAAAACCTTATAAGCTAACCAATACCTCCTTCCTTAGGCGATGTGGGACAATAGGCTTTGGTCTCTCTAATCTGTGTAAGGCGTTTTAAAACCATGAGGAAAAAGACCGTGGCTAGGATGGCGGTTCGTCCGCACCAGGGCGGGTGACCCAAAGCGCACAATATTACACAATGGGGCCCCGAGATGTTACAGGCTCCGAGCATCAAATTGTGATGAAATACCCTCCACATCATTTGATTGTAGGTTCTGAAGTCCAGGTGCTATCTCAAGACAGTGGCTTGAGGGGGTGTTGGTTCAGAGCTTCAATCATTAAGGCATCCAATGCCAAAGTTAAGTTTCGTTATCAGGACATTTTGGATACAGATGATGAAACAAAGAAGCTTGAGGTACACTCTCTTCTTTGTACCACTTACTGTGTTTTTTGGTTGAGATATTTTACATGCGGTGTTACAACTGTAATTATTTGCTAATTTCATGTTTTATTGGGTGGACATTACAGGAGTGGATTCCAGCATGTAGAGTGGCTGCTCCTGATGAATTTGGTCTCAAAATTCTCGGAAGGTCAATGATTCGGCCATCTGAACAGTCCAAAGAATGTGAAGTTCCAAAGGAGGTTGATGTTGGGACTGTCGTGGATGCTTGGTGGAATGATGGGTGGCGAGAGGGCATTGTGGTCCATACAGAATCTGAAGATAGACTCGGTGTCCATTTCCCAGGTTTGAAAGAGATTATACTTTCTTGAATTTTCTTCCTGTTGTACAGATTCTCGTATCATATTTTCGCTTTGCTTCTCCCCCTCTTGTTCCTAATATTCACTTATTGCCTTATGCAAGAGAAAAACGAGAATTAGTGTTTCCACTTGGGGACTTGAGACATCCCCGATAATGGTTAGAAAATAGATGGATTCATATACGGAAAGAGCAGATGTCGTCAATGCAAGTTCAAGATGACATGAGAAATATCAAGTATTTGCTTGAGCATTTGAAGGATGAACAAAAGAACGCTAATGAGATGGTACAGGGATTGAGGCATAATGTGCACCTGTTTAACGTCTTACTTGTTTGTGTACTATTTACTCTTTTATTAGGACAACTTCTCAAGAAAAAATAGATACTTTTGATAGCTTGAATCAAACAATTTGTATTTTTGGATTTGCGTTCAATATCTTCATCGCATTGCCGTTGGCCAAAGCCAGCTCAACTACTCTCTCTTGCGTTAAATGTTTCCAACATTCATATTCATGAAATTGTCGTCAACGAAGCAGTGGATCGAAAAGAGTAACAAATGGTTTGTCCGAGTACTTTTCTAGCTCTAATCCCTTAGACGAACAAACACTCCAAACAATCTATTATTTATAATTGCTAAAATAGAGTACACGTACTCAGCAATCAAGCTTCCCAAATACCACAAGAGACAAGGGAATTCTTACAAGCATAAAAAACAATGATTGTGTTGCTAAAAGTACATGTAATTACACACCAAAACCATCAATTTTTGTCAAATTAGGACTTCTTAACATATCATCCAATATATTCAACAAACTGCTCAATATAAAAATATATGCCTTCTTTATGGTCCTTCTACTATCAAGCTTTCCAAATAACACAAAAGATAGAAGAATTCTAACAAGCATAAGAAACGACCATGCTGCTATCTTATGCCTCGTGATGATTTTATATGATTGTCCATTGTCCTTCAGAATCATTCAATTTATTCAAATTCATCTTGATCCTGTACAAATGAATAAAATATATATTGAGAAAATGCATAATTTTCTAAACAATGGCCATGCATAAATATCATGTCAAATAATGTCACATCGACAAAAGTGAGACAACTTAGACCTGATTCATAATGTTTCATGGGATCTATTACGATACTCCAGAAACCATTATCAACAAGCACTTAAATAGTTTATTATAAATGAAACAACGCTGCAATCTTAAATGGCTTTCATAGTCCCTCATAGCATGAAGTATGATGATAGCAACTATATAAAAATAATGACCTCATTAATAGAATGTAACAAAATACTTCTATGGGACATTAAATTTCAGCCAAACATTAAATTAATATATTGATTAGTGAATAGGAAAAACCCATTCGTAATTCTTGGTGGCATAATGTATGCCAGTTGCATCTATATGAAAAACAAAATGATCAAATTAATAAAATGCAAATACAGATGTTGAACTTAGAGAGACATACCTCATTATAAAAATTAAGATTTACTACAAGACCATTCAAGGTTGCCAAGACAAAAATGCATTTTGAATTTGATTTGAATTTCTTGAATAATTCATTCTCACAAATGAGTCTCAACATGCGTTGCTTGGACGTTACTTGAACGTTGCTTGGACAGCCAGCTTTACATCACCAAATAAGAATTGTATTAATTGATATCATGTAGCATAAGTAGAAAAATAAACTAGACATATTAACTAGAACTCTATGTCAATCAACTAACCTTGATTTTCTACCAGCATCAAGTATTACTTTATTGGATTTTTTTCTTTTTTTTCCTCACTTGAGCTTGTAAGCATTCCATAACTTATTCCATTTCCTTTTCTTCAAAGGGATCCGAAGGGAATCTAATACTGACAAATCACACAAAGAAACTTCATTATCATCATTATCACTAGCACCATCTGTCGCAACCATACTTGAGTTATATCATGAAATTTCAATTACTATTGCATCCAAGTTCTTTGTTATTCTCATAGTATTTACATCTTGAGCTCCCAAACTCATCACTTCATAAGCATTTTGCATAATGTGGAAAATCTATTAAAGGTAGATGGACCTAGTAACATTTCATGAAATTCATCATCAATATACCTTTACTTTGCACTCTTAGTCCATATCTTTTGAAATATAAGATGGAACAACTGAAACCGATACGTTCTCATTCAATACATACATTTTTTATTCAAATAATTTACATTCATAAGAAACTAAAAATTCAACATGAGATAATATGTTCACCTTGAATCTCCTAACACTTGAGAGTGTATTCATAAACCAATCCATTGAAAACAATACTTGATTTCAATTTGTAAAAATTCTTCATAAAACCTTTTAAAAATAGCATGAGTATACTCAAAAGCAGCATGTGTTAATATCCCGTCATGCAAAATATGCAATTTGGGCTTCTCACAAGAATTATAATTAATAGTGGCGGACAAATTCTACAAGACAACACCCGAATATCACTAAATACAGCATCATCCACAACAAGTGTTGCACCACAACCATCTATCAACAACTCAGCCTTTTAACTTAGTCAGTCATCGGAATACGAAACACAATACGAAATACAGTAGTGGATAATATAACACGAAACAAACATCGTGAATAACTCTCCCATCAAAATATCTCATAACCCAAGTGCATCACCATTGATTTACTACCCAAACCAAAGTGGCATATGTATTCTAAATAGACAAAGTAGATGGCAAACATTAATAGAAGAAAGGTTAGAAATGCGGCCAGTGCATACCTTGTATCTTTGAATTAAAATTTGATAGTTCAGATTCTTGAATTTTTTCGATCTACAAGGCAGAGACAAAAGCAAGGTGGATAGAGTCAAAATCATTAAGATAGAATCATCCGTAGCCCCTCAATAGACACTAAAGATGAATCCTTGTTTTACTAAGTCCAAGATGGTCAAACTTAAATTTGTAAACTACATAAAAATGACAGTCACAAGAACAATGTAGAGGATCATCTACAACACACCATTTGACTCCACTTCTAGCTTTTGAATATGAAGGTTTTGCCTAATTTTAATCCCGTTATCAATCAAGCAGCATTCACATATCAGTCCATTCATCAAAGGAAAAATCTATAGAATGATTTTCAATTTTTTATCAACCAGCCAAACTACTTTATCTACTTGCTGCGTTTAGAATGAATAAACATCAGTTATCCCCATTCTTACCTTTCACCAAAAAAAAAAAAAAAAAAAAAAAAAAACAGCAGTTATCCCCTGGCCCCTACCTTACACCCTTAGTAGGGAAATGAGCAGACTGAAAAATGGATAAACGCGATGAAGAAAATCAATCTGATCATACGAGCATGACAAAGGCAGTCCCCAATTCCAAGGCGAGCATAAGTTACCATCTTGATGTTAGGTAGCTTTCAAGTTGAATTGCATTTTAATAAGCCAAATGCGTTGTTGACGTAGATCGGGTAAGAGACATCTTAAACTAACAGGAACAAGTGCTCTATTTGCCCTGTGAGCAGGTCATCGAGGTTGCAGGTTTAATGTTAGAAGCAATCCAAAATGTGACCCCCCCAATTGTTTGAAGGCTGTTGTATTCACATTGACCAATTAATACTAGAATAATGTATTAACTTAATACTATATATATATATATATACATATATATTTGAGCAAAGCAGTAAACCTTTGGGACAATGGCGTGATCACCGACTGATAGATTCAGCTCTACATCAGGTTCAGCTTGATATGGCTGCGTAACCTGCAGTTAATTAGATGTCTATTAGACTTTCATTCAATAAAAATGGTTTAGGGATATCGAGTAACGCCTCATACTGTCGTCTTTCGCGAACCTCTCCCAGAAAGTAACTCCTTCTATCGGCAGAACCATTTCGCGTATGTGATGCACAGACACCGTTGGCTTCTTCAAATGATGGAGATGTTTTTATACTCTGTGTTTCCAACACCATCTGTCGTTAAAGGAAAAGAATTAGAAATCGTCCTGAACTTAGGTCAATTAACACACCTAAGAATAAGGTAAAAGAGGTGAGATTTCCAGTTTGATTCTAACAACAAACACACATAAAAAGATCAGGTCCTTGGCAGATTCTACGGGCCTACGTAAACGAGAGTTTCAAAAAAGGACCCTGCATCTATGAGTTTATATAAATTCCGATTATGCGAAGCTAAAGAAATCAGAACAGCATGTGTTTTAGAAATTCTTAGAACCTGAAATTGTTGTAACAAAAAGTAGGTGCACAAAGAAGTAATTTTCCTGTCTTGACGTGCTTTCGAGAGGGAGAGAGAACCTGCTGCTGCTTGGCGATAGGTTCTCCGAGACCAGCGGCTTGCTTCCTAATCGCCTCCGTTCGCTTTCGAACGGCTCTCCGGTCTCTCTCACCTGGTGGAGCACTGGTTTTCACCGTTCAGCATTCTTCCCCGGAGAGAGAGAGAGAAAGGGAGAGAGATTTGCATTCTAATGAGAGTGTGTGGGCACTTTCGCTTTGGAAAGGATTGTTTAGGGTGCGAATGGTAACGTTTCTGTTCTTTTTTTGTTCCCTTAACGAAAAAAAAAAAAAGTATTTACTCCTAAAATAATTTTTAAATAAAAGAATGCGTTTGGTAACGTTTGGTCAGGAATAAAAAATGAAAACACGTTTGGTAAATTTTATTCTTTTTTTTGTTTCTTTTAATTTTTAAATATTTTTATTTTATTTTTCATTTTTCCTTTCTTATTTATTTTTTTTTTTTTCGGCCGGCCACCGCCTCCCGTGCGACCGGTCGACGGGGCCGGCACCCTCGCCCCCACGGCGAGGCTCGCCGCCCTCGGCTCGCCTTGGTTGGGCGAGCTCGGCCTCGCCCGACCATGGCGAGGCTCGGCTCGCCGGATCTGGCGAGCCCGAGCTCGCCCGCCCAAGGCGAGGCTTGGCGTCGCCGGCGCGGCGAGGCCGAGCCTCGCTTGGCCGGGCGAGCTCGGGCTCGCCTAGATCCGGCGAGCCCGAGCCTCGCCATGGCCGGGCGAGGCCGAGCCTCGACGCCGATCGCCGCCATGGTCGAGGCCTACGGCCTAGGTGAAAGAGAAAAGAAGAGAAGAAGCTTGCCGGAAATGTTTCTTCATTTTTGTTTTGGAACAAGAAACAACAAATTGTTGTTTCTTTTTTTCTGTTCTTATTTCGTTCTAGAAACAAAAAAATAAAAAAAAGAACAAATGCAACCAAACGCGTTTACGTTCCTTTTTGTTCCCGGGAACACTTTTCGTACAGAAGTGTGCCGGAAACACTTTTTTGGAGTGTTTCCATGCACGCCCTTAAAGTTTCGGTCCTTTCGTACTGCACCAATAAATCGAACCTGCTCATCCATTGGCCATGGAGGAACATGTCCACAGTGCCTGCAGTCCCTTCGTACTATGATGGAACATGTCATGAAGGAACATGTCAAGTTCCTATGAATAAAGCTTCAGTCCTTTCGTACCGCACCCATGAAGGAACATGTGCCTATGAATAAAGCTGCTCATCTATGCACCATGATGGAGCTTGCTCATCCATTGGCAATGAATTTCTCGTGAAGGAACACGGTCCCTTCGTACTGCGGCCTATAAATAAAGCTGCTCATCTATATCCACTAAGGGCCTGTTTATTTGCAACTTGTTTATCTTCTCAAGAATAAAAATTTATGTTCTTATCTATTACCACCGGCCGTTGCAGCGTGGATGGTAGATCATTTGTCCTCCACCGAAGAGGCCAAGGTTCGAAGCCTTTGCGAAGCAGGGAGGCAGGAGGCTGAAGCGCTATGTGGTGACTTTCTGTGTGGTGACTTAAGCATGGCGTTGGGGTGGTAGTTTCCCCGCTAACGACACTTGGGGGTTTACGTGGCTGCTGTCGGCCAAAGCAGTTCCTCTAGCATAAAAATATATATATATTTTTGTTCCTAGAACAAAAAAAAGCAAAACGCGTTTGTTTGCGTTTTTGTTCCAAAACTATTTTTTTGTTCCCGAAACACATTTGTTTCTTGTTTCAAACAAAATTTAGAAACACTTATTTTTCTTTTCTTCTTCTTTTTCTTTCTTTTTTTTTTTGGCCGGTCGCCGGCCTCGGCCATGGCCGGCGGCCGGCCATTGAGGGCTGGCGACCTCACCGGAGCGTCGCGGCCCCAGGCGAGGCCGACCTCATCCGGTGGCCGCGGCGCCGAGCCTCACCGGCCAACGCCCGGTCGGCGTCGCCAGGCCGTTGGGCGGCTCGGCCTCGCCAAATCTGGGCGAGGTCGCCGGCCAAAAGAAGAAAAAAAGGAAAAAGAAAAGAAAAAATGAAAAAAATAAGAAAGAAAATAGAAAAAATAAAATAAAAATATTAAAAAATTAAAAGAAATAAAAAAATTATACAAATTTATGAAACGTGTTTTACGTTCATTTTTATTCCCGAAACAAGTTTACCAAACGCGTTTTTTTTGTTCAAAAATTGTTCCCCGGAACAAAAACATTTTTTTTTTATTTCTGTTTCCTAAAACAATTTTTAAACAGAAACATTACCAAACGCACCCTAAATTTCTCGTAAAGGAACACGCATGCGTCCCTTTCGAGTCCTTCTCTCTCCATTATCCCGTCGAAGTTGATTTTTGTCTTCACCTTCAAAAGATTCGAAACGTTGCCGTGAGTTCCGTGAAAATAAAAAATTTGATTAGATTGATAATGTTGAAATCTTCAACTTTTGAAATTAACTGAAAGGGCCGCGACTTATTAAATTATTTGGCAAACATACGGACCTTAATTTTTCAAACACTATCAAAAATGAAAAAGAAGGAAAACCTTACGAATGACTAGGGCATGACATTATTCAATATAATCAAGAGTAAAAAAAAGTAATGTTTTACCAATTGTATTCATCTTATTAATTTTGACCTAAATTCATTAATATGGATGTCAATTTTGCCAATTGTATTCATCTGATTAATTTTAACCTGAATTCGCTAATATGGATGTCAATAATGTCCTGTAAGACCATAGATATTGATGTTTATATATAATTTTAATAATTTTAAATGATTTTTTTAGATTTTCTTTCTCTGTTTTCTTTGTTTTTATCCTATCAAATTTGGGAAAGGCCGACCGCCCCTCGTTGGACCCTTGGGGAGGATTGTGAAGCCCCTACTGGTTGCAAGCAAAAGACCAGCCTTTGCCGATTGAGGGCTTCGCAATCTTGGCCCGGTGGCTATTTGGGCAAGGTCATGCCTTGCCCATGGCTAGCCTCACTTGTGACAACAAGGGTTGGTCGACCCTTATCGGACTTAAATGAAAAAAAAAATGAATTAGAAGAAAAATATATAAATCAAATTTTTAAATAAAAAAGCATCTATATCAGAAATTTCCAATTAAAATTGGCCAGTAAACTCAATTATCAAAATAAAAAAATAAATTTGTATAATTAAAAAAAAAATTGACAAAAGTAACATAAATATAATATGTTTAAATTTTTATATTAATTTTTTCGCCAGAGGAATATATAAAAAGTTATCATGGTTCCTTGTTTGACATCACTCCAGGGATATAGCTCGTGCCACGAGTAATTAACATCCTCATTTCATGGTCAATTGGGAACATCCATGTCCTGTCCCCATGGACGCGGCGTTGTCGCGCTTCTTAAAGCTATCCATCCACCATGGGCTCCTGCCATGGTCAAGTCTTCATTAGTCACTTCAGGTTCTTCTTATCCTGTGTTTCCTTTCGGTTGCTTCAAACGAAAAAGTTTATAAAGGAA
Organism: Eucalyptus grandis; assembly: GCF_016545825.1. Classification (NCBI taxonomy): domain Eukaryota; kingdom Viridiplantae; phylum Streptophyta; class Magnoliopsida; order Myrtales; family Myrtaceae; genus Eucalyptus; species Eucalyptus grandis. The sequence goes on from NC_052620.1 coordinate 26,567,402, forward strand.
AAGGAGACGCGCGCATTGCTTCCCAAAAAGCATTTTAGATCCATTACAGGAACATCTATTTTTCTTTCCGAATGCATTGTTAAATACGAATATCATAGAATGATTCATGATGCTTATAACTAGGAGTCATACCGTATCTATATTCCTAAGCCAAATCCAAGTTTTCCAATAAGGGGAGAGAGATATTACGCAGAATTTACTCGGTTGCGTCATAATTTTTCTAAAAACCCAAGTTTCACCGCCCAGCGTCTCTCTCTGTTGTAATGCAGATTCCACGAAGGATCAATACAGCCAAAATAGTGTCACGAAGAGCTCCCCACAAGCAGGACAATGCCTCTCATTACAGAGGCGGCCATGTCAATGCTAACGGGCGGCGAGGCCCGGTCTGGTTTATCACGCAAAAATATCAGATTATATTTGTTTCTTTGTTTCTTGCGCCAACACAACAATGCCATTATCTCAAAGACAGGGATACCGCCAATGCAAGGAATCTAGCAATTCCGTCACAAACCTACCTTCCATTGTCATTCCCAATCTAAAGCAACGGTTGACCGTATCAAGACTAGTTTTACATGTCCATCCTGTAAATACTATCTACACTGCTCATGTCGAAGCAGCGATCGGCGCCTATGCTAGAGTCATCCATCAATTCCGTCCTTCAATCCCTCCATAACCAACCTGAAGTTCAGAGTCATTTTCAATTTGCTGCTGAGGGTTCAGGGAAGATAGTTCGGAAATCTGTTTGGGGAGGATGGATCACACGAAGGGCGTATACCGTTGGTTGTCTGTCCGGACCATCATTGACTATTTCTATTTTAAGAGGATGGGCTGTTAGAAGAAAAAAAAAAAAAAAAGAGCCATGGGCTGTTTTGCTTCATCGAGCCACTCCTCAGACATAGCGGGCCAGGCTGTCGATGGCAACTGGCAGAGTTGTTCCAAGGTTGGACAAGTGCTTGGGCCGGCTCAACTCGCAGCTGTGCCGGAGCGTGCTGTTCAGAGCTTCGGAAGCATCCGCGCGTTCGGCCCATTCGTCGAAGTTTGTTCGGAGTGGAGGTGAAGGGGAGATCTGGATCTTAAGCTTGCTTTGTGCTTCCCCAGGCCGAAAGCGAGCAAAATATGGCCGCAAGGAAGGCAGCACACGAAAGGAGTTCAGTGAATTGGAAATTAAACAGGGACTGACGACGAAGCCAAAGCCGTCGAAGGTGCGAGAACGAGAGTTTTGGAGCTTGTAGATTGGAATTTTGACGGGAATGGCGAAATTGAACAGAGAGCGGACAAAGAAGGCTTGCCCTGCTCTTTTGAATATAATTATAATACGGAAAAGGGCAGATCAGATTTTTCCGCTAGTTAATTTGGACAAAGCTGATTGAAGGACTCGATAGCACCGATTTGACAAATTTTAAAATTTAATTACATTTTATAAATATTTTAAAACTTAATTACATTCTCACAATAAGTTTTAATACTCCTAACATATTTACCCTCAAATTTTTTTAGCACCTAACTTAATTTAAAACATTGTCACGATCAAATTGAAACATGTTTCAATTATTGCATACTCTTTTACTGGGAGTTTTGACTATTGGTTGAGGGAGCCGTCAAGAGAAACAATAACCATGCTCGGAATATTTAGTGAAAAAGTCATTGAGGATTTCCTGTCCTTGTACACCAAATGATTTTCCTTGGATTTTTTTTTCCTACTAGAGTAAATATGACTAATGTCAACACGTTTAATAAATACACAAAATACATCAAGATTGAATTGGTATACGCTAAATTTCCCTGACAGAAAAAATACATTCAGAATCACATTATCATTAAGTGACTAATCTGGATTTGGTTCAAATTCCTAGCCAAAGGCCAATGGAAATGAGCTAGAAAGGATAGTAAGAGAACCATCTAATCCAAAAGCCAATGGAAATGAGCTAGAGAGAGTAGTAAGAGAACCATTTGTACACCGTTGCAAGACTTTGGGTCTGTACTCCGGAGCTGTGTGTCCCCCTCCCTGCACCATCCAAAAAGGAGAGGGAAAGGAAAACAATTATTACAATTTTAGATAATCATTTTCGAGATGTATATTAGTGGAAAAAAGGACAAAAGAAGAAATGGAGAGGAGTTCGGTCTTACTTTAATCGTTGTGAACATCAAATTGCACATGCCATTTTTCGAATAAAATATAAAGTATCTATCCACACAAATTTAAAAAATAAATTAATTAATATAACATTTGTCGACTCCTCAAGCACTTGCGATGCGGGTAAATGCATGCAAAAGGGAAATTAGTTACAAAATATTCGATGTGAAAGAAGATATGTGAAGATCTTCACAGAATAAATTTTAAAAATGGTGCAAAAGAGCCTAAAATACTTGGTTCACGCCTAAAATACTTTGTAACTTCAAATAAAATAAGAAACCTCAAAATGAGGACTACTACTACAAGAGATAATGTATGTTAAGGTCATTTTTTCCTTACTCATGTTGACCAATTTGCCATTTGAGGCTGTTGAGCAACGAAATGGGCATGACTTCTTTAGTTTGTTAAAATGCTTTAGTACATTGCGCTTTCTATGGCTGGCGGCTAGACTCCAGCTCTTGGACAAAGGCCAGTGACATGGATCGTTTGAGGCCATGAACCATCGGTTCCTAAATCAAAGGACCGGTTCGATCTGGTCCGGAAAAGCAAGAGGGAGAATCTGGAAAGGGGGAGAAAAGACAAGTTCGGACCCATCGATTCGGATTCTGACAGCCACTTCTCCGAGTGTTTGGCGAAGAGAGGTGAAACGCGGACTAGCAGATATACCCACTTTCTTGAAAATGTCAAATTTCCAAGAATTGGAGGACCCCAGTGTAGCACCCCGAACCCTTCGAAGGTCGCCACAAGCACCGATGTTACATCTTATTACCCTTTTGTTCTACACTTAGAAGAAGCGTCGCAATTCATAGATACATTTTTTTTTTTTTAAACAAAACGGTCCCAACGCAACTCACTAGCGGAAGCAAATTAAAACATCACCATCTCTCCCCCTACCAACCATGATACAAATACACACCACTAATTATCATGATTTTATAGACAAGCCACGACACTTTATTTACATATATTTTCAAGATGGGACTTCTTTTGGGTCGGTACATCAAATAGGAAAAACTAGGACTCAGCCATGTCCAGCCTAAAACCTCAAAAAAGAACCCTAGACCCTCTACCTCTCACGTGTACAACCCCATCATAAGTGTCGACTAACTATCCAAAAAGAAACAGCCCCTACTCGTCACGCACATGCCTCACACTCAGTCTGGCGCGTCAGGCGGCAGCGGCGGTGGCAGCATCCCTCTCATCACCCCATCGCGGCGAACGTGAACGGAGACAAACTCCTGGACAATCGGGCCCCCGACCGGGCTTATGTCGTACGAAACAAAACAAATAAGCACACATATGTATGTCGGTCCGGCACGAAGGACAAACAACTCCTCACACTCTACCTCGACGTCGGACAGTAACCCATAAAATGCACCCCGCGTGACGGCAGGAAGTGGCATACTGCTAATCTGAAATGTTGGTCTCCAAAAGGGGTGAGTACAACCATTCAGCAGATAAGGAATCCAATAACAACTCAATGCATCATGCAAATCATACATGCATTACAGGCGTTACTTACCTTGAAGCCATGCGCATACTATCATGCGTCATCATATCATATGTGTCATCATCATCATGGCATCATTATATCATACGTTTCATCATCATCATGACATCACTACATCACACATGTCATTATTGTCATGGCATCATTTTATCATACATGTCATCATCATCACGATATCACCACATCACACATGTCATTATTGTCATGGCATCATTATATCATACATGTCATCATCATCATGACATCATCACATTACACGTCATCGTGCCATATCATATATCATCATCATTATCATCATCATGTATATCATCATGCATGTCATACCATGGGTGATCATCATTATTTCACATCACATATTATTATCATCATCCTCATCATCATGCATATCATATATCATCATTATCATCATCATGCATATCATGCATGTCATGCCATGGGTGATCATCATTATTTCACATCACATATCATCATCATCATCATCATCATCCTCATCATCATGCATATCATATATCATCATCATTATCATCATCATGCATATCATGCATGTCATGCCATGGTTTAATTTCCACTTTCAGCTTTCAATTTGATCACCACATCATCCATTCCTCAAATCATCAATTTCATCATCCCCTCGGGCAAAGACCTCCGAGGCTTCCGCATTCGGCCATCCCGGCCACCAGCATCCGGCCCCCCACATTCTGGGCATCTCGCATCCCAACTGGCATCACGAGGCATTCCCTTCGGGCAGAAACCTCCGACAGGGCTTCTGACATTTACACTCCATGGCCGGGCATCCCGCACCCCAATCCTAGCATCACGAGGCATTCCCTTCAGGCAGAAACCTCCGACAGGGCTTCCGGCACCCCCACGTTCCGAGCATCCTGAATCTCCCAAGGCCATCCCAAGAATGCATCTCTATACATTCCGGGCATTATCCTCCACCACAACCACCTCCTCAATTATCATTATCCACATTTACCATTATTTTGATCTCAATTTAACATGGCATAGGGCGTGATATCAAACAAGTCATACTTGGCATAGGATTCACACATGCATCACAATTCAATGTCATACATACACCAATATCTTATCATACATGCTACATGGTGTAATCATTTATGAAATTTATGGCCAATAAAATAATCCATTTTTTTTTTAAATTTCAACTTTTGCCATTTTCATAAATATTAAATTTAATATCTATAAATTTCCAAAAATTATAAAAATTCAAGCAATCACTAAACAAACCAATAGGATGACAATTTCATGCAAAATTCATGGCCAAATTGAATTTTACACAATCTCACCATTTTCACAAAACATCCTATGATTCTCGGATGAAATCAGAACGCACGGTTTTCGAAGAAATTCAATTAAAATATCCATATGACCTCCAAAAATTATGAAATTTTACTGAGTTATAGCAAAGACATTTTCGTACAACTTTAATGAAGAACTCCAAGCCAGATTCTTTTTAGATTATTTTATACAGTCTCACGAAGCTTCTGGATCCATTACCGCATCGTCCAGTGTACACATCTCCGAAATATTGAGATTTCACCTACCTATTCTCTTTCGTTTTCTCTGAAATTTGGATATGTTATATATCAAGATGTCCTTTACAAGTTTCATGAGGAGATCTAGGTCAAATAACCAAAGTATAGTCATCATCTATGTCCATGAAGTCTCGGGTGTCTCGGAATACATCACCAGAATCATCGTCTTCAAGATCTAGTTGATTTACTAGGCTATACTTGTTCATTTCACTTCAAATTTTAAGTATGTTGTAGTTTAAGATATCCCCTACAACTTTTATGAAGAAATAAAAGTGAGATTCTCATCACAAACCAACATGCAACCACAAATCCAACCAAAGGTCAGTAAAATCTTTTCAGATCTGGGGTCTCCGTAGGATGAGACTTTAACCCCTCAAATCTCCATTATTTTCCACGAAATTTTAGTATGTTTTAGTACAAGATGTTAGCTACAACTTTTATGAAGAAATCGAAGCCAAAATCGGACTCTAAACACACATGCAAGCTCAAACAACATTCTGACTCACATGATCCGAGCAAGAACAGTCATGCGATTCAAGAATAAGCCAACCACACCTCGGTTTTTCTCACTTAAACACCCAAAAATTTAACATGCAAACAACATTCAAGCATGCAAGAGAAGCTAGAGGACTCCCACTTGCCTCTAGACTACACGAATCGGCGGCACACGGCGACGAGCACGGCGGTCGGACGGCGACAACTCCTCCTCGGCTCCTCCTCCCTCTCGGCCGCTCTCCCTCTCTCTCGCACAATCTCTCCCTCTCTCTCGCACAATCTCTCCCTCTCTCTCGCACAATCTCTCTCTCTCTCTCTCTCTCTCGGGCGAACCAGCCACTCTTCTCTCTCTCTTCCCTTTTATCCCCCCTAGAGCTCATCATTAGCAACCATGAGATTGCCTTTCAATTGGCCAATGCATGGCCTTCTTCTTGCCAATTGTCCTATTGCATGCATCATGGGCCTTGGAGTTGGGCTTGGGCTTGGGCCTTCCTCTTGGGCCTTCTTTTTGTGGCCGACGGCCACATCTCCTTGGGCCTAAATGGGCCGGCAACAACCCCCTTCCATGGGCTTCTATTGAGCCGACTATCTTGGCCCAATCCACTCTTGGGCTTAAGGCCCAATTAAATTTAAAATCCTAAATTTCACCTTTAAACACTTTCAATTCTTTTCTTTTTCTTTTATTTCACATGGCCAAAGTCTTGTGACATTTTGTTTATTGAAATTTAATTTATAAAGTGCATGGCCAAGCATAGATTATTATCATAATCTATCAAATTTAAATTTTCACAATCATATGCACACATCATCTATTCTAAAAAAAAGACTAATGGCTAAAGCATAAAATTTAGGAAATTTTATCACCTAATTAAAGACTTTAACACACCTTACGGCTTGTCATTGAATTTTGGGGTGCCACACCCAGGGTATCAAAGTAAATACAAATAGCCGAAAATCAATCATTAAAGGAAAAAGACGACCGAAAAATATAAGTCATTGTTTTGTCAATTTCACTTCTCTATTCTCCCGTCAAGATATATAATCTCATAACCCAAGTGCATCACCATTGATTTACTACCCAGGCCAAAGTGGCATATGTTTTCGAAATACATAGAGTACAAAATGATGGCAAACATTAATAGAAAAAAGGTTAGAAATGCAGCTAGTGCATACCTCGTATCTTTGAATTAAAATCTGATAGTTCAGATTCTTGAATTTTTTCGATCTACAAGGCAAAGACAAAGCAAGGTGTATAGAATTAGAATCATTAAGATAGAATCATCCATAGCCCCTCAATAGACACTGAAGATGAATCCTTGTTTTACTACTAAGTCCAAGATGGTCAAACTTAAATGAGTAAACTACATAAAAATGACAATGTAGAGGATCATCTAAAACACACCATTTGACTCCACCTCTAGCTTTTGAATATGAAAGCTTTGCCTAATTTTAATCCCGTTATCAATCAAGCAGCATTCACATATCAGTCCATTCATCAAAGGAAAAACCTATAGAATGATTTTCTTTATTTTATCAACCAGCCAAACTACTTTATCTACTTGCTGCTTTTAGAATGAATAAACATCAGTTATCCCCTGGCCCCTACCTTACACCCTTAGTAGGGAAATGAGCAGACTGAAAAATGGATAAACGTGATGAAGAAAATCAATCTGATCATACGAGCATGACAATGGCAGTCCCCAACTCCAAGGAGAGCATAAGTTACCATCTCGATGTTAAGTAGCTATCAAGTTGAATTGCATTTTAATAAGCCAAATGCGTTGTTGAAGTAGACTGGGTAAGAGATGTTGTGAAAACATTCCCTTATTAATTTTGATGATTGATAAAACTTTATTGACTTTGAAATTTGATTATAAAGAATTTTTCAGGAAAGAAAGTCTGATGATCACGATGAGAATTAAAGTCGTTGATAAAGCTTTCCTTTTCAAACATTCAATTTACTGGCTAAGAAGGAATATATTTTTGTGCAACGGCTAAATTGACTGGAAAACTTGCCAACTTTTCGGAATAACTTAAAAAGGAAGGTTTTCATCAGAAACCTTCAAAATTCCAATCTTTCCTAAATCTTCGACAACAAGTTACTCTTCATAAACATATACACTCGACTGTTGAAAACCCGACTTGTTGTATGGGCAGCAATTCTTACGGGAAGCTTCAACCTCGGCGATCCTCACACCACCAAATCTTCTCAACCAAATCAAAGACCAACGGGTGATTTGATCCTTTCGAAGACATGTCCGACAGTCAGCTTTACAATAAGGAATTTAGTTCGCTTTACGAGTACCGAGGCTCTTAATTCTCAAAGTCTGAAGGGTATTTGTGATCACTTTGCATTTGATTTAGTGAGCCAAATTGTATAATCTTTTAGAGGTTGAGAGTGTGTGAAAGAACTATACACATGAGCTTGAATGTCGGAGCTCAGAGCTTGTAACCTTTGATCGGTTCTCATCAGTGGATTTCAGCCAATTGTTTGTAGGGCAGGACGGTGAACGTAAGCTTGCAAAAGCTTAACTACTTTAATCTTGAGTGTGCAATTCTCTATCCCTTACATCTTTATTTTTTTCACAATAAAATTGTGCACTAGTAAGATCAAACCACTTCATTAGAAGTTGTCTTACTAGATCTCTAAATTAAATTTTTTGTTTTCCGCATAATCACCTCTTCACCCCCTCTAGGTGATAGTTTTGCCATAACAAGAGACATCTTAAGCTAACAGGAACAAGTGCTCTATTTGCCTTGTCAGCAGGTCATCGAGGTTGCAGGTTTAATGTTAGAAGCAATCCAAATGTGACCCCCACGATTGTTTGAAGGCTGTTGTATTCACATTGACCAATTAATACTAGGATAATGTATTAACTTAGTTATTTGAGCAAAGCAGTAAACCTTTGGGACAATGGCGTGATCACCGACTGATAGATTCAGCTCTACACCAGGTTCAGCTTGATATGGCTGCATAACCTGCAGTTAATTAGATGTCTATTAGACTTTCACTCAATAAAAATGGTTTAAGGATATCGAGTAACGCCTCATACTGTCGTCTTTCACGAACCTCTCCCAGAAAGTAACTCCTTCTATCGGCAGAACCATTTCGCGTATGTGATGCACAGACACCGTTGGCTTCTTCAAATGATGGAGATGTTTTTATACTCTGTGTTTCCAACACCATCTGTCGGTTAAAGGAAAAGAATTAGAAATCGTCCTGAACTTAGGTCAATTAACACACCTAAGAATAAGGTAAAAGAGGTGAGATTTCCAGTTTGATTCTAACAACAAACACACATAAAAAGATCAGGTCCTTGGCAGATTCTAAGGGCCTACGTAAACGAGAGTTTCAAAAAAGGACCCTGCATCTATGAGTTTATATAAATTCCGATTATGCGAAACTAAAGAAATCAGAACAGCATGTGTTTTAGAAATTCTTAGAACCTGAAATTGTTGTAACAAAAAGTAGGTGCACAAAGAAGTGATTTTCCTGTCTTGACGTGCTTTCGAGAGGGAGAGAGAACCTGCTGCTGCTTGGCGATAGGTTCTCCGAGACCAGCGGCTTGCTTCCTAATCGCCTCCGTTCGCTTTCGAACGGCTCTCCGGTCTCTCTCACCTGGTGGAGCACTGGTTTTCACCGTTCAGCATTCTTCCCCGGAGAGAGAGAGAGAGAGAGAGAGAGGGAGAGAGATTTGCATTCTAATGAGAACGTGTGTGGGCACATTCGCTTTGGAAAGGGTTGCTTAAAGCTTCGGTCCTTTCGTACTGCACCCAATAAATCGAACCTGCTCATCCATTGGCCATGGAGGAACATGTCAAGTTCCTATGAATAAAGCTTCAGTCCTTTCGTACCGCACCCGTGAAGGAACATGTCCCTATGAATAAAGCTGCTCATCTATGCACCATGATGGAGCTTGCTCATCCATTGGCAATGAATTTCTCGTGAAGGAACACGCATGCGTCCCTTTGAGGTCTTTCTCTCTCCATTATCCCGTCGAAGTTGATTTTTTGTCTTCACCTTCTGAATCAAAAGATTCGAAACGTTGCCGTGAGTTCCGTGAAAATAAAATTTTTGACTAGATTGATAATGTTAAAACCTTCAACTTTTGAAATTAAGCTGAAACGGCCGCAACTTATTAAATTATTTGGCAAACATACGGACCTTAATATTTCAAACACTATCAAAAATGAAAAAGAGGGAGAACCTTAGGAATGACTAGGGCATGACATTATTCAATATAATCAAGAGTAAAAAAAGTAATGTTTTACCAATTATATTTATCTGATTAATTTTGACCTAAATTCACTAATACGGATGTCAATTTTGTTAATTGTGTTCATCTGATCAATTTTAACTTGAATTCGCTAATACAGATGTCAATAATGCCATGTAAGACCATAGATGTTGACATTTATATATAATTTTAATATTTTTAAATGATTTTTTTAGATTTTTTTCTTTTCTTTGTTTTTATTCTATCAAATTTGGGAAGGGCCAGCCGCCCCTCGATGGCCCCTTGGGGAGGACCGTGAAGCCCCTACTAATTGCAAGCAAAGGACCAGCCCTTGCTGAGTGAGGGCTTCGCAATCTTGGCCCAGTGGCTATTCGGGCAAGGCACGGCCTTGCCCATGGCTAGCCTCACCTGTGACAACAAGGGTTGGTCGGCCCTTGCCGAACTTAAATAAAAAAAAAAAAGAAAAAAAAAAATGAATTAGAAGAAAAAATATATAAATCAATTTTATAAATAAAAAAACATCTACATCAGAAATTTCCATTTAAAATTGGCCAGTAAACTCAATTATCAAAATATAAAAAAATTAAATTAAATTTGTATAATTAAAAATTTTATGAACATAAATATAATATGTTTAAAATTTTTATATATATAAAAAGTCATCATGGTTCCTTGTTTGACATCACTCCAGTGATATAGCTCGTACCACGAGTAATTAACATCCTCATTTTCATGGTCAATTGGGAACATCCATGTCTTGTCCCCATGTGCCCGGCGTCATCGCGCTTCTTAAAGCTATCCATCCACCGTGGGCTCTTATCATGTGCCATGGTCAAGTCTTCATTAGTCACTTCAGGTTCTTCTTATCCTGTGTTTCCTTTCGGTTGCTTCAAACGAAAAAGATTATGAAGGAAAAGGAGACACACATTGCTTCCCAAAAAGCATTTTGGATCCATTACACGAACATCTATCTCTCTTTCCGAATGCACTGTTAAATACGAATATCATAGAATGATTCATGATGCTTATAACTAGGAGTCGTAGCGTATCTTTATTCCTAGGCCAAATCCAAGTTTTCCAATAAGGGGAGAGAGCTATTACGCAGCATTTACTCGGTCGCGTCCTAATTTTTCTAAAAGTCCAAGTTTCACCACCCAGCATCTCTCTCTGTCGTAATGCAGATTCCATGAAGGATCAATACAGCCAAAACAGTGTCGTGGAGAGCTCCTCACAAGCAGGACGATGCCTTTCATTGCGAAGGCGGCCAGGTCAATGCTAACCGGGCGGCGAGGCCCGGCCTGGTTTATCACGCAGAAATATCAGATTATATTTGTTTCTCTGTTTCTTGCGCCACCACAGCAGTGCCATTTTCTCAAGGATAGGGATACCGCCAATGCAAAGAATCTAGCAATTCCATCACAAACCTGCCTTCCGTTGTCATTTCCAATCTAAAGCAACGGTTGACCGTATCAAGACTAGTTTTACATGTCCGTCCTGTAAATACTATCTACACTGCTCATGTCAAAGCAGCGATCGGCACCTATGCTAGAGTCATCCATCGATTTCGTCATTCAATCCCTCCATAACCAACCTGAAGTTCAGAGTCATTTTCAATTTGCTGCTGAGGGTTCAGGGAAGATAGTTCGGAAATCTGTTTGGGGAGGATGGATCACAAGAAGGGCGTATACCATTGGTTGTCTGTCTGGACCATCATTGACTATTTCTATTTTAAGAGGATGGATCTGCATACCCCGATAGGAAGGTTCATCTGCAGAACGTTTTTTTTTTTTTTTTTGGTAAAGGTAATGATTCATCTGCAGAACGTTTTTGTTGTCTTTCTAGATAAAAGAGGATTTGATCCGTGCTCATACATGCATAAAAAAACCAAGATGGATGTGCTTCCTTTGCTACAAAGAGATCAAGGGAGTATGTCATCCAATTGTCCTGGACTTGATGACAGCACATCCATCTTGGTTTTCTTATGCACGCATGAGCACGGATCAAGTCCAGGGTTTCATTACCATTCTCAGGGGAGTCAAATGCGATTATAAAAAAAAGGAATACCGACATAATAAGTACATGAATTTCGTCCATTTTATGCATGAACACTTAGAACTTTTTTTTTTTTTTTTTTTTTGGATATAATCAAGCACTCTGACTTTTAAATTGACTTAATATGAGATTTTCCTTGGGAAAATTTTCATGCTATGCAAACCTTAGTATAACTTAAGCATAATAGTCAACATGATTTGCTCATTCAAAAAATATTATGCCATCTAGGTAACGAAGAAGAAAATAAAATAGTGACTGAGAATGCTACTATACCTCTATTGACATGACATTATCTCATGAAGTCACATCAAACGATAATGTGGGCAATTAACGGCTATTAGACGTCATTAGTGTCCAAATTACCAAATTAGAAAAGTCGAGTTTTTGAACAAAAGAAGATTTTGATTGATTGTCCAACAAATAAAAATTCATCTACTTACGTGCCATTTCAAAAAAAAAAAAAAAAAAAACTATGCAACGTTCGACATAGAAATCGGCACACTATCCTCGTTCCTGGCTTTATTTCTGGTCGAATGGTGACGTCAGGACATAAACTTGTAAGTAATTCTCTTTCATTTAGAACCATGGAACGCCTTGATTTGCGTATGAAACATCCTTCTACTCCTTCGAGCAGAGACTGCATCCCAACTAGAATCACAAACTATACAGTCTAACGATGTACAAATATTTTATTAAATTGCTGGAATAACAAAGAATCGTGACGTTGCAAATATTGATCAACTTTTTGCTGAGAACTACAATACAAATTTGAAAGCAACTCCTTGTAAAAATCCAAAGAAAATCATGACAATAACTCCAGCCAACCAGGAGTTGCCTTTTGGACATGTTGACCCGCTAAAATTGGATCTTTCCAAGTCCTTGGCATCCAAATTTGAGTGAACAATCACAAATGAAGTCTTGTTGGGGTTATAAATCCCCTACATCAAAATACGAAGAACAGCCAGACCAACAGCAGATATTGAAACAAGAGTACCAATACAGTATTTAATCACGTCATACTTTGCTGCTTCCAATTGGGCTCGCAAGGCATGAATTTCCTGCAAACAAGTTTCCAATTTTTAACCAGATTTCAAAGAGTCATGAGCTCCTGAAATGAAGATTTTGACCTTACCCGATCAAGTTTGTTTGTGAGATTGGTGGTTTCAGCATTTTGGTTGGCTAGTTCATCTCGTATCCGCCTGCAGTAAGTTTCACTCAATAGTGTGAGAAAAAGAAACAGGATGATGGTATGATCAATTAAAAACTTGTAATAAAAAGTTTCATTGATAAGGCTTTAGTATAAAACTTTTAACTCCTTACCCTCTCTCAAGATTTAAATCCAATCTTTGCCCAGCAGTAACTTTGTCTATCTCATACCTGATCAAAAGATCACATAAAAGAATTATAATCGACAAAACCAAATTCAACCCTCTCAATCCACAATTTTCAGAAGACATACTTCAATTCACTACGCGTCTTATCTATATCACCACGAAGTTTTTCAGTCTCACGTTGCAACAGAGTCAAATGATGTTCCTGCATTGTTAAAAAAGGTTGGTCATGGCAGATACCATATACTTCATAATAAGACGATTTACTTTTGATGAACATTAAAATATTCATGTGTTAAGTGATGCCAATCTAGATGATAATGAATGGATTTCTCTGATTGAAATATCCATTCTCTGATTGAAATATTTAAGAAAAAGACAAAAGTCAACAAATTTGAGTCCATGAGGGTTTATCAAATTCGACCAAAAGCATCTTAAATTGTAATGGAAAATAGATAGTATTGACATGTAGGAAATGAGAAGCACAATAGTTTCCAGTGAGATGGTAAATGCCAATACTTCTCTGATACAGTAACACTCATCCAGACCATGAAAGAATCAATAGAAGCAGAGCATTCGATAGACACTTAAACAACCAAAAGGCAAAAGTTATAGCCACCTGTACTAGACAAGCAATTGAAAACCACACAAACAACTGCATGCTTAACAACAAACACTTGCCCCAGCACATAGAAGAAAGAAACATGTGACAGAGCTTGTTCTTATGTAGCCTTCAAGTATGTATTTGGAATGTATAATTTTCAAAATTGCTACATTATTTTTTTTTTAACTTAAAAATCACGTTATAGACGAAAGTACATCACAAGCTTGCTTTACATATCATCAGTGATAACTTTGGTAAGTCTCAAGCTTATTTCATTAGGTGAAATGCATGAGCCAAAAGCCAAAGGGAAAGTTTCAACTTCGAGATTGTATTAGTTTACTCTTTAACTGGCTTTCAAAATCATGTAACAAGTTGCATTAAAATTGATAAGCCAGAACAAGATTATGGGGCAAAAAGCCCTCCCCAAACTGAACAGGGAACAGGGTCAACATCGAAGTACAAACATGTGTGCTCTGGACCCACGAGAATCCCTCTCAACAACATGACAAGCCAACAGAAAGGAAAAAAATATTTTTGCTCAAGAGCAGACAAAGGAATTTGGACATCCCACATGCTTCTTTCATTCCCCTTCCAAGCACAGACTTTAACCATAGAAATGAATACATTATGACCACCACTATCATAAATGCATTCATTCATTCTAAGAAATTGGAAATGTTGAGCATTTGACAAAATTTAAAACCATATTCACAAAGAATTGAAGTAAAACCAGAGTTTCTTAAATGCTAACCCGGTCATGTTTTTGGAATGGACAGAACTCAGATGGAATGTGAAAAAACACAAAGGTCTTCTAAGTTCGCTTATTTATAAGACTACGGAAAATCAGGCAATGAGTGGAGTTCTCTCCCCAGATTTTGTCCAAAATGAGATAAAAGTATCTGCAGGGATCCCATTCATTCCTAGATTGGGAGCGCAATTGCTAAAGCACAGGAGAATGAAGAGTAATGATTTCAGCAAGAGCACCTAGACGGTACCGCCACACATGAGTTTTCGATTTGTCTATGAGGGATATTAAGATAATATGCTGCTCTAGATAGGCATATCACAATGATACATACCTGCGAACTCTGTACTTCAGACTTGAACTTCGAAAGGTTCGATTCTTGAATAATTTCAGTCTACAAATCACAGACAGAGCGATTAGAGTCGAAACTCAACAGCAGCACGGCTCATTTTGACTCTCGCCCTGAAGTCAATCTACGCATTCAGACTGAGGAATTTTATCAAACAGTTGGCATGCAGGAAAACTATACAAAGTGAATTTTTCACCTTTTGCATTTCTACTTTCGACACGAAAGAATGGGCCACGTTCTCCAAACTATCATTCAAAACCTCTATGATCGCAGATGTTATCGCCTCAGCTTGCTTCGATGGCACGCCCTGTGCTTCCAAGCTCCTCACCTGAAAGTAAAAAATATATTAAAAAAATTAAACTAGCAATGAATATCTAAGGAGAAATGCTTTGTTATCTGATTCTGCCGAATTCTAAAGCAACCAATTTCTGCTCAAACATGAGATCTAAAGAACCCAATGAACCCACAAACATAAATTACCAGAGCCAACGTGTCGACGAGACAGGCGCGGGTCCCATTCGACTTCACGAGCTGAGAAAACTGTCTGCAATCAAATCTATGGACCGGCGAAGACGAAGGGCTCGACGTCGAATACGCGTTCAAAGCGCGGAAACTCGACAGGCTTCTCTCCGACTTGATCCCCAATTGAAGCGCGCGTCTCAACGCAGCCATAAAAGAAATGCTCCGAACAAAATTAAAAAAAAAAAAAAAAAAATCTTGGAGAGAAAAGTCTCGGAGGAAGAAGAGGGAAGAACGAATTAGAAAACTGCGAGCGGAATCGGAAGGCCCCCCCGGGCGACGACGCTAGAGACGCAGATCTCGCCCCATTCCGCGATGAAGACGAGATTCCCAACGTGTCGGACGAGGACGAGGACGAGGACGATGATTCCCTTTCTTTTGGGAGAAGCACGATGCGATTGGAAGACCTAACGAAAACCGAATTGAACACGAAGACGATTTTGTTAATTTGCGTGCACACTATTTCTACTTTTATTTTATTTTACGTTTTTTTTTTTTTTTTTTTTAAAGGGAGCAATTGCGTGTTCCCAAAGACTGGATTTTCCGCGCGAGCAAATTCGAGGATGGTACGCTTAGGGACACTCTGTTAGACCCGGTTATATCGTGCTTTTCATTTTGATTTAATATTTTTATATTTTCTTTTTCCATATTATTATTCTTAATCCACTGGCAATATCATTTCCCTTCAATTCAGAGACAGTGTCTCGTGTGAATCAAATAATGTTCTTCTTCTTTTTTTTTGGTAAAGGAATCAAATAATATTCTTCGATTCTGAATTTATACATGTTTTTTTTTTTTTTTGGTCAGTTGAATTTATACATGTTACTATCGCTTTTTAAAAGAAAAGGATAAATCCTTTAATGTACAGCAAATTATGAATCATATTATATATTCCGGATTTATTAATTTCATTTTCTTTCTACTGCTTGTGATGAATCAGTCAACAATGGAGGACGCACTTGAACAAGAACTTTAAAAGATCCCCGCGTCCAGTTGTATTTTATATATGACCCGAATCTTCCTTTATAAACATTATTACCAAGAAAGAACCAAACTCATAGAAAATTTCAATTTCCAGCTTAGTTATTGGAACTTGCTCCGTACGCATTGCCTACTAGCAATTTCCTTGCGTGCATCACAAATCTTGGATTCTGAATTATATTTTCTTGCCCATGAGAAAAAAAATTGCAGCCTTCCCACTTCAAGGGTTACAACAAAAACACCTAACTCAATCTCTCTCTGCTGTAACTACTTATTAACACCACTACTCAAAAGAAACCTCCAACATGCCAAATCCCCTATAGCCAAAACCAGAAACACTTCTGCTTTAAAAAGTGCCAACTATTTTAGACATACAGACAATAACAAATCTTTGGCAACTCGACACATATGCCCATCACCCCGATCGCCTCCCTTAAGATTATTTAACTCCCATATAAATTTCTAAAGTTCAAAAAAGATTCCAGACGAAAGATTCAATACATAACAGTTACTGCCAACGCAAAAAAGGTAGCCAAAATCGTCTGTCCGTAATAAAAGGGCACAAATACTACACGAAAAGTAAAAGCTCCAAATTCTCATAACAATGGCCGCCACATAAAATTGCCGAATCAACATCTCAAATCTAACAGGGGCCAAACACTGACGCAGATCGCCATCCATCAGTACCTTCTAGGGAAACGGTCCATGAACCTCCCTGATGGGCACTCATATGCCATGTGCCCCCGTCCTCCACAGTTGCGGCAGATTGTAAAAGTTCCCACGCACTCGTTGCTCATATGACCCACCTGCTGACAGTTCCTACACACGACATCCCTGAAACCGCCACCGCCACCGCCGCCACCGCCGCCACCGCCGCTGCGCCCAACACCACCACCTCGCTCTCCCATGACATTGCCTTTAGGACACTGCCTAGCCACGTGCCCAGATATGTTGCACATATTGCAGACTGGCTCATTCGGGCAATCACGTGCCAGGTGGCCAGTTTTCCTACAGTTGTTGCATGCCTTCTCATTCGTACAGTCAGCTGCAATGTGCCCTTGCTTGTAGCAGTTGTTGCATAGCCTCAAGTCACCAGGAGGAGCGCTGCATTCTCTAGCAATATGTCCGGCCTTACCACATGTATGGCAGATGCTTTCATTCGGACAGTTGCTGGCCGTGTGGCCAGGTTCACGGCAGTTCCAACATAATGATTTGGTGGTGCATTCTGAAGCAATGTGCCTGGCAAGCCATTGGGCATTAAGTAAACAAAATGGAAGTACATTAGGAGCACTACAAACCCCATCCATCCACTTAAAAAAGGGTGGTGCCTAGTTGAATAAGGACAGTGCATCATCACTCTATAGCAAAAGCTCGACAACCCAACCCATATTTGCTGACGCGATGATGGTAACAAAAAATAACAGAAAATCCCATACATCAGACTTTTACATGACATCACTTCAGTTTTACTAAACAGTTCGCCAAAATTCCAAATCATTATACTTCTTCAGGCTAGAGAGGAAGAACAATAAATGAACTCTATGCTATTGCTATTGTTTTCAATGCTTGTCTTTTTTTATTCTGTACAGAGGGTATTAAAGATTAACTGGTTTCCTCAAGTAATTAGACTTGGTACAAGGGCTTATCACTCCTTGGATTAGCACAGAGTAGTGAATTCATTGTTTACTAGGCATAAAAAAGACTGGATTTCATATTTTATAGAAGGAGGACCAAAGATAATTGGAGTTTCAAATCTGGGGAAAAAGCCACCCGACAACTACTTACTGAACTATATCCTTAAGAAGAATCGGGCTTGTAACATATCATTCCACAACATGCAGATCCTTATTGAGTTGAAGATTTCAAAATCCATTCCAGGCTGTACGAAATGTACCAGAAAGTGGAGCAAGATCTACATGTCAACTTTTTCCACTGAATATTCTGCAGCAAAACCCCAGCTAATGTTTTATTCAGAAAAAAACTCCATTGCCAGTGCAATATGCTTACTCTGGTAGTCTATCCTTATCAAGTTTCAACAAAATACACGCATCCTATATGCACCCTGCACCCGATACAAATCACAGTGATTACTCAAGAAAAGAGTTACTCACCCTGGGAGACCGCAATTGTGACAAATTGCCACATTGGGACAGTCTCTAGCAAAATGCCCAGGACGTTTGCAATTTTTGCACAGATCTCGGCTGGAAAAAGTCAAAAAAACGCTGATCAATCAGAATCAAGGACAGAAAAGTATTCATATTCAATTAATCTTGTAATAATTCAATCACCTGAATTTTGGGCCAGAGAAGACAGAATTCTAAAAAAGCATATTGATACAAATCCAACACAGCAACTAGATAATCTAAAGTATATCATGTCCCCCTTTCATAAGTCAACCAGCAGATCCCAACCCTTGTTAGGGTTCCTTCCCTAGACTCTAATTGAGAAGGATGTAGCAAAAGCAAAAGAAAAGTAGCAAATCCCACATACTCATCCAGCAACATTCTACATATGTTACATCCTAGTGCAATAAACAGTAACTTCATACAGCTAGGACATCAGATATCCCGATCTCTCTCTCTCTCTCTCTCTCTCTCTCTCTCTCTCTCACACACACACACACACACACACACATACACACACACACAAGCAAAGGAGAAAAGGGTGGATGCTAAAGCAGAGAAAATCATCTCATTATCTTTCAACAACCAAATAAAAATTACCACCCAAGCAAACCTCATTAAAACCAATATACATTAAAAAAAAAGTACATCTTCCTTTTTTCTTTGGATGAAGTCTATTAAGGTTCATTAAATATATTAATCATACTTCACGGTTCCATAGATTTAAGCCAAAATGAAATGATTTGCTCCCTGCTCCACAGAGGAATAAGATCGAATCCGAAAACAGGAGAGTAGCCAATGTCAAAACACCTGAAACCACGACGAGTGTCTCTCCTGTAAGGCGCATCACGATATGAAATGCGCTCAGAACGCATCTTTCGATCAATTGGGCTCCTGGACCTGCTCCTGCTAGGGCTCCTGCTCATTGAAGTCATTCTCAAAACTCCTGTTACCAATATTCACCACCACTAGTCCGCACTAGCTGCCACCAAGACCAACACAGCTCCAACCTGCTCCCTGTCCACATCACAATATCACACCAGATATCATAACCGTCAGTCCAACCACACCTCCATCCTTCCCCTTCATAAACGGAACAGACCACATTCCTAACATCAAAATCTCAACAAGAAATCCGTCTAATACAATTGCATCGCCACGAACTCAGAAGCAAAAGGTAGCAATTCTTTTCCACAGCTCAGCCAGATCCTTCATTATGCCACACCCATATCCATTGCAAGGAAAGTGCCCAAGGATTACATAGACATATGCAACTTGAACTTGTACTCCAGCTCATGTATATCTTCCCTTTACGCAATGGACTTGTTCAGAATGTTTTAGAGAGCAAGAGGGAAAATTAAAAGCCATCATGAGCTTGACATCACCACGGGGATTTAGCTCATGATGCTGCAAGTAATTAGTAAGATAGTCGAAGAACCTGACTAAATTCAGAACTGTTGGACCATACTTCATGGGAAAAAGAAAGCAAGCCTTTTCTCCACTATATTGGGATTTAAACAATAATGAGGTCCCATTATGCTCTCCTCAAGCTACAATTCAATTCAGACGAGGGCAATTTGCCCTACTGAAGCTCCAACCTTCATTATACACATTTGCCATATTAACTCAAAACTTTGGAGATTTTATGCTAATCAAGGAGTCGACTCGAGGACCATTACATCTCTCCCTCATGAAAGAAAGAGATAATCATATCTTCCTGGTTGGATTACGTTTTGATAGTTCAGTTTATATGCTTGTTTAGTAATAATAAGTAAAATGATTAAATCTCTAGGTGTAAAAACACAAGAAGCCACTCTTCCATCCATGCTCCAGCATGTTTAACATTGCATTCCCTTCATCGGAATCAACTTGTCAAAACCCTTCCGCCAATCCACGTCAAACCCTTACAGATATCACCTCATTGCACCCTCTTCGTCCCACCTCTTCTTCACGTCATATATCAGCGGTAGCCCATCGCGGTTTTCGAGCAGAACAACAAACACAGCAAGACCAGGAAAAAAAACAAAGAAGGGGACGGATCATGCGACACACACAAGACAATCCGTGCAAAAGAAGAAGAAGGGTGTCCAAAAGATGCATCCAAAGAGAAAATCGCCAAATGCTTGACAAGAACAGGCAAACATACGCCGCCACCGCGAATCAATTCAACTGATTAATGCCAGCGAATCCAACGTACACCGAAGCCTTCAACCCAGAAGAGCTCGATTTCGCGACATAATCTCGCAGCAAGCGTGCCCAGATACCCACATACGACGCGACGAGAGCATGAACGAAAACCCTAACGCCATAACAAAGCACCCATGAAAAGAAAAAGGGAAATCAGCGTCGGGCGTACCTCCGTCTGGTTCGAATTCAATCAGCAAAAGCTGAGATGGCGACGAGGAGGTTGATGGGCGTGGGTTATGCGTGAAGCGATTGGCTAGAAGCGAGGACGAGATTCGGTCAGGACCTTGAGAGGGAAGCCATGGGAGGGTATCTGTAAGAGTCACCGGTGCAACTGTTTGAGGGTTTATGCCCAAGCCCAACAAGTCATTTGGGCCTTAGTCCATTCGACTTTCAATGTGGGCCGTCTCATCAAAATATAAAACTTGCAATCTGGACCGAAGTATTAGGGGAAAAACTCAATAATATTGATGTGATCTATAGAGTTCTAATTTTTTCAATGTGATCCGTAAACTTTAACCTAATGTATTATATGATCTTTAAATTTGTTTAATGTGGTTTCTAGACTTTTGATGATATTTAATTTAGTCCTTGAAATATATGAAAATGTTCAATGTTCTTTCAAAGACTAAATAAACATTACAAATTGAAAGTTTAAAAATTATATTGCACAGTAAAATAAAGTTTATGGACCATATTGAAAAAATTAAAGATTCTGAGATTATATTATATATTAGGTTAAATTTACGAATCATTTGTTTCATTTCTTTCGTAAAAACTAATATCTCCATATTGGTGCTTTTTTTTTTTTTTTTTTTGGGCAAATCTTCATATCAGTGTTTGAAAAATAGGAAAAGTGGGGGGCTTATTTTAAAGGTTATTTAACCACCCAAATGATTGATTTGGTGGTAAGAGGTCACCAATTTCAACAATGTCACGTGTTTGATTCCATTTTACGAGTGAAACTCTACATGGCTCGCACTCCAATTCCAAGCGCCAACAATACCTAGTAATGGAGAGACTTCACAATTGACAACGTCTCGGTGGGGCTGCCACGGCATGTTCACCAATCTCAAAACCTTGGGAGGTACTACGTATTTGTGGTGAAATCCAAACATTCCAAAGGACCATAAAAGTGATTTTTATTTGTTTAATTTTCTCATTTTTTCCAATATTTATCTTTGACTAAACAAATAAAAATTTGGAAAACTTATCCTATGACGGTTTGAATTACTTCGAAAGAATCCCAAATCTTATGATTTTGACATCAAATATATATTATGGACATTTTAGTAAATAATTTTTTTGAAAGAAATCAATAAATACACTTTTGTAGGCTTAAGTATTATTTTCATAATTTTCGATACACACGGTCCTATTGATCTTGTAAAAATATACTTTCTCGTGAGGCTGATTAGCAACATAACTCTTCTCCTTGAGATTATTCTAAGTGAGATTTAGGGCCTGCATGTTTTTGTTCTTTATTTCTGTTCTTGAACACTTTTTTGTTTTTGTTCCCGAACAAAATAGGAACAAAAAAAGAAACAAAAATTTTGTTTCGGCCTTGAGAAACACTTCTTGGACGCCCGAAAGGAACAAAAACGCTTCTCTTCTCTCTCTTTTTTCTTTTCTTCTTTTTTCTTTGGCCGGTCACCGGCCTTGGCCATGGTCGGCGACCGGCCGTCGAGGGCCGGCGACGCCCTCGAGGGTCTGCGACCTCGCCGGCGACGCGAGCCTCGCCTTGGCTGGGCGAGCTCGGGCTCGCCAAAGGCCGTGACCGGCCGAAAAAATAAAAAATAAAAAAAGAAAGGAAAAAATGAAAAATAAAATAAAAATGTTTAAAAAATTAAAAGAAATAAAAAAGAATAAAATTTACCAAAAGTGTTTCTATTTATTTTTATTCCCGGAACAAACGTTACCAAACGCGTTCTTTTGTTAAAAAATTGTTCCCCGGAATAGAAACACTTTTTTTTGTTTTTATTCCCTAGAACAAAAAAGAACGTTACCATTTGCACCCTTAAGTGATTTGAACACGTGATATGTAACATTAAACATTATTAAATGCTTAATCACTCAAGTTGACCCGAAAAAGATGAGCTATTGAAAATTACATGTTCTTTGATTTGATTAGTTAATATGATAATAAAAAATTAAGAAGAATCCCAAATCTTATGATTTTAACATAAAATATATATTATGGACATTTTAGTAAATGATTTTCTCTTAAAGAAATCAATAAATACACTTTTGTAGGCTTAAATATTATTTTCATAATTTATGATGCACATGATCCTATTAATCTTGTAAAAAAAATGCTTTTTCATAAGGATGATTAGCAACATAACTATTTTATTTAAGATTATTCTTAGTAAGATGTCGTGATTTGAACATTCTTAGTAAGATGTCGTGATTTGAACATGTGATATATAGCATTAAACATTATGAAATACTTAATCACTCACTCAGTTGACTCGAGAAAGACATATTATTGAAAATTGAAAATTCTTCTATTCGATCGGTTAATACAAGAATAAAAAATTAAAAAGAAAACTATCTCTCGACTACCAAATTCTCCGAGTTGTCAAATAATGGCAGCGTCACGCGTCCCAACGTAACCTGTGTTCCCGATCATGATAGCCTTTCAGGACCATGCGTAGGCCGCCACCCTCCTAGTCCCACCTAACCTAACTGTAGTTAACAGAAACAGTTAAAACAGTTGGGAAAAGGCGCCACCCCCACCCCCCCCAAAATGCAATTGTCCTCCCCGTCGCATTCTTGCAACTGAGGCAATGGCAGATTCTATCTTCACATGGATAAGCCACCTAAAGTTCATCACGATGGGACTGGCCACGGAGTCACTCGCAATTGCAACTTGCAAGAAGATAGAATATTTTCCTTTTTTTGCGGCATGCAGAGGGATAAGGCTTGCAAAGATTACCATAATGCGCATCATGAACTTCACAGGGCAGGTCCTATTTCGAGTAACATTTCTCCTACATAGACACGAAAGGATTACTCCTAACGCAAATTAACCAAATTTGCCATGTAGAGGCTATCAAGAATGCTGCCCCATTTTAGAAGGAAGGCGTCCAATTCTTGATTTTTTAAACAACGTGAAAATAGGGATGACCCGAACTAGCAGAAAAACATGCCTGTTGTCCAGAAAACAAGGTGGATTATTACTTCATTTTATTTTATTTTTGCTAAAGTGGACAACTAGATAGAGTTGTATTCACAAAATAGGTAGATGTCTAAACTCTATTTGGATCAGGACTAATAACTAGAGACACTAAAACTACTCAGTTAATTTGAAATTCACATCAATTACACTCTCTCTCTTCTTTTTGACAAAAAGAACACATTTTATCACGAGATTACGAAAACGACCGACACGAA
Source organism: Eucalyptus grandis (assembly GCF_016545825.1). NCBI lineage: Eukaryota > Viridiplantae > Streptophyta > Magnoliopsida > Myrtales > Myrtaceae > Eucalyptus > Eucalyptus grandis. The sequence goes on from NC_052620.1 coordinate 26,591,622, forward strand.
AATAATATCAGTACAGGAATTGACTAATCGATCCCCCAAATCTTTTGTTCCTCGTGCACACACTTCAACTCAACCATGGGCACTTAGAATGCACCTGATCCAGTTCACTTCCACTGGTTCATCCAACGGAAGCAAGTTGATGACAACACCGAAGGAAAGGAGGTTGGGGGCTCTTTAAGCTATCTTGGGACTGGAGGGAAGAATACTCCTTTTTCCTCCTTTAATATACTTATCTTCTCAGCGTGCACGACAATAGATGTGTCCACAGTCTCGGTGTAATCTTTTTATCTTTTTGAAGGAAGAAAAGAATGGAGGCTTGCTTCGCTTTATGTCCCGCTGTCTGATTTTATTCGCGCCAGTGTACTGTGTCCTTGCTTCTTAGCTCGTGATGCTTCAACAGTGTAGAAGACTCTTTGTTTCTTTGAGCGCAATTCAGTCATTATCAAGGCATTCTTAAGATCGCTCGAGAAGATGGACTCGTCACATGCGATGGCATGTTTCTCGAGTGCAGTCGAGTCTCCTATCTCCACCAGTTAATTTCTCACATGCCCAACTTCCAATATTTTAGCAAATTGAACGCAATATGGAATGCATATGTCAAAATATGGTTAAAACTTCAATGCGATTTCATTATTTGGTTTACGTGATCTGTGAAAGATTCCTAATGAGCAGAATGAACAACCTTTATATAATAAGATTTGCAATTAGTGCGTTCAACATTTCATAACATCCATATGTGTTTCTCTTCTGATTACCATAAAACTCCATTAATGGCTTTCTTTCTAGGTAAGTGGCTTGCCCTATGTATCTGGGGCATTCGCAGCGGTTTCCAGACGCTTTGCTTTGTCACTCGCGCATGCTATATTCAAACCCGGAAAAAAGAAAGAAATATAGATAAATGATCCCCGCGACACTTGCTAGACTTATTAACTAAATTAACTGTGCACGTCACATCACACCATATTGGGAGTCCATTCTCGTGGTCAATACGGGTGAAGTGAAGCAGTGTCCTAGAATGATCCCTGCGACACTTGCTAGACTTATTAACTAAATTAACGGCGCATGTAACATCACACCATATAGCAAGTCCATTCTCGCGGTCAATACGGGTGAAGTGAAGCCGTGTCCTAGACTACACGCCCAAATCTTAATCCACAAGATGGCGGAGCATTACTTCTCTGTCCATATACAATCCATACATTACATACACATCATCATGCATGTGAGGTTACTGACAAAATTCCACTGTCCACAGAAGCCGCAATCGCACGCACTCGCCACCCCACTCCACCAATCCTGTCCTCCCTCTCTCCCGTGAACTCTCTCTCTCTCTCTCTCTCTCTCTCTCTCTCGTCCCTCGCGTATAAAAAACATCGTCTTGAGACCATCCCAAGCATCACGTCCCCCAGACAACAAGCCACTCACGAGGAGCTAGTGTCAAACAAGATGACGCAGCGGCACTCCCTTTTCGCCATCGCTTCCCTCCTCCTCCTCCTGCTACTCGCAACCCATCTCCCACTTAACCGGGCGGCCGGTCATGACTATGCCGACGCGCTGTCCAAGTCCATCCTCTTCTTCGAGGGCCAGAGGTCCGGGTGGCTGCCGCCAGACCAGCGGATGGGTTGGCGCGCCACCTCGGGCCTCGGCGACGGGTGGACGCACCACATGGACCTGACCGGCGGGTACTACGATGCGGGCGACAACGTCAAGTTCAACTTCCCGATGGCCTTCACCGCGACCCTGCTGGCGTGGAGCGTGATCGAGTTCGGGGAGGTGATGCCCCCCGCCGAGCAGCGGAACGCTCTGGTGGCGGTCCGCTGGGGCACCGACTATCTCCTCAAGTCCATTTCTCAGCTGCCCAACCGGATATTCGTGCAGGTAACAATGGAGGCTATATGTCTTCTCTTACTTTCTTCATCGTTTGTACTCTTCATAAAAGCCATCTACACCGGGTCTTCTCGTCCTATCAGAATGCAGATATGCAAGATAACGTCCGACCCAATTTCTGCATTTTTCATGAAAAAAGAAAACGTACATTTCCATAGATTCGTTCGAGGACGGTTTGGAGGACAAAGCTAATCATAATAAAGGAGAAAACTTGTAGAGTTTTAGGTAAGGAAAGCTCAGTGCAAGCCCTACTTTTTCTCGAGATGTATAGCTTAGCGAGTTTAATAAGTGCAAAAGTCTCGACAACAATCAGTCGAATATTCGCCATTTCTTTTTGAGCCAACAAGACCCATCGTTTCATCACTCTTGTGCAAGTGGCCTGGTTCGGCTAATCGTTTAGGGAGAGGACAAGAATATGGTTGCCGCCTTTTCGCTCGTGACGAGTCACAGCTGATGGGTTTGTCTCGTGTGGGCACGCAAGTCCATCTTTTTCCTCAATCCTCCTCCCTGAAAATCTAGCAGCCTAGGAAGAAAATGCCGACACTTCTTGTTTTGTTTTCGATAAACTAATGGAGTTTGTTTCGGCGGAAAGAAGATGCCAACATAATTTTCGTGCGAGAAAATGCTAATGTCTTACTTCACGTGCATAAGACTCCGTGCTGCACCGCACATCATTAACAGGTGCAATATAAAAAGTGTTCAAGATGTAACCTTTTAACATCACCATCCACAAGCTTTATGTCTAATTGATCTCTTTTAAGGTCCATGATATGGTAAGTACTCCGTCCTGGAGATCGGACTTATTACGGATTGGATCGTTTGAATCAGATCCAGACCGTGTCCATGTCAGCTGCCATAAACCTCGGAAACTCCAAAACCGACGAGCTAATTTCTGTGCGAACATTCTTTAGACCCTTTTGGGAATGTGCAGAAGTTGTCCGACTCCAACCGTTACTCTCGTTTTCAGCTAGCAGGCAACAGACACTGAATGAGGCTGACTCGGGAAAAGTTAAAACACGCCTGGACCGCCTTTCTGGAGAAAATTTCGGTCCTCAATCTTACATTCAGTTCTCAGAGCAAAAACATTAATGATATTTCTAGGATCGATATCGCAACTTCAATAATAATGGTCACGGAATCAAGTACCAACTTTGATAATCGAGCCGTTTTGTTACAGGTCGGTGATCCAAACAGTGACCATGACTGCTGGGAAAGACCGGAGGACATGGACACAGCGAGAACAGCTTATGTCGTCGATGCCCCTAATCCAGCATCTGACGTTGCCGGGGAGACTGCAGCAGCTCTGGCAGCAGCATCCATGGCGTTCCGGTCATCAGACCCAGGATATTCCGAGACCCTCTTGAGAAATGCCATCAAGGCCTTCGATTACGCTGACACTCACAGGGGAGCTTACAGTGACAATGCCAACATCAAAGACGACGTTTGCCCATTTTACTGCGACTTCGACGGGTACCAGGTAATGCTAATGCTTCCCTAGTTATTAGATTATATGTTCACGGGGGACTTAGGGAAAATCCCAAGTTTGGTCTCGAATACTCAATGCACCAAGAACGACCATCCATCGGAAAGATAAAACATACTCTCATTTATTTATCCACACACTTTTAAGGATTATATTAGTTTTGACGCAGCAAAATGAATGAATTGCGTGCTTTGGTTTGTCCTCTGCTCGTGGTTGTCTATTAAGACTCTCGTAATCACGAGACTAAAAGTGATTAAGTTAAGTAATCTGGCTTTTGGACTTCGTCTGGCTGCAACAGGACGAGTTGCTGTGGGGTGCGGCGTGGCTCAGGAGGGCGACTCAGGACAATTTGTACCTCGATTACATCCAAAACAATGGTCAGACGCTCGGCGCCGAAGAGAATATCAACGAGTTCGGGTGGGACAACAAACACGCCGGTCTCAATGTGCTCGTCTCCAAGGTACATATGAACCCAAAATCTCCAATTTTCCGAACATCGAACCGCATTGAACCGCATTTCATATTCAGTGCTTAAATAGGCGACCTTACTAAGTGGGATTAGGCTTGGTTCTTTGTTGTAATATCGAAATAAATTCATACATTTTTCAGGAATTCCTGGAAGGCAGCATGTTCGCGCTCGAATCCTACAAGGCATCAGCCGACAGCTTCATGTGCACGCTCATCCCCGAATCATCGACCGCTTATCACATAGACCTCACTCCCGGTGGCCTCATCTACAAGCCCGGCGGCAGCAACCTCCAGCACTCGACCTCCATCTCGTTTCTCCTCCTCGTCTACGCCAACTACCTCGAGCGGACCTCGCAGTCTGCCAGCTGTGGCGGCATGACTGTGGGCCCAGCCGAGCTGCGGCAGCAGGCCAAGCGACAGGTCGACTACATCCTGGGCGACAACCCAAAGGGCATGTCTTACATGGTGGGCTACGGCGGGCAGTACCCGCAAAGGATCCACCACCGCGGGTCCTCTCTCCCGTCGATCAAAGACCGGCCCGATTCCATCGGGTGCAAGGAAGGATCGGTCTATTTCAATTCGCCATGGCCTAACCCGAACGTACTCGTCGGAGCCCTAGTGGGCGGACCCAGTGAGGACGATTCGTTCGAGGACGACAGGGCCGATTTCAGGAAGTCCGAGCCGACCACTTACATCAACGCGCCATTCGTTGGCGTGCTTGCATATTTTGCAGCCAACCCAAATCTCAGCTGATGAAGAGACTTAGAGGAAGAGCTCAACTTTAGGAGCTCCTTTCTTTTGCAGGAATAGTACAGGGTTATGGGAAATTATACAGGTCTCTCATCTTGGGCATACCAGAGAAGGAAGAGGCCATTTCCCTTTCGCCTTTTTGTAGAATCGTTTTTAGGACTAGGAGAGTGTTCTGCATCGGTTCTGTTTCCTTTATCTCGTTTGAAATTCAGCCTTACTTGTCATTGAGGCACAAAGCTTCAAAGCAAGATTAGCGGACAACAGGCATGTCCCGTTTCTCATGTCTCTGTCATGAGACCCTTGTTATCATTTGCATTTGATATAAGTGAAGGTGATTGCAAGTGAAAAAAATCGTTGGAGTAGCTTTTCTCAATGGAAAAATACCAATTTAGTCATAAATCTATTACACTGGTACCAATTTAATAGTCTCAAACTTTTTTGCAATTGTATCAATTCATTCCATGCAGTCAATTTAAGTCGAAAATTACTGATGTGGGCACTAGCGATATTATGTAGCATGATCAATCCTCGCATCGACAAATTTTATAATTTTTAAATATCTTTAAAAAAAAAATTCCCTCTTTTCTTTTCTTTTTTTTTTTTTTTTTCTATTCATTGTTGGCCAACAAGGTCACCAGCCGACCATCATCGGCTATAGATGAAGGTGCGGAGGCCCTCACTCGTGGTAACTGAGGGCCGCAATGCTCTTGCCCAGATCCAAGCTAGGGCATCGCGCCCTCGCTTGCCATGAGCAAGGGCATCGCGCCCTTGCTAGTGGCCAGTAGGGGTAACCGGTATAATTCAGTCCAATAAAATTGATTACTTAGCCAAAAAAAATAAATTAAAAATACTAGATTTGTTACTATTTTATAGATAATTTCTATTTTAAAAGAAATTTTAAAAATATTTTAAAAAAGAGTTAGTTCGGTCCAATTCAATCTGCCCCCCACCTTGAAACTAGGAACCAAACCAAAAATCACGGTTCCATTTTTTTTAGAACTGAGAATAGGACCGATGCTTTCGAGAACCAAACCAAACTGGCAGGTTCGGTCTGGTCCGATCCAATCTAAGTGATTCTTAATTCAATTGATCTGATATGCTCACCTCTAGTGGTTGGCAAGCGCGCAGAGCCCCTCACCCATACTAGCCTACGGCCAGTGACCTTATCTGCTAACAATGTGCAGAAAAAGAAAAAAGAAAGAAAAAAATTTAAAAGTTCTGAAAAAATATCAAAAATTATAAAAAAATTTTCACGTCAGCACCGGTAATGATATATAGGACAACCAAGTCCATGTCAACAATTTCCGACTTAAATTGGCCAAATAAAATAAATTGGTGTCAATGCGAAAATGTTTGTGACTAAATTGATCAAATTAAAAGATTTAAGATTAAATTAGTATCAATGCAATAGGTTGAGAAATATTTGGTATTTTGCTCCTTTTCTCCAAGGGAGTGTGGTGGTAGGACTCGAGCTGCTAAGCTCAAACTGGGCAAGACTTTTCATGCGATTCTTTCATAGCTTAAGAGTTTGTGTACAAAATAATAATTTAACCGCCAACAGGGGGATGTCACACGAAAGATTTTTGTACGGGCGTCGGCTTTGGTGGGGAGGCCCCCCGCGGGAGGGCTCCGCAGAAGCAAGCAGCATCAATTGTCGGCCAGCCTAGGACCTCGCCGTAAGTTCTCACGCCAAAATTCTAATTTTGATCGGGTTGTTTTCCTTACTCAATAGCTTCAGGCAACATTTCACTGGTCTCGACACCTGGTCGGTCACTCCTCCATCTCCTGCTCTAGAAAGGCGGAGTAGGCCAGTGCATGAGGTGTTTATTTCTCTATTTGTTTATAATAAATAGGTTCGCTTACGAGTCTCAGCATCCGTTGTAGTCTAGTTGGTTAGGATACTCGGCTCTCACCCGAGAGACCCGGGTTCAAGTCCCGGCAACGGAAATTTTTTTCCTTTTCCCGTTTACGACATCATGTAACCTGTTTCTTCACATGCCAACGATGCGATGATCTCTTCATAGACCCCACCATCTCGGTCTCCCTAAGCCTCATCCTACGTGACAATCTATGGCTGATTCAGTCTCTTTTTGGACATGGTACTTTAAGCTCGAGCTTACCGATCCTCAAACCTTACGCGACTCTATGGAAAGGAGCTCGAATTCGTGCTGAAAGTGTGAAGAAGCAATAGGTTTTTTGGGTAGAGAGACGCAAGAGTTTCTAATAAGTGAGCTTTGGAAAGTAATGGAAGATCTCTCTAAGGCCCTCCTTCAACACCTTCTGCTTCCATCATTTTCTCTCCTTTTCCTCCTTCAAGCTTGCATCATAAACCATGACGAGCTGAGTGGGGCCAGCAGAAGGTCAACTGACCGGACCGGGGAGATCGCAGACGTCCACGTGGCGAAAAAAATATCGCCTCCGATCACGTGTCGAATCCGGAGCTGGCGAGCCGTGGCCGTCCACGAGCAGATCCCCAATTCACCCCAAATCTTCTGGGGTTAAACCAAAGCCATCAATCAGCGAGATGAAAGAAAACAACAAAAGGGAGATGAACGGGAGAAAATTGAAGCCTCACATTCACTTTCCAGAAAGAATCTCCTCTCAAACGGACAAATTACACAGAGCCGAGATGGCCTCATTTTGGTGAACATACGACAGCAGTTTGTCCAATTCTCCAAACAGCGAGTAGGGAAAAGAACAAAGGTATCAGACCATTTTGAGGTCTTCAATTATAATAAATAAAAAAAATGACTTCTTTTAAGAGGTTATTATTGAACTTCTCATCTGAGCCACTTGATGCGAGCCCCGCCAAGTAAGCAAAGGTTATCATCCATGTGGCAGGGCTCGATTGGGCGGTGCACCGCAGCCTCAAACGGGACATCTAAGGAAATACGCTCCAGCAATTATATAAGAGATCAGCAGAGGGTGTGTGCATGTGTGGTTAAGAGAGGCTAAAGAGGGAGGGAGAAGCTTTGAGAAGAGATAAGGTAACACAGTTTTTGCTTGCCGGGCTGTGCTCGAGTTTGGCCTTTGCAAGCGAAAAACAATGGCCTCGGCTTCTCTCCTCAAGTCATCTCCCGTGCTCGACAAGTCGGAGTTTGTGAAGGGCACGCAGACTCTCCGCACCCCGTCTCTCGCCGCCGTCCGCTACCACCCCACCACCGCCCCCTCCGCTCTCGTCGTCAAAGCCAGTGCCTATGCTGATGAGCTCGTCAAGACTGCGGTACGTGGTCCGCCCATATCCTTCATTACTTCAAAGATAATCCCAAGTGCATGAGTGAGTAATGTAACTTGCGAGAGTTCATACACCGTGATGGTAAAGCCTAGAGAATATGAATAGTCACTTTAGACATTCAAACTTTAGCAAAGTGATTGCACAACTCATTCAGAATACAGTAATGCAACTTTCTGTCATGTCGAATTCTGTAACTCAATGAATCTACCAAAACATGGATTGGAAGGCAGCCAGAAACAAGAATGCTAGTATCGATGAAGTCGGTGAAGTAGAAAGTATGCACGAAAATATAGATACAATAACAAGTGAGATAACGAAGATATAATTACTGACCAAAAAAAAAACAAAGATATAATTTAACGGCCCTGTTCTTTCTTGATGGGGGATGATCATCATATCAGAAAACAGTTGCATCACCCGGGAGAGGAATCCTGGCCATGGACGAGTCAAACGCAACCTGCGGGAAGCGTTTGGCGTCGATCGGGCTAGAGAACACCGAGGCCAACCGCCAGGCCTACAGGACACTCCTGGTCAGTGCTCCGGGGCTTGGCCAGTACATCTCTGGTGCTATCCTCTTCGAGGAGACTCTCTACCAATCCACCACCGACGGCCGCAAGATGGTCGACGTCCTCGTTGAGCAGAACATTGTCCCTGGTATTAAAGTCGACAAGGTAAGTCCCTGTTTACACTGATTTCAGTTAAAAAGTGAGGCAATAACTGATATGTTTCCATAGTCTTTGCTGCATCAAATTGTTAGCTAGTTCATGTTGAAAAAGGCTCATTTTAACATGTAAATTTTGGTGTCTTGATTATTCTCAAAAATAACGTAAGATGTGTATGCCTTTTGCGGACAACAGGGTTTGGTGCCTTTGGCTGGGTCCAACGACGAGTCCTGGTGCCAAGGGCTCGATGGATTAGCATCCCGCACGGCTGCTTACTACCAGCAGGGTGCACGCTTTGCTAAATGGTACGAGGACATTCCTCTTACTCTTACATGTTTCTGAATTTAGACTAATATATCATGTCACTTAGTTCCATTGTCTCCGATTAATTGAAAACTCCATAAATCAATTAACTCCAGAGACGAAATCTGCAGGAGAACTGTGGTGAGCATCCCCAATGGCCCATCTGCCCTGGCCGTGAAGGAAGCCGCCTGGGGTCTTGCCCGCTACGCTGCCATTTGCCAAGTAAGTCGCAGATTATCCCAAACCGGTTCACTTAATAGACATGGTCAGCTATCTGGTCAGCTCGCCAGCCAGCCAGCCAATTGATGCGATAATGAGATAAATAGTCGATGTGTGCATTTGTTGTTCGGCTGTCTGTCTTCACCATCAGATGCATGGGATAAGATTTGGTTGGACGACGGTCAATTTACTGACGACATTTGTGTGACTGACGATGATGCATAGGACAATGGATTGACCCCAATAGTGGAGCCGGAGATCTTGCTGGATGGAGAGCACGGGATCGAGAGGACATTCGAGGTGGCCCTGAAGGTGTGGGCGGAGGTGTTCTACTACATGGCTGAGAACAATGTACTGTTCGAGGGCATCCTCTTGAAACCCAGCATGGTCACTCCCGGCGCTGAGTGCAAAGAGAGGGCCACTCCCCAGCAAGTCGCCGAGTACACCCTCAAGCTCCTCCACCGCAGGATCCCGCCTGCCGTTCCCGGAATCATGGCAAGTCCTCTCCTAGTTTCCTAGTTTCCTAGTTGAAGTCATTCGCTTATTGATCGTCTTCATGTTCTACAATAAGCGCTTAGGACATATGAGTCCGAGGAATCTTTGATTACAAGTAACGGTTGTCTTTTGAATTGAGCAGTTCTTGTCTGGTGGGCAATCCGAGGTCGAAGCAACCCTGAACCTGAACGCGATGAACCAGTCCCCGAACCCATGGCACGTGTCCTTCTCCTACGCTAGAGCCCTCCAGAACACCTGCTTGAAGACGTGGGGAGGCAGGCCCGAGAACGTGAAGGCCGCTCAGGATACGCTCCTGGTCCGTGCCAAGGCCAACTCCCTCGCCCAGCTCGGCAAGTACACCGGTGAAGGCGAGTCTGAGGAGGCCAAGAAGGGAATGTTCGTCAAGGGATACGTGTACTAAGGCGATGCACTGAAACTCCATGAGCTCAGAAGATGATCACAGGTTTAGTTATGATAATGATGGTGGCGGATGGAGCATTGGAAGCTATGAAGAAGTAGAACAGCTAATTCCTCCCTCCCTCCCTCTCTCTCTCTCTCTCTCTCTCTCTCCAATCTGTCGAATCTCCGTGTCATATATATGATTATACATGCATGGTGACTTTTTGTTTGTTGATGGTCTGGCACTCTTTAGTTGCTTAATAAAACATCTTGATGACGAGATCTCTGTACTTCTGGATTTATGAGTATGTCCAGTAGCCTTTTCTTCTTCAGAGAGTTATGGCTGCTCATTTGCAGCTCGGTGAAGAATCATTTCTTCATCCTAGAAAGAAACTCAAACTGCATGAAACTGAAGGGAGTTAATTATTGGTCAATTAAAGCATAACTTGCTACTAGTCAGAATCTTAAGTAAATCTGCGAGCCTCGTTTGATCGAGCTCAATTTAGAGACGATTGATTCCGGTTATGGACCTGTAAGTACACTGTACACATGTAACTCAGATTTGCATTTAAACTACTCATTACCAGCACTCCGCAAGAACACAGGAAAGTTCAACCTTGCATCCTCGTGCATCAATAATCTGAAAGAACTAGAGTTTTCACAATCATTCAACAGTGGCATGACTGTTCAGTTGTTTTACATTAAAAAAAAAAAAATTGCCCGTTTTACCGCAACACAAATGTTCATATAAACTCAATATGGATAGTTGGATATTGTTCCACGAGTATAAATGTTAAGAAAAGGATTCTGTCCAATCAATTGCAGATGGATTCAAAGCCAACAATGGCAGTGGGATTCATCTGATATAACCGCTAGGCACGCGGATGCACGGACTTTCACTCAGTACAGCTTAACATAATTATGGAAGGAGAGATTGGTAAGTGTTACGTTATACTTATGGTGAACATAAGTGTTACCTAATAATTATTAAAATATTAAAACCCAATGACTGAACGTATTACAGCCGCCCTAAATACAGAAATTATTGAGGGTAGATTAGAAGAAGAAAATATCAGATGTAAAAACTCGAATATCTTAAGTAACACACGCAAGTCTATAGAACTTGAAATGTTTAAAGGAAAAGACTAAATCCTTGTCTCAGTAACAAGCAGCATGAGAGTGCCCGCCCAGATTCTGCAGCTGTAGAGTAGAATGAGGATGGATTAAAAGCTTAACTTCTTTCTCGGTCTTTGGCATTAATGAATTGCCCATTACGCAATTATAGATGATCAGCCACGGGCCCACAGGAAATAAGAGTGGTCACTTGTATTGGTTTCTTTTTCCGAAACTCTTCCACAATAAAACTGACAAACATATCCACCCTCTAACCTCAACCGCGTAGCCTCACACGCTACCTTTTTTTCACCTTATCATAGGTCCACAAACATTTCTCCTGAGATGCCCAAGGAAACTTTTAGTTCTGACCATATATTTGAGACAGGTCCCGTAGGACCAATATACGAGGCAGACCGGACACAACTCATCATCAAATCAACTTGGGACATCAAAAGTAAAGAATCTATTGAAACTTCAAAATCAGAAGATAAAATTGTTGAACATACTCATGATCGTCTAGCATCTTTTTCGTTTTTTTTTCCCATGTCAACAAGTAAACTTTTAGCGTGAAAAAAGTGTATTAAAGGTCAAGCTACCTTTGCACAAGCTTATGTTCTCATAATTTCAAGACAGGTGCATAATAAACTTAAAAAGCAATAACATCAGACATCTAATGCTTAATGCATCCTCTTGACTGTTTTTCTCCCCTCAGTCTGAACTGTGACTGAATGGCACCAGCAACCTGACCAAACTAGACCTTAAAATGAAGAGAATTGATATGGTTTCACATCGAAGTTTGCATGACTTCCAGCTCTAAGCAAATTGCTTCAACACCTCAGCATTAAGAATGGGTGGAAACAGAATTTACAATCTACTGTCCATTTAAAATGGCATTATACTTCACAAACTAACCTGATTCAAAATGAATCTTCGCCATCCAATTAGAAAATTCACTTCATTCCCTGGCAATTTATCTATTGTCCGTGCAAAAACTGATGAAAGCTACGCCAATCCTTAAGTTTATGCAAGGTGAAGGAATCAAAAGAGTAGTAAAAGTTTTCTGCAATTTAATATTCAACATCCCATCAATTCCTTCTAGGATAACTCTCATATTATCCCTTGAAAAAGAGACATAGGCCCCACGCCAACTGAAACAAGCATGATAGACAAAACACAAGTTTCAGAGAAAAATCTCTTGCCAGATGAGTACCTAAAAGTGGATGCTAAACAATCAGTCGACTAAATGTGTTTGCTACTTGCTCTTGGATGCCAAAAGTTATTCTATCATCACAGAGTGTCCATTAAAAATGAAGCTGACAAAAGCCACCATGTACCAAGAGTTGATTCTGTTGACTAGGTTGTAGCACATTAGAACATTCTGTGACACATCAGAATCGTCTGAAATCCCTTCTCTCACCATAACACAAGCATCCTTATTCCTTCAGAAAGTTAAGTGAATCTCCCAGCTAAAAGAGCAGAGATGGTGAGCAGGACAAGCAGGCGATTACAGTGCAGATGCTGCCCCAACAAGCTACAAAAGTTTTTCATGTGCTTTGCTTCCTGTCATAATGCAGCGAAAGCAAGGAAGAGTCAGTCTGAGTGGCAAGAGTAAATAAAGGTACCAAGGGTTTCCGTGGAACCAAGGTCGTTGCCTTCTTTAACTAAACCCATCCGCCCATCCTGGATGTACATTGCATATTTACATATGGACAAGATAGCAACTCTGATTATGCGTCAGATTGCTGACTACTTTGCTCAAATAATCAACTTTTAGTGCACCCAGAATAACTAGCTTTATTGGGATTTGCAAACTTAACAATCGGATATGAATTATTGGCAGGAGCGGATTACCATTGAAAGACAATGGTTCTAAATTGAACCATCATCTGACCTAATTACAAAAACTACATTTTTTGTTGTTAAATTTTGACTAATTTGCCATCCTGCATATCGTAGGGCTATCTCACTTAAGTGCCCCACGTATCTGTTATAAAATGAATGTTGAATACACTGGATGTTATATAATCTTTAAGCATTGTTTATCTTATGTCGAAGTTAAATTGGACTTATCCAAAAACTAATGGCATCTCTTAGAAAAAACAACATCCTAGCACGGTGAGTCCATTGGGATAGAAATTTCTCCAGGAACTGAAAACAACTGTTGGATTCCCAGAGCATTGAATCTAGAAACTTACAAAAATAAAAGGTGGGGAAGGGAGAAAATTACAGAGCACACATTTGCTTACATCTCAGGCTGTCTATCAAATGATCCAACAGGAACAACACCGGCAGATTCAAGATTAGAGCCATTTGTTACGTCCATATCCTGTTCCATCAGTTGAGAAAGACAACTTTAAGTGAAGAAATCAGATTTCACAACATGCAGAGAGGAGATTATCTCACATAAATCAACCTAAAAGAACAAAGGACCATGGGGGGCCAGCAATGATCGCAATAAACTGCATACCTCGTTCATTGAAGTCTGCCCTTTAGTCCTTTGAGGCCGAGAATTGAGATCAATCATTTTGTCCTGCATCTTGCCTTCTCCGCTAGAAATAGCATCTCCGACAGGTACTGGAGATGCCCTGTGATTCTGCTGGACCTCTTTCATTGCAAGCTTATGTGGCTGATCTTTCTCCCTCTTCACCTCATTCTGATTAGGCGTTTGCGATTCTAATCGACCAGGTTTATCCCCAGGAAACTACAGAAGCAGCAAAAGATTATGAAAAATCCGAGCGGCTTTGCACGAACAAATTCACAAACCCTCCTCCCTCTCTCTCTCTCTCTCTCTCTCTAATGGAAAAGAGACAAACCTCGACTCTCTGCCTCAGTAAGAGATATCTCCCATGGGTTCTCTTGCCGCCAACATGCACGAGCATGTCGCATTGCAGGCAGAGGGAACTACCATCTATCTCACAGTAAAAGAAGGCTACACAGATTGTGTCCAAAACAGACAGTAAATTGAAAACCTCAAGTCAGGAAGAGGAAAACAAACACAACAACAACAAAAAAAGAAACAGTAACACCTTCATACCGGGGGCATTCTCACATATATCGCAACGCTGGACCTCACTAGGATCGGCGAGCCCGACGCGCACATGCCGACTCGCCAGCTTGTTGCACAGATGAACCTGCAACGCCAATGCACAGCAATTGACACTTTGGGTGAACATCAAGGCCGTTCACCAATTCTACAGGGAAAACACAAGATCATCCATCGCACACGAACAAGCATAAGTCTACTAATCAGACGATCGCGATTCCCGGACGTGATCACGAGAGACCCGACAAATCAATCTCATGCGCGCTCATCGCAACAGAAAAATCGTCGCGCACTGGATGCAAGAAAGAATCCGCACGGACGACGACCGAAACGAAACGGGGACCTTCTCGTCGCAAGCGCGGCACAGAGCGGCCTCGTCGGCGGCGCAGAAGAAGATCGCGGCAGCATTCTCGCACACGTCGCAGATCGTCCGCATCTTTTTCCTTCCCTATTCGTCGTCGTCGTCGTCGTCGTCGTCGTCGAAATCTCTTGTTCCGGCAAAGCAATCCGATTCCTCTCTACGGGCTAATCCGGTCCATCATCGGCATCGGCATCGTCATCGGCATCGGCATCTCCATCTCCTCCTCCGCCTCCTTTTCATTTGTCGGCCCCTCTCCGGTTCGGCAGAGACACCGCAAAGAGAGAGAGAGAGAGAAAAAGAAAGAAAGAGAGAGGGGAAAGATGGCAGTGCTGCTGCAGTGGAGTTTCTTTTCTTATTCGAAAAAGTCGAGATGATGGAGAACGTCACTCGCTCCCCACCCCTTTTAAGCTCCCACGAGCACTTTGCCGTGTGCCCGATACGTGAAATCCGAAACATTAAAATGAGCTCGCGAGGTTTCTTATCCAAACATCGCTCGTGCGCCCGACGAGCCTTAAAAGCGAACCGGAAATGAGGTCGGGTTCGGACAGTCATGTGCTTTCCCGCTACGACCGCTCGTTCGCAGCCACGAGCTTCCCCCCCGAACAAAAGGTTTGGTGTTTCGGCTCAACGCCAGCCACCAGTTCCATATCTACCATGTACCCCTCTTTGCTTTTCCTTCCCGTTCCTTCCTTCGCCATCTTAGAGAGCATTCAATGACATGTGTGACGTATTCACGTGAATCGAATTTTCATCGATCTGTACTTGAAACAGGTTCGATGGGTTTCTACTTTTCGAGAATGTCCTCTTTAGAACTCGAGTGACCGAACAAAGGCCGCCTCCATTAAGGCCGTATGACATGATTATGTGGGCCGGCTCGGATATTGTCCTTCCCCATCCGACTTGACGCTCTGAATGAGGTTAAGGGTCCGTGAGGATCGGCCCAAGGTCCGCCTGATGTTGGAGGCCAGTTGGCCGATCTCAGTACACAAAGGCCGGGCAATCAACTAATCAAACTTAAAGAGGGACAAGTGTCCCAAAACTTGCCAAGAAAATGCAATTAAGTCATAAAAACTTGCAAAAAATACGATTAAGTTTTAAAACTTGTCACGAAATGCAATTGAGTCATAAAATTTTAAAAAAATACATTCAAATCTCAAAACTTGTCAAATCGATCCAATCAAATATTTCATTTAATTGCACTTTTTGAAAATTTTAAGATACGATTATACTTTCATAACAAGTTTTATGACTTGATTGTCCTTTTTGAAAATTTTAGGATCAATTATGCTTTCACAATAAGTTTTATAACTTAATTACATTTTTTTAAAGTATTATGATCAAATTATATTTTCATGATAATTTTGCGACTTTCAATACACTTATCCCTACTCTAAATGGACATAAGTAACTGAATTCGGCTTCAAAACTCACTATGATGATTTTGTGCCTGGTGCTTCAGCTTTCTCTTCCAAGTGAGTCTTTTTGGGCTAACAAAAAATTGGACCACAATGGGCCAAGGCTCAGTTACTTGAGTTTGGACTAAATGGGCCGGAAGATGACGAAAGGACCGTCTGAAAAATCCTAATTCATCTTTCCGACTAGAGAGGTTTGTCTCTTCCAGAGGTAAGTATCCTTTTACCTCCTTCGTCCTCCGTCAATCGTGCTCGCCAAGCTCAGCTTTTTACTGTAGCTCGAAACTTTAGCAATGATTAAATTAAAAGCAAAGCGCTTCCACCAAAGCTGCGCCATCGCATGTGATCCACCGATGCCAAAACCTGTCATCTCGCCTCCCTTTTTTCTCCCCCTTGAACCTCAAGTAATGCTTTTGAGCCTATGGATTGGCCCCGACCATGCGCCATAACCGAGCTCTCGCTGGTCTATCATCGTCCTCCTCTTTTCCCGTCATCTCTCTCGAGATCCGCAAATTTTACCTGAGGAACGCCTTTAAGTTCTAATGTAGACATCAAACTTAAGTAGGAGGTTGAGAAATAAGGGGCTTTTGTTATTTTAAGTTACCAGAGATTCTTACAGATTCTTACAGATTCTTACAGAGTTCATCTTCTTTTCTTACCTTGAAGGCAATTCCTAAATCTAGGAGATAAATAGGCATTTTCAAATTTACCTCTCAAGAGCATGACATGTCGTAGAATGAAATTTCGATTGCTAAGATGTTCATTTTCCTCTTTTTGTCTATTTTTCTGACCGTGAGATTTGAACTATTTACAGCTCTTTCTTTGCTATGACTCGGACCTCTATTACTTGATATACTTGGTAAGATGGACTAAATAAATTGAAAGAATAATTACGAACATCATCACCATTGCGCGTTCGCGTTCTTTTCATATATTTTTTCATGATGCCCTCTCAAATAAGGAAAATCTGTAATTTTTAATGTATCTCCTGTTTAATGGTTGATTTTTCGGAAAATCGAGATATTCTTTGCTAAACATACTTAATTATAAAAAAAAACTCGGGATGCTCCATTACCTGTTAGCACTCGCCAGGAGGACAAATGGTATCCATATAATAATTACTCCGCGTGCGGCATTGAAATCGAAATGTGCCATCTTTGACTTTTGATGTCGCCACCGTCCGAATTCGTGCGGTCCATGTTAACGTTAGCACTTAGAATGCCCTCCCATCATTGCACAGCGCCGCGAATTCCTCAAGTTGACCGACGATTAATTGAAAAACGGAGTGCCCTTGCTGTTAGGCACTGAATAATAATACATCTCGCGATATAATACCGACTAAACAATTTCCGGTATGGAACTACAAATCAATAAAATCAACATCAGAATCGCATGGCAGAATTTAAGGATGGGTTTCGAAAATCAGACCTGTTTTCATTGAACAATCAAGAGGCGGTTGAGGTAGGTGAGCTCATGATCATGTTTGATGGTAACGGATAGCAGATTCCACTAGGTGAAGACTAATTCTGATAAGTAGGTAAAATTAGCAAAAAAACTAGGTCAAATACGGCATCTTCTGCTTAGATCGCGAATAATGTCATAAAAAACTTTGGGTTGAGCTCAACACCTTAATAGCGCAAAGACAAGCATGTGAAACAAACCATTTGGACGACGACATTGGAATGTAGAGAGCACTTTATCCATTTCCTTCTTAGAAAAGAAAAAAAAAAAGAATCACAAAAATCCCAAGAGAATCGACCTTTCGTGAATCGCCTGAATTTTCTGCCTTTTCCCACCGGCCGACTCATGGCCAGCGGTTGGTCTTACCGGTCAGACCGGCGCAAGTACTCGCAATCACTGCCTCCCTCGTTAGAAAATAACAATGATGTGATTACACTACCGCTCGTTAATTATTGCAAAGGTGAACCCGTGATCTAAGCTATTAAAACTGTCTCTTCTCTTTCGTACTAGGAATGAACTTTTCACACGCTTTCGTGACTTCCATCGAACCCTCATTTCGTAAAAACCGACAAGATATAGGCGGCTAGCTAATGCAAATCGGTGTAGTCATATCAGTAGATAACTTCTTTTATGGCGAGGAAACTCACCTTAAGCTATTAAAACTGTCTCTTCATGGTAGGAATGAACGTTAAAAAGACGTTTCCCTTTTCCCTTTTCCACACGCTCTCGTGACTTCCATCGAACCCGCATTTCGTAAAAAACCGACAAGATATGGGCGGGTAGCTAATGCAAATTGGTGTTGTCACATTAGTAGATAACTTCTTCTATGAAGAGGAAACTCACCTTAAACAGAAAATTTTCAAGGCTATGATAGGGAAAAATATCAAGATAGTTATAGAGTTATTGCATTGATATTAATTCAGTTTTAAATATTTTAATTAGACTAATTTAATTCTAATTTTTTTTGTATTTGTGCCATTTAAAGTTCATTCGACTAATTTAGGCTAAAAACCACTGATGTATACATTATTCGTTCTACATTGCGCGAACAACACTAACGTTGAACCACCGGCCGCGGTGGCTCTACTGGTTAAGACTCTACTGATCCTCAACGAAGAGGTGAAGGGTTCAAAATCCGAGGAGGCGCTAGGTGTATTAAGTGTGACTCAGGGGTGGTGGGTCATCCTGCTTAAGTGTCACCTGGGGTTTACGGCGCGGCTGTCGGCTGCAAGCCGATTCCTCCAAAGAAAAAAAAAAAAAAAAAAAAAAAAAAAAAAACACTAACGTTGATAATTTTAAATAATATTATGATTATTTCATATATTTTTTTTTTTTTTTGGGGGCCCGAAGGCACAAGAGTTAGGAAGAGTCACTGGCCTACCCTCGCTAGTACTACTAGGCAAGGGCCGTAATGCCCTTGCTTGATCTGAGCATCATGGCCCCACCTAGGATTAGAGAGGGTTGCGACACACTCACTTGCCCCAAATTTGACAAGGGCATCATGGCCTTTGCCCAATGCCAGAGATGGTCAACATGTGACTCTTGCTGGACCTTAGCCCTCCGAAAAAAAATAAACAAAATAAAAAAGAAAGAAAACCATATAAATTACATAAAATTTAAAATATTATTTGAAAATATTAATTTTAGCGTCGGTTAATACCATATAAAATTGCTAACATTTACGTTAACAATCTCCAAATAAAATTAAATGAATGGACTTAACTGCATAAATGCAAAGGATTTATAACTAGATCAATTGAAAAGTTTATGACTGTATTTATATCAATATTAAAAAATTTAAAACTTTTTTGATACTTGCCTCCTACGAAATATTACGCGGCATTCATGGATTTAATGAGGCGTGGGACAGGAATTTGTTTTGGTAGCCAAACTTTTTTCTATTTCCGCATCAATGAATTTGATCTGTCATCTTCACTTTTAAACGATAGGAGAAAGAAGGTAAGAGTTAAGTGCAGTTGGTGATCTAAGCTCAACCATCGCTATGTTGAGTGTCCGCGACCTGCAATTTGCATGCCATCAACTTCTGCCGTCCTTTAATTGCTCGCTCTTCATAAGATGGAATCTCTCTTCATGATATGTCATTGTGGGCATTAAGAATATTAGATTGGATTTTGTAATTTGAATTAAACATGTAATTACCGTGACATCAGACATCGAGAAATGAATTCATAATTGACAAGTACGGTAAAATGATAACCTTGCTCTAAGGTAGATCTCTAAAATCGATTTGGACTTTAAATGTTTTGGATCACTCGATTTTAATTTGAAAATGAGATCAAGAAAAGGACACCATGAGTGATAATTGGTGAAACATATCACGGTCCAATCAATTAATGATGCTAATAATGAGTGATTGGTTTGGCGATCAATGCAAGGCACATAATATAATGACCTATTTTAGTACGGTCATTTTCTCTTGGAACGTTGCAAAATATATCAGCAAATCCATTAGTAATCCTATTGCCATGATAAATAGATGCGGCACAAGCAGTTGGACTCTCTTGCGTTAGCAACCAATATAGTCAAGAGGTTTGACTTTGGATGGTGGTGTAATGCACACGTAATTTCAAAGAGTATAGATTAACTTCTCCCCATATGTTAAAATTACTTAGAGACTTGGAAATCAAACTAAATCAATCTCATAGAGTCAAGTTCCTGGACGTTTTTTATTATCTAAATGTTCATTTTGATTTGATCGATCAACCGATGATGGAAATCTTTTTATTTAGATCAAACAATCACAAAAATACTTTCCCTTTTAAATTTTGAAGATCACCATCACTAATCACATCAAGTTCATCACCGTAGACCTCAGCCAGCTCCAGGAGTGGCAATAGCCGGGTTCGTAGTGAGCAAAATTCTCTAAAACATTAGAGATACTTTTATATGCCTATCCAAATAGTTGAAAGTTCATTGTTGTATAGTTGAAATCCGATCCAAATATTCTTTTAATAAAAAGAAAGTTCAGATGTACTCGTCATTGTATTTTTTATTTTTTATTTTTGGTCGGAATATTCCTTTCATTGTATTTGACCGCGTACTCCAACACGTCGCAATTGGAAAAATCAAAATTCTCGAGGCATTTTATATTATTTTCAACTGATTAAAAAAGAAAAAACTCTTTCTAAGGGGAGACACAGGTACAATTTTTTCAATTTAATTTTTTTGCGGGGCCCGGAATCGTACAGTTTACCATCTCGAAATCATATTTAAACAAAATAAAAAATGGACCTTCCCGAAATTCCAGACGAGGGAAGAAAAATAAGAAGATAAAACTGCTTTTTGCGTAACCGAAAGCGTGGTCCATCCCAACCCCAACGGGTAAAAAGTAGCCAGAGGCGGTATCATGATCCAGATCCAACGGCGGCGAAATTTTCATCGGCCTCCCCGTCGCTAAAACCATCCGGGAAAAATCCACGTGGCGCGAAGCCGAAGCCACCCCATTTCCCGGTACGCGCTGTTCCTTGCGCGCTCCATCTACCATCCGCGGGCGACGCGAAAAGGCGCCCGGAGCGGGCCGAGGGCAATTTCGTCATTTCAACTGCACGTCACGCAGACTGGGGACCGAGCGAGTGCGAAGAGAAGGTTCAACGACGTTGACGCCGCACCAGATTTCGAGCTCCGTCGGTCGCTCGCTCGCCTCCTTGTCACTCCGAGAGAGAGAGAGAGAGAATCTCCGCCTCACTTTCTTTCTTTTTCTCCTGCTCGGAGGTGGTTTCGCGAGGTCGGAGATCGTGGCCTGCGAGTTTCTTGCTGATCTCCCACTGTTGCATCGAGAAGTTTCGCCGGTTCCTTCTCCTTCCTCCTTCCCTCTGCTTCTGTTGCTTTCTTTTGGACTGTTGCATTTGCATTAAGATGCAGCTTCCTTCAGTCCGCATGCTGTCTTCCGAGTGACTCCTCCGCACTTTATTCGACGCGTAAAGCTGGTGCCTGCTGCTGCTGCTGCTGCCGTTGTTGTTTTTTTTCTTCCCTTACGTGCTCTATCTTGTCTTTCAAGCGACGTTTCTGGTTCGATATTGCAGCGAAGCGAAAGCTTTCGGCTCTTCGGTTTTTAGGTTCCGGAAAATGTCGAGCTGAGCTGGATTTTTTTTTTTTTGGCGGTTATTTCGGTGGGGTGATGTGGAGATTGCGCTCGGAATCGTGGATTTATTGTGGAGATAGTGCGCGATTCCGTCGATATTAGTGCTCGATTCCGTCGACATTAGTGCTCGATTCCGTGGATATTAGTGCTTTACCCGTTGCGGTCGATTTTCTTTCATTAATGGCGAACGGTAAAAAGAACGGATCCGTTCGGTTATCTAAAATTTGTTCTTCCGTTTTTGGCTTTCGTGCAGGCTGAGCTCGAGATTTGAAGCTGGAGCTTGAAGACGAAACGGATCGCGGAGGCGGCGATTGACAGCGTCGGACGGCGGAGAGCGTGGCGCGTGGCTGTTGAAGTGTCACCGAGACGGCGGAGCGGCGCGGCGTGGAGTTTCCCGGCGGAGAAGGTTCGTCGGATGTCGGTAGCGGCGGCGTTCGGACGGCAGGCGTTTTCGTAGGTATGTGTTCTGCGGAGGAGTTGTCTATCTCGATAGGAATGGACTGAGCTTGATGGATTCGTCAATACGAGAGAGAGAGAGGGAGGGGGACCGGGATGATGTGACTGGGACCGTGTCTCGGACGGAGTTTGGAACTCGCTGTGCGATCGAGGACATGTGGGATACTATTACTTCGTATGCAAGCATGGTGAGGTTGCCATGAAGGAAAGTCACCAATTCTGACACGATCATCGTTGCAGGAATTGAAAAAGGACGAAAGGAGCGAAATAGGCTGTTTGATAGTCGATGTTCTCGGCGGATGAAAACGAAAGAGAGCGACAGGATTAAAGATTAAGCAAGAGGGGTTTAACCTTAACTAATCGCGATTTAATTGTTCACTTTCTTCGTCTTAACTTTTCGAGGGTGGTTGGAGGGTTACATAATTGGCATCTCGTGGCTGTTAAAACTGTAATTATCGTTCTCCCTTCGTTATTATTATTATTATCCCTTTCTGTGTTAGTTGGATGAACGCCATGATGAGCTTCTTCCCGATATGACAGGGCTGGTTGTTTTTCTTTCTATTTTAAAACTATTTGTTAGTGCAACCACTTTGCTGTTAACGTCTAAACTGTCCAAGCCTTCAGGAAAGCAAAACTGACCAGTTCTTGTAGTACGTTTTACTCTTGGAGGAACTTGATATTATGGACATTCTGTTCTTATTGATGGTAGGATTGAAGGAAGGAGCATAGAGAATAGGAGTGTGAGAAATGGGAGCAATTAGTGGGGAGGAGCTACTTAAGTGGGAAAAGATGCAAGGGATGGGTGCTCGCGAGGAGAAGATTCTCGTTTTGGTGAGGTTGAGGCCTTTAAGCGAGAAGGAGGCTGTGGCCAATGAAGTAGCAGATTGGGAATGCATCAACGACACCACGATCTTGTACAGGAACACCCTTAGGGAAGGGTCTACTTTTCCTTATACCTACACATTTGGTGAGGACATGTTGAACTATCTGCAGTTTTTCTTCCCTAGAGATGGGTTCATTTTGTTACTTTTTTTGCATGTGTTATATTTCAACTCCTGATCATGCTCCTGTTCATCACTGCTAAAAACCAGTCTACTTAAAAAGGTTCTGGAAGTTTACTTGATCTCTGAATCCAATCTCATCGTTCTTTTAGTTTAACTTGTATTGAAGGTGATGTCTAGAAAAGCATTTACTTCGTTTTCTACAGCAGTGGGCCTTCAGATGTGGAGTTCATTGTTTTTGGTCAATGCTATAAACTTTGCTACTTTGACTTTGCTCTCTACATCCTAAAACACATTGATGTCTTTGTAAAGCTAGATATCCGGACCAGTTTAAATGAAACGATCTTTCTCCTGCATATGCTTTTGTGTGATAGACAGGGTATATCGTGGTGACTGTTCTACGAGGGAGGTGTATGAAGAAGGAGCAAGGGGACTTGCTCTCTCAGTTGTCAATGGCATTAACTGTACGTATGGAAATCCTGCTATACGCGTGATGTCTGCTTCCAGTTTCTTCATCTCAAAGAGATTACTAGTTAGCCTAATGCTCTTTCTCTCTCTCTCGCTTTCTCTGTGTGTGCAGCCAGTATATTTGCTTATGGGCAAACAAGTAGTGGAAAGACATACACCATGAATGGAATAACAGAGCTCACTGTAGCTGATATATTTGATTATGTACACAAAGTAAGGAAAACTATCCATTGAAGTTATATCTCTGCATCTCAACAGTTTGTTCTGTCACTGTTTCTTTTCTTCTGTAAACCTCAATGACATGGAGCTACTTATTCTGAGGAAAGCATGAAGAAAGAGCATTTGTTTTGAAGTTCTCTGCTATCGAAATCTACAACGAAGTCGTTAGAGACCTCCTCAGCACGGATAGCACTTCTCTTCGGCTACTGGATGATCCAGAGGTACATCTCATTTTCATCTCATGTATCGTCTGTCCATTTTTGTGAGAGATGGTAATATGACTTTTGGTTTGATTAGAGAGGGACTATCGTGGAAAAAGTAACAGAGGAAACTCTGCGGGACTGGAACCATTTTAACGAGCTTGTATCCATTTGTGAAGGTAAATCATCTAACAGCGGTCTGCCATTATAATATCAATCTTTTGGGTTAAGTTCAGCAATTTGTTTTCACAGCTCAGAGACAAATTGGGGAAACATTACTGAATGAGAGAAGCTCCAGATCTCATCAAATTCTCAAATTGGTCCGTCCTCTTCTCATCCTTCGTCTGTAGAATTATTTTGCCTGAGACTTACATGCAAAACTTCTGTTCACTTAAGTAAGTTACCCTTTGGATGCTGATTTCTACAGACAGTCGAAAGTTCTGCTCGTGAGTTTTTAGGCAAGGACAACTCCACGACCCTTTCAGCCAGTGTGGTATTGTCCATCAATCTAGTTTTCTGCTGTTGCTTGTATGCTAAAGTCTTCCTTCTTGTCCAGTTCAGTAAGTTTGTTGTGCATGAAAATGTAGAATTTCGTAGATTTGGCTGGTAGTGAGCGTGCATCTCAAGCATTATCAGCTGGAACTCGATTGAAAGAAGGTTGCCACATAAATCGCAGTTTACTGACTCTGGGAACCGTCATTCGCAAGCTAAGGTCAGCAAAAGTTATTTTTTCAGGGGAAAGTGCTTTCCTAACCTTGGTTGCCCATTTTATGAAGTCGTTTCTTGTTAGTATGTGTAATTTTATAGTTGTTCAAGGATAATCATATGCATAGATAAACTCAGTTTTTACTGTGGTCATTGCATGTCTGCATTAAGTTAATGAATATCACCCGCATTGAGTTGAAACTTTGCATGATTATTGTGGTCATTGGTTGTTTCAAAGTTCAAAGACCATTCATCAAGGGAAGAAAAGATAGTCTAATTTTCCGAATATCTGAATATTAGCACTGCTCCTTTTTCGATAAAAAAAAAATAATATAACAGTTAGCGCTCCTGGAGATTGCTATCATATGAAGCATATGGTCTCAAGAGATGTTTCTGTGACAGTAATTTGCCTCATATCTTCTAGAAATTCTTAATCTTCAAAAGTGAGTCAGATTAATCAAGGATTCTCAACAGCCTCATCGAGATATTATGCATCGAGTATTAAGATAATAGTGTTTCACCGCATGATAGTCAAAAAACATAGTTTATTCTACTTAAATGGGAGTTAAGAGATTCTATAACGTGTCCCTAACTGTTTTCTGGGCCTGCTTGCTGGCACTCTCCCTGTGTGCATGTGATGCATATCTTTTACCCTTTCTTTTGCTCCTTGTTATTTCCAAGCTGCTTATAAATGGGCTCTACTTATAGCTCGGGATTTGAAATGTGATTAGCAGTGTGAATTTTGATGAGTTCATGATTGATGCCATTGATTAATGCAGTAAAGGGAGACATGGACATATCAATTACAGAGATTCAAAGCTGACACGCATACTGCAACCTGCCTTGGGTGGAAATGCTAGGACTGCCATTATTTGCACTTTGAGCCCTGCTCGAAGTCATGTTGAGCAGACTAGAAACACTCTACTCTTTGCCTGTTGTGCAAAGGAAGTGACTACCAAAGCACAAGTTAATGTGGTCATGTCTGATAAGGCCTTGGTCAAACATTTGCAGAAAGAGTTGGCTAGATTGGAGAGTGAACTGAGAGCTCCTGGTCCCATTTCATCAAATTGTGACTACGTAGCACTACTGAAGAAGAAAGATCTTCAAATTGAGAAGGTAATTTGCTTCGTGAACTCTTTGAATTACAAATCCCTAATTAAAGAAGATTTTTTTTCAACTAATGTCATAACTAGAGATAATAAATCTTGACCAAGTAAATTAGCAGGTAAGCTTTTGTCAATTCCCATTTTAGAGTGCCACAATCTATTTAGCTGCAACAATTTGGAATGGCTCAGCCTGGGCAATATGAGTGCCTTGATCATGACATCTATAACTAGGATTATCTTAGATGCCCTGATCATGGCATCTATGACTAAGTTATCTTATATGAGTGTATTTTTTACCACGGACTGTTCAATGTCGTAATGAGAAATTAATTACATGGAAGCGTTTCTGTGGCCAAATCCATTTTGATTTGGTAAATGCATTGATCATTTGTATGCTGGAAAATATTTTATTGTGGATGAGTGTTGCTAACAATAATAAATGCTAGCTTCTTCCGGAAAACTTAGCCTTTTGGGCAGGTGGTGCATCCTATTTATTATTAGTGGTTGTGGAGATGTTGATTGTGGCTGTTAATCTTTTACAGATGGAGAAGGAGATTAGGGACTTGAAAAAACAAAGAGATGGAGCACAATCTCGGGTTGAAGAGTTGCTGAAGTTGGTTGAAAATGATCAAGATCCAAAACCACTGGTACCTGTCAACTCTTTTGTCTTGGAATTTTAGGTTGAGTGGAACCTTGGTATTTACTGTTTCTAACTCTCGCTTTCTTCTATCCATGAAGATTGGAAATGGACATCAATCAAACGGGAAAACAGATGATACATGGGAAGATGATTGTTCATTGTCAGACGACATCGCCTATTCTCACTCTCTGGGTTCAAGTGTAAGAAAAATGAACGGAACAATGCATCACAAGAAGATGAATGGAAATAACTCGGAACAACGAAACAATTCTTTATGGGAGAACACTGAAGAACATTCAGAAGCAGATAATATATATTCACCACGGTCAGTTGGTCAGGGATATGATGAATACTGCAAGGATGTTCAGTGTGTTGACATGGAAGTTTCAAGCAGGGAGAACAATGTTGAAGCCCTTTCCAGTCCGCTTGGTGAAAATGCAGTATCAGCTCTGAGACGAGCTGAAGACCATGAGGGAACTGGTCAGACTTCATCATCAACTGCATTCAGTGAAAGTGGAGGACGGAGTCACATCCAGAACCTCTCCAGATATAATGATCATGGTGATACATCCCCACAAGCCCCAGAAGCTGATATCTCAAGTTCTACAAATCTCAAGCTCAGTAGCGGCTTGAGCTGTAGAGCAAATCCTGTAACTGGTTCCTCTCCCAGCTTTGAGGAGGCAGACGTCAACACAACACCTCCTAATGAGTTTGAGAGGGTCTTTCCTGGAAGACCTGAAGCACTTCAAGGGAAGTTTCATCCATTAAATTATGACAATGGCATTGCAAGCCTGTCAAGAAATAATTCTCAATCTTCTTTGGAAAGTGGTTCTGTTGCTCAGAGTGTCGGCGCAGCTGCAGATGAAGATATCACTAGTGTTCATACTTTCGTTTCTGGGCTGAAGGAAATGGCCAGTGCCTATGAGAAGCAACTAGCAGATGAGCAGGTAAAAGTTGTCGTTTTCTTTTATTGTGCATTTATAGATACAAGTTGATTGTGCTTTTTTTTTTTTTTAGTACATCAGCAATTCACTTGTTCTGCCTCTTTTAAAAGTTGTCATGGCTTCGTTGGAATATAGATGTAGTTTCGTTACTGTCTTTCTGTAATTAATGAACCTGCCCTGATCTTGTTTTGGAGAGCTAAAAATGTACAAAAAAGTGGAGACATGCATTGGAGTGTTGATTAAATATTACTTGTTCTGAAAATGTCGCTGAAGACATCTGTCACATGCATTAGTTCACATACATCTGCTGACATGAGTTAAAAATATCTTCAGGGGGCGGAATCAAGATCTAACAACGATCATGAAAATAATGTGGAAGAAGTGGCTTCGACGCATTGACAAATCCACTAGATTGGCCCCTGGAATTTGAGAGAAAGCAAAGATCGATACTGGTGCTCTGGCAAATTTGCAGCGTTCCATTGGTTCACAGAACATACTTCTTTCTGCTCTTCAGAGGCGATCCAGCTGATTCCATCTACATGGAGGTGGAGCTCCGAAGACTGACTTTTCTAAAGGAAACATTTGCTAGCGGAGGCCACGCAGTGGCAGATGGACGAGTTCTTACACCTGCTTCAAGGTTCCTCTCTCTCTCTTTCCTTCGGACAGAAAAAAATAATCCATTGCTTAAGCCCTTACCCTCTGTAAATATCATGCCTTAACCATTAGGGACAGAATTCTAATGGCATTTATTTGATGGGTCAGTTTGAAGGCTCTTCATCGGGAGAGGGAGAAGCTAAGCAAGCTGATGCGCAGGAGACTCTCGGAAGCAGAGAGGGAGAGGCTCTTCCAGAAGTGGGGCATCAGTCTGGAGTCGAAGAGGAGGCGGCTCCAACTGGCCAATCGCTTGTGGAGCGACACGGAAGACATGGATTGTGTTATGGAGAGCGCTTCTGTTGTCGCGAAGCTCGCCCGGTTCGAAGAGCAAGGAAAGGCTCTTAGAGGGATGCTGGGGCTTAGCTTTAGTTCTCCTAGCATGAGAAGATCCTACGGCTGGAGGCAAAGGAGTGCAATTTCTTATTTAGGTTAAGTTGTCACACGAGATTCATGGCCACATCCGATATCTTACATTCTTCTCTTCAACTGAGTCGAACTGATCGCATGGTAGAGAAAGAACTGCATTGAATCCTCCTACCTGAAATGCGTTTCCAAAATCTCTCTCCGCAGCCTCCAGACCCATTTTGTTTGTGTAAAAACATTTGAAGCTTCTAAGCTATTGTAATGATTCTATCACAGTATCGAGTTTTTCGGTTTCTATCTACCTTCCTCCTTGCCAAAGCCCAGTAACCCTTCAAAGAGGGGTTTTTTCTTTCGTCCTCGGCATTGTTCGAAGAGACAAACCCATAAATTAACTTAGTCATATATTTTCACATACCCTACCTATTCAGAATATCAATCGGAATTAATTTGCCGTTTCGCAGCGACGACAGGCTCTGACTACTTAAAATGAAGAAAGGACGACTCAAGGATGACCCCACGTAAATAGATGGATGACTCCAGGGTCCTGAAGAAGCGTGGGAGTTGATGACCTTTTAGCTGTGAAATGACATAAAGGAACGTAAAACACGAAACAAGTTGGTCGGTTGGGTCATGGGAACAACGGGTAACATGATTCAGATGAAAGGGCATTGCTTGTGAGCTACGAAACAAAGGGGTCCAGACGTGATCCACTTGGCCTTGCCCTCATCATGAGTTTCACGCCAAATTTCCGTTCAAGCATCAGAGATCACCACCAAAGTTCACAGAAAGAGATTTCCTCTAACCAGAATGAACACAGAAAGCGACATGAAAAGGACATAATTAAGCAGATCCAGAGATCTGCGTGGACCCATGAGTTGGAGCTGCACCTCTCTTATCTACAAGACAGAGCAACCTTAAACTGCCGCATACCTAATCAACCGAATGAGGATTAAACCGTATCCTGCCGGTCTTTTTGTACTCTAAGCTCTCTTCCACCTGCCAGTTCTGCCCTCGGCAGAGTATTTTCTTGTTTCCTCGTAAATTCATTCAATCTTTCTTCGAGAAGATCTACACTAATGAAAATGGTCCCTAGAAATACTGAATCCCAGTGCTTGGGCTTCCTACATTGAGTGGCGATTGTTCTCCTGGCTATCCTATTTTCGATGTTTGGAATTGCCACCGTTGTGGAGTTGCTTTTGGATTTGCCCAAGCAGTTGCAACGAGAAAAGGCTGCATCACACCAAGGTAGGGCGGTGCCCTTTTTTCAGAAGATAAACTTTTTTTTCTGATGAATGCCAACGAGATTCTACCAGGTTCTTATAGAAGAGTTTAGAAAAGAAAGTATTGACAGCATCAATCCTCTCTTTGCCTCCTGATACTATATTGCTGCAATGACATCAACTATGGCACACATTAAGGATCGCAAAGCCAATGTAGTTTGCATCTCAGCCTCATCCATCCTTTGAAGGTTTAATAGTTGCCAAAAAAGCTAATCCAAATAAGTACGACTATAAGCCTGAAAAAATAGCAGTAGATGAAGTTTTGCCTTCATTGAAAAAGGTTTAGCAAGATACCTATTATGTGATTTACATATCCGTGGTCTAGGTAAAGATATTGAATATTCAAAGATGTGAAACAATTTCTATCATGCATCACTTTTATATGATTCAAATGCTAGTATTATAGAATCTAGACACCAATAAAACCTACGCAGCATAAGATCATCAACAGAAAGAATATAGATTTTCTTTCTTCTCAAACTTTGTTGCTCTGGTTCACATGTCGGCTTGATTACATATCTTTCCCAGTACTCATATTTATATGAACCTGTGTAAGCTTGACATGCATGCACTGCATACAACTTGAATAGGATAAGCACATATAAGGTTACTCATGTGAATGTATGGTGCGTGGATTACATCATAGACACAGGCATGTCCAACACCCTTCACCTTCAGTGATAAGAAGAGAAGAAAACGGATTTGATATTGGAGGCCATTCACTTAGGTAATTGATCATACAAGTTAGGGTATATAGATCCAGTCCATTGCATCAAAGAGATGACATGAAGATCCTATTACCAATTACTTTGCATTTTACCAGAATTTCAGCATCCATATTCTCCTGTCAATGTTGCCAATTTATCTGTTTCTGCTGCATGACCACAATGCTTCTGCTAAAATCAATTGGGACATGTTATGGAGCAAAGAAGGAGAGGAAGGCACCCTATAAACTTGCTGCCAGAATCTTCATGACTACAATCACAATGGGCATCCTTTTATGGGCCATTCACACAGGACACAAGCTTGCGACTGGACCCAGAAGTGAGAGCAAGTAACATGCTCTAACAATTTCAGTTGGACTGTTATCTTCGGTCTGGTTTATTTTATTACTGGACTAGACCTTGTGAATCTAACCCTGGATTTGTCAGGCAGGTCACAATACAGAAATTGTAGAGCCATCCATGATGATGACAGCAGCGATGCCAAATATCTCCTTTTTACAATCTAAGTGTGTTACAACCAACTCTCACCAGCAGAAGCACTAATGGAGATTGATGTGCTGGGGGTGAGACCTGAATTTTGTTATCAGCATAATCTACTGTTTTAATGCTGAAATTTTTAGGACGGCCATGATCTCCATCCCCCTAATGAGGCCAGTGGTCACTGAGGGATTAGCTCTACACAAATTGTCATTTTATATAAAAATTGCTATACAGCAACCTCAGATATCAATTTCTTGCAGACAAGTTCTCTCATACCTTGGCTTGTCGGGTTCCTCAATTTCTTAACAGCTTGCACTCAAAGCTAATCAAAACCACATACTTAACCAATATCCTCTAATTGCATCACAGCATATTTGCATCTCAACGAGCTAATATAAGTTGCTTTTCCTCGGCTTTGCACCATAGATGGACTTATTCTCCAATTTTTTCAGTCATCAACAGTCTCATCACTCACTTTCAGAAAACTGCAAGGACTGACGATTAAAAACACTGTTAATCGAAATGCTAATGACTCTCATTCTTATCCAAAAGTTCCTAAGCATCACCATGCACGATTTCAAATCAGCAGAACAATCGGCCTCAAAGATAATCAAAGTTCTCTAATCTCAAAATCGAAATATAGGGTGAATCCCAACCGAAAATCCGCCAACGATTTACACAAACAGCTTCCATATTCCATTGCCAATCGGTAAATCAGAAGTACAGCTACTACAACTACACGAACGAACGAAACTGGAGAAAAAAGAGCGCGAGAGAGCGAGATGAATTTCAAATGAGCTTGAAAGGAAGAGGCCAAGGAGTGGACCTGGGGACCTCAACCCTGTCCTTGATGCGCTCGATCTTCTTCTCCTTCTTCGGCCGCGCGTTCCCGTACGATCCTTTGAACCTCTTCCCTTTCTTCGTCCGCTTGTCGCCCCTCCCGCACAGGACCGGGAGCGGCGGGGCAGCTCCGGCCGACGACGGCGATGCAGGAGGAAGCGAAGCCGCCGACGACGAGAGCGTAGAGATCGGAGAGGTCAGAGGCGGCCGGCTCGCCATCGCCACCGCCGCCGCTCGTCTCGCGGCGGCGCCGAACATCTGCATCATCGCCATTCTCCCACGCCCGCGCGGACAACACAGTACTTGCACCCCTCCCTTGCGCCTTCGAAGCTGCGGGGGACCGTAAAGTGGCGAGAAGATAGGACCGACGGTGCTGCTAGATCGGTGATTGGGCCTTGACAAAAGAGTCCAATGGGCTCGAACTCGAACCGGTAGTCCAGTGGGCCCCTTTGATTGCCTCTTTTATCTGCATAATAAACTATGGGAATTAGAGTTTTCGTTCTTTTGTACTCGACTTTTCCATTTTATTTTATTATTAATATTATTATTATTTTACTTTGATACTTGACCATACAGCTACGTTCCGCAGTGGGGATAAAATTCAAGATAAGATAAAAATTATCATATCTTACGTTTGAAGTCTACTTATGACAAGATAAAGTCGGATATAAAAATGATATAAGTTGGATAAAATTATTCTTTGAGGGAGATGAGATGAAGATGGATAAGATTTATAATATCCATAGTAGAAAAGTTATTTCTCTCGAATAATAGACTTTTTAAATTAAAAATAAAATAAAATTATATTTCAATATAAATAATATTTGAATTCATATATAAGAAATTCAAAATAAGAAAATTTAGTTTTTTAAATTTAATCCTTTTTATTTATATATTCAAATTTAATTCTATCTTATAATACAACATTTTAGGTACTTTAGTGTTATAGGTACATTAGTACAATTTATATATAAATATAAATTTTATTAGAGAATGATAAAATGAGAGAAAATGATTAAAAAAGAGGAAAAATAAAAGAAAAAAGACAAAAGGAGATTTTTACTATCTCCGTTTGTGAATTTTTAAGTTCACTTACATTAATATGCCATTTATATCAAATGATATCCATAACATAATGTGAATAGATATAATTATATTACTGTAATTCACCGGGATATAACAAAATTCTTAAATTTCATATCATATCCTATCAAATCTTATCGACGACCAAACATAGTCTTGAGAGATTATTGTTCTTATTTTTACATCCATTGCCTATTTAGAAAGAAAATTTACAATGCTGGCATTGATTGATAATGGTGCGCTTGAAGCTAGTTATGAAATTGAATTCTTTCAGATGTCCAACAAAGAAATAGAAGATGTGCGCACACCAAACTATTTGTGCAAGGCAGATTTGACCATGCACAAAGAGACGCGGCTGAGAGAGCAATGACTGCTTTGGCTTGTTTCAGGCTTGGCCATAAGAACTCCACCCTGATTGCATATGCTTGTTTAGGCGGAGATTATGTCCAGATATATCGAGACTGACTGACCCCACATTCCTGCCAATGAGCAAGAACGGCCGCATGTTGGATTAAAGGAACAAAGATTGGCTTTGGGACCAAACCGAAACCCGCTCTTCTTCAAGAGACTTGCATTGCAAGCCATGGAACATATATGCAATCCAGATGAGATGCACGATGAAATCTCAAGAATATCAGTCACAGAATCAAGGTTTACAATGGATAATACACAAATTAAAGAAGAACTTCACAAGCCTTTCTCATGCAGAGACGCTCTTTTCTCATCTCGGAAAGACAACAAGAAGATCAGATTCTTGCGAGGGCTGTCCAACTAATGCTATAAATTGAGACTACATAATTATTCTGCATAGAGCCTGAAGAACAAATTGATCTGTTCAGTAATGCATCACTCGGTCGTCTTCAGTCTGCTCTGGACTGGCCTGCCCTAGAAGACAAGATGATGCCAACAATAAGGCCGTAGAGAGCCAGTGCTTCAGCGAAAATGAGGATAAGGATCATCCCGACAAAAAGCTTTGGCTGCTGCGCGTTAGCTCTGCATAACAGGTAGGATGCATTCATTCCGAGGTTCTTTTTTAAGAAGAAAGTCCTTAATATCCCATATACAACTTTCACTTCTTTTTCTTTCAAAACGTACAAACCAAAGTGCAAGATGTAAAGAATGATGAGCCTATTGGCAACAGATTATATCCCATGCTCCTAATCTCATGCTCCAACAATACATTCAGTATAATTATAAGAAGTTTGCTGGAAAACAATAATTACGTTTCCTACTTACATCATCGCTCATGTGTCATAGACTGCTTGTGCCGTAAGTACTGCACACAATTGCATAAATGCCGCTGCCGATAGTAACATACTGTCGTTGTTTGCAATTAAAATGTATTACATGCAATATCCATGCGCTGCTCCAGGCAACTAACATTACATAGTTAACATATGAGACTGCGAAGCAACTCAACAAAGGAGTCAGCCTTGGTCATCTTCTTTTTAAATTCTCGTCTCTATAAATATTTTTCACAAATCCATGCAAAGCATTGTCACTAACATTCCAATCCTGTCCAACTAGTGAGTATGCTGAGGCGTTACAATTATGTTTCTATGAAAGTGTGGACTCACAATTTGAGTCTCTCCTGACTCAAACAAACAAAATGATACTCATTTGACACCATGCCTCACAAAGAGGTTCCACCACCGTAAGCAGTAGGTACTTCCACTCAAATGCAAGAAGAGCTTGAGAAATGCGTAGAACACACCAGATCATCAAACATGAAAGTCAGAAATTAATGTCATTCTAATGATAAGGACGCCATGCACAAAACATACTCATCGAGGGATAAATATTCTTTGTGTGCCAATTAAATTAATAAACCCTAGATTAAATAACCTTCATCTGAAATAATACTTCTTTAAAAAGAAAAAAAGAAAAGAGGCGATACAAGGTTTGCTCTTTTCTTTTAATGTTTGTTTTATGCGGTGATTTCTGTGAAAACAATCATGTTGGCATATATTACAAAAATTCTCAATGTGAAAAAATGTAAGAGAAACAGGTGTTGCATACCTGACACCCGCATCTCCGACAATTCCAATTGCCATCCCAGCTGACAGCCCAGCAAGACCACAAGCCAGGCCAGATGAAAGATGTGCATACCCATCAAAGAGGTAGTAAGATTTCGCCTTGGGATTAATCCCAGTACTAATGATGACAGCGATAATCAGCCCATAAATACCCAGCACTCCTGCCATAACCACTGGCACTATGGACTTCATAACCAGCTCAGGTCTCATCACACCCATAGATGCTACGCCCACCCCGCTCTTGGCTGTCCCATATGCAGCTCCCATGCCTGCTCAGCGAAATCAAAGACAGACCCAAATCATGAACACACACGAACGACCCAAGATTGGCAATCACAATATATTTAGTCTGCATATAATGGCAAGTTCGATTACTCAGCGAAATCGAAGACAGACCCAAATCAGAAACACACATGAACATCCCAAGATTGGCAATCACAATCATCTCTAGTCCGCATATAATGGCAAGTTCGATTACTCAGCGAAATCGAAGACAGGCCCAAATCATAAACACAAACAAACGACCCAAGATTGGCAATCACAGTCATCTCTACTCCACATATAATGGCAAGTTCGATTACTCAGTGAAATCGAAGACAGACCCAAATGATAAACACACACGAACGACCCAAGATTGGCAATCACGATCATCTCTAGTCCGCATATAATAGCAAGCTACGGCTTCGCCTGCGTGTGCAACTTGGTGCCAAAGAGCCAAAGGAAATTTTAAGACACCCGGGCACAGAGAACTAAATTGGAATTTCTCGTATCTGATTCTCTAAATGAACCCAAAACATTCAAGTTCGTATCAACGAGCCGGATCAGAAACACGGAGATAAACGAGAATCGTCAGCTACCCTCTGCTAATTCCAAAGTGCTAAGCACCTAGAAGGAGTGGGTCGAACAATCTCAGGCACAGGACCCGACCGTTCCGTTCATCAGTTTTCTCGGTCGTTGGTAAGCCGAGGACATGACATAAACAGGCAGACACGAAACAAGCGACCGAACGCCGATCTTTCGACGGCAATGCGATTCGGATCTCAGTGGAAACGATCGAATCGGATATCAAAGTCGCAAAACATAATAATCGAAAGCGAAGAAGAAGTAGAATCTTGTGGGGGAGGGGACGAGGATCTCACAGGAGAAAACGAGCGCGGCCGCCGCGCCGAGGAAGCCGAAGAACGGCGCGGTCTCATCGCCGCTGAACGTAGACGACATCGCTACCCTCGGTCCCTTCCTTCGTTCTCCGACGTCGTTCGCTGGATCTGGTGACGACACGTCGTTCTCGTTCTTCTTCTTTCTCTCTCTCTCTCTCTCCCGGTGGAGTTTCGCTTTTCGTTCTCTTTCTCTCTTTTCTTCTGAGCCGCAGAAGAAGCTCGTGGAAGGGAAATTGCTCAGCAACTTCGGATTTGGCAGGGTCGTGCTCGATCCGATTTCGAGCGATCATTGAGATTTTTTTTTCTCTCTATTTTTTTTTTTCCGATTTTGGCAAAAGCCCAATGGGCTTGACGATTCGATTGGGTTCTCTTTTGTCAGATCAGGACGGAAAACTGAACTAAACCGTGCAATTCGGTTCAATTTTCAAAGAGAACATTTTAATTTCGGATTAGCACTACAAAAATAAAAAAATCCAAACTAGTGCACTTATAATAAATTTATTATAAATTAATTTTTTGACTACTCCAAACTGATACATCTTATGACAAATTTACCATATATTAGTTTATATTAAATTTTATTATTGAATTGCTGAGTTAGATGATATGTGGTGATTGACGAGTGTATTAATGTGGGGTTTTACCCTCCATTTATCATAGGTGTATCGGTTTGTGATTTTTCGTGGCATCGATCCAATTTAATGGAAACCAACGGAGAGAAAATTTATTATAAATATACCAGTTTAAGGTTTTTTATGTTAAAAAAATAGTTTTTGATAAATTTGTCACAACTATATTAATTTGAAGTTTTTCATGGCATCAATCCTTTAATTTTCTATGCTAAGAGAAAAAAATTTCAAAGACGATTTGGTATAATTGTGTTTGCACTATATTGGGCCATAGCACATGTGTTTGACCAAACATTTTTTTCAAAGTATTGTGTCATGCTAGGAATTGAATTGAATCATTCATAGAAACCAGTCTGATTTTGGGTTCTTGCGATTACTAGTTTAATTCATGCTTCCAAAAAGACTGGAACGGAGATTGTGCGATTTGGTTCCTTGTTCCTATGTAAGAACCAAACCGAGAATTGGAAATTGAATTACTAGATCGAGAATGAGAACCAATAAACCGTGGTTACCTGTTTTGAACCTTTTATTATTTATTTTATTTTACGTGTTCATATTTTATGGATTATTACTATTAACAAATGGAGATTTTTGTTATTACATTTACTTTCATGTTGCTTGACCAAAAATTAAAATAAAAAAGGAAGAAAAAAATGAAACGGGATAAAAAAGAAATAAGCCGATTCTCAAATAAACCCTAGAACCGACTATGGAACTAATTAATGGCCCAATGGGGTAAGGTTCCAGGTTTCATGGAACATAGAGGAGGTTACATATTCCAAAAACTAGGAAATTAGTTCTGACAGGGTAGATTTCAGGTCTCAAATGAAATATGAACCGATCTTGAAAGTGTTCATTCTCATTGTTACCAATGTTCATGTATGTACCACTTGCACCATATTCACCATAAAATGATATTATTATTATTATTATTATTATTATTATTATTATTATTATTATTATTATTATTATTATTATTATTATTGTTACCAATGTTCATGTATGTACCACTTGATTTCACCTCAAATGAAATATGAACCGATTATTATTATTATTATTGTTCATTCTCATTGTTACCAATGTTCATGAAATATGTACCACTTGCACCATATTCACATAAAATGATATTATTATTAATATTATTATTATTATTATTATTATTATTATTATTATTATTATTATTATTATTATTATTATTATTATATGACTATCGAGATTAAAAAAAAATATCTATATGTTATGGATATTTTTATTTTGATAAAATAATTTTAAAATGTTATAAAAGTTACAGCACCTTAAATCTATTAAATGCAGCCTTGTGGAAGCTAATATGAAAATATTTTAGCTGAAAGGGGTGCAGGAGCAGTGAGATTTTTCACTTTCAAGGTCAAACCACCAACCCATGTTATAACTGTGGCAGTAACTAAAAAATGGGGAAAATTTCAAATAAGAACCCAAAAAGTGCCATCATTTTCTCAAAAGATAACCTGAAGTGAAGTTTGTCTAAAATAAAGACCCAAAGTGTCATCATTTTTTCAAAAGAGGACTTGAAGTAAAGTTTGTCTCAAAGAAGGACACAAAGTAGTCATTTAATCTCAAAGAAGGACCTCACTCATCGGCCAATAAATAGATGCATCTTCAATGTATATTTCGATGGCCTAATTACGGTATTTTCGTCCATTTTTTTTTTTTCATTTTTGGTTGTCCTGTTCATCGTCTTCGTCGTCCTCTGTTCACTTCTTCTTGCCCAGATCAAGAACACTGGACTTAGGAAAAGGCCAGCAAGTGCCGGCCGCTGGTAAGGGCTAGCGAGGGCTCGACATCCATCGCCGACAATGAGCAAGGGCTCCACGCCCATCGCTAACAGCGAGCAAGGGCTATCGAGCCCTCGTTGGCCATGGGGGAGGGGGGCCGTCCAAATCGAGGCCCTACAAGAAGGTCCTCGAGGGCAAAAGGAGTAGCCGAAGAAGTCGTCGATCTAGGAGCGGTGGTGGGAGGAAGGAATGAAGAAAGCAACGCAGGCATCCCAATCGTAGTCCTAGCAGAAGACGAGGTTGTTGATGGAGCAGCGAGCGGAGGTGTGGGAGGTCGCCCCTCGCGACCATCAGTGAGGTCACCCCTCGCCAGCCCTGGGCGAGGGCTCGCCCACCTCATCGGCCACTAATAAGGGCGATGAGGGCTTGCAAGCCCTCACCCGTAGCCAGCGAGGGCTCGATGGCCCTCGCCAGCCGCAACCGATGCCACCCTCGCCAGATCTAGGGAGGGTCGGCCCACAAGCTCTCGCCCATGGTGGTGAGGGCTTTGGTGGCCCTCGCCTACTGCCGACGATGGGCGCCCAACTCTCGCCGACCCTCACCAATAGCCAATGCTTGCTGGCCCTTCTCAAGTCCGATGTTCTTGAGAAACAAACGAATAGGGGACGGAGAAGATGATGAACAGTGCCACCATTGACCAATAATAATAATAATAATAATAAAAAGAACAAGACAACTAAAAATAAAAATAAAAAATGACAAAATATCCCCGATCGGGTTACCAGAATATGCATCGGAGATGCATTTATTCACGAACCGGCAAATGAGGTCATTTTTTGAGACTAAATGATCACTTTAGGTCCTTATTTGAAACAAATTCCACTCCAGGTCCTCTTTTGAGAAAATAAAGGCACTTTAGATTCTTATTTGAGACAAATTTCACTCCAGGTTCTCTTTTGAGAAAATGATGGCACTATAGATCCTTTTTTGAAATTTTCCCAAAAAAGGCCGGATCGAACACACATATTTTTAGACCAAAAAGAAAAAAAAAAAACGCACATATTTTAAGATTAAAAAAGAAAAACACACGTATTTGTCAACGACTTAAGGAGCGAGATAAGAATAAATAATACGAATTGTCATCTTTATATCAGGAGCAATATGTAACACGAGCCTTTTAGGGTCCATGAAGGAGCGTCCTTCGAAATGTAAAGCCTCGTAAAATTAATCATTCTTGCTTTGTTCTATCATTGAAAGTGTCGTAACATTTGCGAACGTTTGAAAAAAAGAAGACGAGCTATGAGTGCAAATGTTATGTATTATTAAACACATTAGAAGATGCCTGCCCGATATTGTGGAACTTATTAAAGTTATGACTTCATTTTGCTAATTAAACATTGGCGAAATGCTTATCCACTTCAATTGAATTTGAAGAATCAGCTAACTAAATTTGAATATGAGATTCAATTGTAAATCTAGTACATTATGAAAGGTCACAGTGTTGTGAGCTGATGATGAAATAAACGGTACGAATCACAAGAACTTTGCATGAGTTAAGCCCAAGCGCTTGTGAAAACTATGATAGAATACATTTTCTATCTCTCTCGATAGAAAAAAGAAAGTCCATTTTTCTCTTATCTGATTTTTTCCTTTATTTTTTGTCGAAAAATTACATAAATAGTCCAAACTTTTGGCGATAGATCAATATATAGAGCGTTAAATTCTCCTTTACACAAAATTCTCCATT
This sequence comes from Eucalyptus grandis, assembly GCF_016545825.1. NCBI lineage: Eukaryota > Viridiplantae > Streptophyta > Magnoliopsida > Myrtales > Myrtaceae > Eucalyptus > Eucalyptus grandis. The sequence goes on from NC_052620.1 coordinate 26,631,505, forward strand.
CAACCTTAATAATCCATGTCAACTGTCGAAATAGTTTTGGCCTCGTTGCATTTCATTTAGTATGACCGGCCTATGTCTTGACCAAACAGAAACATTTGTAAACACCATTGGGGGTATATCTAATTTCCAAGGAAATGCAATATCTTCTTTTCTGGTTTTTTAAATGGGCAGCACTCTTTGGAGTTATTTGAAGAAGACAATCTGTATATACCTATAACAACAAGCGAGCATTTTAGTCCATGGGCATCGTACTCCTATAAATCATTGACTAGGTTCTTCAAAATTTTCTTCGTATCCGGACTATGGAATCTTTATCGGGCAAAGAAATGTGGGTTGGGTATATTACTGCCTCCTTAGCCAAATATATGCTTAAGCATTCTTATTCTAGCAGGGAAAGTACCCAAAAAGTTTTGAACTTATTTTAAATTTTTCAATTGGACCAATTCAATCCTAATTTTTTTGCATTTATGCTAATTGAGTTTATCTGATCAATTTTGGTTGAAAATCACTAAAGTGAATGCTAACCATTTTATATGACAAGGTCGGTGCCAATGAAGACATTGTTTAGTAAACTTCCATAATTTTTTGAATTTTTTTGCTCTTTTTATTTCTATTCTTTTTTTTTTTTTTTTTTTTACAACTCTGTTTAGCAAAGGCCAACAATCCTTGCCAATGGCCAGCGACCTTAGTGGCCCAAGGTTGGGAGAAAGAAAAGAAAGGAAAGAAAAGAAAAGAAAATGTAAAAAAAAAATCAGAAAAATGTATAAAAAATTAAAAAAAAAATTATCCACATTACCAATTTCTAAACAAAATTAACTGGATTGACTCAGTTGATACAAATGCAAAAAATTTAGGACTGAATTGATCTAATTGAAAATTTATAACTAAATTGATATGAATACAACATGTTTAGGACTTTTTTGGTACATATTCTTAATCGAGCAGATTTCTTTCTCGGTCATCCAACTTTGTAGTATTTTTTTTTATACCGTTCTCTTATTTTGGAAACCCATGGGCAAAAAGTGAACTTTAAACAGAGCAGCAACTCTTGTGGTAAATAAACCGAGTTTCACATCAACTTTCCCCTAAAGAGTTTTACATAAGGTTTTCCATAAGAATGTGTCATGGATGGATTGTAAGACTAAATATAAATTAAACCCGATAATCCCTATCTATCATTGTCAAATAAATACGTGCATAATTCGGGATCGATTTGCGGAAACGTAAATGATCGACATACCTCCAGCCATTGATGAAAATCTGCAAATACGGAAAATCCCCAAACCTTGGAGGGATGCACGGAGCGTGATCAATCCGCGAATATGGAATCGCTAGATCTGTACGTCATGTTCCACTAGTCAATGCCCCACAAACGTGATGACGTGTTTTTCTATAGTGATAGGGTTTGAACTAGATGACCTAACATTTTATTTCGTTTCTTACGTTACCGACGTCTTCCATCAAGACCGTTATGGTAACATATTAACGGGCAAATATCATGTAATAAATGCGGGTAATAAATTGGAATTAATTGAAAATACAATATTAGGATCTCATTTAAAATAATAAAATATTTTACAACATGGATGACTAACACAATTTCAAAAGCTGAACCAACCTCGAGGAAATTTTGGAAGTGTGATCTTAATTGAGAGTAACTCCTGAGCTAACACTTGCTGATTCATAAACTACTCATCTTTACGGATTCCAACGAAGAAATTTCAGTTCATTCGGCAGAAATTTAATTGCTCCTAACATGTGTACCTCAATTCCAAGCTTGAGAGATACAAATGAATCTATGATAAGATGTCTTCAATCTCACCTTGTCAAAAATGCGGACTGCTTGCTCATTCAAAGGTGAGTCAACCTGTCTGTTTGGAGAATATTATCCTAAAAACCCTTAACTTATTGTATAATAGTCAATTCAGTCCTAAATCTTTCAATTATGCCAGTTTAATTCTAAACATTTTCATAACTTGTCAATTTAGTCTTAAACTTTTCAGTTATGTCAATTTAGTCCTAAACATTTTGATGATTTTGCCAATTTAGTCATTTTAACTAATTTTGACCATAAATCATTGACGTGGATTGTTTTAGTAATTTTTCTTATTTTTTTCTGTTTCGTTTCTTTTCTTATTTCTCTTTTTTCTTTTTCCCTTTTTTCCCGCTATCAGCCATCGATAGGTCTCATTGATGGCTGCTTCGCCAACCTCAAGCGAGGCCACCCACGCCGACCTTAGCCAAGGATGGCCCTCACTTGAGGCCAATGGATCAATAGGGCTTGGCCATGGTCGGCGAAGGGAAAAAGAAAAAAAAATTATAAAAGAAAAAAATTAGAAATCTTAAAAATATATATAAAATTATCTACATGGACGCTCGATGTTGATTACAGTTTTTGGCCAAAATCGGTTAAAATGACTAAATTGACAAATTATCAAAAATGTCGAACTAAATTAACGAGTTATCAAAATGTTTATGATTAAATTAACACAATTGAAAGGTTTGAGACCGAATTGGTAGCCATACAATAAATTTGGGATCGAAATCTCATGTCTATTTATATATTATTTTCTAATGGATTTGGCATGACTATCCAATGAAGGGCCCTATTTTCCCTTGACAAAAGGAATTTGTCCACCATTAAAAGCCGATGGACTTCCCCCTTTGTCCAGTGCTCGAACTAGGACTCCTCCATTATTTTATCTTTATTTGAGAAGGATTCCAACAATAGATTAGACAGATGATTCCCAAGAAAACGTCATCTTGCTCGTGCTGAATGCTAGATGAACTCCTAGGCTGTGTTTGGCAGTTGGAATAAAATTCGGGATATGATATGATTTATCCTATCTTATGTTTGGTACTCGCTCACGATAGAAAAAAGTCGGATATAAAGGAGATATAGACAAGATAAAATTATCCCATTGGGGAAGTGAGATAAAAGTGTATATAATTTCTAATGTCCTTAATAGGAAAGTTATTTTTATCGAATAAAAATTTTATTAAATTAATAAAATTGAAATTATATTTCAATATAAATAATATATGAATTCTAATTTAAGAAATTAACAATTAAAAATTATTTTTAATTAATCATATTTTAATTTATATATTCAACATTAATTCTATCTTATAATAAACATTCAATCTATAAATTAAATATTTATATTTATTAAATATTTTAGGTATTTTTGTGTTTTAGGTATGTTAATACAGTTTACTATTTGATAAAATTTTATTAAAAATGATGAAAGGCGAAAAAAAAGAAATAATAAAGAAAATAATATAAAAAGAGGAAACATAAAATAAAAATAAATCAAGGAATAGTGTTATAATAGATTTTCACCATCTCTATTTATGAATATTTATGTTTATTTATAATGATATACCGTTTATATCAAAAAAATGTATATGATATGATGTGAACATATTCAACTTTACTACCGTGATTCACCAAACAACGGACATGATATAAAAAAATGGGATATGTTTAGCAGAAATCCTAAAACTTATCCAGAAAGTGCAATTGAGTCCTAAAACTTACAAAAAGTTCAATCAAGTCCTAAAACTTGTCAAGTTAGTTCAATTGAGTCCTAAAGTTAACACCGTTAGCCTTTTACATTAAAAATGCTGACGTGTCATTTTAAATTATATTTTATTTTCCACATGGATTTTTTTAATGATTTTTTATTCATTTTTTCAAAAAAATAAGTTTAAAAGCTAAAAATTAAATTTATTTATTTTATCTTATTTTCACAAAAATTAAAAATAAAAGTTATTTTTAAAATTATTTTAAAAAAAAATCGCTGCTCTTCTCCCCGCCGCGCCACCCATCGCCGGAGGGGCCGAGAGACGGCATCGGCCCCGGGCGGGGTGGCCGGCCCTCGCCGGCCCCAAGCGAGGGCGGGCGACGGTCGCTCGGCCCCAGGCGAGGGAGGGCGACGGTCGTCGGCCCCCCGTGAGGGCCGGCGAGGCCTCGCCCGGCGAGGACCGCCACCCCGCCCGGGCCGGCGATCACGCCAGCCCCCGGCGGAAGTCCACCAGTGCCCTTTTTTTTTTTTTTTTGAACAGTTTTGTTTTTTAAAATAAATTTAGATTTTCCTTTTTTAAATAAATTTAGATTTTCCTTTTTAGTTTTTAATCTAATTTTTAAATATTTTGAATAAAAATAATTTAAAAAAGCCATTTGAAAAATAAAAAAATCATTTAAAATATAACGTCGCGCCACGTCAACAATTTCCGTTAATTTTTTTAACGGTGTTAACTTTAGGACTCAATTGAACAAACTTGACAAGTTTTAGGACTTGATTGAACTTTTTGTAAGTTTCAGTACTCAATCGCACTTTCTGGACAAGTTTTAAGACTTCTGCTGAACATATCCCTAAAAAAATCATAGGATTTCATATCCTATCCTATCTAAATCCTATCCCACTTAAATCCGGACGACATAGCCCTATAGAAAAAATAACGCCCCTTATACCTAGCGAGAGAGTCCAAGCAAGTTTGAGCTCCCAAGGGAGGAAGTGTCCTAAGACTAACATATGGCGAAAAAAATTAAAAATCTGATACAAGGTCTTACGGATAAAATTAATAACTATAATGACTTAACAATTAAAATACTATTAAAATGTCCAAAAATTAATATAATTAAAAAAAATGATCCGACATTTTACGGATCAAATTAATAATTACAACAATTTTGGACAAAACTCCTGCGGTTAATGCCTACAATATCCATAAACTGAAAATCACCTCTCAATATTCAAACTTGTATAATAATAGCAAAAGTTAAAAAAATAAAATAAAGTAAAATAACATAAAATAAATGAAAAAATAAAACAAACCACCTAAGAGGAGGCTTTGGAAAGGAAAAGCAGCGAAGGGCGACACACGGCTGAGGCAGGAGCGGTGACACGGCGTCGGCGGAGGCAGGAGCCCAGTCTGTCGGACGTCGGGCGGAGTAGGGCAGTGGGCGCGCGGCAACGGCAGGTGGCGCGGCGTGCAGCAACCAGCAAAGGGGAACAGAGGCGTTGCTGCTGGTCGCGGCAGAGGTGGTGCGGCGCCGGCTGAGTGGCGCTCGGGCGGAGGGAAGCGGTGGCAGACGGCGACGGCGTAGGTGCTGGCGAGGCGATGCGGACGGAGCTCCGGCGACCGTGAAGCAGCAGCCGGAGTTGCAGGCGCTGCTTGGCTGCTGGGTCGAAGGGGTGCTCGAGCGGATTTGCAGGGAGCGGGCCGTCGGGCGAAGAACTGGCGAACGACGGCGGCAGCGGAGGTGCTGGGTTGACGGCGGAGGGTAGAGATCCTGCTGCAGACGCGGGCTGCTGCCTTCGAGCGTCGGGGACAAGCGAGTTGCTGGCGGAGCGGCGGTGGCGCGGCGAGCAGGTGTGGCGGGGCCTCGAGCAGCGGTGGCCGGCGCGGAGGGGTGGACCAGGGACGCCGGTGCTCGGGCAGAGGCGCGGATCGGCAGGCTGCAGACGAGGCGGAGGTGCAGGCGTCGAGTGGGTTGAGGGGGCGTCAATCGCCTGTTTGCTGCGGCGTCGGGCGAAGCTCCTGCGGGCAGCTGCGGAGGAGCGGAGGACGCCGGCGAACGACGGGCGGTCTGAGGCGCGGTCGCCGGACGCCGAGCGCGAAGGTGCTCAAGCTGTAGAGGCACGATCTGCAGGGGCGTGGACGTCGAACGCCGGTTTGCTGAAGAAGAAGACTCCCCTTTTCTTTTTTTTTACGTTCACTCTCTACCTCTGTCTCTGTACTTTCCTGCTGCTGGTCTCTTTCTTCTCTGCAATTTGTCAGAGAAAAGAAAAGACTTCTTTTTCACATTGTCTTTTGCACGAATTCTCTCTTCTTTCTCTCACGAATTCTCTCCTCAAGCCTTTTTTTTTTCTTTCACGAATTTTTCACTTGCACCTTGCACGGATTTTTTTGAATATTTTCTCCATTCTCGCCCCCCTTTTTTTACAAAATTTGTTCCGAGCACCATATTCTATGGTAATTTTGAGCTTTCTTTTTCGTTACCTCAATTTATAGTAGCAATCAATTTGATTTTTCTTCGAATATTTTAATTCCTTCCATATGGTAATTTTTTAGCTTTCTTTTTCGTTACCTCAATTTATGGTAGCAATCAATTTGATTTTTCTTCGAATATTTTGATTTCTTCCATCTTATCAAATTTGTTATTTTTTTATTTACCTGATTTTCTTAATCGAAAATTTGATTTCTTATTTACAATGATTTGAATATTCGCTGAAACAAAGATGGTTAATCATAATTTTCATATTCCATTTATAATCAAATTAGACTGATCCTTCCTTATTTTCCTTTTATTCATTTTATTTGTTCTGATACATATTTTTTAAGAGTTCAAATTAACCTTTTTTCTATATAAACGGTCACCAAAATTTAGGTTTCAACGATACCGCAGACCAGAAAGAGCGCGATCGCTTCAGAAGATGTCGATCACCCTCAACAGCGGATTCAAAATGCCGGCGATCGGTCTCGGCGTGTTAGATATGGAGAAGGACGAGATACGGGACCTCATGCTGGGCTCCATCAAGATCGGCTACCGCCACTTCGATTGCGCCGGTACCCCCGAAGCCAACTCTTCTTTTAGCTATCTCCGGATCCTCGTCTTTTCCAGGGTTTGGTCGATTTAGTGCGGCCGTGTCTTTTTGGTTTTTAGTTCATTGTCCGGTGCTGGTCGGTGTTCTGGACCATCGTCGGCGGTTCGAGAGGAACGGTTTCGGCGCATTTCGTGTTGTTTTTTTTTTTTTGGTCACCGTTCGGGCGAGTCCGCTGAGAAGATACTGGGCAGCGAGGGGATCAGCAGAGTTGTCTGTCGATTGAATTTGAGAATGATTCGGAACAAGAAATTACACGGGCTTGTCGTGGTCCTAAATGCTTGCGTCGGATGAGTCGCGAGGATGATGAATCTCTGCCCGTGCTTATGTAGTCTTGCATGCCGTGGCATTCGCTGCGTATGCGAGGAGTTTTTTTTAATTTATTTTTATCGACTGTGTTGAATTTCGAAACCATTATCGTTCATTCGCGTGATTTGTTCATAGTAAGCCGCCCGTATTGTAATAACGCTTGGTACATTTTTTTCATGTTATGCATTGCGAGCTACGTCCTCTGAGATCGTTGTTTTATAGTATTTAACCAGTTCGTGTCGGTGCAGCCGATTACCAGAATGAAGCGGAACTTGGCAAGGCGCTTGCTGAAGCAGTGCGGACGGGGCTTGTCAAGAGGGAGGAACTTTTCATCACCACCAAGGCGAGTTTAGTGATCATCCTGCGACTTTGAATCTATGCCGCACTAAGTATGAACTGTCTAATTTTGCCCGATGTTCCTTCCCCGTGCAGCTTTGGAATTCTGATCACGGACATGTCATAGAGGCCTGTAAGGACAGCCTGAAGAAGTTGCAGCTTGATTATTTGGATCTCTACCTTATTCACTTCCCTGTAGCAACTAAACACACCGGTGATTCCCCTACCATTAGCATCCGATTCTACTTGCAAACTGTGATCGAATTCCAAACTTTATGAGCTACTCAATGAGCTGCTGAGCATTACATCTTGGTTAAATGGTGTTTTTCCGCTGAAAGTCAAAAGGTGGTAAATTGGTAATGAGAATAAAATCGAGTATCCCCACAAGTTGATATTAACTAAGTGTGCACACTGGGCTGAGTCTTTTGATATAGGTGCGATACTTTCTTTATGCTCATGATGCACTGCTCTTGTTAAGAATGGTGGAAAAGTCAACTGCTGGAAATTTAGATGTGAATTTGATCGCCAAAGATCATTTTCCATATTCTCCACTCGCCATTTGTTCACAAAGCATTAGCGCTTTATCTGTACTCTGCTCATGTTAGTACCTTTACCCTTTATTAGAGTCTAAGACTCTATCAGAGACATTTTGTTTTGAATGCTAAAGATCTTGTTGTAACGTGTATACATGCAGGAGTTGGCACAACTGCTAGTGCTCTGGACGACGAGGGGGTGCTGGAAATTGACACAACTATAACTTTGGAAACTACATGGCGTGCCATGGAAGAACTCGTCTCAATGGGTTTAGTTCGAAGCATCGGGATCAGGTTTGAGAACTTTTTGGATGGTTTAACATTTTCTAAGGCACCTCTCATGAAATATTTAGCATTTTTACTTGGAAGGGGAAGCTCCAATGTGACAGTAAAGGAGATTGTAATTCAAGGACTTCCTATAGTCATTGGGATATTTTCTTTACATCTCTAAGGTACTTGAGAGGTGACTTCTGGCGTTAGTTAAACGAAGTATCTGACAGAGATAGTGTTCCTTCATAGTTTGAAGTCCACAGCAAGAGTTTACTACTTTCAAGGGCATTTTCGGTGATGCGTACCCTTTGGATTTTGTCATTTTTGCACCAGATGTTGGGAGCATAACGTTTCCATAGCAATTGATATATCTTTTATGGAAGGAGTATCTTTGTTGAAAGGATTGCACTTTTTTTTCTATTTTTTTTCTCTGGGAAGATGTGACAATAATAAGACTCTTCAAATGATGCTGTATGTGATGCCCACGGGAGCAGGGAGCAGTCTTATTGCCTCAGAAATCTAGGTTTTCCATTATGTTCATCCTCCTTGGAAATTGAGATTCTTAATTCTTAAGTAGTAGTAGTAGTATCTATGAGAAGTAATAAGTACCGACAGAGGCTGGGAATGTGTTACAATCCTTTTCTCGAAATAGATATTTTGAATGCCTTGCCCATTTTACAGACCTTTCTGATTGCTCTGACTGTTGTATGGAATTTGTGTGCAGCAACTACGACATCTTCCTAACCAGAGATTGCCTGGCCTACTCCAAAGTGAAGCCTGCTGTTAATCAGATTGAAACCCATCCATATTTCCAACGTGATTCCCTTGTTAAGTTCTGTCAGAAACATGGTATCTGTGTGACTGCACACACTCCCCTTGGGGGCGCAGTTGCAAATACAGAATGGTTTGGTTCCATTTCATGCTTGGCAGATCCAGTTCTCAAGGTAATGCTCGTCTATATCATTCACGGTGATCTTTTCTTTCTTCTTTTTTGTTTCTGCTGCCTTGCTATATTTCTCAATTCCCCTCTCTTCTCTATCGATTCAAGGGTCTGGCTGAGAAGTACAAGAGGACGGTGGCACAGGTAGTTCTGAGGTGGGGTATCCAGCGCAATACCGTTCTCATCCCAAAGAGCACAAAGGTTAAGAGGTTGGAAGAGAACTTTCAGGTCTTTGATTTCAAGCTGGCAGACGAGGACATGGCTCTGATCAAGAGTATCGACCGGGGACAACGGAATAATCAACCTACGAAGTTTTGGGGCATAAACCCATTTGCTTGAGTACGTCCAGAAGCATGATTTGCTTGGGACGGATGCTGCTGCTTCATAGGGAGAATAATAAGACGGGAGGTGCAATGCATACATGTAGCTGGTTGAAACACTTGTGCACCGGGTCTCTTATTGATTTGCACCTGTCAATGTTGAAACATGTTGCATCACTTACCTGGAAAAACTGTTTGGTTTGATGTTTCGACGCAAAGTATTGCAACTACACCTCCATGGCTATTTTTGTGGACTTCTTTTGCTACATTTCCGGGACAAACGAAGTATGGGCACTCTGCTTCTGTTTTAGCTATAATCTGCATTGACCATAAAGACATGCAGAGAAATTCAAGGTGAGATTACTCGGATTGGTATTGCTAGTTGCATTGTGCAGTTAGAGAAACTGCTTGACTGCATTATGCGTGGAGAAATGTATAAGTGGCACGACAACCGAAAATATGATGCGATGGTCCAGTTAGGGAGTGGTTATTAAAATAAAATCCATGTAAAATTCGAAAGCTTAGGGCACGTTTGATAACGATTCTATTCCCGGGAATAGATTTTGATCGGAAATTATTCTTTTTTATTCTAGAATAGAATTGCGTTTGTTATGTATTCATTGATTCTGTTTCAATTCAATTTCTTTTAATTTTTAAATAATTTTTTTTTACTTTTTTAATTTTTTTTCCCCTTTTCTCCTATTCTTCTTCTTTTTCAACTTTTTCAAGTGTCCAGTCACTATTGCGAGGTTGGCCTTCGTCGGTCGAGCCTTGCTAGTGGCCAGGCTGGCCTCGTTGGGGCTAGGCGAGGCTTGCCTAGCCACCGACGAGGCTGAGCCTAGCTAGATCGCGAGGCTCGCCTAGCCCTGTCGAGGCTCAACCTCGCTGGTGGCCAGACGGGGCTGGGCGAGCCTCGTCGGTGGCTGGGCTTGCCTCCGGCGAGCTCCCTGAACCTCACCCTGGCCTGGCGAGCCTCCAACGAGCTCGTCGGACCAGTTGTCGGCGGACAGCAATCGCGGGATGGCGATAGATGAAGAAGAAGAAAATAGAAAAAAAAAAAAAGAAGAAGAAGAGAAAATTGAAGAAGACTTGATTATTAGATTTGTTCTTGAAACAAAAATCAATTTTTTTTTAATTCTTAATTCTATTTCAAATCTGTTCTCGGAAACAAAAAATCAAACGCGATTTTGTTCCCAAGCTGCTTCTGGGAACAAAAAAAATCAAAATCAATTACTATTCGGATGGTTACGAAAGAGGCCTTAGTCTCATTAAGTAGCAACTAGCAGCTCTTGGTTTACAGTCTCAAGAAGTGTAAACACCTAGCTGACCAGAGCAGATGTAAATCTTGGTAACCACGCAATATACATGAAGAGCGGTGTTTGTCTGGTGACTAGCCCCGAGTGAGGCGATAGGCAAAGGGCGGCGGTGGAAGTGGCAGTTGATTGGAGCTGTAGCGTTGAATGTAAAAGGAACGATATCTTTCTTTCAGAAAATGGCATTAGTTTTTGGATTCTGGCTGGACAGTTGAAAAGGAATTCATGCTAATAGGGTTTCCTTTTTCGAGTCTGTATCAGCTTTAAATCTTTACACGACTCTTTTCAAAGCTTTAAAAAGCCTACGATGGCAAAGGTGAACCTCCTCCTGTTATTTTAAATGCCCTATCATATATAAATTTGAGAAAATTTCAAATAAGGATATGAATTAAACCAATTTCTCAAAAGAGAGCTTAGAATAGATTTTGTTTTAAATAAGAGCGCGAAATGTTTAAATCAATTCCAAAAAAAAGCCTGAACTCGATAGTCGACAATAAGTAATTTTTCCAGCAACCAAAATAGGGGCACTTTTGTCTAAGACATTGCCATCCTTAAAAATCAAAAACCCAAGATTACTTGTTTTTGTCATCACTTCTTCTTTGTTGTCGCCACAGCCGGTGTTCTTCCTCTATAAGCTCACAAGCCTTGGCAACTCTATTAAGCATGTAATTTTATTTTCTTCTTTCTCTTTTTTCTTTTTCCCTTTTTCCTATTATTGGCCATCGCTAGGTCTTGTTGATGGCTACTTTGCCAACCTCAGGCGAGGCCACGCATGCTGGCCTTGGTGGCCTCGGGCAAGGATGGCCCTTACTTGAGGTTGATGGATCAATGGGGCTTGGCGATGGCCGGCGGAGGGAAAAAGAAAAATAAAAAGGAGAAATTAAGAAAAGAAAAAAATCAGAAATCTTAAAAATATTTATAAAAATTATCCACACGGATGACAAATGCTGATTACTGATTTAGGCCAAAATTGACTGAAATGACTAAATTGGTGGATTATCAAAAAATTCAGAACTAAATTAACAAGTTGTCGAAATGTTTATGATTAAATTAATACAATTGAAAGGTTTGAGATCAAATTGGTCGCCGTACAATAAATTTGAAATTGAATTCTCCTGTCTATTTATATATTCTTATGCAGTGGATTTGGCATGACTGTCCAATCAAGGGCCCCTATTTTCCCTTGACAAAAGGAATTTGTCCACCATTAAAAGCCGATGGACTTCCCCCTTTGTCCAATGCTCGAACTAGGACTCCTCCATTATTTTATCTCTCGCTGAAAAGGATTCCAACAATAGATTAGACAGATGATTCCCAAGAAAAAGTAATCTCGCTCGTGCTGAATGCTAGATGAACTCCTATAAAAAAAAATAAAAAAGGAGAGAATAACGCCCCTTATAACTAGCGAGAGAGTCCAAGCAAGTTTTAGCCCCCAAGGAGGAAGTGTCCTAAGACTCCCTCTAAGCCTGGCATATGGCGAGGAGTGGTTACCTCGCCGGAGTCCCTGTAGTGGAGGCTGTCAAGGACATTCCGTCTGACCTCCTCAGACCGAGCAATGACGATCGCTCATCCCGCGATCTCTCCCGCGGCGATCCCTTTTCCCCCGGTAGACGGGAAGTCATGGTTTTCCTGGACAAAGATGGTCTCTCTGTCGGTAGGATCCCAGATGGTTTGAGTTTCACTGCCGGCGTCACTTTTCCAGCCGGTAATTGGGATCGCCGATCCCTATCATCAACAGAATTACCGGGTTGGTTTCTCCTATAGCATCTGATTGCTACGAGCGGAACTATTGGTGAAGTTATATTTCGATAATAAGTGGAACATTGTGTACCCACGCATGATGAGGCTCCCTCCTCCCTTTCCTTAAATGTTTAATCTACTGGAGCAGGTGGTGGCGTGTAGGGGTGTCAAAAACTAAACCGAACCAAATAAAAAATTTGATTTTTTCGGTTCGATTCTCATTAAAAACAAAAAAAAAAATTTTTTTTTTACTAGTTTAGTTTTTATTGGTTCGGTTTACCGAACCAAATTAGTAAAATTTAAAATTTTTCCTTATTTTATTTTATTATTTTAAAAATCATTTTTTCTTTTTTTTTTTCTTTTTGTATTTATTGGGTGGTGGCCGGCGACTGGCCAAAGACGAGCTCGAGCCTTGCCACAGGCTAGCAAGTTCAAGCCCTACCAAATTCAGCCACTTGGGTAGGGCTCGAGCCTCACCACCTCACCATAGGCCGGCGAGGCTTGATCTTGTCTCTGGCTGGTCACCCGCCGCCATCGTAGCCGCGATCGATCAATGAAGAAAAAGAAAAAAAAAAAAAAAGGAATAAAAATAATTAAAAAATCAATTTTCTTAAAAAAATAAAAAAATTTATAGAAATGGGTGTATGTAGGGGGAAAACAAAGAAAAAGTGAAAACTGAAAAATTGAACTGAACCGAACTGGGATTTGGGTTCGGTTTATATTGAATTTTGGTTCGGTTTAATAAATTTCATTATCGGCTCGGTTCGGTTCATTTTTCCAAAAAAAATGAACTGAATGGAACCGAATCATTTACACTCCTACTGCGGCGGAATAGTAGCGGAACCCTTCGATGGTGAGCCGGTGTTGCAAGACGAAGGGAATTCAGCAAGTGAAAGCACAAACTTATTAGGAGAGGTACTTGACGTAATAAGTTATAGATAAAGGAGCTTTCAGAATCCACGCGGCAAAAGAGAGACGAAAGTCGGGGTGTGCATATAAAAGTCTCGAAATAAAGAGTCTTCTGCATCGTGATATCAGTCCCTATTTTGCTGCATTCAATTGGAACTTCTTCATCTCGCTTAAACCAGAGCCGATCGCAGATGAATATGCCATCGACGGATTTTGTCATCGCCGAGCATCACTTCAAAAAATGATATTCTCGTAATCCACCTCTAATTTCTATGATCTTCGTCCTCCGATAGAGGAAAATGGCCACGGCTAAAGCTCGATCGAACTCGCACTCGTGACTTCAAGTTCCTAATCATCTGAATGCTATGATAGGATTAAGAGCTGAGTTCCCTCCTTTGGCTTTCATACTCGACTCAATTGGCAATACTAACTCTCGTCATCATGTTTGTATTACCCGTGCTCGCTTCAATTAGCTCGAACTCCACCAATGAAATCATTTGCACCACCCCTTATATATATATATATATATACTAACTCCATCCCCTTTTTATTAAAAAGACAAAATTGTATTTAATTATTCCATTACAATTTAAAGTGGTAGCCCTCAATTTATTTACTTTCCCTCCGGTTGCCATAAGTACGAATATCACACGTTTTATTATTGTTTATTATGAATATCTTATGTATATTAAATGCATTATGTTTTCTCTTTATCTTCAGATTTAGTTCCATAAAATTAGTTTTATCGAAAAAAAGTAATAATAAGAGAAATAATTATATAATAGTTATCTATGAGAAGAATAGTCTATTATAAACAACAAAAAATCATATCACAAATAATTATAAATTGTTATGGAACCCACTTCTTTAAAAATTTATGATTTACAATAAACTCTCGAGTACTATTATAATAACAAGAAGGAAGAAAAAGATATTTAGATATGGCCCTATTTTTTCCCTTTATATAACTAAATCTACCCAATTTTCATTAAAAGACCAAATTACCCTTAATTGTTCCATTGCAATTTAAAATGGTAGCATTAAATTTTTTTATCTTCCTTCTTTTGTTAGTTTTCTATTCCTACAAAAGATCTAGTTGCCATAACTACCCGTATGACGCGTTTTATTCTTATTTATTATGGATATCCCATGTATCTTAAAGAAAATACATTTTCTCTTTATTTTTAGATTCTTTCTTGAAAATTAGTTTTGCCGAAACCAAGTAATAATAATAAAAAGAAAGAAAAAAATATTTTTCTGCAGTACTTTTCCACTCCTTATAAAGCTAAATCCATCGCATTTCATTATAAAGACAAATGACGTGTTTGGTAACGTTTACTCCAAAATTATTCCAAGGAACAGAAATAAAAAAAAATGTTTATGTTCCGAGGAATAATTTTTGAATAAAAAATGCGTTTAGTAAACTTGTTCCTAATAAAAAATGAACGAACACGTTTAGTAAATTTTATTCTTTTTTGTTTCTTTTTTAATTTTTTAATATTTTTATTTTATTTTCATTTTTTCCTTTCTTTTTATTTTTCTTCTTTTTCGGCTTTCGGTAGCCTTCGCCTCGCCCGACCACGAGAGCTCACCCCCCCGGTGAGGCCGAGCCTCACCGTTGTTGGGCAAGACTTGGCCTCGCCGGGGCCGGCGACGCTCGGCGAGGTCGCCGACCCTCGATGGCGTCGCCAGCCCTCGACGGCCGATCGCCGGCCATGGCCGAGGCAAGCGACCGGCCAAAAAAAAAAAAGAAAAAAAGAAGAAGAAAAGATAAGAGAGAGAAGAAGAAGCGTTTCTTCAAAATCATTTATGGAACAAGAAACAACTTTTTTTTGTTTCTCATTTCTATTCTTTTTGTGTTTCGGGAACAAAAAAACAAAAAAAGAACAGAAACGTAACCAAACGCGTTTATGTTCTTTATTTGTTCTCAAAAAAAAAAAAAAAAAAAAAGGTCTGTTCTAGGAACAAATTTCAGAAGTGAAAACATGCAGGGCCAAAGTTTCCCTCAATTATTCCATTGCAATTTAAACTGGTGGACCCCATTTTTTTTTGTCTGAATATCCCATTTATATTAAAAGCATTATGTATTTTCCTTTATTTTGAGATTTTCTTCCACAAAAAAAAAAATAGTTTTCTGACGATAATGAGAAGGAAGCGAAACCCAAGGAGCCAATTTACAGGTCACTTTCGGCGACTCCCGAGGAGCTAGCAGTAGCAGAGCATCTTCTTCACTCCTTCACTCCTCCAAGCTGATTCCGCAGACCAGAAGGAGCACGATCGCTTCCGAAGATGTCGATCACCCTCAACAGCGGATTCAAAATGCCGGCGATCGGTCTCGGCGTGTGGCGTATGGAGAAGGATGAGATACGGGACCTCATCCTGGGCTCCATCAAGATCGGCTACCGCCACTTCGATTGCGCCGGTACCCCCGCAGCCGACTCTTCTTTTAGCCATCTCCGGATCCTCGTCTTTTCTAGGGTTTGGTCGATTCAGTGCGGCCGTGTCTTTTTGGTTTTTAGTTCATTGTCCGGTGCTGGTCGGCGTTCTGGACCATCGTCGGCGGTTCGAGAGGAATGGTTTCGGCGCATTTCGTGTTGTTTTTTTTTTTTTTTTTTTTAACCGTTCGGGCGAGTCCGCTGAGAAGATACTGAGCAGCTAGGGGGATTAGCGGAGTTGTCTATCGATTGAATTTGAGAATGATTCGGAACAAGAAATTACTCGGGCTTGTCGTGGTCCTAAATGCTTGCGTCGGATGAGTCGCGAGGATGATGATACTCTGCCCGTGCTTATGTAGTCTCGCATGCCGTGGCATTCGCTGCGTGTGCGAGGAGAGTTTTTTTTTTTTTTTTAATCGACTGTGTTGAATTTCGAAACCATTATCGTTCATTTGCGTGATTTGTTCATAGTAAGCCACCCGTATTATAATAACGCTCGGTACATTTTTTTCATGTGATGCATTGCGAGCTACGTCCTCTGAGATCGTTATTTTATAGTATTTAACCAGTTCGTGTCGGTGCAGCCGATTACCAGAATGAAGCGGAAGTTGGCGAGGCGCTTGCTGAAGCAGTGCGGACGGGGCTTGTCAAGAGGGAGGAACTTTTCATCACCACCAAGGCGGGTTTAGTGATCCTCCTGCAACTTTGAATCTATGCCACAGTAACTAAGTATGAACTGTCTAATTTTGCCCATGTTCCTCCCCTGTGCAGCTTTGGAATTCTGATCACGGACATGTCATAGAGGCCTGTAAGGACAGCCTGAAGAAGTTGCAGCTTGATTATTTGGATCTCTACCTTATTCACTTCCCTGTAGCAACTAAACACACCGGTGATTCCCCTACCATTAGCATCCGATTCTACTTGCAAACTGTGATCGAATTCCAAACTTTATGAGCTACTCAATGAGCTGCTGAGCATTACATCTTGGTTAAATGGTGTTTTTCCGCTGAAAGTCAAAAGGTGGTAAATTGGTAATGAGAATAAAATCGAGTATCCCCACAAGTTGATATTAACTAAGTGTGCACACTGGGCTGAGTCTTTTGATATAGGTGTGATACTTTCTTTATGCTCATGATGCACTGCTCTTGTTAAGAATGGTGGAAAAGTCAACTGCTGGAAATTTAGATGTGAATTTGATTGCCAAAGATCATCTTCTATATTCTCCACTCGCCATTTGTTCACAAAGCATTAGCACTTTATCTGTACTCTGCTCATGTTAGTACCTTTACCCTTTATTAGAGTCTAAGACTCTATCAGAGACATTTTGTTTTGAATGCTAAAGATCTTGTTGTAACGTGTATACATGCAGGAGTTGGCACAACTGCTAGTGCTCTGGACGACGAGGGGGTGCTGGAAATTGACACAACTATAACTTTGGAAACTACATGGCGTGCCATGGAAGAACTCGTCTCAATGGGTTTAGTTCGAAGCATCGGGATCAGGTTTGAGAACTTTTTGGATGGTTTAACATTTTCTAAGGCACCTCTCATGAAATATTTAGCATTTTTACTTGGAAGGGGAAGCTCCAATGTGACAGTAAAGGAGATTGTAATTCAAGGACTTCCTATAGTCAATGGGAAATTTTCTTTACTTCTCTAAGGTACTTGAGAGGTGACTTCTGGCGTTAGTTAAACGAAGTATCTGACAGAGATAGTGTTCCTTCATAGTTTGAAGTCCACAGCAAGAGTTTACTACTTTCAAGAGCATTTTCGGTGATGCGTACCCTTTGGATTTTGTCATTTTTGGACCAGATGTTGGGAGCATAACGTTTCCATAGCAATTGATATATCTTTTATGGAAGGAGTATCTTTGGTGAAAGGGTTGCACTTTTTTTTCTATTTTTTTCTCTGGGAAGATGTGACAATAATAAGACTCTTCAAATGATGCTGTATGTGATGCCCACGGGAGCAGGGAGCAGTCTTATTGCCTCAGAAATCTAGGTTTCCAATTATGTTCATCCTCCCTGGAAATTGAGATTCTTAATTCTTAAGTAGTAGTAGTATCTATGAGAAGTAATAAGTACCGACAGAGGCTGGGAATGTGTTACAATCCTTTTCTCGAAATAGATATTTTGAATGCCTTGCCCATTTTACAGACCTTCTGATTGCTCTGACTGTTGTATGGAATTTGTGTGCAGCAACTACGACATCTTCCTAACCAGAGATTGCCTGGCCTACTCCAAAGTGAAGCCTGCTGTTAATCAGATTGAAACCCATCCATATTTCCAACGTGATTCCCTTGTTAAGTTCTGTCAGAAACATGGTATCTGTGTGACTGCACACACTCCCCTTGGGGGCGCAGTTGCAAATACAGAATGGTTTGGTTCCGTTTCATGCCTGGAAGATCCAGTTCTCAAGGTAATGCTCCTCTATATCATTCATGGTGATCTTTTCTTTCTTCTTTTTTGTTTCTGCTGCCTTGCTATATTTCTCAATTCCCCTCTCTTCTCTATCGATTCAAGGGTCTGGCTGAGAAGTACAAGAGGACGGTGGCACAGGTAGTTCTGAGGTGGGGTATCCAGCGCAATACCGTTGTCATTCCAAAGAGCTCAAAGGTTAAGAGGTTGGAAGAGAACTTTCAGGTCTTTGATTTCAGTCTGGCAGACGAGGACATGGCCCTGATCAAGAGTATCGACCAGGGACAACGGACTAATCAACCTGCGAAGTTTTGGGGCATAAACCTATTTGCTTGAGTACGTCCAGAAGCATGATTTGCTTGGGACGGATGCTGCTGCTTCATAGGGAGAATAATACCACGGGAGGTGCAATGCATACATGAAGCTTGTTGAAACACCTGTGCACCGGGTCTCTTATTGACTGTCGATATTGAAACATGTTGGATCACTTACCTGGAAAAACTGTTTGGTTTGATGTTTCGACGCAAAGTATTGCGACTACACCTCCATGATTATTTTTGTGGACTTCTTTTGCTACATTTCTGGGACAATGGAAGTATGGGCACTCTGCTTCTGTTTTAGCTATAATCTGCATTGACCATAAAAGACATGCGGAGAAATTCGAGGTGAGATTACTCGGATTGGTGTTGCTAGTTGCATTGTGCAGTTGGAGAAACTGCCCAACTGCTTGACTGCATTATGCGTGGAGCAATGTATAAGCGGCACGACAACAAAAAATATGATGCGATGGTCCAGTTCAGGAGTGGTTATTAAAACAAAATCCATGTAGAATCCGAAAGCTTAGGACGCGTTTGGTAACGATTATGTTCTCAAAAACGGATTCTTATCATAAATTATTCTTTTTTATTTTGTTCTTTGGAACAATTTTTAAGCATTTTAAGTCATTTTGTAACTTTTCAAAATTTCTTATTTTGGAATAGAATTGTATTTGGTATCATCCTCATTGATTCGTTTCAAATCAATTTCTTTTAATTTTTAAATAATTTTTAATTTTTTTTCCTTTTTTCTTCTATTCTTCTTTGCCGATCATCGATCCTCTGACCTCACCGGAGCGTCGCCAACCCTCGACGGCCAAGCCTCGGCGGTGGCCGTGCCAACCTCACCGGGCCGGGTGAGGCTTGCCTAGCCACCTCCAAGGCTCGCCCAACCTCGCCGGTGCTGGGCAAGCCTCGCCTAGCCATCGACGAGGCTGGGCGAGCCTCGCCAGGGCTGGGCAAGGCAAGGCCCGCCTAGCCACCGGCGAGGTCGGCCTTGCCAGATCGCGAGGCTCGCCCAGCCTCGTTGAGGCTTGGCCACTAGCGAGGCTAGGCAAGCTTCGCTGGTGGCTGGGCTTGCCTCCGATGAGCTCGCCGAACCGGCAGACGGCAATTGCGAGATGGCGGTAGATGAAGAAGAAGAGGAAAAAGGAACAAGACTTGATTCTTAGATTTGTTCCTAAAACAAGAATAAATTTTTTTTATTCTCGGGAACAAAAATTTTAGATTTTGTTCCCAAAGTGCTTCCGAGAACAAAAAAAATCATAATAAGTTACTATTGGGATGGTTACCAAATAGAGCCTTTAAAAGTCTCGTTAAGTAGCAGCTCTTGGTTTACAGCCTCAAGAAGTGTGAACACCTACTTGACCAGAACAGATATAAAACTTGGTAACCATGCAATATACATGAAGAGCGGTGTATGTCTGGTGTTGTCAAGGCGACGCGGCTAGCCCCGAGTAGTCGGCGGTAATGCGAGAGGCGATAGGCAAAGGGCGGCGACCGGCGGAAGTGGAAGTTGATTGGAGCTGTAGCGTTGAATGTAAAAGGAACGATATCTTTCTTTCAGGAAATGGCCTTAGTTTTTGGATTCTGGCTGGACGGTTGAAAAGGAATTCATGCTAATAGGGTTTCCTTTTTCGAGTCTGTATCAGCTTTAAATCTTTACACGACTCTTTTCAAAGCTTTAAAAAGCCTACGATTGGCAAAGGTGAACCTCATCCTGTTATTTTAAATGCCCTATCCTATATAAATAAATAAGGATATGAATTAAATCAATTTTCTCAAAAGAGAGCTTAGAGTAGATTTTGTTTTAAATAAAAGCACGAAATGTTTAAATCAATTTCAAATAAGAGCCTGAACTTGATAGTCAATAATAAGTAATTTTTCCAGCAACCAAAATAGGGGCACTTTTGTCCAAGGGTTCGTTTGGTTCGTCTTCGGAGAAATGACATTGGGAGAATGCAAATACCTTTAAGGTAAATGGGTTTTCCAAAATGCAAGACTGTTTGGTAAATATATATTTGAAAAGATCTTTAGTATAGTAACCAAATTAAGTTTTTAGTTTTAGTATTTTTAAAATTGCAAAAAAAAAAATGACTATATAACATTTAATATTTTCATGTTAAGAGTAATATAAAAGATATATATTAATAAATTTATTTAATTTTTTTTTTTTTTAGTATTTTTAAAATTGCAAAAAAAAAATGACTATATAACATTTTATATTTTCATGTTGAAAGTAATATAAAAGATATATATTAGTAAATTTATTTAAAAATTATATTAAAAGAATTTTATTATAGATTAGATGCAAAGCTCAACTTTTGGGCTAGGGTTTTTTAGGTTTATTTTCAACTTTGAATTTTTTTAATTATTGTAGTATTAATCATCATCGTTAATTTATGATCATTATAGTGTATTGATAAAAAGTTGGGCTATTGATTGTCAAAAGATAAAAATGACAAAAAAAGGCGAACCTAACATTTGCAAAGAGTTATTATTATTATTTTTAAATATAAAAATAAAATCCGATGAAACTCCGTCACCGATCAACGTTGGTTGGGGTGTGGGGAAGATGATCACCTAAAAAAATAAGTCAACAGATGAATAGTAGAGGTGGACTTGCATTTTCAAAATACCGAAAGCCCAAAGTAGATCCCCACCTGCTTTGGGCTTTCTGTGGCACACCTAAACACCTAAGGTTGCCACATTTTTCTTTCCGGAACCGGTGATTGCATCCCACATTTTATCGCTCGCACCCCACCTAGCATCGCGAGGAACCTTCGGCACAAACCACCAGGCATCCGGCACCCCCACATTCCGGGCATCTCGCATCCCAACTGGCATCACGAGGTATCCCCTCGGCACACACCTTCGAGGCTTCCGGCACCCCCACATCCCGAGCATCTCGAAACTCCCGAGGACATCCGGCACCCCCACATCCTAGGCATCCAGCACTCCCCTTTCTGGGCATCCTGACACTCCCGGGGCATCGTCGGCTCATCCCTCCGACGATATCCTCATTTATCATATCTCATATTCGCAATTTATGTCTCAATATCAACATGGCACATGATGTGATGGCAACAAGGTCAATTTCAGCTTTTGATTTTATATGTAATGCCAAATATCATCACATGTGCAGCAAGATTCAATCACTTAAAACAATACAATTTATAGGGCTCATACAAACAGAATAGTCCATGCATTACAGCTTTTGAAATTGCACAATCCAGCTTGCACAGTTTTAGGAAATATTTTAATTAAATACCCAAATGACTTTAAAAAATTATGAAATTCAAACATGTAATATTCAAGACATAAAGGAAGATATTTCATGAAGAACACTACACCAAAAGACCCTCATACAATTCGGTATAGACCATGCATCACAGCACTACTATTCTAACAATTCAACTTACACAGTTTTTGAAACATTTTTGGTTAAATAAGCAAATGAACTTCAAAAATTAAGAAATTTGAATATGTTGTAGGAAATACATAAGAGAGATATTTCATGAAGAACACATTACCAAAAGAACCTCATACAAAAAGATATGATCCACGCATTGCAACTGACCAAGTCCGAACACATCAGATTGCACGGTTTTAGAAACATTTCCGATTAAATACCCGAATGACCTTACAAAATTATGAAATTCGACTATGAGATATTCAAGACCCTAAGGTAGATTTTTCATGAAGGTATCAAAGTCAGATTCGTCCTAGGTAATTAAATATAGGCGGTTAAAACTTCTGTTCCTAGTACCGAAATTTCCAGATCTAACTACCTTCGAAAAACCACGATTTCACCTACCTATTCTTGTTGGTTTTCTCTAAATTTTTTATATTTTAAATCTCAGGATGTCATTTACATCTTTTGTTAAGAAATCGAATGAAATTTCAACGAAAAGATAGCCTTACAGTCCATGCATTCATCAAAGGTAGTTACCGAAATCTCCAGATCTAGTCTCTCCAAAGAACAAGGATTTCACCCACTTATACTTGTTTTTTTTGTCCCAAATTTGAGTATGATATACTCCAAGAAGTCCTTAACAACTTTCATCTAGAAGTCAAAGCTAAAATCCAACTCGAACATCACATGCAAGCCACTAGAACATCCAAGGTCGAGCTGTTTTCTCAAGAACAGTTTACTAGTCTAGAATACCACTCTTAAAACTCCAATTGTTCACATCCTAAACATCCGAAATTTGTCACCATACAATCACATACACTAGGCACAACATGCAAGAGTAGATCAAGGATCCCACTTGCCTCTAAACCGAGCAAGCAGCGAGCACAACGGCGAAAGGACACTGCGACGAATGACGGACGCACAGCTGACGGTCGACGAGCGGTCCTCCTCCTTCCTCTCTTCCTTTCTCCCTTTTCTTCCTTTCTTCCTTCTCTTTCTCTCCTCTCTCTCTTTCTCGGACAAACTCCCTCTCTCTCTCCCTCTCTCTCACTTAAACCGGCATCATCTTCCCCTAATTTCTTCCCCTCCATCATTAGCCATCATTAGATCATACATGGAGGACACTTGGCAATCTTCTTGGGACAAATGGGGGAGGCATGCAACCGGATCCCCCCCTCCTTTGCACGTTGACAGCCCCTCATGGGCTTGGGCCAGCCATGGGCCGACGGCAGCTCTCCTCCTTGGGCTTCATGGGCCGGCCAAGAATGGGGTGAGGCTATGGGCTGGTTTGGGCCTTTAAATGTCCAACCCATCCTCATCTTAATCCACCTAATCCTTAATTATATAAACTCCTAATTGAAATTTATAATTCACAAAAATTTGTGACCTAATTTAATAAATTCCAACTTATAATTCACATGGCCAAAAATAGAATTTTCCTATCAAATAATTACCCACCAAAAGCTTAACCAAAATCTCAATGCAAAACATAAATTAGAGCACCTCTAAAGATTGACAATAAATTCTAGAATGCTACACTTTCAGTATTTCAAAGACTAGCATTTGGCCAAGGACACATCCAAATGCTGAACCAAACACCTAATTTTTTTTTTCATAGAACTTTGGAGGCCGAAAGTTGGAATCGATCTTTGAACCAAATAGGGCCTAAGACATTGCTATCCTTAAAAATCAAAAACCCAACACGGCTGTTGTTCTTCATCTATAAGCTCACAAGCCTTTGCAACTCTATTAAGCATGCAATTTTTTGCTTATAGAAAAGTAGTCTTATTGATTAATATCAGGAAAAATTTAAATTAATACATATGTAATAAATCAACTCAAAATTAATTTTTTTATTATAAAAAATTATAAACTTATACGGTGACAAATTCACTGTAAACTAATATTTTTTATCACAAAAATCGTAATCTAGTACATTTATGATAAATTTGTTTTTATTAGTTTATATTAAATTAAATGAATATAACAAAAATTATGATTAAAACCCCAAATTGGGTCGCGGAATAGACGCTAGTTTTTTTCACAGAGCACCCTGAATTCATGAAATAATTTTTTTTTGGGGAGGGGGAGGAGAGAGAATACAAACGACGCCGTAGGAAGGTAGAGGATCTCAGATGTACGGGCACTCCCCAAATTTTCTGCCATCTCTCTCTATCTCTCTCTATCTCTCTCTCTTCCCGTCCTCTCTCCGTCTCTCTCTCTCTCTCTCTCTCTCTAGCTCCGACCTCTCTGTTTCCGCGTCCTTCCGGAGCGAATTCATCCGCGACGAAGCGCGGTTTTTGATCGGCGACGCTGTCATCGCCGGAGCTAATCTCGCCGTAAGACATTAACCTCGTCTGATCTCAGTCGGTTCCTCTTCGCTAGCTTCGGGCTTGATGTCGTCAGTGTGTGTGTGTATGTTTTTTCTTTTTTCTTTTTTTTTTTTACGTGATCGACCGTGATCTCTGCTCTCTGGTTTCGACTCTCGGCTCGCTCGTGTTTTGATTGCCTCTCGAGTTCCCGCTCTTAGCTTCGCGACTTCGATCTTTATCGGGAACCATCGCGGATTTAGTAGGGTTCAGTCGTGTGTAGAGCGGATTGATTTGTCTCTCTCGGTATGTGTATATGTCCAGTCGTGTCGGAAGCTTCGCGGGAATGATGTGGACGGTGTTTAGGGAATGGCTGTGTTCATGGTGGAATTGCGTGGTAGTATAGGTGACTTGTCTAGGAATGTGGTTGGCCGGTTGCTCGGCTTGGAGCTGGAGCCTCTTTTTTTTTTTTTGGTCTGGGGATAAATTTGTAGAGGGATCATTCGGAACTGTTGACTGGATGATTTTCGTTGTTGATGATTGAATCGAGTGTTTGCATGCAGTTTGCAGAGGACAGAGGCGCGAGCCATGGGCCTCGTCCCAGAGGTCACTTGCGCAGTGTAGTGTCCGTAAGGATTGCTATTTACAATGGAAGATCTCAATTGGCTGCTTTTTTATGATTGTTGACCGTCATGTTTCTGAACTTTCATGTTGCAAGTTATAAAGTTGCAGGGATGTTAATGAGGGGAATGTAGGATAGTGGAGTATGTGTTGATTTTACGGAGTTTCCAGGAGTTGCTCTCAGCACTGAGCAACTCATTGGTCGTCAGTGATGTGATGCGAATGCATGTTTGCATTTCGCAGACTAAATTGATGGTATTGTTTGACTCATGATAATGAAGAGCATTTTAAAGTGTGAATGTTGATACTCACAAAATATCTCATGCTTACAATGGATGCGTCTTGTAATTTAATGGGGCCTTTAACATCACAGGCACAAGGATGGTATTTGGAGGTCAAATCATTCCTTACTAGGAAAGTTCAACTCTATGGTTCAAATGCCTAGGCTTGTCGCTATCTCCAAGTTCAGCCTTATGGTTTGAATGCCTTATCAAGTATCTTCAAAACAGGAAAATGTACTTTCTTTATAGTTGGTATGATATAACGTATGGTAGGGTTTTGCTATAGACACGGTGAAAAAGTAATAAGGAAAATTGTTTGACTTTGTCCTCAACGGTTACAAGCGTAGAGTAGACATGGAAGGCACTTGCTCGTTCTTGGTGTTGGGAAGTTACTATATGGTTTGACTAGTGTTAGTGTGAATATGCGGCTCTCTGCTAATCATGTCGTGGCACTTAATGTGATGTCAACCACAAATTATGAGTACACAGTCTGTAACAAATTGTGTCTCTTCCTTCACGGAA
This sequence comes from Eucalyptus grandis, assembly GCF_016545825.1. NCBI lineage: Eukaryota > Viridiplantae > Streptophyta > Magnoliopsida > Myrtales > Myrtaceae > Eucalyptus > Eucalyptus grandis. The sequence goes on from NC_052620.1 coordinate 26,657,099, forward strand.
TGCTACTTGAATGCTCTTCTTCTGGTTATATCCTTAACACATCCCACTTGGCATCTGGCATTGTCTTGAAATTCATTGTAAATGGTCATCCATTTATTTTTGCTTTCATTGTCCATGCAAGTAAAGTCTGCTTCTCAATTGAATGTTTCTTCTCTTTTTCCTTTTTTGTCTTCTGGGAGATTTTTCTTGTTTGGTTGTAAGTGTGGAAAATCACTGTTTGGATACAGGCATTGAATGGAGTTTCTCTCTTGCTAATTGGTACTCTACCATCCTCTTGTAAGAAACCTTAGTAGCTCTTATGTACCTGCAGTGTTTGCCTTTTCCTTCTGATTAGCAGTTGAATTCTTGACACTGCCGTCTGTATTATCTTTCAATGAATGATGCTGAAATTTATGTTATCCTTCCTTCTCTTGTCTTGGAGTTGGTTCGGAATTATGCCTGCCTGGTGGTGGCGGCTCCCCTGCTGGGGGCAGAAACTTTTTGCTGTTTGAAATGATTAAAAAAAAGAAAAAAGGACAAAATGGGGGGAAAAAAGGAGCTCCTGCTTTACCAGTTTAATAGGTTTGAGTTGTTATAGCTTTAGCAAGATTGAAGTGTTATTTTCATGCTCTATTGAAAAAGAATTCTCTATGAGCAATTTTCTCTATTTTCCCTTCCCCTCATCTCTATTTTGAAGTTAAGGCTTTTGTTTCTGTTTTCTGTGAACAGGGATTTCTGGAAGTTCCTTTTCGAAGAAATAAGTTATCCCGGCAGCATTCTGATATTTACCTTGGGCTTATGCCTTAGTTGCAAGTAATCTGAAGCTAATATGGATGACGGTGGGCAACATGGAAATCATAGACACAAGGTGGAATATCCTTACAAGTTGATGCACACTTTGGTAATTACATGCGGTGATATCTTATTAGGCAACGGAAAAGTTGCTCTTTCATGAATTTCAATTTGTATAATGATCCTTGCCTAAAGTATGTCTATGCAATGTGCAGTGGAATATGGCCCCCCAGCATCAAATGAAGGAAAAGAATGCTTTAGCTATGAATCAGAAGATAATGAACATCCTTAGAGAGAAGGAGCAGGCTATTCAAGAACGCAAAGATGCAGAAGCTCAAACAAAGGCAGCGATTGGCGCACGAGATGAGGCCTTCAGGCAGCGTGAGGAGGCACTGGTTGAGCGTGATAAGGCCCTAATGGAGAGGGACAATGCAAGAGCAGCACTTCAATATTGGGAAAATGCTATCAATTTTACGATGGTTGGGGGAAATCAACACGGTTTGAAGCGCGTCCACCACCCACCATACTCTCCGGCTGACATTGCTGAAGCTCTTAACGCAGATGTACGTATAACAGATGCTTTCCCCATATCATCCATTACTGCTGATGCCATAAAACCACGCCAAGGAAAGCGCTCAAAAGAGGGTAAGGGAATTGCATCGAAGGGCTCCAGTACACAAAGGAAGGGGAAGAGAGTAGGCGAGGACTTGAACGTGCAAGTACTATCACATGCAAAGAAGGTGAGGTCCAAGTGGGATAGTGCCGATGTCTGTTTGAACCTAGTTGTTTTTAATGGTTCCACCATGCCAGTTCCGGTTTGCTCTTGTACGGGCATTCCTCGGCATTGCTATAAATGGGGAAATGGCGGCTGGCAGTCGTCCTGCTGCACTACCACCCTTTCGATGTATCCACTACCGCAGATTCCGCACAAGCGTCATGCCAGGGTGAGTGGTCGCAAGATGAGCGGGAGTGTATTTACAAAACTGCTCAGTCGGTTGGCAGCTGAAGGACACGATCTGTCAATACCCTTAGATCTAAAGGACTACTGGGCCAAGCATGGAACGAATCGTTACATCACCATCAAGTAGTTCCCCAGGAATCTCTTGGATGAGATGTGTTTATAATTTGAGCCTTCTCTTTATTTGAAAATTGTAACTTGTGTTATTGTCGGCAAACATTTCTCTGTTTTAGACCCAACTTGGAATGCCTCTTTAACACAAGTTGGACTTTGGGGAGCGGGTGGGCAATCTGTCTTTCAGTAGTACTGATGATGCTGCAAGGAGTGATTCGTTCTACTCCTGTGCCAATCGGGAGGGTAAACAAGAGCATTGTCTCCCTCTGAGATAGAGCTGATTGTAGAATCAATAAGCAGGATCGGTGAAGATTCTAGTTCTGACTTGCAATAGAGGATCTTCTTTCAATTAGAATGTAAAGTCTTTTTGTTGGCTGGTACTTAAGATCGAGCCTTTAGCAATGAGTTTGACTGAACTGCGATGAGTTACGGCAAATTGCAAGAACGCCTTCGTTTCTCATCTTACTCCGGGCTTTAGTGAAGTCCCGCTTTTATTAGATCCATTATCTACTCAGACAAGACAACCGTGAGTCCCTGTTCGAAAGCTGCTTCTTTTTTCCCTTCTTTTTTCCTTTAGTATTACCATGAAATGAAATTTCAGCATCTCTCCGATTTTAAGCATCATAAGCTATATCCACATCATACACTTATCAATGAATGTACACATAAACTTCTATAAGTGAAAGCCTGTTGATGAGAGTTACTTTTTTTTTTTTTTTCCAGTTTTTTGGTTTTATTCTATATCTATTTTACAAGCCACTATGTGCGTTATGTGTTGTGCTTAAAGTGTGAAACTCTATTTTTTCACTCACATTCCCCTTAGCCCTCTGAGAAGGTGGATAATCAAACATCCCACCTCTCCCATCCTAAGTGGAAATGATGGCTGTTGGGACAACTTCTAGTATTTTACAAAGAGGTGCAACATGAGATTTCCCAGGGGACATTTTTAAGCAACCTCTGGCCAATGAATGTTACATGAGAAGCATGAACGATAAAACTCGGCACAATGTGTCATAATGTTTGGTCATTCATCATTTTTGTAAGTTGCGATAGCAAGATACTATTCTGTAATTTACATATTACTTTTCTTTCAACATCATTTTAAAGTTGGTAATTTTACACGATGGTTCGACCCCCTTCTTGAGTTTCACTTTGTATGATTCGCGAATTGTTTCAAAGGAGTCAACTGAAACACATGTCAGAGGCAAAGTGCTTTGTGTTTTCAACAAAGAGCACTTAACAAAAATATTGGAATACTACCCACTTATGGGGAAGTTTATTCCATTAGAAGAAAATGTAATCTAGCGTTTAAATGCCTCTGCTCAAGCATCGATATTTCAATTAAGATGAAAGTTTATAAGAATCTTGCATTAATGCCATTTAGCATCACATATAGATTTGCAAAAGGGCTGTCGACTTTGGTAAAAATCTAATTTGTTACATATGATGATTTTAAGGCGCGAATTCTCTGATATTTCACGATTCGTAAGATATAATTTAATAAGTTTGCACATCGGATCGCACCGTAGTCCGTCAATTAAATCTATTTTGTTAAATAGGGAAAAAATCTGCGGATTTGTTGATATTCCTACGTTTTTTTCCCCTTGATTGACTCTAACCCAAAAAAGACAGAAGCGTGTCAATGTTGGTCAACGGGTGGTGAAACCAACCTTGCATGTTTGTGATCAGACCCCATTATCACGGCTGAAGTTCAGAGACGGTCCAAATGGAGGGATAGCCATCTCATCATAATCATACATACGATCTCGTCTCCACATCGTCCTCTCAATGATTGGTTTTCGGATATTTTTTTATGTCCATTATTTTAAGGACGGACAACTCTAAAAGAATCGTCCTTGTCGACTCCATGCGGGCAGGCGGGCGGGCAGGCGGGCGAACGAACCTGTTTGATCGTCGCTGTAAGAGTTTTTCTTGGAACGACTCTCTAGATTTTTAACCTTTTTTTTTTTTTTTTTGAGCAATCCGCACTTCGTTCTGAGAACTCCGCAGGATGATGCAGCAGCGGAGGTGAACAAATCCAATGTTGACCTTCGGATTCGCGATTCCCTATGCTCCGAGGATTGGAACATTTCGAGTTGACTTTTTCGATATCAAGAGCTGCGTAGCCCTTTTCAACAGTGCCATATGCGTGCAATCAAATCCTTTCCGGATCGAGCATCTCATTTCCTCTCTTTCTTTCCGCCCCTTATCACCGATGCCCACGTTGAAATGAAGACGATACCTTATTATTATTCCGACTTTTTTGTCGTGGGTATCTTCTATGTCGGCCGATGAATCGCCAGCACCACTAATTCTAGGAGAGAAATTCAGCATTGAGTATTCTCGATTTCCTAAAGTTGGTGTGGAAGGTGAATTATTGAGGATACCAAAACCAACAGATCCGGCCCTTTCTTCCTTTGTGTGATTTGTGGCATAAGGAATTCTCGAACCTGAAGAATTCAGAGTACTCGTGAAATGGAAAAGGGGAGGGAACGTTTAAATTTGTCAAATGTCTTCCTTCGCACTTTCCTCACCTAAGATTCTCCCAAACACGAGGTTAACCAAAACGCCAACCAAATCCACGCGAGGACAGGGTATTACTAATTCATGAAAAAATTACTTCCCCACGACCCGCCCGCTAGAGTTTGCATCAGTGGCAGAGAAAATTTCCTTTTTTAACCACTCTACAAACCAATCGAGACATCGACCGGTCAAATGCTATTACGCGAGATCCTTCCATTGTTGCCCCCAAGAACAAGTTAAGAACACCGCGCCGTCGCCCCCTAAATTCACGGTGGAATGTAGGCAATGCGCGTGGTGTTTATCTAGCGGGGCCTTTATTATGAACAGAATTCAAAGCCGGCTGCCGAACACGACGTCAATAATCGCTCCATCCGTCGCGGGGGGATCTTTCAAACTGGGGCTTGCAATGGGATAAAAACGACGCCGCGTCTTGGCCTCGTCGTGAAAAAGACAGGAGGGGCATTTCTCCGTCGAGCATTAAAGGGGCGACCTTTTAATTACGTGGACCCCCCTTTATTTTTTTCTTTTTTCTTTTAATACGTGTGTTCCGACGCGAGTGGATAAGCCTCTCTCGTCTTTTTTATTTCTATTTTTTTCGGAAGAAAAAAAGAAAATTGGAAATAAAAAGTCGTTCTCCCCCACCCCCACGTGCTCACAGTGCAATCTCGGCAGCATCCGCAGCCACGTGTCCCGCCCTTTCGGCCCCCGCTCCGGTCAGGTCAACATGGGGCCTCCATCGACGGCCCACGCGCCGCCACGTGTGCGGCATCCGGCGCTGCTGGGCCGTCCGGTCCGCGGAACAGAAGCCGCGAGGACTTTAGAGGTCCACCCCCCGATTCTTTTATTTATTTATTTATTTTATTCTTGGGGTTTTTTCCCTTTTCCCGCCGATAATTAAGTCGGTCAACATTTTTGTCGCGGTGTTTGACCGGAAGGTGTAATGTGAATTATTCGGTACTACACCTTTTTCTTTTTATTTATTTATTTATTAAAATTGGCTACTGACCCTCTATTGCGTATTTTCTACACATTCTTCGTCTATCGGCTTTGATGAGCCGTTTCTGTTTGACTGATTCAATCACATAGGCTACAAAATACAATCGAGTAATATGCATAATCTTCTAATACTAGCACGACTCGACGTGAATGATAAATATGAACATGACATGAATTATCCGACTTAATATGTGTTTTTGTATGTACTCGAGCGAATCATCAAGCATTCAAATTATTATTTCTATTTCTCTAAAGATTCATATCAAATTACGGAGATTATGCTATTTGCTAAAACGATATACATATTTTTAAGTTTTATGTTCGATATGCCTACTGTTTATCCTATACATTTTGCATATGACTCCGACCATTGCGTCAATCTTCAACCAAAATGCAGATGCTCAAGGCATATAACCTAAACGCCGAACCAAAGCAACTCTGCCACAGCACTCAACACGTTCAATGCTCGGATAACGAGAGATTTCGCAGGTCATAAATGCAAACTCCATGTACCCAAGAAAACTATCCTTGTACCATTTTGCGGCGCGAAACCGGGTCTGTGTGCGAAACTCAACCGAACCCTTCGTTGTTTACAATCATCAAGGCATCCCAGTAGATTCCTGCACTGCAACTTACGTTAAGTCAATCCATATAATCCATCCATACGTGCATGAACACGCACGCAGCACGGCCACAACAAGCGATGAAGACGAACCCTTGTTGCGTGAACCACGTTGCTTAAGCAACTTCAAGAGGATGTCCCGTAAAAAAAACATAAAAAACCGAAGCGCATGTTCCTGTGGCTGATTAGCAAGCAAGAAAGCAGGAACAGCTTGGGACACAAGTTGTCTAATGATTCGCTGTCCTAAAAAGTCGTTGTCCGGTACGCATTCTAAAAGAATCCCTGCCTACCACAAAAAGCTTGGGTCAAATCGTGCCTCGGAGGGAAGAAAGAGAACTAATCTCGATTAGAAGGAAGAAGAATGCTTGATTAGAGGGGCTTAATTGTGTTCTTTAATTACGTCCCGCTTTTCGTTCTCGTCGCGTGTTGAAAAGGGAGGGACGAGAAAAGGGAGGGAGGGAGGGAGGGAGAGGTTAGTGGGAACTTTTTTTTTTTTTTTTTTTTTTTTTTTTTTTCCGTGGCTGTTGTCTTTAGGGTTTTGATTAGATGACCAAATCCGCCTTTTTTCACATGGGGGAAAGCGACGCTGGCCAGGGTTGCTCTCCTTTGGATAGACAAGGTAATTAGGTATTTGACATCCGGTTTAGAAAACTAATCACCCCTAAGGATGATTGGTTTTTAGTTCGGTCCGATTCCATCTAGGATTTAGGAACTTGATCAAAATGACTAGTTCCCACTTTTTGAAATCAATAATCAGATCCAGTCTAGTTCCAATGGAACCGAGGAAAGAGGAGAGGAAAGTGGGACACATGAGAAGGAATGGAAATAATTTTGCATAAGAAATAAAAAATTTAAAAAAATCATTGATTCGGTCCGAGCGGACCAGTTCTCCATCAAAATTGAGGACCGAACTAAAATCACCGATTTTAATTTTATGGAACTAGGAATCGAACTAATGCCTTAGAATCGCTTAGAATTGGCTAATGCAATCTAATCCAAGCAGTTCCCAATGCATGTTGCTCACCCCTAATAATCACCATTGACGAAAAAATATTGCTACAATGTAGTTTTATGCATGGTTTTTTTTTTTTTGGTTAAACTAATTTTGCACATTTAACTTATTAAATGAAAAGACAAAAAAAGCACGTTATCTCTTAAGATCCTTCGATATAACTGAGATCGGTCTAATTAGAATATTCATATTTGTAAGTTGGTCCAGCAACATTATCTTGTTGGTGGTCACGGGCAATTCGCCTGTAGACCAAGAATTTTGATGCAATCAGAACGGTTAGTGGAGGTTGTCCGAAAACCAAACCACCCGTTGTGGACTGATTTTATCTTTATATGATTTCGAGACATGGGAATGTTAGTTTGGCATACGAGCGGGGGCCCAAAGCGATCATAACATTATTAAAAAGTTAGACAACGATTTATTTTCACGAAGGGTCCATGAGAATTCACTATTCGAAAAGGAGAAAAACTCCAATTAGCGGAGTAATCGAATCTCGACACGTGTTATGATCTATTTTTCTTTCAAGAAAGTCAGTATTATTTTATGCAATATCGGATCCTCGACACTGACACGTCCCCAATGAGCAAAACAATGTTCTTGTCGTGTGGTGTTTTTTTCCAAACTTTGGAGTCTTCACTTTCACTTTGTTTGGACAGATCAATCTAAAATCTCGAAAATTCGCCTAAAGCTCCACGGAAGAAAAGAGAGGTCTTTGCCTAGCTCAATTTAAAAAAAATAAAAATAAAAACTTTGGAGGTCCATCGACGGCCCAGTAATTTTGCTTCGGTGTCAAGTTTTTCCGCCGCCTAAAAAGCTTCGTGGACTTCACACTTCTCTCGACCAAAACAATGCTATTAATAATACAGACATTATATTAAAGATATAGCACACATTACGTGCTTAGTTTAGGTTAAAATGGTCCATATTATAATAAAGCAGCAAAGTAAACTGGGGCGCTTTTTACGCCCCAAAAAGAAAAATAAAAATTAGGGCGCTTTCGCCCGGTAAGGAAACAATGCGAACGTGACCGGTCCGTTGACGGAGGGGACCACGTAGAAAACTCGAATACGTAAGTAAGTTTTTTTTTTTCCGTTAATTAAGACAAAGATAAATATTGCCTTTAGTCTTCTTTTTTTTTTTTTTTTGCCAAAATGGAAAAATACTGGTAGGTACTAGCATTTTCAGGGGAAAAAATATATAAAAAAAATCTTAAACTTATTGCATTAATACCAAATTGATTTTAAACTTTATAATTTGATCAATTTTGATTTAAAATCTTTGCATTTGCACTAATTGAGTCTATCTAGTTAATTTTTTATGAAAATATCTTACGTGAACGTCAACCGTCTTACATGACGTAGTCAGTGCCGCTCCGTACATAATTTAATAATTGTTTGTTTTTTCTTTTCCTTGCTTTGTTTTGGGGACTAAGCGTCGATAAAGGTCACTAGCCACAGTGAAGGCTTGGGAGCTGCTTGGCCAAATCTAGCAAGAGCCATGATGTCTAAATTAGGCTAGGATGTTGCGATCCTCCTCTAGATCCAAGGACCTTTGCCGGCCCTTAGTCCGCAAAAAAATTATTGAAAAGAAAAGAAAAAAGAAAAAATTATATAAAAAAATTAAAGCACAATTAACATCCATGTTAACAGTTTTTGGTCAAAGTTGTCCGGATTGATCTAATAGTACTAATACAAAAAGTTTATGATTGAATTGGTACAAATATAATAAATTAATGATTTTTTCTGTACTTTTCCCGCCTTTTCAAAAGTGAGAAGTAACTTCTAAAAAGTTTCTAGTCCTCGGTGTGTAATTTGACCCTTTCCATTGACTAGTTAGAAATCCCGTAAAATTATGAAGTGTTCGTGTCAAGAAAAGATTGTTAATAAAGGAAATGTATTCCATGAAAATCATCTTGGACGAAAATGACCGGTTTTAGTTATTTGATGGTGTGCTTGAAAGCAAAAGGAAAGAGTTTCTAGATTGCAATTTAAAAAAATTATTCTCTCTATTATGATTATATTTTATTCCTAATGTAGGATACCAAGATGATATCGAAATCCTTATCTAAGACATTACTAACATGTGATGTATAAATTTTACTTTTTTAATAGTCAAAATAAAGCAACCGAACAAAAATGTCGAAAAACTAAAATATACAAATAGTTAACAAATTTAATATCTTGTAAAACTTCACGCGAGAATAGTTCCCTTTTCTGTGTGAGTATGTGCGTGGAAACAAACTTTGGACAACAATTTTTTCTTTACAGTCAATTTTAACTATAATCGTTTTTACTGATTGTAAAGCTTGTTCTGTTAATTATCCGCTTCAAGCGAATCAAAGACGTGAAAATTTGAAAATTTGTTTTATGAAATTCAATCCTGTAAAAACGAACACACCCTTAATTTAGTAAGTAAGAAATCACTTTGATTGTATTATTATAGCGCAGAATATAATATTCCTTTAATTCGAGAGCCGGACTAATTTCATGAATGCACGCAAACTTCTCGTGCACAAAGACGAACAAGGCCAAGGAAATGCCTTGATTTCTCAATAAATCCACGGAGCAAGTGGCAGATCAGATCTGCCATTTTGAAGGAAATTGTTGTAAACGTTGCTTCCCACGACCTTAATTTGAAGCAGCTAACGAAGACGACGTCGCCTCCTCGATCCGGCCGAACCAGATGCAGCCAAGCAAAGGGGCTTTTATGTAATCGCGGTATGACCCGGATTTTTACCATGGTCTCGCATATCATGATGAAATAGCATCGATAGTAAGATTGTAAAGTTCGAGAAAACACAAATTCGATAATTAGAAAAAATACTAGCCTTTTCCTCGTGCTTTTGTATTATTGTTTGTTCACACTTCATAATCATGTATGATAAAGTTGACTAGTTTTCAAGTCGTTTCATTAAATAAATTTAAATTGATGTCAGATGAAAAATGCTCATGTAAATTTAAATTATATCGCAACTTTTATAAATATGATTGATTGTGCATCAATCATTATTTGTCATGATTCGATCCAATGCCCCGAAAACCTAAGGGTTCCTCCGCAAGGTTCGTCCACGGAGGGTGAGTCAGGGCCTATATATCGTTGTAATTTACTTTTTATGACGCAAGGGCTTTTTCGACGGAGGTAAATTTCCTTCATTGAAAGGTGTTCATAATCTTATTTAAATGTAGACATAGAATCCAGAACAAAATTGTTAGAACCGATTTCCATTTTTAAACCTAAAAACTACCATGTTCGTCTCGAAACCGGCACTAGAGCCTACCTTGTTTGTCCGGTTCAGTTCCCGGGTCTACTGGGCTTCATTAAAAAAAAAAAAAAAGACAATCGGTTATTATAGCAACATGGTATAAGTAACAAAATTGCTCAAGGTAAAATATCGATACAAAACAAATAGAAATATAAAGTAATAAGAAAGTTGAGCTCATTTAAGAAAATCCAATCATATTCTTCTAATTTGAAAAAAACAAAAAAGCTTCTAATCGGTTCCCGAGTGGAGGTTCAACACCCATAATTAAGTTCCAAAAATTTGGACTCGAAAATTGGATCTGTTTCCACCGGAACAGAGACTCCTTTTTATGGACGGCCTAATTTGGTTCCGAGATAGAATTACACCGGTTGCATGGCTCTAGGACTGGAGAACTGATATGGTCAAGAGGAAATCGATGTTGTTATCGCAATATATCGAAATATCAACATAATATTTCGGCACAAAATTTCCTATCGAAAATTTTGAGGCGGGAGACGTTTAATGCATCTATACCAGTAATATAGGAAAACACGTAAATTTTTTTTGGGAGGACATCAGAGCAAAGATTTTGTTTATTTTTTTTCTCTATTAGCTAATTAATTAATTAATTCACATCAAATCAAGACCATAATAAATAAGGGTAGGAGGGGGAGGTCCTCCCCCTCCCCTCGCTCCTACCATGTTGACTCCGATGTGCTCCCCATGTTATATCGACGTCACCGATCCACACGAGTCAAAAAGGCGCGTGAGAAAGAGAAGGAGTAGGGTCAAAAAAAAAAAAAAAAATGGGAAAGGAAAATCGCCTTTCTTTCCTTTTTTTTTTTTTCCTTTTTTTCGAGTTCTTTAATATATTCCCCTTATTTTCAGGAAAAAAAATAGAGAGCTGGGGAGGGGGAGAACGTGCTTTTTCTGGTAAATAATATCGCCCCGAAATCAATTGCCTTAATAAGCTGCGGAGACGCAGGAGGAAAGTGACGCCCTCCATTTGGAAAAGAATTTGGAAGTCGGAATGAAATTGAAATTCGCCCCAAATTCAAATTCACCCCGACGGAGACTCTCTCTCTCTCTCTCTCACTGAATTCACGCGGAGGGCCTTAAGTCATGATATCCGTGTAATAGTTAGTACCTCTACTGGTTATGTACTATAACTCCTTCTTCATCGTCTCCATTCCATATGTAGAGAGAGAAAGCGCCCACCATACCCCGGCCGAGTTAGAGAGAGAAAGCTTCCTCCTTTTCTAGTCATAGAGAGAGAACAGCGCCGGCCTGCTTCATTTCTGCCGCCGGAGGAAGAAGATCGCCGCCGCCGCCGCCTCCGCCTCCTCGTCGTCGGAGGGAGATTCTCCGATTCGCCGATGCGCGCGCGCGTTTGTCGGTGGCATTGAGCTGCGAGGTAAAGCGGGAAATGCTCCTACCTCCGGGGCACTCGGCGGAGGGCGGATGTTTTTTTTCTTTTTTAATAGCTTCAGCTCGTTTGCTCTTTCGCCGTTCGTTTCGTTTCGACTCGTTCGGCTGATGATTGGAGTCTGATTTGTCTGGTTCTTTCTTCCTCCTTTTTTTTTTTGGTTTTTCGGCGGTTTTGATGATAGGTGAAGTGAATTGAAGTCGAATTCTGCTTGTCCGGAGCTGTCCGTGGGAAGTGAATCCGAGGTTTCTGTAAGGGCATTGTAGAGAGAGAAAGAAGAGAGAAGAAAGTTTGGGTTTTGGTGAGGGGGAAAATCATGGGCGATGCTGAAGATTCTCGTAACGACACATCGCGAGGGCTTCAATCTTCGTTCGGGACTCTACAGCCTAAGCAGGCATTCTCCATGAACCACCTCGATATACCGCACCTGAGCGCTCCGGACATGCGCGCCCCCATGCGGCAATTCGCGCAGAGCTTCGTCGGCGGCGGCGACGGTAACAAGAGAGCCGGCATCCCGCCGTCGCATCCGAACCAGATCCCTCCGATTTCGCCCTACTCCCAGATCCCAATGCCGCGCCCCCTGAACCAGCAGATGGGTTCTCCGAATTTCAGCCACGGCCCGACTCACTCGAGGTCCCTGTCGCAGCCGTCGATTTTCAATTTCGACAATCTGCCGCCGTTGAGCCCGTCTCCCTTCCGGGACTCCCCGTCGTCGACCTCAATCTCGGACCATGTCTCGGGCGATGTGTCGATGGAGGATCGAGATGCGAGCTCGCATCCTCTGCTTCCGCCCTCTCCGTTCCCTAGGGGAAATCCTTCGCGGATTGGCGAGAGCCTGCCGCCACGCAAGGCGCACAGACGGTCTAACAGCGACATCCCGTTTTTATCATCACTTATGCAATCGTCGCCACCTCTTATACCGTCGTCGTCGTCGAAAGGATTGGGTACGTTGGAGCGCTCGGTTTCTGGGAGGGAGAGCATGAGTTCAGCTAAGCCGGCTCAGCTGGTTAAGAAGGAATCTAGCTGGGACAGAGGTGTCTACAGCAATGCAGAAGGCATGGGCGAGCGGAAGTCTGAAGGGGAGGTCGTGGATGACTTGTTTTCCGCTTATATGAATCTGGACGGCATCGATGCGCTGAACTCATCTGAGACCGATGAGAAAAATGGAACTGAAACTCGTGAGGATTTGGATAGTAGAGCAAGCGGGACGAAGACGAATGGAGGCGACAGCAGCGACAACGAAGCAGAGAGCAGCGTCAATGAATGTGGGAATAGTATGCAGAGGCTTGGAATGAATTCATCAAGTGAGAAGAGGGAGGGAATCAAAAGGTCTGCCGGAGGAGATATTGCTCCAGCTTCCAGGCACTACAGGAGTGTTTCCATGGATAGTTTTATGGGGAAGCTGAATTTCGCTGACGAGTCGACGAAAATGCCTCCTTCTCCTGGAGTTCGGCCTGGACAGCTCTCCCCCGGAAATTCAATTGATGGAAATTCTAATACCTTCAGCTTGGAGTTTGGGAATGGGGAATTCAGTGGGGCAGAATTGAAGAAGATTATGGCAAATGACAAACTTGCTGAGATTGCCCTGACCGATCCAAAGCGTGTGAAAAGGTGTGGTATACCTGTAACCATAATTGAGGCTCAATTAAAATTGATTATTGGCCTAGAAAGTCGGGTGTTTTTCTTTTTTTGCATTTACTGACTAATATATCTACCTTTCAGGATACTAGCGAATCGCCAGTCAGCTGCACGTTCAAAAGAACGGAAGATGAGGTATATTCAGGAGTTGGAGCACAAGGTTCAGACTCTACAAACTGAAGCTACAACATTGTCTGCGCAGCTTACACTTCTACAGGTAATAAGTTCACATTCTCCAGTATAGTTTACTCTTCCAGTGGTTATTTTTCACATGAACTGATGTTGTGCTACCTGTTTTTCATCCAGCGAGACTCTGTTGGGCTTACCAACCAAAATAATGAGCTGAAATTTCGTCTTCAAGCCATGGAACAACAGGCGCAACTACGCGATGGTATGAGATGCTGTTTGAGTTCTGACATTGTGTTTGGTATCTGTGATCAGTTTGGTGTATGTCTCCTGATGCAATATATGTCAAAAAATGGTAATTGTATCAAAATTAGTACACTCATAATAACCCCTGTGTCCAGACTTAAAATGTTCCCAAACATGCTTATCTTCTGGAAAGTAGAGGATTTAGTTGCTTGCCTCCCTTTTGCCCTTCTCATCATCTCATGGGGGGTCGACTTTGAACAAGCCCAAAGTTTTAGTATGTGACTCTATTTTTCTTAGTGCGATTTGATGAATATTCTAAGGTTGAATATTTTTGTAAAAGTGGTCGGCTGCATTCAGTTTGTATCTTCTTTAAGCATAAAGAGGAACTACCTATAAAGAGGAACTCTTGATGCGATAGAAAGGGATGGTTGGATGGCTATTGTTTTGTTGAACTGCCTCTTTGATTGTCCTGGAAAAAGTATGAAGCAGTAGAGTAGTCCGTCGGAATATATTACATGCTATGTTGGTAGCTCTTTGAGTGCTATTCCCACATATATACATTTGGGACGGAACAAAAGGCGATTTTGAATCAGAAGGATAAATTATATTTTCTTGGTTTGCATTTGTATATCAAAGGTCTTGCCTTCTATGTGCCACTAATAGGTGGATAATTATTACCAAGTCTATCTTCCTTTCCAATAAACTGCACCTGACTTCCTGATGTTAGACATGCCTGTTCATGACTGTGTTTAATGTATAGTAGGATGCCCTCTCCGTGTATTGGATATGAAAGGTAGTACCTTCTACGGGCTACGAGTAGTTGGATCTTTATTACCGAGTCTATCTTCCTTTCCAATAAACTGCATTTGACTTCCTGGTGTAAACATGCATGATGCATGTACATGACTAAGCGTAATGTTTTTCTTTTCTAGTTTCTTATGCCCGTTTTGATTTGTGGCAATGTACTATATGCTGTCGTCATCATTTTCCAACACACATGAATTAATTGATGTTGTACATGTTGGAAGCTACCATACTCCATATCTTAACTTATGAAAAGAGTAGAAATCTGCTATGGAAGTCTCCTTACATTTATTTACTGTTTATTATAGCGATCGTCATACTACATTGGAAGAGCTTCTAACTTAGTTTTGATGGCATTTGACAGCCCTGAATGAAGCATTGACTGCTGAGGTGCAACGATTGAAGCTTGCGACAGCAGAGCTCAACTCGGAATCTCATCCTTCAAAGTGCATGGTTTCACAGCTTCCTGTGAGCTCCCAAATGTTCCAGCTCCATCAGATGCAACAGCAGCAGCAGTCTCAGCAACAAACTCAATCACAGCAGCAAAATGGTAACACAACCACAAAGTCAGAGTCGAATCAATAGGACGTGGGTGGTCCAACAACTCCGGCGCCTCGACAAACCTCACTTGTCTCGGTTCTTCGACACCCTGCAGTAGTTCTCTAGTGCATCCATTCATTCATTAGTTTTTGCATATGCAATCCAAGTCTCTTTTGCATGGTAATGTTATATATATTCAAATATATATTGCTCCATTTGCATTGCATCCGTAGTTCCGAACTAAGGTATGAAGTCATATATACTTATACAGGCTGTAATATCTAAGTTATGTCCACAGCATTCATTTTATTTTTCCCCGGTTTTGTTTCGTGGAGATACCTGTGTCCAGATTATAAGCACTGGGTAGACATGATTTGATTTGTTGCTTTGGAAGAGTTAAAAGCTCGACTCTTTCGCCTGCATAAATGTATGTTCTTGTAATTCGCCATATGTCTGCCTGGCCTATATTTCCCTTTGCCACCCGTTTTACAGTATCGCCGTCTTTCGCTCGCTCACCTCGTGGTTCCCCTGTTTCCGGCCTCGATCTCGGGAGGAAAGCTTTCGTCTTTCTGGTCCTTGTCAATAATGGACGGACGAAGAGCGAGCCAAAAGTCAATTCCGTGCTGAATTTATGGAGAGTTATGGCGATCACAACGTGTGTTGGGTGGCGGTGGGCTGATGGTGTCAGGCCGTGGGGCCAACACGCTCTCCCCACCCCCACGCCCCCCCGCCCCCACCATCACGACAGGGACACCCCATTCATCATCGTCAATTATTCAGAAAGTCGCCCATGATGCTCTGAAAGGGATCGTCTACGTGGGCATCGATATCATTCCGTTTGAATATGTTCCCTGCGTGATTTGTCATTTGGTGCTTATCTTTTCTCCCGCTGCGCTGTCTCGTGGGTTACGCTGGGCAAGATTTTATTAAAAGGCAAGATGCAATTGTTGAAACGACGAGAGGGGAACACCGAGACTTGGCAGGATTAATTTAAGACCGAATGCGGTGTTGTTTAGAATGACGAGAGCAAAAACTTCGGATGGTGTCCGACCATTCCTGACCACTTTGTATTATAAAAATGGGGTAATGAAATTGATGGTCGCGGAGTTTATAATCATGGAGACATGTAACATGGGATTTAAGGTTGCAACATTATAAAATGAGAGAGAGAGAGAGAGAGAGAGAGAGGTGGTGATAGAGTTTTCGTAGTGGAACTCGAGCGCGGTGGCTACAGCAGGCGATGGAGTTTTCTTTTTTCGGTCGAACGGGTGATGGAGTTGTGTAGGGTGACTTTGTTTCGAATTTGAGGAATGTTTTTGGAAAAAAATGTAAAGTTTATAGATTTAAAGGGGTTTTTCAAAATGTAAATAATGTTAAAATATATTTTAAAAATATATTGGCAAATGGCTATGGTGTAAATGGTGTTTTGAAAAATCATACTTTACAAAGCACCCTTTAAAATATATATATATATATATATATATATATATATATATATATATATAAAATAAAAAAAAAATCAAAATCAATGAAGGACTAGTGGCAGACAAGATCAAATCTGGCTATGAGGGAGCCAAATTTGCTACTAGCAACCTCTCTTGAGGTTGCCCGACCTTAGGTGACTGTTGTCTAGGTTGTGCGATCCCAGGCGACTGTGACTTGGGTCGTAAGAACCTCGGTAGTTGATGCCTGGGATCACACGACACTAATTGATGAGGCCAACAGCTGAGGGCATGGGATCTCAAGCCTTATTGAATGGGGTTGTGCGACCCCAAAGTGGCAGTCGTCGAGGTCATGCAACTCCTTAGGCGGTGGTCCCTAGCCTTCATCCAAATTCTCTATGCAAGCTCTGAGGAAGATGAATAGTGCCAAGACTTGCAAACCAAGAATGCCACTTTTAAAAAGACCTTTGATCTTGCCTTGGGTTAGAGGCCTTTGGATATGTAATTACATTTTCCCAAATTTTTCCAAAAATTGAACTAGAACTCCATTCGTTTCAGAAAATAACTTTTGGGAAAATGTTTTTCAAATTTTTCGGCGTTTTTTTTATAAAAAATGAACTAGTTAAGAAAAATGTTTTATGTTGAAAAAAACACTTTCAAAAGTGGGGAAAATGTTTTTTGTTTTTCAGAAATGGAAAATATTTTTATAATTACTTCCACCTCACCTTCTTTCACCAAACACATTTTTCTTTTATTTTTTATTTTTTTAAAATGTAGTTTTTAATTTCCTTTCTTTGTCTTCTTCCTTGGCCGAGTCACCGGTCATAGGCCAACTCGAGCCTCGCATAGGCTAGCAAGGGCGAGGCTCAAGCTTGCTGGCATCGACAAAGCCGCGAGCTCACCCACCTTGGTGGAGCTCGAGTTTGCTTGGATTGGCGAGCTCGCCTTGCTTGAATCTAGTGAGTCGCGAGCTCACCAGCCTTGGAGCTTGAGCTTGCTTGGATTGGGAGAACCATGAGCTCACCAAGTAGGTGGCCATCACCAAGGCACACGGCAATGGCGGAAGGAGGAAGAGGAAGAGGAAGAAGGATGAAGGAAAAAAAAAAAAGATAGAAAAGGGAAAATTTAAAAATAATAAAAAATCATTTTTTAAAAAATACAAAACAATTAAAATTCAATTTTAAAAAATAAAAAAAGTAAAAATTCAATTTCTAAAAAATATATATAATTTTAAATTAAAATTTTTAGTCAATTAAATTTTTTTGATTTTTTTTTTTGGTAATTTTTTCCAAAAAATCAAATCATACACTGAATTATGGAAAATATTTTTCACTTCATTTTCGGGTTTCAACCGAATATCGAGAATATAATTATTTACTTGAAAAATGGTTTCCTAAAAAATATTTTTCCGGAAACGTGATATTTTCTGTGAAACAAACGGATCCCAAACGTCATTTGCATTTGCCTAAGAGGATTTAGAGCTCAAAATGCATTCCAAATGCTAAACCAAATAGGACCTCAATTTCAAAGGAAATGGACAGCGATAGCAAATGGCATTGAAAAACACTGAGAAAACGATATTTCGAAGATCATGAATTTTCTTTGTTGCCCTGTTTAACGAGTTTTGTGACAATTTTAATTTTATTACCATTCTTAAATCCATGTAGCTAATTGAATGCCCAGTTGAATTAAGTAAAAAATCGAAGTGATTCAGTCGCCGCCGGTTGGCCGGCGACCATCACTAAAAATATTGAAAGACAGAACATGTGGTTTGTAAGTTCAAGAATATTTTTTTATCACTGATAGTTGCGTTTCCGCGTTATTAGATATGGTAGTCCTTTTTCAAGTTTTTATCTTTAATTTTTGTTTAGACATATGCTGATGCGTATCTACATCTGTCGGAATCTAATATAAAAAAGATCACGAGGAAAAAGGCAAAAAAATAAATAAAAAAAAAAATCCCCCGCGACAGTCTAAAGAGATCACACCGCGTGGGGATCTGCGTCGGGTCGAAGACAAAACCCATATCCAAGTCGGACCCGGCCCACTATCATAATTTCATCAAAACAAAACATTATCGCTCTTTCTTTGACTGCAGATATTTAGCGAATATTGTTGACGATTGGTCGGAGATATATATGTGTGTGTGAAAAATGGCTTAAATTTGAATACAAAAATCTAACGCCCCATGCATCTAATACTATCATATTTTATCAGCTAATAAGAAATGAAGTAGCTCTCTAAGAGATAATGAAAAAAATCCAATGTTTAGGCCCTTGTTGATTTCAAAATTAATAAGCCAGTCGGTATTATGATTTTTCTTTGGAAAATTATATTGTACTTTAAACTCAAAGTGAAGGCTCTTCTGATATCTTTAAGTAACGTAGAGATATTATTATTAATGATAAGTTTTGAATTAATAAGATCGATGATAACCTTAGAGTAAATCTGAATGATGCTTTGCTGAAAACTAAGTTATTTTGTAAAGGTTGAGTCAAGATCACAATATTGAAAGTCTTGCTTGTGTAGACTAATATATTCCTACAAATGTGACAAAATTACCAAGCCAATCACCCCATTCTTTTTATGTATAGACCCTTTACCTTATAGGTGGGGGATTTCATTTGACTAAAATCGAAAAAGTGTGTGATCCACTTACGGTTAAGTTATTTATAGATGAAGCCTTGATAATTTCCTCCATGCACAACTGAATTACTTGTATTGGATTTGAAGGGAAAACAATATTGTCTAGGAAAAGTTACTTGTTTTTGCATTGCCAAAAACCACACATTTACTCCAAAAATTATGCTCTACTCATGATGAAAATTAGATCACCCTTTACTAGCAAGATTCAAATTCAACCATTGAGATAAATTTTTCTCCTATATATTGTTCTAAGACAAATTCAAGTCATACTATGAACAATTGGACAATCCATTAGAATGTGTAACGTTGTTTTCACATGAGAATCACATCTCGAGCAATGTGAATTACCTCCTAAGTTGCGAGATGTTTTCAATTTATTAGTTTAGAGGAAAGTAAGTTCTTATACATTAAGATCCCTCCCACTTTTAAACAGTGAACCATATACTATCAGTTCCTTGATTGTCTCCCACATTAATTATGTTGTATGTTGGCTTAACAGAGAAAGGCCTCTTTTGGCATTTTCATCATATTTTCTACAAAAAGAGTATTATTCTTATTAGATGCTATATATGGTTTCACAGTTCAAATGCAAAAAATATGTCAAGTATTTTTCCAGAGATGCTTGATGAACATATTAAATTCGGAACAGAATGCATAAAAAAATTAATTTTTATTTTGAAAATTTTATTTAACAAGTGTCCACGAAATAGTTTTTAACGAAATCTTTATTTTTAGAAGCGCCAGCAAACGTATAATGGGCCGATGCACTTATCCGCAGCAAGTATTTCCTCTCGGCGAATCAAATTTGACCGTCCCGTAGTCAACGGTCCACTTTTAAGCCATAGACTCGACCGCACCTGATCAGGAGTCGCAAATCTAGGGCTAACAGCGAGCGAGAGGGCGCCGTTCCTTCTCCCCAACGCCACAACACCGTCGCTCCTCCTCCATTTTCGACCGAGCATCCTCCGCCTCCGGCGAGCGACGTCAGCGCACCAATGGCCCCGCCTCCTGGACCTTACTCCGGCACCAGCACCCTCGCTCTCGTAAGCCTCTCTCTCTCTCCTCCTCTCTCCGAATCGGCCGGCGGCGGCTCGTGATTCGAAGTTTCTAGATCTCGATCGGTCTTTCCGTTCGTTTTAGCTCAATCGTATGCACGATTGATGAAGCGAAGCTTGAATCTGGTTTTTTTTTTTGGTTTTGATTTGGGTGGCGGCAGGTCGCCCGCGTCTCGGCTTTCACTTTCGGGGTCGCGTACGGAAACATGAAGCTCAAGTATCTGAAGGTAACCGCAATCCTGTCTGATTCTTGTGGAGGCCTTGTTTTTATGTGACGGAGCGCCTTCACGATTTGAGAGTCTGCGGTGGTTTGATGGAGTTTTCCATAAGTTTTTTTAGGGGGATTGGTTCTTGTTTTGCGAATGAGCGCGTGACGATCGTCCGAAAGAAATTGAATTAGGCGATTTCGGCTGTTGGAAATGACGTGATTGTGTTTGATTGCGAAAGATCGCTCCGAATAGTTTTGGCTCTGAATCGCTACTTAGAGTTAATCTGCTTGAGAATATTTATCTGTTGAATGTGTGAAGAGTTTTGTAGCATACGCAAGCTGATTCCAGGTGATGAGAAAATGGTTCCCGTTGTAGAGTATGGCAATGTTTCACTTGCTTTCAAGTTTAGATGAAATGAAGAAAATAGGATTCTCCTCTCGCGAATGTAACTTTTCATGATGAATCCATGTTTGCTTTTTGGACGGATAGGAGGATTTTAGGGTTTAGTTTGTCAACTTGAAATGTTTATGGCAAAGTTATGTGGGAAAATTGATATGAGCCTCTCCGGTGTGAGGAGGTCCATATGTGATTATTGTGGTGGTTCATCTGTTTCCTGGTTGCGTGGTTCTTCTTTGCGAGTACAAAAGTGAGAACCTTTGCATCGAGATTTATATCATTGATGCACACATTACTTAACATTAACCACTTGATCTGTTCCTCGAAAAGTCAGCACTAGTGTGGCATTGGAAGTGGGATGCTTTCTGCCACCATAAATACTTTGCTGCACCCATTATTGACATGTTGTGTGTTTTGTGCACGCTTGTTTGTGCCTTAGAGTGGCGTTTGCGTGCATTTGGGAGGCATCTTCATCCACTCATGTGCTTGCAAGTTGTAAGGGTGTCTCTGCGTAAGCATATTAATAAGATGGGCAGTTTCTAGTCTTATGAAACGCTGGAGCCATAGCCTTTGCCATTCGATTTTTTTCTTCTCACGCATATTCAACTATCACTCTTAAGGCAGAATATTACTGATGATTAGACTTGCTTTGTCAGATTTAGCCTTTCATATGGCTAATAGCAGATCTCATTCAGTTGACATGGGGCTGTGCATATGCTTGAGTTACTTCAATACTTGCGCAATGCTTTTAATACTACCCCTTTTTGTTATCTATATTACTGCACACTCTATATGCCAGCCTTTACATGAGGAAGAAGTTGAAAAGAGCATGTAGGTTTAGTATGAAAATGTACCTCAGACCACAGGAATACCTCTGTCTCAGCTGTGGTTATCTATGCTGAGAGCTGATGCTGGATATTAAATGGGCAATATGTTTAGAAAGTGTTGGATGCATATGCTTGCTTATCAAATGCACCATCCATTGGCATGACTATGTTTTGTGCCTTAATGATGTTGTTTTAGTGTTGCCAACGTTTAGAAGAGATATTGTTTAGAGTGCACTAATTAAGCAGCAAGCTCTGTCTTACATATTACTGGTTGAACTGATTGTGCTTACTCTTGACAACTTCAAAAAACTCATTGCATCCTTCTGTCTTACCAGGCAAAGGCGAAGTCTCAAAGAAAAGCTGAAGCCAAGGCTCATCATTGAAGAGTTGGGTTTTTGTTTTATGTTGTGGATTAGGAAGAGTCGCAATAATGGATCGTTTGAATCTCACCAGCTTCACTTGGCATAGATAATCTTTGGGCTGTTTCCAAATGCTGTAGATCTTTGTTCATTTTTCTTTGTTATTCTTGAGAATCACTGGATCTGGTCCTTGCCCTTTGAATGGCAATGGGCAACACCAGAATTTTTTCACTGGCTCTCTCATGCTTTCCCCTGAGAAAATAATTCTCCTGGTTATTAATCACATATTTGACTATTGTCTTTTCACCTAGGTTTTGGCTTCTGTTTTGCTCTCAAATTGTGTGTTTCTTAGGAAATAATAGGTGAATATCCATCTGATGTTCTGGTTGCTGTACGCTCTTGTGCGCAGTAGACGTTCTTTCGGTTTCTGAAAGGTAGGGATTATTAAAGCAAACTACACCAATTGGCGAGCATCCTTCTAAGCTTGCTACGAAAGACATGGGTCGGACTTTAAGCTTGAATTATGCTGGCTACGAAACACGTGGTTCGGACTTAAATCTCAAATTGCGGCGATTCAATCAAATTTAGTGTGTTCAAGGCAACCATTCTCCACTCTTGTTTCTTTCTTCTCTCCTCTTTCAGCTTTCGGAGTTCTAAATCAGATTTTCTTGCGTTCATCAGCACTTTAAGCTTTTAGAGAATGTACTTTTTTTTCCTTTTTTGGTCGAAAGAGAACGTAAATTAAGTTAGCAGCAAATTGCGAAGTGTGGCGGGTTAGGCCCATTAGCCTGCACGTGAACCGTCGTCAATCTCCACCAAGAGCGGGCCCAGTCGTAACCGATGAGCCCAAAAGGATCGAGCAGTCTGCGATGGGATTTTGCCCAAGAGCTGTCCCGATGCTTGAGCCAGAAAAAGGAAATGTACGATCCGCATGAAATCGGGGTACGTCCATCTCATCTTTTTTTCGAGAGTTGAGTGCGCTTAGTCATAGTAATCAGCCAATGATCGAAACGAGCTGTGGCTTGGTCCCCACTTTGTTAGAGTATTCCAGCTTCCACTTGACGTTCAGCTAAAGCTCCTCCTCTCGCGCATTTTATTAATTCAACTAAAGCCAGTGGGGTCCCTTCTCCCATACATAATGCGATTATTGAAAAGTAAAAAAGAAAATCATATATAATTTGTGTCAAGTCAATAATTGATTGTGTTGATTGAGTTGTAAAACGTTTGATAATTTATTAATATAATCTATCGAGTCAATTTTAATTAGAAATCATTGACATGGACACCGATTATACTATATGACATGATCAATACTTACATGGATATTTTTATTTTTATATTTTAATTTTCCTAAAATTTTTATTACTTTTTTTCTTTGTTATTTTCATTCATTTATTTTTTTCCCTCTTGCAAGTCATAGGTGAGGTTTGGGCCCAAATCCAAAAGAGGGACGTGCCTCTTGCTAGCCAACAAGCAAGGGTGTTGGGCCTCGCTTGGATTTGGGTGAGGGCCTAATGCCCTTGCCTGTGGTCGGTAATGGTCGTCCGACGACCTTGTTGGCCCAAAGTTGTAAAATAAAAAAACAAAAAACAAAAAAGAAAATACAATAGAAGAGAAAAGAAAAGAAAAGAATAAATAATTTAGAAAATTTTTAAAAGATAGTGCACTTTTTTTGTGCAAGTGTTGTTTGTGCCACGTTGGACGCATGTCGTCCATGATAGTTATTTTTAGTTAAAATTGGCCAGATGAATTGCATTGATAAATTGTCAAAAAAATTATAACTTAATTAATACAATTGAAAAGTTGAGGACTATATCGGCATAAATGTAATAAATTTAGGACTTTGTTTTGTCTCTTTCCCATGCAATTTTTGTTTAATGGGTATGAGGTTAGTAGGACAAATTAATTTCTCTCTCTCTAGAATTTGATTTGCGTGACGTGCGGCCAACGAGTACCTCTTGTTTTTTCGTGCTGAAGTCTAGTTCTATCTTGACCTCTGCATGAAGAAGATGACGACATCGTTGATTTCTAGTATTTCCTTCTTGAATAATACTTAATGACAAGTGCTCGTAAATCTTCATTTTTCGTTTGGAGGAAGTAATATAAATGATCTATGAATTTTAATCTAATGTACAAAGTGATTTCTAAACTTTTTAATTTGTTTAATGCTATATTTGAACTATTAGTAATGGTCTAATGAAAATGTTCATTTGTCCTTATTCCATTACTTCAAGTTAACAATGCTTATGTGGCTTTCAATATGTTAAGTTTGAATGGTGGACCTTAAAAGAAAAAAAGTTATGTGTAGATTATCTATGTAAGATATTTATCTTAAATACATGCCATTATGTTAATGCCTTTTTTTTTCTTTTTGCCCCTTATCTAAAGTGATAGATAAAAACCTCAATATGTTGACTTATCATTTTGAAAAATCCAACTTAGCATATAACAATTCAAGCAATCAAAATATGGTTTGATTTGTTGTTTGAGCAAATGGTAGAATTGCATTAAACATATATCAATAGTTCAACAACCATATTAAATAAATCAAAAGTTCAGTGACAATATTGCACATTTAGCCAAAGTTTAAGGACCATTTGTGTCATTATCTATTTTTGTTCTATTCTCAAAATGTTATTGAAGATTGATTTTAGGGTAGTTTTTGTGGGTGGAGCTTATTTACCCGTTAACCTTCAAATTATATTATGAGGTGTGATTTAGTTAATCTACCACACTATTGATTATTATATATATTATAAAGCAAACTCGAAACCTCATAATACAAGTACTTTTAGCTCATGTATCCAAAGAGGTGGTGAACTAAAGTTGTCATTGCTTTACAAGCAACTCGAGGAAAAATTGTTCAAATTGTTCTAAACTTATTATACAATGACTAATTTAGTCCCAAATCTTTTAATTGAGCCAATTTAATCTTAAAAATTTTAAGAATTTTTTAGTCCTAAACTTTTTTAATGAATTGCTAATGGAGTCATTTTTAACATTTGAATTTTTTTTCAATTTCTTTTGTTATAAATTTAATGATTTTTTTCTTTATAGAGTCAGCGACCCTTGCGAGATCTGATGAGTCGTGATGCCCTCATTGTTTTAATGATTTTTTTCTTTATAGAGTCAGCGACCCTTGCAAGATCTGATGAGCCGTGATGCCCTCATTGTGGCTAGTGGGGAGCGACCCTTGCGAGATCTGATGAGCCGTGATGCCCTCATTGTGGCTAGCGGGGAGCGACCCTTGTGAGATCTGATGAGCCGTGATGCCTCATTGTGGCTAGCGGGGGGCTAGGAAGGGGCATGATTAGACGAGTCCACGACAAGGTGAGGATCTTTTGTCATTTTCAAGGATTTTGTGATAAATTTCACAATGATGTTGTTAACGATTGTCATCAGGGTCACCGTTTCCAAATGTCCTCTTTCACATGTCATGCGTAATCAGCACGTTAGAAATATTAATATTTCATCTTTTGACGAAAGTGTTCTCGAGGCACTGATTGATGGGACCCGTTTTACAAGAACTAAGGTCACCCTCGACGAGCATCCTAATTAGGCGTTAATCTTATGGATCTTTGACTTCGACGACACACCTTAGATCCAAGTGATATTGAGCAAAATTATATCTCATCAGAAAATCAAAGAAAATAATTAAGTGGGGCCCTGCATATATTCCCCTCGATCTTGCAAAGTGATTAGCTTGTGTAATCCGAATTACCTAATTCTATAAAGATGTTGGGAGACAAGAGATCGTGGCATTGGGGGCATACTTAATCGCAGACCGCAGACCTCCTTAAAAAAAAAGCTCAGCAAATCTGTCCATTTCAGCAGCTTCGGCTTTTGGCGTGCCTAAGTTCATGATTAGCCGATTTCAAGACAAAGCCATTCTTTCATGCGGAATCTCAATTATGACCGTTATTTTTCTTGTGGAAATACATTTCTGGCAAAGTGTATTGAGAGTTCTTTAGTGTCACTGACCATTTAATAGCAGTTTTCTGGCTGTGGGTTTATGCCGTACTTTTGACGTGGGTATGTGGCGGACTTATTTCACTGAAAAACTCTAAACTTTAGGTTGAATTATAGCTTTAACAATAATCTCAAAAATGTTCCCGAGTCCAAAAATCTCCAAAAATTATCAACATCATGGCCAACTAGAGGTTCATGATAAGAATCCGTGTCTTCATTGACGCTATCACTTTCGCATGAAACAACAATGATTTCGTGACGTTGACGATTTAAAAGAAATTAGTAGTGATTTTTTGATTTGTCCGAGAACAGATTTGGGACTATAATAAAGTTTTGTGATTGACACAAAAAAAGTTCGAGGTAGCGTGGGATTGAAACTACATTGCGAATTTGTTTTTTTTTTTTTATAATGAAATTAGGCTTAATATATCATATATGCATGTCCAAATGTATAAGATTAATTTGGGGGATGAGAAGTAATCAAGGACAGCAATCCACTCGTTCGTCATCATTTCGCTTTACTTTTTTTCGGAGATTACAAACTTGGCGTCTGAGTTTGATGTGGTCCAACTACATAATTTTGAGTTAATTTGATCAAACCATGAAAATTTATCTCAAGGATGTTTAGATAGAATGGTCGGTCCGGCAGTTTCAGTTAGATGGCGACACCATCATCTGAGGTTGGGGATCAAAGATCATGGCGTTAATGATTAAGACGGAGACAGAGAATCAAATCATATCTTTGCTTGCTAATGCTCACTCGACATGATCGCAACTTCCCAACATTTCCCAAATCCTGTCAGCTTTGATAAATCGATTATGTTTTCATCTATAATCAATATTTAAAGAAAGAAGTGATTTTTATTCATCGAATTTGTCTTACGAAATTTTCAGTACTTTGCCCCTTAATCCTTATGAAAAACTCGATTCTAGTCTATCATCCCATTATGGAAAAGTTGATTCTAGTCTATCTATTACCCATTATGGTAAAATATAAACACCTATATTGCAAGATTGGAAATGGGACAAAAAGGAATTCTTAATTTTTCATGGTCCTTCATGTGGCCACGTTTTTCCCAAAACCGATTAATTGATTTTGGGGAAAAGACCGTGTCGTGTCATGTAATTAAGCCATGAATATTCATTTACGGCCAAACCATAACCTTATCACATGACGGAACGATGAGATTTGAATATAAAAAAGAAGCGGTACTTCAGAGACATCTTCCATTCTATTCTTGGTTTTAGAAGTTTTAATAATTATATAAAAGTTCAGCCTTGGAGTCAATTCACCCCCATCTTATTGTACCTACCAAAGGATGTCATTCGCAAAACTTTCTGCATTTATTGACACTTTAACGCATGTTTTTGGGGATTGTACTCCCCCTACTAAATGTCGTTCCCATTACTTTGCTTGCCAAGCCTAGGTCATGGACTAAAGAAAACCCACAGAAAACGGTTTGGACGTGCCATCATTTTGTCCCATGGTAATATCCGCATGTTATCCTCCCGAAGTCAATTCCATGCACATTCACTGATTGACGCTATCAAAACTGGCGACGCCGCTAAACCATGTTCCTGTCAAGCTCGCTCATTTCCACTTAGCCACTCGGCCCTACTCTGTAAGCTAGACAATTTTGCTTCGACGTGCACGATAATCCCGTCCGTTTAAATCAATCGCTCCCGTTCATGAATTTCGCTCACATCCTTTCGAATCTACAATGAGTGTCGATCGACGTCGAGCTTTTTAAACGGGCGAATGACGACGCAGATCGCGTTTACTAAAGCACCACCAGCCAAAAACCTAAGACCCGGTCCTGCGGTTCTTTGGTGGGCCCCCCACAGGCAACTAAAGTAAAGGGATGTCCCTGGTTTTTCCGTGATTATCCTCAACTCCAGTGGCACTTACCCAACCTGCTCGCCTTATAATATCCCTCCACTAATTTTCTCTCCTCAGAAGACTCTCTCTCTCTCTCTCTCTCTCTCTCTCTCTCTCCTTCTTTCGCTCTCTCTCTCTCTCTTTCTATCGCTGCACTGACCCTCGCTCACTTCCCTTCGCTTTCGTCGGGGAAAAAGAAAAGAAGAAGAAGAAGAAGAAGAAGAAGAAGAAGAGGCGGAACGGAACGGAACGGAAAGGAAAGGGAAGGGATGTCGTCGGACTTCGGGAGCTCCAACAAGATCCGCCGCATTGTGACGATCCGGCAGATGCTGCGGCGGTGGCGCAGGAAGGCCGCGGCCCAGGCGGCGGCGGCGCCGCCCCCGGACGTCCCGGCGGGGCACGTGGCGGTGCTCGTGGGGGCCCGGTGCCGGAGGTACGTGGTGCCCGCGACGCACCTGAACCACCCCGTCTTCCGGCGGCTCCTGGTGCGCGCCGAGGAGGAGTACGGGTTCGCGAACCACGGCCCGCTCGCGATCCCCTGCGACGAGGCGGCGTTCGAGGAGATCCTCATGGCGGTGTCCCGGGCCGAGGAGCTCCAGCGGTGCTGCCACGTGGGGCTCCGCGGCGGCCCCCACGGCGGCCTCTTGGGCGAGTCGAGGCCGCTGCTCAACGGCGTCGCGGACTGAGGTTTTGAGTTCCCGAGAGGCGCGTGGGCCTGAATTTCTCGCCACGATTTTTCCTTTTTTAATATTTTCTTCTTTCTTTTTTCCTCTTTTTTTTTTTCTTCTTCTATTTTAGTATGATGGGCTTGTTGAGTAATTTTTTGTTCTTCATCAGAAGCTCCGGTAGGGATTAGTTGACGAAAAAGGCTGAAGAGGGTCCATCCAGATCAGTGTTGTAAATTCAGTGGTTGACTAATTGTAGGAAATCTCGGGAGAGTACCGAAATTAGTTGAAGCATTAATTATTATGTTTTTAACCGTAGTTTGTTATGTTCATAATCTTGGACTGTTGTCATTTTATTAATTATCGAATTTTGGACCTGGAGGTTATGGTGGTATCCCATTGCTTTAAATCGCAATCTTTTATTTCCCCCCCTCAAATATTTTTGGATTTCTCTTTCCTTTTATTGATGGATTCAACCTTGCGAAGCGCCAAATGCAAATCGTACGAATTAGGTAATCACAAAGTTCCCAAAAGAAAATTTTCGAATCGGAGAATGAAAAGACATTGCCGTTACACAGTAAGAGAAAGGATGATATATCATGCAGGGAAAATCTGGTCGATTATATTTCGAGTAATTTCACCCGTCACATGGTGCAAACTCATGATTGATTTTGATTTCAAGGAGAATAGGTCGAGATAAGATCCTTTCTTATCTCCTTAAAGATAACGTGTGGAAAAAGAAAGGGAGAGAAAGTGAAAGATTGCTAAATAATATGGCACAAAAACAAAGAAACAAAAATCGACCTAAAAATATAATTACTAGTGTATGTGAGATTTCATGAGAATATGGCTGACTGTTTTAAACAAAATGAACGCATGATCTAACGTTCAAATATTATTCTAGTACTAAGTAAAATTTCATAGAGCGATTGTCAATAATTCTAAAAGTATAAAGTGCCGTACGATTGCTGGATTTGATTTACAAATATTTTAACAGTTTCGTTAGTAGTTGTTGAATCCCTTCAATCACCGATATTCTTCCGTGATTAGTCGGGGTCGTACGGGGCTAATTAGGTGGTTCAAGCATGCCAAAGTGGAAAGCTCTCCTCCATTGCTAGACAACTAATGATTTCGAGAAACTAAGCTTAGGGCATTTTTAGTTTACTGTGATGTTGAGCATATGATAAAGGGTTTCTACGAGTGGGCAACAAAGATTTGTTGCTTGGACTGTCTACTTTGTGAATGGGGCCTTTGAGGAGTGATATGTTTTATTACTATTAAAGCTGTCTCCTTTTTTATGATGGTCTCTTGCCTAAGACTCCACAAAGCATTTGAGATAAAAAAAAAAGAAGAGATTGATTTGATGGCAGTGTGATTAGACTAAAGGGTCAAGCACAAATAAGGATACTGATTAGGGGTTAAATATTTATCCAATTATATTCTTCGACTTACTCACCCAACGAAATTTCTTCACCTTGTAGAAAGCTCGTTCTTTGTAATTAATTAATCACGAGATTATTTTATTACATTGTTATGCGCTTTTTTATTTATTTTTTATAGTGTGAACCTCAAGTGGGATGATTTAAGGTTATGCATATATATAACATATTCCATGTCCTCGGACTAAGTGCGTAGAAATGAATGTGTCAAAGTCTTGTCGGGTCAAGAGAAGGGTGCATTGAAAAATGAACGGTTTCTAGTCTAGTTCTTTAGTGCAATCATGAAAGAGGATTCCTATTATTCCAAACAGTGGTCACTTTTGATGATGAAAGTAACGTTGATTTTTTCTTTTCTCCGATTGAAGTTTCATCGTTAGTAAGTCCATCTTTGTCCATCTTTATTGTGTGATTCGCTCTTTTAAATTTTTCTTTCGTTTCCTGTAAATTGACCTTGTCTCCAAATTGACTCATTCAAAATAATAATCGATAGCTATATTGAAAATTATGCTCAACAAGTACAACCGTTTTCCTGATAGACATTTAATAGTAAGAAAGTCTCATCAAAACGGAATTGATACGACGATAAAGATTTAGCGTCTTAAGAAAAATGGGTTTTAAATACCTCCAAATCACCCAAAAAAAAATCCAAATATATATATATATATATATATATATATATATTTATGTGCACATGTATAGTAACAATTGCTCTTGCATTAGTGATGGGTCCATCAGATAGAAAACTCATAGTTTTTGATTGATCCGACGGAACCGTGGTGATTGATCTATCGACCACTATCAACTGTCCACTTCAGTTTGAGGACTTCGCGGATGAGGAAAAGGAAAACAAGACAAAAGGGTGGTGGAAGAAGAGGGAAAGAGATAAACCCTCTTTTGAGCGTGTGATTGAGGATGTCAATTTGTGCTTCTAGGCTTTTCGAAAAATTGATGTAAAGTATCAAGATAAGGCTCATGTACACCATTCTTCTGCCTCAAAGTGCGACCACGGAATAACTCGTAAAATGAATGAGTTGGATTGGATTTAAGTCAATTAAAAAATGATTCATTCTAAATTGACCGATTTAACTCGTTTTAGACATATTTTCATGCAATACAAATCTACCAATCCATACCCTACTCTACTCGATCCATATCCCGACCGATTTTACTAAAATACTTATGTTTAACACAATTTAGAAAAACTAATACCTAAACTGTGGTGAAAGTACGAAATGAGTGAGTATGAGATCAAGTAAATTGTGAACCCATTTAATACCTATGTATTTCTAGATTTTACCATTTTGAATCTATTTATAATTTATTTATTGAATGTAATTAGCTTATATAACAACTCATAGATTAAAAATCTGATATACGACCCGTTTTGACAGGTTTATCATAAAGATTGCATTTGGTCTTGACGAAATTCTTAATCGCCTCATTTCATTTTCAGTAAAAAATTGATACGAGTTTAAATTTCCAATCGGAAATGATATCCGATTTTAAATTTCCAGCAAACGCGGTACTAAGAGTACGTTGCGTGTACTCAATCCGTTTTTGTCTTTTTCATTTGGCTAAGAGTAAATATTTCATTTCTAATTTCACAAAAAGATGAAAGCAGAAAATTCACGAAAGAATACGCCTTTTCTTTTCTGGGTTGCAGATTTATATTTTCCTTATATGTTTCTTCATCATCATTACGTAACCTCAACGCAAAGCAGACATCAAAGAGGTCGTCCCCATTGCTGAGGTTCATTGACTGAGTTGGACCGGGCCGAGCTGCCTGGGCATCACCATCTCTCTCATGAAATCATAAGTGGGAGGTCCAAAAAGCGAAGTTCCTTTGTAGGGCTTCTGACTTTTGAGTGAAATTCAGCCTAGAAGATGTTTAGATTAGCCCAAAAAATGGGCATTCACATTATTTTAGTTAAGAGTTAATACCATAAAAAATTCTAAACCGATATATTTGTGATAAATTTATCCTAAATGATTTTTTGACTATAAAAAACTCCAAAGTGATATATTTGTGATAAATTTATTATGTTAGTTTATGTTATATTTGATTAATATCACGAAAAATCATAAATTAGTACACTTGTCATAAATGGAGGGTAAAATTCCAAACTGGTATATCCTTTAGTTGCCACATGTTATTCAACTGAGTAATTTGATAATGAACTTTAATAGAACCTAATGGGGGACAGTTTGGGACCATTGCTCGCATCAACAGCGCTGGCTTCGCGCTCCCACCCTCATCCGGGAGGGGGGGAGTTCGAATTTCAGTGTTGTCGTTAGGGATTTTTTCGCTTCTGGTTTACCTCACCGGCTGTCGACTGTACGGGAGTTCCAGGGTCATAAAAAAAAGGGGGACAATTTGGGGCTTTTGATGGTTAAGAAATTAGTTTGGGGTAAATTTATTATAAGTGTTCAGTTTGAAGTTTTTCATCATATTAACACTCTCTTGTTGAAGGAATGATGGATTCAGGTTTAATGGCAAACAATGACAACCTTATATCAAGTCCACATGTTTCTTCATAAGAACAATAGACTCCCCAATCTTAGCAAATTCAAAAGCTACTTACAAGCAATGCCGAAGTCGAACTCAAGCAAACTCACAATTCAATAACAATCATAATTTCACTGGTTAACTTATTTATAACTTATACAGTGAATGGAACCGATCACAATGCCAGCATTTTCTTTTTCTTGGGAGATTCCACATGAAACTCACTATTTCTTAACACGCGATCGATCTGATTTATTGAGATAATAAACCTAGACACAGAGGCTCCCTTGCGACATGGTCACGTGGACATCGCCCCGCGCAATTATCTCCCCGGGCAATAGCCTAATGCGAGGTGGGTCCAGGGGGCCTACGGATCACGTGCTCATGAGAGGCGAGGACAGCGATAGGAGAAATCGACACAGTAAATATCAGACCACATTCGACGACACCACAAGAGAGTCCGGCGGTCCCTCCGTACACATGCACGCATGCTACGGGGTCGGGCCATGATCAATCAATGCTAAGTGGTGGGAAGGAAAGTAGATTCTTTTCCCTTCTTTTCAATGTCCATGCTTAGAACGCAAAACGAAGCCAAACAAAAGAAATTGCGAGGTTCAGCGACCTTGCAATTTGCATTGCATGGGGCATGGGGCATGGGGCATGGGGTACGAGATTCGTACCATGTTAGAGAAAATGTGTACTTGTCTCTTTCCTTCGCCTTTTGCTAAGCTTTTTTGCCTTTTGGCTGCTTCCTTTCGGTGGCTTCATCCTTTCCTTCCTTCCTAGCCTCAGGAGAGTGGTTTAGAAAGGAAATAGAAACGAAATTCGATGAGAATATTCCTCCGCGAAAGCGACATTTGCTACCAAATTTATGACTACCACGTTCAATTCGAACAGCATCGACTATTTAGATTGCACGGTGCCCTCTTGCTGTTCTTGATTTTGAACTATATTACAACATGGCTAATCAACGAGAGGTGGTAACTAAGCCTAAATGAGGGCTGCTAAATGTCGATTTATCCCCATTGAACCAATTTATTGTTTAGATATGACGTGGTATGCGAGATCATTGAGTAAGAGCCAAAGAGGTTGCTATTGAGTATCCGATAGGAATTCGACATATCTCGCATGGTATGTACTAATTCTACATGGTATGTATTAATTTCGTAAGTCGATTTTAGGGTAATCATTGTTCCAGGTGTAAGCCACTTGGATAATATCTTTAGTTTAGATATGACGTGGTAGTGCCAAAGAGGTTCATGATCATGCCGATGGCAGTTTGCTAATTCGGTATGTATTAATTTCTTTTTAGGGTAATCATCTTGGATAATATCTAAAGTTTCATATACCACGTTTGCTCGGAATTTCAGGAACTCAAAATTTCATCAAAAAATTCTAAATATATTATACAACGGTCAATTTAGTTTTAAATATTTTAATTTTGTCAATTTAATCATAAACATTTTGACAATTTGTTAATTCAATTATAAAGCTTTCAATTGTACTAATTTTATCATAAATCTTATGATAATTTGTTAAATTAGTTCTAAACCTTTTGATGAATTGCTAATATATTCAACTAATTTTGATTGAAAATCATTGATGTCGGCCATCCTATATGATATTATTGATGCTAATAGGGACAATTTTCTTTTTAGATTTTGAATTTTTTTGTTGATTTTTGTCTTTTCTTTTTTTCTTCATTGTGCTAGCGGGGCCGCCGAGGGTCGTGAAGCCCTCACCAACCACAAGTGAGGGGTCGTGGTCATCGCCAGCCATAGTGATGGCTTGTGACACCTTCGTCGGTCACAACGAGGGGTTGTGGCCATCGCCAATCACAAGCGAGTAAGGGCTTGTGATACTTTGTTGGCCACAACGAAGGCATGCAAACCCTCGTTAGATCTGTTTGTGACACCCTTGCGTTGTGGCCCACGGGGGCTTGGCAAGGGCTTGTGATGCCCTGGCCCAAGGGTTGGCAAGGGTCGTCGGCCCTCGCCTAGGGGTGAACGGAGGTAGTGTTTGGTAGCCCTGTTGGTTCAATGAAGAAGAAAAGAAAAGAAAAGAAAATATGGATTTTTTTTTTTACTCTACATAGACCGGCCAACATTAATTAGACTGCCATATTAGCGATTTTTGGTTAAACTTAGCTGGAAAGACTATATTGATAATTCGTTAAAAATTTTAAAATTAAATTAACATATCGATAAAATGTTTATGATTAAATTTGCACAATTAAAAAGTTTGTGACCGAATTGATAAATTGTCAAAATGTTTAGGACTAAATTGACATAATTAAAATGTTTATTATTGAATTAGCTGTATACAATAAGTTTAGGATTTTTTGCATAAATTTTCCAGAGAAGAGAATACTCGTGAGAGAAGCATATGCAAGTTGGTTGGGGAGAGAGAGAGAGAGCGAAAAAACCCTAAGAGGGAAATTTAGTGCAATATACCTGGAGCCCAACATGCAGAACAGATCAACCCCGAGAGAGAGAGAGAGAGAGAGAGAGAGAGAGAGAGACAAAACCCTAAGAGGGAAATTTAGTGCAGTATACCTGGAGCCCAACATGCAGAACAGATCTACCCCACCTCATCTTCTCGTCGCTGGCTTGACTTGTTCTGTAACCAGAACGAATCAGCTTCTAAGATAACGTAAAATAGAAACAAAGCACAGACCACGCACCCTGTTTGCTTTATCCAAGTGTATATGAAGTTGACGCATCACGTAGGATTATGGGTCTCAGGTATCTCCTACATGCACATGTAGTACGGTGAGTCTAGGATGTGGTTGGTGGATTAACCTAAGACAAGGTTGGATGGTGATTAACCAGTTACACACTACAAGAAACACATAACCGTAGTACATGAATTTCGCAACCCACTGCACCAATCAATCTGCGACGATCTCTCGATAACGTCCTTCTCTAACTTGTTAGGGAAGTTCAACCTCGATATGGTGTTGGAGACAATAGATTGCAAAGCAAAATTAATATTGATACGAGTCTAGACCGGTTCTATTTGACGTTCCTAACTTTTCTCACGTGGTATAGCACGCCCCACAAAGAAATCTTATGAAAAGTGGAGTTAGCAATGCATTTCCCTTAAACTTGTTGGCTCAATTGAATTCCGTCTGAAATGAAGTTGGACTCGTGTGATTTGGGAAAAGCTATATTTCTTTGTCGAGCAACTTGATCTATGTCCTTTTCTTTTTCACGTAAATACAAAAACTAGCTTAAAGAAGTCATCTCCTTTTTGGTTTTTTTGGCCGTGGAACAATGTTTGATACCATTTGGGCGGAATCTGCATAGATCCGTCAATGTCATGGGTTGGTAGATCCTTTACTGTGCGGTGTCTGGTTAGCGAGTAACACGAGAGCGGCCTTTCTTATATAATCGTTTCAGAGAATAATACAGCGAATGGCTTCTTTTTAATGGATCGTACTATGCTTAGGTTAGTTCAGGCATTTAGTTCATTGAGCAATACAACATATCACTTTATAGTTTATATTCAATAATTGGTTTCAACTTACCATGGCCTCATCATGAAAGCAATATTAGCTTCCGATCAGTTTATGTATAGGAGATCGACCTCACCTTTGGATCTATGGATATATTTGTTTTATCCTAGAATTCCCAACACCTACCATCTTAATGCCACTTCCACGAACCAATTGTATTCATCTTCTCCGCATCAGTCACTCTTCACCTGATAATCCTAAACTCCGCTTACAATGGTATGCAAGTACATAAGAGTCACAAGTGGTAACACCCGCCATTTGAATACTATACCACATATTCATTCATCAATCTAAACTTTTGGAATAATTGCTAGTGGTTCAAGAAAAAATTTACAAAATATGAGAGCGAGGTCTTGAATTTTAATATTTCATGATGCCTTATATGTTTCCTCCAAATATTAAACTCTGAATTCATTTAACGGTTTAAATATTTAGAAATGTTAGCAGCGGCGCCCATGGGCACGAGGAGATAATTTCATTGTGTGGAGGGAAATTCTTGAAAGCAATAATGGGAGTTTTTCTTAGTGGTAGGAGGGTAGATATTCTATCCGGGCCAGGAGAGAGAGAGAGAGAGAGAGAGGAGAGAGAGGGGGGGGTGGAGGAGAAGGGAGCAGTTGAGAAGAGGCGTAATTGCCAGAGAGGAGTTCGTGGCTGTGAGGTAAAGACACCCTCGAAGCCATTTCTCGCATTCGACATTAATAACCAGAATAAAAAGCAGGACCGGTTCTCTCTCTCTCTCCCTCTCTCTCCCTCTCTCCGTTGCCCATTTTTCTGCTAGGTCTCTTTAATCACAGGAATACAAGTTGAAAGAAAAGCTGCTGGTGTCTCGCAGATTACGGGGACATGTTCAATGAACTCATCATCACTTTTGTAATGGTAACCACCAATTTTAACCAAAAGTCAGAGAGAGAGAGAGAGAGAGAGAGAGGGCCATGGAACTCATGGCAGAGCTTGAGTTTCTTTCTCTCTACTCTTCATTATGTCTTTCGCGCGATCATGGTGGAGAAAGTGCATTGGCTTTTCCTGTTCCTGTTTGGTCGAATGAAAAAAATTGGGAAAACTTTTATTTTTTAAGGCCCGCGTTTGATCTGAGGCGTGATATCTAGGGGTTTTAGAAGAAAGGGGAACATGTCTTATGTCCCATCATTTTCACTAACCCCACCTCAGCTTTTAGAAACGGGACATGGGGGGTCTCTCTTGGTCGCGATTGATGATGGATTTCTGTCCACTCTCGTGGATGACACGAACCGCGCCTGCGAATGGACAGTAATGCTGGATTCATCATAACTTACTGATTTGATTTATTAAGCGATGTGTGGGATCGCTAGTGACTCTTTGACTGTGGTATATCAAAATACAAATTAATAAGCCAACATTTATAATTAATCTGACCCATTTATCCAGTTCAGCATTTTCTTGTGTTTATCCCATCTTTTCTCTCTCGGATTAGCCTCCATTTGAGGTTGATTGGTCCTAACAGGCTGAGGAAACAACGAGCAAAAGGAGGGAGGGAGAGAGAGAGAGAGAGAGAGAGTTCATCCCACTCTACGGGAAGTTGAAAAAACGAGAAGGAAAGTGAAAACAAGAGTGGCGACAGAACATTTCGACCCTCAGAAATCTCATTGCATGGACTAATGGATCCAAGTCGAGAGTTCAGTCGAACCCCCGATTTCACTAGGTACGTATGCATGCATCATACATGCGTACACGCATGATGGGGAAACGCCGTCTTTACGTAAGTTTCGGGTTCATGAAGGACGTCAAAATCACGTCAACCATATAAAGACCAAGCCAGAAATCTATACAGGCGAACCGATCTCGAAAAATTAACTTTTCATTGAAAAATCATCAACGGCAGATGGCAAATTACATTACATTCCTTAACGTCAACTTCTCTCATGAGGTGCTACCGAATCCACCTTCATAAGGAAAACCACGAGCTTCCTTTTTACATGATTAACCCAAGAAATTCCTCCGGGGACATAAGATTCGGGTTAGAGTCCTCCGATCGTCAGAATTAAGAACCCTTAAGGCTCAATTATAGCCCAAAAAGAAAAAAAAAAGAAGCAGAAGAAGAAAAAAAGAGATCAAGATTCAGAAAGGAGACCAAAGGGGGGAGGGGAGAGAGAGAAACGTAGAAAAAGAAGATGGCAGATAACGAATCCATGGACGCGCTACTGCTTCTTCTTGGTCCGTCTCTCTCTCACCGTCCCACCACCGAAACAACCAATGCTCGACACCTTCCTTACTCCCGAAGCTCTCTCGCCCCCTCCTTTTCAGTCATCTGATCATGGACGTGAGAGATCGGAAGACGACCTCTTCGCAGGGGATGGTGAGGCCCATGTCGTGGTCGAACCCGAACTCCTCCTCGGCCCGCCGGAGTAGGCACTGGAACTCGGGCCGCGTCAGGAGGGAGATGGGCACGATGTACCGGGCCCGGTTCTCGCCGACGTAGACCGCGAAGTGCCCCTTGGGCACGTCGAGCGGGAGGCCGTCCTCCTCGTCGAAGCCGCCGTTCGTCCTCCTGCCGAGGCTCGAGCAGCGCCGGAGGATCTGCCTGAGGACCGCGGGCTGAGGCAGCTTGTGGGATTTCTTGTGAGCCATTGATGGTGATCTAGAGATAGGGAGAGAGAGGGAGAGAGAGGGAGAGGCCGTCGAGGAGTGAGGAGAGAATGAGGGAAGGTGGAGGTGCGGGGAACGAAGGGAGGCGATGGAGGGGTATTTATGAGAGCAAAAGGGAAGAGAGCGTGAAAAAGAGTAGAGAAAGGTCTTGGAGGCGTGACTCCCTGCTGCTACGTAAGGCAACGGGTGAGCTGATCCCCCTCTCTTTCTCAATTATCATGCGGAAATCGCATTAAATGGGGGCAATCTGGATTGGCCTATATGGCATCGCGGCTGCATATTACGTGAGGGATGCATGAACGAGGAAGGACATTGGCACGGGTTCGCTGGTGTCCGTGTTTAAGTGGGGAAGGACATGGTGGGGGCGATGCCCATTTGGGGTTTTTCCTTTCTTCTATGCTGGACCCTGTCGCTCCTGCTCCTTTCGCTTTCGTTCTTTCGAGCCAGCGAATTAGAATTTCCTACTTTTGGTGGGAATTGCAGTCGCTACTTTGGTAACATTTGGACATTGCCAATTAGTCTTCTACTCAAATACCGGATTTCTTTATTAAAAAGGGCACCGACTTTTATTCGGTGGGGACGATTTTGGTCCAAACTTTCGTCCCGGGAGACCATTTTGGCCCTGAATTGTTTAAGTGTTCAATAAGAAGGCACTAACTTTCATCCCAGAGATGATTTTGGCCAAAATGTGCTTTTCTGGTGTCTAAAATGGCAAATGACTAGTGTTATATCTGTAGATATGACTTTCTTGAATAATTGATGACATGATTTTTGGTTCTAAACGTTAAAGCTTCAAATAATCGATGACATGGAGAGGGAGAGCACAGTCATCAAATTCCTTCAGCTCCAACCCACGCAGCTCTCTCTCTCTCTCTCTCTCACACACACACACACTAAAACCCATAAATTGGCTCATAGATGAGGTGGTTATGCTCATTTAGTGGAAACAATATAGTTTCATGCAACTCAAGGTTATCCATTCTCAATTCAATTGAAAATGACATGTATTTTCATTTATGCCGTAAATAACGTCATTTTGATTGTTTATCAAACCACTTTTGCTAGCATAGCAATGGCCTTATCATGTTTGCGTTCACTACCACATTAGACATCATGTAAGCACATTTTGACGGAAAGTTTAGTGGTAGACATGGATGGAAGCCAGTAACTTTTTGGGCAACACTCGATAGTTTAGACCACACATTAAATGATATTGCTACAGCGCACACATATAAGTAATTATAGCATCTTGGCATGCATTTGATTAGTAAAAAATGGCAGGTGTAAATGCTTTTTCCTCTTTTTTTTTTTTTTTTTGGCTTCAGCAAAGGGTCACCTCTAGAGATTGATTTCCGAAGCAGTCGGAAGATTGCCAAATGTACGTACGTATTCTTCCACTTAGATGTAAAATGGGTCTTCATTATTGTCAAAATTAATAAGATGAATCAGGGTGAAAGCACAGCCCCAAAGTCATGACATGACTTGTTCAAATAATGCAAATCCCGAAGCTCTCTCCATCTGAAATCAAGGACAATTCCTGCAGACGCATGATGCTTTGATAATTTTGACATGACTATTTCCCTCGTGACTTCTCGGAAAGACGCCCACCCACATGGTCTCTTATCGTTCTGGTTCTTCCAAAGATGTCCAATGGATATTTTTAGAAAGAAAAATCAATGTTCCTTTTTGTTTCTAGCCTTAAAGGTCATAAGATTAAAAGTAGCAATTAAGGTCGTGAGAATATCTTACCACGAAACAGACTCGCAGATCAGACAAATTTGTTGCCTTTGCCCGTCAAGATCTGCATGTGAATGTACATTGCAAATTGCATTTTGAAGCAACAAAACAAGACTTTCTCTATTTATTGTCAAGTTGACAACTGGAGATGGACTTAACACTTAAGATCACATCGTTGAGCCACGTTCACACCTGCGGGAACTTTTAATCTCATAAATCTGAGGGTTTGTCTATGAAAAATTTGCCACGATCAAACTCTGAAACAAGTTGGTATTTCTTGATTGAGTTCGTCATATAAAAAGAAACTGTATAACCTGCAATTAGGGGTGATCGATTTTAGGATGGGTATGTTTCAAAGTTGGAACCTAGAACCTATTATAAAATTCTTAACTTCTTAAGTGGGCAGAATGGTTTTCAAAGCATTCCTTTGAAATGTGTCTTGTTTGCCTAGAACCGATTCTAGAAGCTACCTTGTTTTTCAAGTCTAGTTCTAGGGTCTAGCTCGAGAACCTTTTTTTTTTTAATTCCTTTTTTGGGCTTATTTTTTACTATAAAATCATATGAGGCTATGAGTAACAAAACGGTTCAAAGTAAAAGATAAACAATAGAAATCCCAATCCGCCTAAAACAACAATCCATAAGATAAAGACGTAGGCACGTACATTTGTAAACAATAAAAAAACTTAAAACATGTAAAATAAAATATAAATGATAAAACTTCATTCTTTATTCATCATACAAAATATAGGAGAAGAGGAAAGAGTGGCAAGGAATTTCGAGGAAGAACAAAGGATGAAGGAATACTGAGGTTAGAATTTAGGAAAAAAAGAAA
Source organism: Eucalyptus grandis (assembly GCF_016545825.1). NCBI lineage: Eukaryota > Viridiplantae > Streptophyta > Magnoliopsida > Myrtales > Myrtaceae > Eucalyptus > Eucalyptus grandis. The sequence goes on from NC_052620.1 coordinate 26,698,216, forward strand.
TTAGGATTTTGGCTTTTAACTTGTAAAACTAGTTTTGAAACTGGTTTCAAAACAAGGTGGTTTGATTTGATTCCTAGATATATATTCACTCAGAATTGGGAACCAAATTGGAACCGGTTCCTAGACCTGTATTTCGGGCTGACCAATTCGATTCTTGGGTAAAATTAGTCTGGTTGCACACCCCTAATTGCGATAATGATGTGTTATAGTTTTAACTTACTGATTATGCGCGCTAATTGAAACAACATATGATTCATAGCTCACGGATTGGATACACAATGTGGCTGCATAATACTCTGCTCAACAGATTCTGGACTTGCAATAAGAATGGATAGCATGCAAAGAGAGGGAAATGATATTTTTATTTTTTATTTTATTTTTTTAGATACAGATCCTGCATGGTCGCTTGTATGCCACCGCCGGAGAGCGAAAGAAAATGATGAAGTGGGACGAAAGTAAATAAAATACTTAAAAACTTCGAATATGAACCGCTGATATCTGCAATCAGTTTCAGGAAAATTTATGTCTATCCATGTTCTAAGGCTGAGAAAGCGATGTGCAGTCAGTTTGCAGTACATGCAAAAATTGGTCGAACGATGGCGAATGCCAGCCATTTATGTCTTCTAATTTTGTTTCTCTCCTGTGGCTTAACAGCACATGACGAGTCCCCACATGCCTCAAGGCCCAGACAACATTCAACAGCGGAACTGCGGAAGTTGGTGAAATGACTAGCATCTATCAGACGCATTGATTTTTTCTTTCCGTGTCTGAACTTGCCAGCTAACGAAAAGACCAGGAAAATTTAGATTTTTATCAGATAAAAACTCAGATTCGAATGGATTACTGCAATTCATGAAAAAGGGTTGTCATGAAAAATGAGAGAGAGAGAGAGAGAGAGAGAGAGAGAGAGAGAATATGAAGGTTTTCATGTTCTGTGAACGAGATTTTTTTGGGACGAGAAAGTACACAGGCCCACCAATCTCGCTCCGATGCAATGCGGTTATCTGCAGGACCATAACCAAGGACAAGGGCAGTTCTTTTCTTCCCTTTGGAGTTGATTGTGACTGAAGGCTGCGTTTGGCACATGAAGGCCATGTTACTCTTGCCCCAAAGCCTCCCTATCCGGACAAGAAACCATTGTTCTCTGAGAGGATGAGATCATTCCATCTCCTCGAAAACAGCTTATAATTTTCCATCGCAACTTTGAATGTGTCGTGAATGCATGAGTTTGACTGTTTGGTTCGCTTAGTAAGGAGTCACGGTGCTTAAACTGGGAAACTTGAAATTAAAAGGGGGCATGGTGATTATTGCCTTGCTGTGAAAGGGACAAGAGGACTGTTCGTCCGGGTCTTGTGAGCCAAACCGAGAGGATTGCGGGAATCAAGGATTAGAACAACTGAACCCAAGACAGTGACAAATTGGAATTATGATGAAATGACCATGACAGCACATGGGCAACCCTACAAAAACCAGAGTGGATGACCCCATCATCATTTACTGCCTCATTTTCTCAGAGCATCAAAATGACTAACATAGTACCTTCAAGAGGGTCCTCAACTTTATGGCAGTGGACTGGAAACTTTATCTCAAGGACACTATCGTAAGGTCAAGTACTCGACAGAAGATCCGACAATAAGATTACGAATGAATGCTAATTCATGTGAGCTTCCCAAAGCTAGATGGTGGTCATGTGTTCTGCACATGGTACCGCTTGGTAACTGTGTTTAAGCGTGGATAGAGCATAAATCACCGGTCATTACCTGTTTGAACTTTTCAATATAGTAAGTTGTCTCTTGAAATATGAAGGAACATCGACGCCAAAGCTGGAGAAACATTCATATAAAGTGTCACACAAAATAAAAACATACAAAAAACAATGGAAATTCCACCTGTAATCCCAGGACTAAACCAAAGGATCTTTCATAAAAAAGTGAGAGGCAAGCATACGACCACTTCATGGTTCCATCCATACTTTTCTCATTTTCAAGAGAATCCATTGTGCGCATATAGTACCTCACCTGCTTGGAGAAATGGTTATGGTAAGTGATTGGCATTCTACCTACAAATGCACCAGAAATTAAAGACTGTCGGTGTCCTGTCCATAGGCGAGAGTGGCTTGATTCTGAGTCCATTTTGATTTCTCAATTCTTTTTAGCCTTTCAAACTTAAAGTTCCTGCAAAAGGGCACCTAAGAAAGCACCGAGTGAATTGTCGTCAATATCTCAATGATTTTATTAGCTAGAGTTTTCAGACTTCCTTGCCCTCTCGATATTTACAAAAAACAATGAAAACCAGCCGGCGATTGAGAATGCTATGCTACGTTGCAATTTTTGAATGCAGATAAGGAATTTTGTTAGGATGGAAACACCTGTTGTATGAATGGAATTGGCATTAGGGCATGGCCGTTTTAGGTTCTAATTGTGTCAAAATCAGCTTAAATTGCCTTTCCTGCTCTCCACAAGCTTAGAAAGAATTGAATTAAAAAAGTACCATATTCTAATTGCACAGAAAAGAATAGAGAGAATGGGGGTACAATAAGCTGCAACAAATTTCTGTAATATGGCGACTGTAAAAGCAATGCCGTCTTTTATTTTAAAGGTTAGAGGAGAGCCATCCATAAGCTATCCGCTGGACATTTTTCAAAATGAAAGTAAATTTCACTGTTAAACACTAAGAAATTAAATCGAGGCAATAATATACACTCCGTTCTCAAAGCTTGAACTGCAAGCTAAAATTGCTGTATTTCAAATGTAAAGACCCTGAATCAGAAGATACCAAGACATAACAGATTTGGGGTGTTATAACCGCAGAAAACTGTTGTATTTCCCATTGGTGATGCCACTACAGGGTATGTTAGGATTCCAAAAGCAAACATCCATTCACAGCAGAGTTGTTGAGCCTGAAATATTCAAGTTGAAGCAGCAAGAGGTCTACATACACCAAAAAGATTACTCAATAAACTATAGGTGTCATGTGATGAAATGATATTAATGACTGTATTCTGCTTGATAATTTGTCTTCCATGAAAAAAATCACAAGAATTAAAGCCTAATAAGTGATGCAAAGATCAACATAAATGTCCTTTTCCTCCTTGTTTTATGGAGAAAAAAGGAATCACAAGTGTGGCCCAAGAATATGGCAGCTCTTATGGTTCACTGGCAGAGTAGCAGCGTGGAGCAATGGTGAATTATGGACTCCTGCCAAAAAGTAACTCCGTTTAGTTCTATTACAATTTTCAAGGCAAAACAGTATTTGATATTTCAAAAAATAGATATTATCTTTTCATCTATCATGGATTCAGGATAATAATTACATATGTAGATTCTTCTGGTTGACATCCTATAATAAGACCACTGCATTTACGATCTATTAACATACAAAGTGTCAAATAATTTTCAATGTGAAATGCTCAGTATAAATCAGACGTCAAATCTCTAATATTTTATCACCAAGTTGCAACGTTCTCCAACTTCAATGTTAATTTCCAAGTGAATGAAGGATGATAACTCTTTAGTATGGTTAAATTATCAACATTAGTATTGTTGTTACCGTGGTTGTAATGAGGAGGCAGATAGCTAGCATCTGATGACCACCCATGGCACTTTGTCAAGGTTGTCGCAGGCTCATTGACAGTCATTTTGCCGTTGCAAAAGACTCACTCACCTTGACATTTCAATTTGACAGCCTGAGCCTGCAGCATCGATAATGGCTTTGAGTGGTCTATTGTTCAGAATAACTATGGTCTAGTACAAAACCAGAAATAGGAGTGGGGTGGAGGTTGTTTCCTGCTTAAAGTCCATTTTGGTTTTCTAACCACTACCTGTAAAGCCGGCGACAAGACTTCTGATTTCTCAACAAAAGCATTAAAACGAAATTTGAAGAGTTACTAGAAAGTGCAAAGACAAGGTAGTCAGTAATTATCACATCATAACAATGGGCGGAAGGAATGGGTGATGCATGATGCATCTCTTTCAGGGTCCTAGGGGAATAGTTTTACAAAACAGGAGGCATAAACCATAAGTGTTTTCTTGTGTAGTTCCTACCACAACAGATGAGTCATAAACCATAACTGTTGCATGTTTACAATCACTAGTCACCCAAAATAGTATAGTAATAACACGTCTGTATCTTATGACGACAAAGAATATACATGCAGTCATCTGTGTAAAATAACTAATAAATGAGATGCTAATAACTTATTTAATAGCATAATCAAAAATATGATAATAGTTCTAACTACCTCACAAGCAGCTGTGTCATGTTGTAGCTTATCTGCTTCTAAAAGTAGTGCTGAGGCTTAAGCATGCTCCACTTTACCACCTTTTTCTTTTTCATTGGCAATATTTGCTATGAAAAGCACCTTATGGGACAACAGCTGCAACAACTGTATGCAAATCCTTTTCAAGCATCTTCAAACAAATTGAGATTAGAATCACAATTCTCCAACAATTCCATTTGACTACCTCTAGTCTTAAAATTCATGTATCAAAGATGTTTGACTTTTAAGAATGTTTTCTAATTCCAAAATCATACGCCAACTTCTCCTATTAGCTTTCTCTTTGAGCTGCAGTCCATCTCTTTGTATTGTACGTGCTTCTATGCCTCCAATTTCAAACTCTTCCACAAGAAAAGCCATTTGGACTATGCTTAATTAAGCATGGTCATATTCCAAGCAAAACCAATTTAATTTGTGATCTCAATCCAACTACATCCAGTATCTTTCTTCAGTCCTCTTTCTTTCATTAATTCCCTCAACAATCCAATCTGATCCCACATGCCAAATCTAGCATATAAGTTTGATAGCAATATATAAATTCCAACATTTTGAGGATCCCACTCAAGTGCTCTTCGAGAGGCCAATTTTCCCAGTTCAATATTCCCACTGTCCAAGCAAGCGTTGAGAAGAGCCCCCCACATCGAATCAGTACCACTAAACCCCTTCTGAAGCATCTCGTTGAGCAGCTTCCAAGCTCTATCCAACTCACCTGCCCTAGAAAGCAGATCCACCAGACAACTGTAGTGCTCTTGGGTAGGCTTCACGTTGTACTCATTTCTAATTGATTCGAAAAATTCAATCCCAAGTGCCACTTGACCAGTTCGAGCACAAGCTGCGATAACAGTCACAAAGGCTACCTCATCTGGCTCGATCCCCTTTATCAGCATTTCTTTATACAACTCAATCACCTTACCATAACAACCATTTCTTCCATAAGCATCCAACATGGAAGTCCAAAGAACAAGGTCAATCTTTCCCTCTGCTCCAAATCCTGCCAAAGCAAAAACTTGAGAAGCCTTTTCTACTAAGCCACATTTACCATACATTTCGATCAGTGAACTCTGCAAAAACAAATCGTTCTCAGAATCATAAACTGTGCGAACAAGGTGGCCATGAACCTGCCTACCCAACTCCACTGCAGACAGTCCGGTGGATGCCCTTAACATCGCTGACAATGTGAAATGATCATGATGCAAACTCAAGAGAGGCATGTTTCTAGCCAGTTTGAGCCCCTCTGACCACATCTTAGCATCAATATAACCGGACAATAGAGCGTTGGCACAAACGGTGTTCTTCACAGGAATTTCATCAAACAGCTGTGCCGCATCATCAACCAATGAACATTTTGCATACAAATCAATCAGAGCACCATTGACAAAAACACTGGACGACCAACCTAACCTCGTGATGAGGGCATGCATCTGTCTACCGAAAATCACACCCTCATCGTCGGAGGAAGCCGTCAAAGTGCTGCATAGAGCATATGAATCTAAAAGAACGCCACTGAAATGCATTAAAGAGAAGGTCTTTCGTGCATATGCAGCAAACCCATTTCGAGCAAACTGAGATATCAGAATATTGAAGGGTACAGGGTCTCTGCTGGGGATCAAGAGCTTGCACAAGTTAGTCAAATTTTGAAGGTTGGTTCTTGGAACGCGTGCAGTGTACGAGAAGATGAGTTTTGCTTGGATGCTCGGGGACAAGAAAAGTAAACCCGTTGTGAGGAGGTGGGCATGCAATTTCTTGATCGATGTCAGGGTCTTCGTCTGTGGGGAATGATGCAAGAAGCGACTGATCGCCTCAACGCTCCATGAACTTCGGTCGGACATGGGTAATGCTACTTGCAGGCTTTTACGGTTTGTCCATGTGAATTTATATCTGCACGGTGGTTTGGCCCACGAAAAGAGAAACTTTCGTGTGGTCTCTTTCGGAAGTACCAGGCAACACGTCACTTAAAATGTTCTCAAGATATTCTCTGGAAAAAGTTAACAAAATTTTATGATATTGATTGGATAGATGGATGATGTGATCTTCCCAGAGCATCTAAAGTTCTATGCCGTACCAAAAACCGTGCTTTATTTCTTTTTGTCTTTTGGTTTTTGCATGGTTGTTAGGATAAGTAGATACAATCAATAATATTGTCGATCGGCCTCCAAATTGCTGGGGGAGTTGAAGGTTCAACAGAAGCCGCCGGAATGATCTGCGGCCTTCTTATGTTGGAGTGGAACTTGATCATTCAACCATGAGTTCATGATGATAGAATACTAAGGAAGACACATGATCGATCAGAAGAAAGCTGTACATTTTGGTCAAGCTGAGGGAAAGTAAAATACTCTGAGAGTGTTAGCTTTCCACCTCGATAGGATCTCCTAGCTCTTAAAGAGGACAAAACAGAACCTCCAATAGTTGTCGAAGTTAAGCAATGCGAGGATTGAATCATTTCAGGATGTCCGTTTTTGACGACCATGATAAGCAAGAAGTGATGCTGATGAAAGTCTCCTCTTTGCTAGGAATTGTTAGCCCTCCCATCGGATAATCAATGCCGCATTCTTCTTCAGATCTGCTTAACAAGCCCTGGAAGGAAGGATGGCTTAAATTGGATATTGGGACCACGAAAGGCTTTTGAGTTTCTCCAACATAGACTGTGAAGAAACCTTTGGGTACATTCAGAGGAGCTGAAGTGGCTTTTCTGGCTGCCGTAACAGTTTGACTGAAAAACTTCTTTGCTGGTGGAGAACCGGGCAATCTGACAGCCATGATTTCGTGCAAGGACTAGGAAAATGAAAATGGTTTCTACTTGTGAGACTTTTAAAGATGGTGAAGGCAAAACGTTTTCTGCTTCTTGATGAAATTCTCTTCTGGTAAAGGGCTGAGATAATGGGTTTGAGAACAAAATTCTCTTGAAATTTAATGGACGGTTAAGTGCTGGGGCCTAGGGAGGGCATGATACTGAGGAAATCACGTGGTAATGTTTTTCTGACTGATCTAGACACACGAGGCTGAAAATCTGTGTGGTGTCCAGTGGTTGAGGTACATATCATGACCAGTGGAAAACCGGCTAAAGATTTGAAGGTGCAGGTCAAGTAATTGATCTCGATCTAAATGTGAGGCCAACTGATACATGGGTCCACAACATCTCTAAGATTTCTGACCTTGTTTTTGCTCACTATTACAGAGGACACACACATGCATAATATCTGGCGAAGTTTGTCTGCTAAATTTGGTGCCCGCTATCTTCTGAACTACATACAAAGATTAGACAGAGATGTAGATAGGAACTATTTCCTTTTTTATTCCTATTGGGTCACCGCATGGATAGAAGTCACTTCAGCTCAAGGTATATGTTGGTTCTTAGCAAGTGGGCTCTCCTCGATAGATGGCAACTGAAAGATATAGGAACCACTGTTAATGTTTCATGCTATGCTAAAGAATCTGAGGATAATCCAGCTCTGGAGGAGTGGCGATACTTCCTGGATGAAATTTTTTTTCTCTGGTGTTTCCATCGAGAAGATAATTGCTACTTCCATTGCTTGCCCTTGAAGACCGTCCGTAAGAGGCCTGCAATGTAAGTCAAGGGCAAACTGTCATGTTGGCTGCCATTTTAGTTGCATGACCTGCTGAATGAATGTCAATGAATTTTGCTCCATAAGACCAGAAAAATTTAATCAGCATTCTAGTGAATCAACAAGTTCACGAGGGTTGGGGTAAAATCCAGCTACCTTGATGGAACTTTTACCATCGCATAAGGATTTTCTGTCTAGAATTTGTTCGTAAACACAACTTTCAAACTAAAATACTGTAATATCATCTATCAGAAGATGGGATTATAGACATCAGCACCGTCCATAGTCCAAAAGTAAAATCCCACATCAGCACCGTCCATAGTCCAAAAGTAAAATCCCTAAGTTTTAGCTGTCGTGATATTTAATTTGCATCTAAGTGGGCTGCATCTGCTGAATACAGATTGCAGACTGACATGTTACCCAATAAATTTTGATTTGCGTAGCAAATGGCCATTGAATGACTTCTCTATTCTGCAGTTCAGATGATTGAAAGAGCAAATTTTCCATTGATCTCTTTTGAATGGTACATTCAGTATAAGTTTGCCACAGATATATGTAAAAGGACTGTACATGGGATTGGCTCATAATACACAAAATTGTTTTTGGCTTGTTTATCTGCTCTTACGACTGATTCAACCGTGCTGTGAGGGCAATGAATGTGTCTTCTGTGCAGGGAATTGTGAGACCGCCCATAGGATGATTGAAGCCAAATTCTTCCTCGGCCTTCCTAAGCAAGTCCTGAAACAAAGGCTGATTCAAGAACGATATGGGCACCGCGTATCTCTTCTTCTGTCTCTCTCCAACATAGACTGCAACGTAGCCTTTCGGGACCGAGACTGCTTCTCTGCCAATGAGAAGAGATTGGCGGAGAATCTGCTTCGCATGCATAATACTTGACAAGTGAATGGCCATATGTTCCCTGGAGAAAATGAAGGAGAAGGCAAATTCTTTGATGAAGAATAGAAAATATTTTGCCAGCTGTGAGATCTCGAGGGCTTGGTATGACTTTAAAAAGGAAATGCATCTATATATAAGATTCGGGAATGTTGGAATGAGTGGTGTGTGAGGCGTTTGTTCTCTGGTTTGATCAAAGAGACATATTCACCTGAAGGTTCACATGGTCCTGTCTTCCAACTCATCATCAAAAACTTTAATAATTGATAATGACTTCTCTTCTTTGTTGGAGTGCACCATATGCCCTACCACATCCGACCTAAGAAACCCGTGTAAGGGACTAAGCCTTGGGTTTCCAGGGTACATATGTTGTGCGTTTTGGACAATAAATCCTTATAGTTCACACTCTCTATAAGCCTTGGGTTTCCAAGGTACATATATTGTATATTGTGCATTTTGGACAATAAGTCCTTATGGTTCACACTCTCTATAAGCCTTGGGTTTCCAGGGTACATATATTGTGCGTTCTGGACAATAAGTCTCCACCCTAGCATAACGACACTTTTGATAGTAAATCCTTACGGTTTTGTTTTTTTAGTGCAGCTCATATTATCCCAAGAAAACGTGTATGTACAATTAGATGGTCCATAAATTTATAAGTCAGCTAAAGAATTCCCTCCCTAAGTGATGTGGGACAAGAGATGCGCCCCCTCCTTGCGCACGTTCGGGGATTGAGGCGCAGACGCACCGCCATCCCTCCTCCTTGCACACCGTTGCCTGGGCCGCCACAGGGACCACCAGAAAGACAAGAAGGGTGGATACCAAACAAGAAAAGAAAGGGTCTCGGGTCACTTGCAATTTATGGTAAATCATCTTTGAAGTAGAGGGAGCAAATTTCTAAAGTTTTTAGGATTAATGACTTATTTTTTGAAGAAGCCAAAATTAATAGGACATAAACCCACAGTTCGTGCTCATCAGTTGGTCATATATGAGATTAAGACATTTTAGAAAACAAATTTACCTAATACTTAAAACTCAAGGACCGGTAAAGCAGCTGGGTATTTTATTACCTACCATTTTTTTTTTTCCTGGGATTTACTCTATCTGTATCAATGTTAAGGTTGTCCTCTTTTAAATGCAGAGCAGCTCCACATTGGCCTAACACGAAGCTGGCCGTAGAGTAAGCTAAAGATTAAACGGCGCAGGTTACTTGAAGTATCACGTGATTATCAAGAAATCTTCCGTTGCACCAGAATTTGTCACAACAGAGTTCCGCCCAACTGTTTGGAGACAATAATTAAGTCTAAGAATATAACGGGAAGATAGAAAAAAAGCTGGAGAAAGCAATTATCTATTTCTTGATGGCAAAAAAAGTGCCTAATCTCCTAGCCTAATATCCTAAACTTATTTGAATTTCCCAATCTAGATCTGTACCTGTAGATCATTCAACCTCTTCAGTAAAACAAACAGAGCAATTTTGTCAGAAAGAAAAAAAAGCCAGATTGATTACATCACACAGCTTACAGCGAGCGACCAACCTTTTTGGGTAAGAAAAAATTTCTCTCTAATTTAACTGCACAAGTTAGCATGTGATGGAACATGGAAAAAAGATTCATCACTATTGCTGTCTATAAGCATCACCGGAAGCCGGAAGCCAATAGGTTGCTGGATGTTATGACATGCGAAGAGCTTAAGTCGCATCATCTTATTGCCGGAGGAAACTCTAAGACAGAGTAGGTGCCGTTTTTCTCCTTCCTCCTACGAGATAACTCCATCTTACTGTAGCGAATGCAGACCCCCATGCTAAACGATTTGTTCTTCTGCTATAAGATAAGAGTTTCATGTCTAAACTGTATCTTTGTCATTCATCGATAATACATGTGCCATCTTTTTGATTGATTAAAAATGGATATAACAATTCAGATCTAAAAGATGCAATAAAATATGGTGGAATGTACTTAAAGAAACTGATGCTATTCATCTTGAATAATCATCATGTGAGATCTGGATTTTTCGCACGACATATTGCGAGCTCCGAACATTTGACGATGCATGCCACGTTAATGAGCTCATCATCGGGTTATGCCTTTCGTGCCACCGCAAGACTTGCCGTCTCAGCCTGCCTTCGACACCATGAAGACACCTCGGACAAGGTTTCGCTGAGCAACGACTTCGAAAAATTCTGGAAATTTGATGTGTGGTAGTTTGGACATACTCTAGAGCTTTCATGATGGACGCATGTTAGAATTTTCGACCGAAAATTTTGGGAAAATGAAAAGCAGAAAGAGGTCAGTTCAGTAACCTTAAAAACAGATTTCAAACTCTAGTCTTTTAGATATATTTTTGTCGTATGAAGTCCAAAAAATTTGAAATTAAATTATGTCATAGAACGGCCAATAAGAACGACTTTCATGAAGAATGCTCCATTAAGTTCACATCACACAAGTCAGTACAAAATTAGCAAAATCGGCGGTCCGACTAAAACCGAACCTGACTTGGACAGCCCTACCTTGTTTTGACTCAATCTTGAACTTTCCAGCCACAGTAGGTATGCAGATTCAACATAGAATCTTTCCCATGACATATATATATATATCCGATGATTAAAGTTTCAACATATTAGTTAACTAATCTTTTCTCAAAACATTCGACTAGGCACGACTTCACAAAATTCTAGAATTCCGATGAAACTCCTGCCCCAAACAATAATCAATTTATATCGTAATAAGACAAAGGATATCCACTTGCCTCACGTCCCAAAGAGTTGCAGTCGATGTTCGGCGAGCTCCTGAGTCGTTGATGTTCGAGCCAAGACGATGGTGCTGCGACGCGAGTGGCTGAGTTGAGGAGAGAGCAAGTGGAGGTTGCGGCCTTCTCTGTCTTCTGCGGATGAGCAACGAAAGGGAGAGTGGAAGTGCTTGTTTGCTGGCTTCTGATTTGCTGGTAGAGACGGGAATGATGGCAACTGAGAGAAGCACCAGAAGATCGGCGTGAAAAGCAAAAGGACGAGCGGCCCGTTCTCTCTCTCTCTCTCTCTCTCTCCCTACTCAATCTTCACCGCTTGTGAAGTGTCGCTCGCTGCAGGTTTTGCTGAGGAGAGAGTGACACGCAGCTGGTCATCCCTGCTGACTTCATGCAGAAAACGTGGCAGCGGTTTGAGTGAGGTTGCAGTGTGAAGGAGGAACGAGAGAAGTCTGGCTTCTGTTCTGCCGCTCGTGGCCCTTTTTTTTTTTTTTTTTTTTGTTGACTCCGTGAGGAGGTGTCGCCTTGAGAGGAAGCCAGCTGGGTAGGGTTGGTGTTGCCGGACATGTCGGCTCGGTTGATGACGGGGTGAGCAGAGGCGAGGCGTGCTGCGACGATGTCGACTTGATGAGCCGTGTCTTGGCGGTGTCGAAGGCGAGCTGAGATGGCAAGTCTTGCTGGGATACAGCTACGTTTGGTTATCCGAATTTTTAATAAATCAGATAAAATAAGATATGAAATTTTGAGATTTTTCTATATCTTATCCACTGTTTGGTTTATCTCTGTATTAAAGTATGATATATTTACATAATATTATGTACATTTTTTAAAAATAAACGGCATATTATTGTAAATGAACCTAGTTCAAGATGTTGAAAAACTCTCGTGACATTATTCCTTTAAATTTACAAATAAATTTTTATTTTTATTTTTAATTTCTTAAATTAAAATTCAAATATTATTTATATTGAAATATAATTTTAATTTTGTTAATTTAATAAGTTTGCTATTCGAAAAGATAACTTTCCTATTATGAACATTATAAATTTTATCCACTTTTATCCCACCTCCCTCATGGGATAATTTTATCTAGTCTATATACCCTTATATCTAAATTTATCTTATCCTAAGTAAGTATCAAACATAGGGTATGATAAATCATATCTTATCCCGAATTTTATCACGACTGCCAAACGCAACCAAAAGGCGTAATTTGATGACAAGTTCGTTGATGTGGCGTGGACCGTTAAATGTTTAGAGCTCACAATACGTCGTGCGAATAATCTGGATGTCAGTGTAAAATTCTATATTTTGATTTCTCCATATTGAAGGTCTAGGCAAAAATTTAACACCAAATGAGTGACTTCTGTCTACAAAACTGAACCTAATGTGTTCCCTACTCTGTCTTGTTGATATATCTCACGATACATTCATGTGAGACGTCAGATCGAGGAATTATTGGCCCGTGAGATAAGCATACAACAATCTCTTTGTTCCATCCACACTTCTAGTTTTCAAGAGAATGCATTCTGCACGCAGAATACCTTACGTGCTTGGAGAAGTCGTCATTCTAAGTGATTGACGTTCTACCTTCAACTATACTAGAAACAAAAGACTGGCGGTGTCCTTCCAAAGGCAGGAGTGATTCGAACATGACCTCAGTTCGATTTTTCTATTTCATTTTAGCCTTTTCAACTTAACGTTGCTCCTAAGGAGAATTATCGTCAATCATTTCAAATCTAGAGTTTTGGAATGTCCTTTCTCTCACGATATTTACAAAAACAATGAAAAGGAGCAGGCTATGTAGGATGCTATGCTAACTTCCAGTATCTCATTGTGGATAAGATATTAGGTTAGGATGGAAACTCGCTTGTTGTATGAGTGCAATCAGCATTGGTCCGTGCCTTTTAGGTTCTAATTGTGTATAAGCTTAAACCACCTTTCCGGCTCTTCAGATGGTTAGAACAGAATTGAATTAAAAAAGCACCATATGCTAATTGCATGGAAAAGAGAGAATGGGGTAGAATAAGCCGCATCAAATTTGTGAGATATAGCAACTGCAAAGGCAGTGCCTTCTTTTTTGAGCAGTTGGAGGATGAGAGCCATTCAGAAACTATCTGCTGGACATTTTTCAAACTGAAAGTAAATTTCATCGTTAAACGATAAGGAATCAAATTGAGGCAACAATACACACACCGCTCTCAAACCTTGCTCTGCAAGCTTAGATCGCTCTGTTTCAGTGTAAAGACCTCAAACTAGAAGATACCTAGATTTTTAAACAGATTTGGTGTGTTACAACTGCAGAAAAATTGTTGTATCTCCCATTGGTGGTGCCCCTACAGGTATGTTACAATTCCAAAAGCAAGCCTCCAATATCAGCAGAGCTGTCGAGCCCAAAATATTCGAGTTGGAGAAGCAAGAGACCGCATACAACAAAAGGATTGCTCAATTAGACAATAGGTGACGTGATAAATGATGTCCATGACAGTGTTCTGCTTGATAATTTGTCTTCCTCGGAAAAAAATCAATGACGAGTACTAAAGCCTAACAACTGATGCGAAGATCAGAATAATATATTCTTTCCCCCCTTATTTTATGGAGAAAAAGGAATCATAAGTGAAAAATGCTAATCTGGCACATATTATGGTTCATTGGCAGAATGGCAGGGGTCGAGCAGTGGTGAATCAGGGACTTCTGCAAAAAGTAATTATGCTTAATATTATTAACTTTCACTGGCAAAAGCAGTACTCAATATTGCAGAAATTGATATTATCTTTTCATCTACGATAGTTTCGGATGTGACTTGCACATAGATTCTTCTGATTGACACTTTATAGGACGACCACCGCATATATGGTCTACCAACATACAAAGTTTAAAATTAATTTTGAACATGAAATGCTCGGTTTTAATAAGACATCGGACCTCTATATTTATCACCAAGTTGCATTGTTCTCTAACTTTGATGTGAATTTCCAAGTAAATGAAGGATGATAACTATTTAGTATGGTCAAATTATTAACATTAATATCGTTGTAATTGTGGTTGTAATATGAGTAGTCAGATGGCTTAGCACCTGATGACCACAATGCTCCCCATAGCACTTTGTCAACATTGTTGTAGGCCCGATAGTAGTCATTTTTCCGGAGGGAAAACTCTCAACATGACATTTCAATTTGACAAAATCAGCCTGCAACAGAGATAATGGCTTTGAGGGGTCTATGGTTCAGAATATTAACAGTCTAGTACAAATTCAGAAATAAGAGCCAGTGTTCTCCTGCTGAAAAAGTGCCTAATCTCCTAACTTAACTAATCTTCCCAAGGTGGAACTGTACCTCTAGATCATTTTTTTTTTTTTTTTTTGGTAAAAGTAAGAGATATATTGACTTATAACCAAAAGCTATACAGCTATACAACAAATACTCGGCACCAAGATCTTCAACTCAGGAAGACAATAAGTCAAAATGAGTGGAAGGGTGCCAAGAAGGAGGAAACACAAATACCTCTAGATCATTCATCCTCTTCAGTTAAATAAACAGAGGAGTTTTGTCAGGCAACTTTTCTCAGGAAGAAACAAACAAGCCAGATCTCAGCTTATGCCGAGAAGCCAAACCTTTTATGTGAGAAAAACCATTTTTTTTCTTGTTTATGTTAACTGCATATTAGTATGCCATGGAACATGGACAAAAGATTCATCACCTATTGCTGTCCATGAGCATCCCCAGAGGCCGGAAGCCCACAGCTTGTTGGATTTTATGATTTGCGAAGAGCTTGAATCGCATCATCTTTTGCACTAGGAAAATCTCACCCAGAGTTGGCCCCATCTCCTTCCTCCTGCAAGATAACTCCATTAATAGTGTAACAAATGCAGACCCCCATTGTGAACCATTTGTTCTTTAACTATAAGATAGAAGTTTCATGTCTAGATTGTATCTCGGTCATTTAACACATAATACACGCCATCTTGATTTTTGCGTCAGATCTGAAAGGCGCTGTAAAATATGGTGGAACATACTCAAAGAAACTGATGCTGCTCATCCTAAATCATCATCGACATTATAATGTACGTTTCTACATAGTTTTCCCCGTATTGAAGGGTAGGCAAAAATTCTACACCAAACGAGTCACTTCTATTTACAAAAATGAACCTAATGTGTTCCCTGATCTGTCTTGTTGGTATATCTCACGACCTGTTCATGTAAGATGTCAGATCGAGGAAGACTTCTTCTTCACAAGGAATCCTAAGGCTGCCCATCAGATGATCGAACCCGAAGTCTTCTTCAGCTCGACTTAGCAAGTCTTGAAATGAAGGCGGAGTTAAATGAGTGATTGGAACTACATATCTCCGCTTCTGGGTTTCTCCAACACAAACAGCAAAATAGCCCTTGGGCACACCCATGGCCATTGGAACTGCCTGCTTTCCAGTGAATAGAGATCCTCGAAGAATCTGCTTACCGAAGCTGACACAGGCAAACAGATTCCCATGATTATATATCTGCATTAACTTTTAAAGATGAGAAAACAAGATTGACCCTTAACTCTATTGCTGTCTCTCTGATAAGAGAATGTGAATTGATCAGTTCTATGTCGTTTGTAGAACTCATTGATAAGTTCTACTTATATAGATGAGCAGGAGGTGGAATATAATGTGCCATGTGGAATATGTGTAGGAATAGTCATCTAACATGCATGGCTCAGGTAAGAAACATAAGCACTTGAGAGGTCACATGCTATTGTTTTCCAGCTGATGAACCAATGATGCCTATTTCAGGAATGAAACTGAAGACAAAATACCAGACTCCAGAACATTTAATAGAGGTACTGATAATTTCCTGGAGAGAGTGGTGGTATGAGAGCCTCTTGTTAAAATTTGGTGGAACGACGGCGTACCACTTGTACCGACCAACATGTTTGAGACATTAGCCAATGTTGCCACTCGAGTAGTAGGGTTACCTGAAAATGATCATTGCTTACCCGTGGTTTAATATCATGGGATAGTTGTTTTATAAAGAAAATAAGGTTCGGCAAAGTGGCATATTATACCCTGGATAATGCAAGTCTTTTGTTGACTGTATAGCAATTGTTGGATCTAATCTAAACACCATCCATTGGCCACAATTTGCGTCCTAATTGCACATTTTGCTGTAGTTCGCCTCCAAATTAATCAAGGTTTATACGAAAGCATGAACTGGATCATATGAAAAATTAAAATGTTGGGGAAAAAGCTGGAAATTGCATAGATCCAGGCCCTAGAAAGTGAAAAGTGGAGAGGGTGGGCAAAATATTTGCCTACAAGTTTGTTGGGTGGCAGACTTGTAATCTACTTATTTTATGGAAAAATTACAAGAACCAGCTAGCAGGTTCCAGGCATACATGAAGTTAAGAGTGGGAAAAATGAGATGTAACAGCACTATAAACTTCCTGAGGGAAATTTTTTGGTGGAGATGCAGATTTCATTCTGCAACCTATTTTTAGCCCTTCAGTTTATTAACTTGATTTACAATAGATCTAATTGACCTTTTGGTCTCAAATACTTGTCATGCTCCAATTCTTAGGTCGTTGTGAGAAAAACAATGATGACTGCAACTCTGGACAGTAGCATATAGAACCAACTCTTGGAGACTTGTTTTCTTGGTCAGTTCACATAAAATAAGGGGATGAAACAAGTGTCTTCTAGCACAATCTGATCACACAAAAGATCAATCGGTAATGAGGCATGTATCCTAAGACTGAATTTCTTTGCTTCCAGCAGAAAGTGAATACCAGAAGGACAAATAGATCACTAGGAAAACCAGATATCCACATATAGAGAAATCAATGTTATTGATCTAAATTGCATCTTCAATTGTACATCTGTCTATCTCCTTAAACCAGTACTCCCTAAACAAGAGGGAAAAACATCTACACTGGTCGTAAAATTTGTTTACAAAATCGTGTCAAGTGTATTGACTAATCTATCTAGGAGTTCTCTAGTCAGGATTGATCATCCATCTATTAGGCTGAGGAAAACTTCTTCGTTGCATGGAATGGTTAGGCCTCCCATTGGATGATCGAAGCCAAACTCCTCCTCAGCTTGACTCAGCAGGTCCTGGAACGAGGGCCGAGATAAGTATGACAGTGGAACGATGAATCTCTTCTTTTGGTTTTCTCCTACATAAACTGGAAAATGCCCCTTTGGAACGGCTAAGGGTGCAGAATCTACTTCCTTGCGACCAGATAGAGACCGCCGCAACTTTTTTCCTGGCAAACTGATCCCCATGACGAGGTGCCGGAAAACTTTTTTCAAAGGAAAGACTTGAGGAAGATGCTATGCCACTCGCTGGAAGGAAATAGGAAGAAATGTGAATTCTGATTTGGTTGCAGAAGCAATGGCTTGGCAATGTCTATATAGGGCAAGTGGATGGCAAGTGAGTTCATCTGCTAAGCTGAATGAATGATAGGAGGTTGCAGCATATAGGGCCAAGGAGAGACATGGACTGTTGGGAGTTCACATGTTAATGTCTGCCAAACCTCATGAGACACTAGAGCTCATTATAGGAGCAAACATCATGCCCCACACCTCCTGAAGACAGGATTTCTCACAGGTCCTACTGAAATCTGAAGAGATTGTGATTTATGTGAACAGCCTATGGGTTAGTTGGAGAGGACTCTTAACAATTCATTTGTATTAGGAGTAATAACAACCCTCCCAAATTCAACGTATCAGCTGGCCTGGCCCATTTCTAAAGTTTGTCTGCCTAATTTGGCGCTCCTATCTCCTGTACTACATACAAAGATTAGAAACACATATAGGAACTACTTTTTCTTTATCCCAATTTTGCGTGAGGTGTTTCTTCTCTGGTTTGTTCAAGAGACATATTCGCCCGAATGTTCACATGGTCCTGTCTTGCAACTCATCACCAGGACCTTTAATATTGATCGAGACTATTCATTTTGCATTAGAGTGCACCCTATGCCCTACCACAGCCAGCATAAGAAACCGGTGAAAAGGACCACCAGGAAGACAAGAAGGGTGGACAAGGTCACTTGCAATGCCAATTATGGTGAATCATCGTTGAAGCAGAGGGAGGAGTATTTAGAAGTTGTCAGAATTAGCTCTTCAAAGAGCTGTAGTTGCTGGGTGAGTGGCCAGGCCTCCGTAATCAATGACTTATTTGTTGAAGAAGTCAAAATCAATTGGACATAAACCGGGAGGTTGTGCTCATTGGTCATATCTGTGATTGAAACATTTTATAAGTGAACTTTAACTAACACTCAATGACCAGTAAAGCAGCTTGGTATAACTATGCCATCTGTTTTTCTTTGTTTTCGTGGTATTTACTTAATTTGTATCAATGTTTTGGCATTTATCGGTAACTTAGAGATCATGCTCTTTTAAATGCGTAAGCAGCTTCACATTGGCCTAAAATGAAGCTGGCTGCAGAGCAAGTTATAGTATCACGTGATCATCGAGAAATCTTCCATTGCTCCTGAACCTGTTACAGCAGAATTCTGCCCAACTATGAGGAGACAATAATTAAACTTAAGAATGTGACTGGATAGCCAGGACAAAGGGAATGATTTGGGTAAGTGTCACCCTGCCTAGCGAGTCTGGCAGTGGGAAAACGGATTCCCATGACCATATTTCTTTGTAAACTTTTAGAGAAGAGAAAACGAGATTGACCTTTGACTGTATTGCTCTCTCTGATAAGAGAAAGTGAATTGTTCAGTTCTATGTTGCTTGTTATATTCATCAATAACTTTTACTTATATAGATGAGCAGGAGGTGAATTTCATGTGCCATGTCGACTATGTGGAGGAAGTCATCTAACAAGCATGGCCCAGGGAAGAAACATAAGCACTTGAGAGGTCACATGGTATTGTTTTCCAGCTAATGAACTAAATGTGTCCATTTCAGGAATGAAACTGAAGACATAATGCCCCACTTCAGAACATTTAATAGAGGTCCTGATAATTGCCTGGAGAGAGTGGTGGTACGAGATCCTCTTGTGAAAATTTGGCAGAACAACGGTGTGCCACTCGTACAAACTAAAATGTTTGAGACATTAGCCAATGTTGCCCCGAGTAGTAGGGTCACCTGAAAATGATCCTTGCATAGCTGTGGTTTAATATCATAAGGTAATTGTTTTATGCAGAAAATAAGGTTCGGTGAGGTGGCATATTGCGCCCTGGATACTACGAGTCTTATATTAACTGCATTGCAATAGTTGGATCTAATCTAAATGCTGTCCATTGGCCACTATTTGCGTCCTAATTGCACATTTTCCTGTACTTCACCTCCAAATCAATCAATGGTTTATACTAAAACATATACTGGATTAGACAAAAAATTAAAATGTTGGGGAAAAAACTGGAAATTACAGAGATTCAGTTCTTAAAAAGTGAAAAGTCAAGAGGATAGGCAAAACATTTGCCTACGAGTTTGTTGGGGCTGCAGACTTGTAATCTGCTGATTTTATGGAAAAATTACAAGATCCAGCCAGCAGGTTCCTGGCTTATTATGAAGTTAAGAGTGGGAAAAATGAGAGTTAACAGCTAAATGAGATGGAACAGCCCTGTAAACTTCATGAGGGAAAATTTTTGATGGAGATGCAGATTCATTTTGCAATCTATTCTTTAGCCCTTCAGTTTATTCACTTGAATAAACTGATCATACTAAAGATCAGTTGTTATGAGGTATATATCCTTAGACTGAATTTCTTTGCTTCCAGCAGAAAGTGAATACCAGAAGGACAAATAGATCACTAGGAAAACCAGATATCCACATATAGAGAAATCAATGCTATTGATCTAAATTGCATCTTCAATTGTACATCTGTCTATCTCCTTAAACCAGTACTCCCTAAACAAGAGGGAAAAACATCTACACTGGTCGTAAAATTTGTTTACAAAATCGTGTCAAGTGTATTGACTAATCTATCTAGGAGTTCTCTAGTCAGGATTGATCATCCATCTATTAGGCTGAGGAAAACTTCTTCGTTGCATGGAATGGTGAGGCCTCCCATTGGATGATCAAAGCCAAACTCCTCCTCAGCTTGACTCAGCAGGTCCTGGAATGAGGGCTGAGATAAGTATGACAGTGGAACGATGAATCTCTTGTTTTGGTTTTCTCCTACATAACTGGAAAATGCCCCTTTGGAACGTCTAAGGGTGCAGAATCTACTTCCTTGCGACCAGATAGAGACCGCCGCAACTTTTTCCTGGCAAACTGATCCCCATGATGAGGTGCCGGAAAACTTTTTCAAAGGAAAGACTTGAGGAAGATGCTATGCCACTCGCTGGAAGGAAATAGGAAGAAATGTGAATTCTGATTTGGTTGCAGAAGCAATGGCTTGGCAATGTATATATAGGGCAAGTGGATGGCAAGTGAGTTTATCTGCTAAGCTGAATGAATGATAGGAGGTTGCAGCATATAGGGCCAAGGAGAGACATGGGCTGTTGGGAGTTCACATGTTAATGTCTGCCAAACCTCATGAAACTCTAGAGCTCATCACTGGAGAAAACATCATGCCCCACATCTCCAGAAGACAAGATTCCTCCCAGGTCCTATGGAAATCTGAAGAGATTGTGGTTGATGTGAACATTTCTAAGATTTCCGACCATGTTTTTGCTCACTATTACAGAGAACACTGACATGCATGGTGTAGGACAAAGTTTATCTGCCTAATATGGTGCCCCTTTCTCCTTTACTACGTACAAAGATTAGAAACACATGTAGATAGGATTTTATGTGAGGCATTTGTTCTCTGGCTTGTTCAAGAGATATATTCACCTGAAGGTTCACATGGTCCTGTCTTCCAACTCATCATCAGGAACTTTGATATTGATTGAAACTTTCATTTTGTGTTGGAGTGCACCCCATGCCTTACCCCATCCTGCATAAGAAACCGGTGTAAGGGACAACCAGGAAGACAAGAAGGGAGGAAAGGTCACTGGTAATTTATGGTGAATCATCTCTGAAGCAGAGGGAGAAAAATTTAGAAGTTTTCAGAATTAGCTTTACAAAGAGCCGTATTGTTGTGTCAGTGGCCAGCATGTCCGAAATCAATGACTTATATGTTAGAGAAGCCAAAATCAATTGGACATAAACCCGAAGGTTGTGCTCTTTGGTTGGTCATATCAGAGATTGATTTTTTTTTTTTTAAATCAACTTTAATTATTAACATTCAAAACCGAATGACCAGTAAAGCAGCTTGGTATAACTTTGCCTTCTGTTTTTATTTTGTTTTTGTGGTCTTTGAAGAAGTTAGATTTAACACCTAGATGGGGAATAGATGTTTAAAAGAAATCTTGACAAATAAACTCAAAGTAAAATAAGTTGTAAGCAAAGTCTGGATTGTTAGGAAATAATAATAAGGGTAAAATAGTCAATAGTTAATCTTATGTTAAGAGGGATATATATATTGTATGTATTCTTGTAATCCCTTTTTGATTAAGAGAATACAATATGTAGAATACTCTCTTTCAACATGGTATCAGAGCACGATTAAAAACAAAAAAAACTTCAATCCCACCACCACCACAGCTCGGCGGCGAAGGCCGTCGCTAGATCTAGATCCTCTGCCGCTGCCGCAACGTGCTTCTCTTCTAGACAGTAGAGCAGAAAGAACGCCCGCATTGTCATTTAGTCATCGTCCCCAGATCCAGATCTGTCCATTGGTTTTCTAAGGTTTGAACTCCAGACCCAAATCCATCCCTCATCGTAGCCACCCCTCACCGGCGTCATCGTCGTCACCCGCTACCTCCCATCGGTGCCTATCCTGCAGATCTGGACAGAACTATTGCCCAGTGTCAATTGCCGAAACCCATCCAACAAAATTGGTATGTGTTCAGCCTTCTTTCTTGATGACGGGATTTAAGACCGATTGCACGATTTGGTCTTTGTTTGTCTTGTGATCTAGATTTTGTGTTTTTCATATATCTTGAGGATTTCGGAAGCCTTTGGTTCTGCAAGGTTTCGTTCGGTTCTGCAAGGGTTTCACCCCAAACCAAATATATATATATAAAATTAAAAAAAAAATGACCTGAATTGAGGGCATTAGAAGTTGTTTTCCAGTATACTTATATGGATTCTCATTGAAGTATATTACTTCTTGAAGTGCTAGTTGGTATGCGTATAGTAATCTTTCAAGTGATGGATGGTTTTCGGTCATCTTTGAAGTGCTGGTTGGTATGATTTTATGGCCTTTTAGTGAAGTATATTGACTCAGTGAGTGCTGGTTGGTATGATTTTATGGCCTTTTAGTGAAGTATATTGACTCAGTGGTGGACTGATTGAACCCTTATTTCTATTTGTTGTTCTGTGGTTGATTGCACAACTGGAGTTAAGTGCTTGATTATTGTGTCATTCTTATTGGGTTCGGTCGATTCTTGTGTTCAACCCGTCTGGCTAATTGCATTATTGGAGTTCAGTGGAGTTAATACTGATGGCTTCTACATTATCTATTGGTTTGACACATTTCCAATTGACATCTGTCAAGTTGGATGGCACTAACTATCTATCATGATCTAAAGCTGTACAAGTTTATCTTACTGCAACTAGACAGCATAATTATCTTACATCATTGTAACCATTGTCGGAAGGCTGGACATACTGAATCTTACTGCTACACGCTTCATCCAAAGCTTCGACCCACAATTGCTGCATTTGCTAAAGTGGAAGATTCTTCCTCACCAGTTCAATCATATCCTACTGATGTGCAAAATACAAAAGATTCGGTTACATTGACACATGCAGAATATGAGGCTTGGATTCGCTTCCAACAGGTGATAGGAACTTTAGCTCCCACTACAACTTTAGCACATAGCTCAAAAGGTAGTTCATCTTGTTTACTTTCTACAGTATCAGACTCCTGGGTTATAGATTCTGGAGCTACTCATTATATAGCTGGTAATCTAAATTATTGTCTTCGTTAAATTTTACACCTCTTAGGGTGTCCAACTTTGTTACATTAGCTGATGGTTCAATTTCCCAAATTACTGGCATTGGAGATGCCCATTTGAGTTCCTCCCTTTCTTTATCATCCGTCCTTCATCTCAAATCTTCATATAATTTAATTTCCGTTAGTTCATTAACTAAAGAACTAAATTGTTTCGTAACCTTTTTTGCTTCTCATTGTGTTTTTCAGGATTTGAGGACTAGACAGATGATTGGTGGGGGACATGAATCAAATGGCCTATACTATCTAGACAAGAAGGTGATAGCTGCAATAGCTATGAAGCACACATCCACTAATGTCTATCAGATGCATTGTCGTGCTGGTCATTTACCGCCAAACATTCTTCGACGATTGTTTCCAGAGTCCGAGTCTGTGAGTACTTTTGAGTATGAAGCTTGTAAGTTTGGAAAACACTATAGAGTCTCTTTTCCTTCTCGCTTTCAAAGTTGTTTGTCTTGTCCCTTTGAGTTGGTTCATTAAAATATATGGAGTCCATGCCGTGTTTCTGATACATCTGGTTTTCGGTACTTTGTTACGTTTGTGGATGATTTTTCCCAAATGACATGGTTGTTCTTAATAAAAGATCGTACTAAGATTTTTATTGCTTTCGTCAATTTTATTTTGAGGTGCTGAATCAATATAATACTTTCGTGAAACTCTATGGTTCGATAATGCCAAAGAGTATCTTGCCGTTGCCTCTGGTTTTTAACCTTTTCTTGATTCCCATGGCATTATTCATCAAACTTCCTGTCCATATACACCACAACAAAATGGTGTAGCTGAAGTAAAAATCTTCATCTTCTTGATGTTGCTCATTGTCTTATGTTTTACATGCATCTTCCGAAAGCATTTTGGGGCCATGCTGTTCTTATAGCCCGCTTCTTAATTAATCGGCTTCCAACTTCCGTTCTTTAGGGGGAGACACCTTTCTCTATTTTACATCCAAATCATCTTCCCTTTGCATTACCCCTATGTGTCTTTGGATGTGTTTGTTTCGTCCATTCTTTAACTCCAGGTCTTGATAAGTTGGTTCCTTGTGCTGATAAATGTGTCTTTATTGGGTACTCTCGAACTTAGAAGGGCTATAAATGTTACAATCCTACTAGTCGCCGAGTGTTTGTATCAGCAGATGTGACATTTTTTTAGGACTAGCCATATTATAGTACTCAAACAGTCTCTACAGTGTCTCCTAATAATGACAAGTGTGTCTTACCAATTCCTCCACCAATCTCACTTCCTCTAGTATCGTCAATAGGATTTTAGTTTGCTAATCAAACTTACCATAGATGAGGAACAACTCCCATTACAGAGGTACGTCCATCACCTTATTCATCTAATCCCTCATCAGTTGCTGTGCCATCCCCTGATCCTGATCAACCCATTGCTACTTGAAAAGGTACATGATCTTGTGTTGGGTGTCATGTGGATGGTTATACACTTTATTCTAATTTGTCTGATTATCTTTGTACTCATCATCCCATTAGCAACTTTCGTTTTTATGATCATTTATCTCATACCTTCTTTACTTTTGTCCCGTCCTTGTCCTCTATTTCTATGCCTAGCAATGTTACTAAAGCTCTTGCTCATCCTGGTTGGAGACAAGCCATGGAGGATGAAATGAAAGCACTCATTGAGAATTGCACTTGGAAGCTTACTACCCTTCCTGTGGGAAAGCAACTTGTCGGTTGTCATTGGATTTTCACGGTTAAGGTCCACCCTGATGGCACCGTAGATCTATTGAAGGCACAATTGGTCGCTAAAGGATATACTCAAACATATGGTGTTAATTATGATGACACTTTTTTTTCTCTTGTAGCCAAAATTCCATCCGTTCGTGTCTTTATTTCTCTAGCAGCACATTTTGGATGGTTTCCTCATCAATTAGACATAAAAATTGCGTTCCTACTTGGTGATTTGGCTAAAGAGGTGTATATGGAGCAAGCACCTAGATTTGTTACTTAGGGGGAGAATTTGGTAAGTCATTTACATAAGGTTTTGTGTGGATTCAAGCAATCTCCTCGTGCTTGGTTGGGTAAGTTTAGTGATGTTGTTATCAAGTTTGGATTAAAGCGTTGTCAAGTAGATCATTGAGTCTTCAATTCTGTCTTCTCAGCTAGTTGTATTCTTCTGGTGGTATATGTTGATGATATTATCATTATTGGCAGTGATTCTGATGGTATTCAATGAATCAAACAATTTAGGGATAAGTACACTAATGGTGCCATAAGTTAGTTGTGTATGGCGCTCACTTTGGTGCCAAAAGTTTCTGCCGGATCACTTAAGTGCAAATTTTTTTGAAAAACGCTCACTTTGGTGCCAACTCCGATATGATTGGCCGGAAATCCGACGTGGTATTTTTATTATTAATATTTGAAGTCGACATGGATCGCCGGAGAATACAATCAGCATGCAAACAACAAAACAACGTTGTTTAGCGTCTTTTCCCCCAAATAAGAAACCCTAAATCCCCAAATTCGAGTAGAATCGAAATTGAAAACCCTAAATCCCCAATTCGACCAATTTGAGTGCATACTTTGACTTTCTCTCAAAGTTATCAGCTCGCTCTTGCGAATGGAGGGCAGAAGCTTCAGCAACGGCTCACATTCCTATAAAAAAAATGAATTAGATGGTGAGTGTTACTGTTATTGTGGGTTACCGAGTCCGAGAAGAACATCTTGGACTCGGTTGAATCCCGGGAGAAGATTCCATGGGTGCGGCAGATATAGAGAAGGCTCGAAGTGCAAAGATTTCAAATGGGTTGATAGGAAATTCTTTGATCGAGCGACAGAAGTAATCTTGGAGTTACTTGAAGGCCGAAATCAACCTCCACCTATGTTAATGGACGAGTTGGAGGATGTCGACTCAATGCAAGCTCAAATGAAGGGTTTAACATCTTTGGTCGACCATTTGAAGATGGAGGTTTCAAGGTTGAAAATTGAAAGAAACTTTTATCGAGCGTTGATTGTGTTCTTATTCTCTTGTGTAGTTTATTCAAATGTGAAGTTAAGTAATGAGAAGAAGTTTGTATGTCTACCATAGTCGAAGTTTGTATGTCTACCATTTTTGTATGAAGCAGAAGGTTTTGTTGTAATCCATGGTAGAAATGCAAGGTTGGAGTTGGAATGCATTAATTGTGAGCACTTCAGAAATGCAATGTTTGCTTGCTGCATTTTTTATTTGCCCTCCTGATTTGTGTTAAGAAAACTATACAAAGTACTAGTGATGTCAAGAACAGAGCAAGGAAAGAAAGTGTTGAGAACAGAGGAAGGAAAGAAGCTGACGAAAATGAAGAAAACAACAATAGAGATTATAGCACGTGTAGCATGTTTACATTGAGGAATCGTATTCAGTTTTAAGCGTGTAAAGTCAAACTTTCTGTTTTTGTTTTCAATTAGTTAGTTGGTTTTCATTCTGTTGTTATCCTCCCGGATCGATATAAAAACTGATGAGCCAAGAGTAAACAATTAGAAAAGTTCTTTGATGTAAGCAAGCTCTCATTGAATAAGAATACACTTTTTCTCTCTGCATCGTTTTTCATTTTTCTCCCTCTTGTTTCCATTTTCTGTTCTGTTCATCAAATCTCTTCAAGCTGGTTTGTTGGTTTGCTGCAACTGCAAACTATGGCGAAATGGAAGGTTGGAGTTGGAATGCATTAGTTTTGAGCACTTTTTATTGTTTAGTTGTGTATTTGCAATGTTTGTTTTGGTTAGTTTTTGCTTCAAATAGAATGGTTGCTGCATTTTTATCGTTGTAATGGTTTGCTGGTTTGTTGCTTTGCTGCAACTGCAAACCATGGCAAAATTAAAGGATTGAGGCAAATTAACGATTGACCATTTAAGTGTCAAAAGTTGTAAATAGTGATCGCTTGAGTGCTAAGTTTTTATAAAAGTGATCATTTAAGTGCCAGTCGCGATTACAAAGTGATCACTTCTGTTGCACAAGTTGTAAATAGTGATCGCTTGAGTGCTAATTTCAAACTTGCACCAGTCGTGGTGCATTCTGCATCTTGTTCTTGCACCAGTTGGCTTGTTGGTGCATCTTCTTGCAACACAACATCCCTGCAACGAGATGCACCAGCACCCAAAACTGCATCTTATTCCAGCACATACAACCAGAACCCCATAAACAGCATCAACGCATCAACTGCATCCTATTCTAGCACATACACTAGAACCCGACAGATATCATCAACGCATCAACGACTTCAACCAGCAACACTATATGCACACATTTAAATCTAAAAATAATAGCAACCTCATAAGAACATTGCACCAACAACAAAATATACAGAAACAGCTATTGTCATTGATATTGATTGATTGTTTACAAAAGAAAAGAAAAACATGAACTACACTCCCCAATTACTGAAGGTTCAGCATCCTCTTAAAAAAAAACCAATGGCAATAAGGAGGTAGCAACTACCATCAGTGATATAATATCTAGCATCCTCCTAAAAAAAGAAAACATAAAAAAGATGCGACCATGTCCAGCACCACATAAAAATAAACATAAACTATGTCCAGCACCCTCCCATCAGCAGCACCACATAAAAAGAGACCAAGTCCAGCACCCTCCCATCAGTCAATATGGACAACACCTTGATCTCCTTTTCGTCTTGGGGCTTTGAATTGATTCATAATCCGAGCACTCTTTCGAACTGGATGTGCAGGTTCTTTAACTGGGCGTTCTGTCACCTCCTTTTCCTTGTTTTTGATGGTGGCTATTCTTGTTCTAGCATGTGTCATGTGTTGGTCCATATCATCACTATCGCGCCCATTCGTTGGTTGAGATGGAACTGGTGCTGGGTTATGTTTGGATGGCTGTTTTGCAGCTATTCCCACTGTCTTCTTCTTTGGAGCAGTAATGTAGTTTTTGCACTTTGCATCATAAAAAAATACACCAAATCCCTCAGAAAATCAATATATGATGGCTTCTGAACATTGACATAAATAGTACCTTCATTTTCCACTAGTATATTCCCAATTATCGGTGCCGATAAGAAACTCTTCACCATAGCAAACAATGATGCCTACCTGATTCGCATCCATGTCGATGCTGCACCCAAAAAAAACAAATGTCTTTACTTGTTGGGACCACATGACAGAATCAACAACTTCACATGGAGGTCCTTGTCATTTTGTTGTCAAGAAACAAATGCAACTAATCTCCCCAATTAAGTGCTTTTATAGAAACAAAAGAAACCGAGTTGAATAAACAAAGTGAGGTCCCACCACCCATTTTTCAATTCAATCACATTCGGTCCCCCTGTTTCCCCCACAGAAGCAGTCCAATTAATTAAATAAATTCGGTCCCACCACTGTTTCCCCCCGAGCCGAGCCCATTTTCCCCTCCGCGCCCTATTTTTCTATTCGGTCCCCACAAAAGAAAGGGAACGAACAACGAAATCCTAAATTTGGTCCCCACGACTTTCCCCACGACTTTCCCCTTGAGCTGAGCCCTCAATTTGCCCTCCACACCCTAACTTGCCCATCGGAACCCTAAATTTTTCAGTAAATTGACCCACGTACAGAACATGACAAACTTGAGTGAGTGAGAGTTGAGGACGTAGCCAGGGAACGAACGTGAACGACGGCACAACTACAGCGGTGGCCGAGCGACGGTGGGCGAGTGAACGACGGTGGGTCAGCGAGCTACGGCTGGCGGCGTCGAGCGAGAACCCTATACAAACACCGTTTTTCACCGTATTGAATCCACTATACGACGATCGTTTTGTAGGTAATCCACGTGGAATGGTAAAATGACGTTGTTTCTTACGAAGAAAAGGAAACGGCGTCGTTTAATGCCATCCACTGTGGACAATATTAAGAGTTGTCGATTTTTTTTTAAATATAAATGCCACGTAATCATTTTGGCTGGAATTTCTTGCCGGTGGCACCAAAGTGAGCGTTTTTTCTCCGATTTGGCACTTAAGTGATCCGACGGAAACTTTTGGCACCAAAGCGAGCGCCATACACAACATATGGCACCATTAGTGCACTTATCCCAACAATTTATGTATACACAATTTAGTACTAAGGATATGGGACGTTTGCGGTATTTCCTAGGTATTGAGGTTGCCTACTCGCATACAGGTATAAATTTAACTCAGAGAAGATATGTTCTTGACATTCTTGATGAGGTTGGACTTGTTGGAGCAAAACAGGTTGATACTCCTATGGAACCTGATAGTTTTATGTGATGGGCATGGGCCTAAGTTGGCCCGTCCGCCCATGTTGGGCCTAAAAGCCCGGCCCACGGAATTAGGGCCCATTGATAAGGGAACGTATAAAAGGGATGAGAGAGAGAGAGGACGCACCCTTTGGCCATTATAACGTACGTACGTCCTCTCCAACGCTCTCTCTCCCTCCAAAAAGAATAGTAAGCACAAGGCCACTGTCTTCTCCCCTTTCAAGGCGAATTGGTGTCATCAGATCGAACAGGGCCAAAATTCTCTTCCTCTTATCGGCGTTGGTGTCTAATCTGTGGCTAACAAGGTACGCTCGAATCCGTGGTGTGTTTTACGATCGGTGATACGTGTTATTCCCGGGCTTCGTCTTCCGCATTGCTTTAGGGGTTCGATTTAGTGTCGAATCCGGTTTTTCGAAGATCCGTTATTCCCAACATTGGTATCAGAGCCAAGTTCATGTTTTCCCGACCTGTTTGATGTTTTTTGATTGATTTTTCGCGAAAATTTTCGGCCGTACGTGTGGTACCCGAGAATTTCGCAAATCGTGATGTACGACAGCAGTGACTGATCAATAAAAGTATCGTTGAATGGCATTATTAGTATTTAGCATGAGCATTGTTTGATTCCATTGACGGATCGATATCTCATGTTTATTAAGAGTCCAATCATTGAATAGATTATCGACATATATTTCTTTGATGACTCGACACAATTATACCACTTGAGTGCACATGAGATAAGAAAAGAAATCGAAACACCAAGACCATGGGATCGAGAATGCTCCACATTTGTGCAAGTTTAAGGATTAGTTTTTATTTATTTAATTGGGCTTTGTTATTGAGGGACTGGACGTCCACTAACTTACTAGCCCAATACAATCCGAAGACCCCTTAATAGTCGACAATTAAGTCAACTAATTGGAAGAGATGTTGACTGAAGCATGGCTGGATGATGCCACGTTGCTGCCGTAAGGATAGCCAGCGAAAATGCAAGGGGAGGCATGCTGAAGACACGGCCATCCCAGCTGTCCGTTTCCCTTTGCAACCACCGAAACATGCATCTCTTTTGTTTAACTGGTTTTAGCAAAACCAGTGGTCTTGTGCTCGTGAAAGTGGGAAATTGAGAGAGTGAGAGAGAGAGGTTGCGAGTGAGCAGTGAGAGAGTGAGTCGGCAAAGAAAGGAAGGAAGGAAATTAGCCCTTGCCGTGCGTGCACGTTGCCGCCGCCGTCGAGCCACGCACTCCTCACCATCTCACTACACGCCTTGGAATCGTAGGACATCGAGGCAAGTGAAAGTCCATGAATCTATATGATGTGGTGCTGTTATTGTCTAGTATGGTGCAATATACTTGGAAACAAATGAGTTCTGAAAGTAGAATGTTAAATTGTGAGTAATCAAAGTAGAGCGGGACCATGAGATTGAGGAATTACTTTGGTTTTGTGTATATCTTGATCCTGTTGATTTATTGATGAAAGACTGACTTTTAGTAGACTTGTGGAAGTAAGATAGTTACGGTGGAAATGGAAATTTATGGGATTCGCTTAATCCAGTGCAATTTCATGTGTGACCCTGTAACTTTGTAAAATTTTATGAAGAGTTCTAATATGAATTCGATCTCGATTTCTTCACGGAAGTTGTGAGGAATTGCGTGAGCTAGAGTATATATTTTTATCATAACTTCTCGGAATCAATACAATGGCTTAAACCTCTTTTAATATGCAATGCCTTCTGTTGAATTTTTATTCTGTGATAAAAGAATACTGAACTGAGTTGTGTGAACTACCACTCATTATATATAACGAATCTGGCTTAGTGTCCTTAATGAAACTTTTTCGTCTAGATCTCAATTATAACATGTTAAAATTTCAGAATTTTTCATGGTCATTTGCTGGTTATTTCGAAATCTCTATTGAAGGCGTGCATTCTGGCCTTTACATTGTTTACTATGAAACTGTTCATTTTGTTCTAAGAATCATTGTATCTTGAGTTGTTATTTGTTATTCACTTGATAGATGCATTGATATTCAGCATATCACATGACATTGGAAAATTTGATAAAGTCTTATAGATCCATGGAATCCATGACGTCATTGCATCAAAATGTATTTTGTAATGAGATGTATATCATGATGTGAATGTTACCGTCGGAGGTGCGAGCCGACGATGCCCCAGGAGTGTCGGGATGCCCAAGGGTCGAGTGAGTCGACGCCGTTGGATGCCCGGAGGTTTGTGCCGGAGGGTCCTCGGGTTTCGGGATGCCCGGTTGTAGGGATTGTACGTAAATCCGGAGGGAAGGGGCAACCATTTTCATGGTGAGCCACGGATATACCTCGTGATGCCGGGTGGGGTGCGAGATGCCCGGGGTGTGACGGAACACGCTCTGGATGCCCGGAGGTTTGTGCCGGAGGGTCTCGCGATGCCGAGGTTGGGTGCGAAGCCCGGAGGGATGCAAACACTTGGTCCCCGGGAATGAAATCTTTCTTTGAATGCTAAAAATCCGGTACATTAAAGGAGTGCATGTGTGTGCATGTGGCATGATGTGAGAATTTGTTTATGAAATTGAGCGGGCTTCATCCGGTATTGAAAATGCGTTCGTTATGGCATTGAATTGTTTTTATGAATGTGGTGCAAGTAAATAAACCCTTGATGGCATGCATATATAAAATGACATATGTGTTTTGCATGCATCTGGATGATTAGAGTTTCTACATAATATAGTGTAATGGATCTTTTTACTGCTGAGTGGTTGTACTCACCCCTTTTGGGGACTAACATTTCAGACTAAAAGAAAAATGCCGCTGCTGCCTGCGACTCCTGGTATGTTTTATGGACTCTGATTGACCTACAAAGGTGGAAGTGGTCGAGCACCGTCATCATGGGGTGCACGGGTTGGTATTTGAGCGCGTAAGGATTTCGCTGACTTTTGATGTGGCCTCTGTCGGGCCTATTCACCGGAGTACATATCAGTTCTCGTCCGTATGGATGGCCGCCTTCGAGGGTGCTACCACCACCGCCGGCCAACGGACTGACCGGATATGACCTAGAGTCGAGGGTAGCAGGGAGATGCATTTTGGGATGCCGACACATGGGTGATGGACGGATGCGGATGATATCCAAGGATAGAAGTTGGTTTTCTTTTGGGTAATCGCCAGTGCACAAAAAGACCTCGGCGTTTTGTTGTACCAACTATCATAGTCCATCCCTTATATAAATAAAAGTGTTCGGCCTAAATTATGAAAGTTTTAGTATGGTGTGCATCACTTTATATTTTGATGAAGGGTAGTTGAATTATGCTTCCGCCATATTATTTGCGTAGGGACCGGTAAAGAAAACAAATGAAAATCCCCAGGTATTATAAGTTATGTTAAAATTTCTTTGGTATTAGAGTATTATGCTACAAGAGAATGTAACTGTGGCGACCCTAACGGATCGGGGGTCGTTTCAGGGGTGCCACAGTACAGATCAGGGCGAGAAATCCCGACACCCGAGCGCTGTTCGTCATTTTTTCTGAGTTTCCGTAAGTCGAAATCAATTTCTGAAAAAACTGGGTGAAAGAGGTCATCGAGGCGAGTCCGGCGACATGTCGTGCGTCGCCGGGCGATGCCGCACGCGCCCACACGCGCGGCCAGAAGCTCTGCGCGTGGGCGTGATGCGCCCGAAGCGCTAACATCGGCCAGTGCGTGCGTCCCACGCGCCAGTCGGCGAACCGGCACATGCGCGACGCCGTCGGCGGACCGACGCGTGCTGACGTCATCCAACGGTCAGTAACCGCTAGGATGACGTCATCGCTGACGTCAGCGCCGACGACGGTTGGCCGGGCGGTTACCGGCCGGCGAGCCGACCCGACCCGACCCTACCCGCGGACGCTTGGCACACGTGCGGCACGTGCCGGCTAACGTTTGCGTGACATCAGCCCGCGCACGTGCGCGGCACGTGCGGTCGGTTCGTCCGACCCGGCCCGACCGGTCGATCGGTCCGTCCGGTCCGACCGGTCGATCGGTCCGTCCGATCCGACCTGACCTTTGACCGTTGACCCGTTGACCGACGACCGTTGACCGTTGACCGACGACCGTTGACCGTTGACCAAAAAAAAAGAAAAGGAATTTGTTTCTTTTTCAATTATGCCTGTGTGGGTTAGAGGTAATCCATTTTTTTATTCTGCATTTGTTGCATGAATCATGAAAAATTATATATTTTCCATTTTGTTTATTGTGGATTATAAGTGATCCATTTATTGGTTCTCGCATTTGTTGCGGAACTATGATGCATTATGCAAGGATACCTGCAATCCCGAGAACGGACGAAGGAAGAGCTAGACTGAAAAGGCTGATGAAAGAGTTAGCTGATTATCGGTGGCATGACGGTGATTTAGTATCACACGTGGTCAGGGTCAATCAGATGATACAGGAAATCATCTAGAATGGTTATCTCATGCCGGATTTTGAAAAGGTGCCGGCTTTGATAAACACTCTTCCACTTGAATGGCAAGCAGTGTTAGATCGGCTATGGGAGGTCAACGTGGTCTCGGGTTATAGCAAGCTAGTGGAAGCTTTTGTAAGAGAGTACTATAGGATTGAGTTGGCTAAAACTTCAACCCTTAGATTGAGCGCCACATGGCATAGAGTAAATGCGCCTTGGTGGCGACATGAAAGCTCTCCAAAAGTTTTTCCATGGTTGGCAAATGTGCCTTCAAATTTCTCAGATATTTTGACTGATAGATTAGAAGGGACTTTCCCTATTTATTTCTTAGATTAGTTTGAGATGTTTTTGAGTGTTGAATATCTCTTTCTATGTTGATATTTATTTTTGGATATATTACTTAGTGTAATGGATTGTTGTATTAGTTAAAAGTATTATTATTTTATTGGATGTCAATTATCTGTTGGTTTCTGTTATTGCTGATTATTTGTGGGTAGTTAGTCAGTGGGTAGTTATAGAAGTTTTTGTAACTTCATACAATTTATTTTGCATAAGACAATTATATTAATAATAGTTTTAAGTTAGGATTTTTGGAGGATGATTGGAAACGTAGTGACCTTTTGATTCTGAAACCTTACTTGAAATTATTCATTAATATGATCGGTCTCAGGCAAATAGGGATGCATAAATGATAGGCATTAATTATTTGTGCATATATGTCTGATGTGTTCAGATTGATGGATTCGGCAACTAAGAACGTAATTGCTGATGTGAACGGCAACAATTGTGAAATATTGAATATGAAGATTCAATATGTGCTAGAAAAGAAAGAAGCACTAGAAGCTCTTGACCATGTTATAGAAGATCTTGAGGATGCTGTGCGCCACCTTGAGCTGGTAGAGGACCGCTCGACGGCATGTGAGACAAAAAATAGATATTTGCAATGCTGGTTCTAGCTCAGAAAGGGCTTTGAGCTTTAAGCACAAACGTATTCATTCGTTCAATATGTGGGAATGCAAATGATCAAGTCCTTATTGCAAGAGATCAAGAGTTAACTAACACAAGAGAGGAAAACGTCCTCAAGTGAAGAAAATGTCAAGGGTGAGGTGTTACAATTATGACAAGAAGGTTCACTATGCTCGCGACTGTTGTGAGCCAAAAAAGGTAAACACTTCTTGTACATTTGAGAACTTTGCTTATGTGTCAAGTTCTGTATTATTGGCTGAATCCAATCCTTTGTGGACTGTAGATTCAGGAGCGACAGACCATGTAGCAAATGATAGATGATCCTTCGTGGAATTCCGACGAGTACTAACTGGAACTAAGTGGATCTATGTAGGAAATAACTCCAGAGATGAAGTTAAATGGATTGGCACTTGCCAATTGAACATGCGTGGTGGATGCAACTTGTTCCTACATGATGATCTATATGCTCCGGAGATTCGTCGAAATTTAAGTGTCTATTTTGGTGTTGGTTAAGCTTGGTTTATGTGTGAACTTCCATAATAGCGATGTAGATTTGTATTTGGATACAAACTACTATAGATGTGGTCACTTTCTGGATGGTTTTATTGTACTGAATGTTGACTGTGGTGATGTCAATATGTTATTCCCTTGTTTCACGTCTTTTACTTCATGTGATAATGATGTGAATGTGTGGCATGCTAGACTTGGTCATATTGGC
Organism: Eucalyptus grandis; assembly: GCF_016545825.1. Classification (NCBI taxonomy): domain Eukaryota; kingdom Viridiplantae; phylum Streptophyta; class Magnoliopsida; order Myrtales; family Myrtaceae; genus Eucalyptus; species Eucalyptus grandis. The sequence continues at coordinate 26,733,920 of NC_052620.1, forward strand.
CAACAACATATGAATAGACTAGCCAAAGAGGGCTTGTTGGACAATATTGAAAAAGTTGATTTGTCCATATGTAAGCATTGCCTAGAAGGGAAAACAACAAGGAAACCATTTGGGAAAGGTAAAAGAGCTGAATTTCCTCTGCATTTAATCCATTCTGATGTCTGTGGTCCAATGAATGTGAGAGGAAGGCATGGGGCTGTTTATTTTATCACATTTATTGATGAGTATACTCGATTTGGATATGTCTATTTGATTTCTCATAAATCTGAAACAATAAGTTGTTTCAAAAGGTTTATGAACCTGGTAGAGAATCAATTAGACAAGAAAATAAAAGCATTGAGATCCGATCGAGGTCGAGAATATTTATCTGATGAGTTTAGAAAATAATGTGATGAAAAGGAATAGAAATACAGTTGTCTATTCCATATACTCCTCAACAAAATGGTGTTGCAGAGAGAAGAAACAGAACCCTACTGGAAATGGTTAGGTCCATGATAGCGCATGCTAACTTACATATCACTTTTTGGAGTGATGCGTTGTTAACTGCTGCCTATATACTTAACCGGGTGCCTTCCAAATCAGTTAGTTCCACTCCACATGAGTTATGGACAGGTAGAAAACCGGACTTAAATTTTCTTAAGCCATGGGGTTGTGTTGCCTATACTCATGAGTCCTCTCACAAGTTTGGGATATTGGGTCCTAAAGGCAAGAAGAGTATTTTAATGAGATACTCCGAACACTCGAAAGGGTATGTGTTGATAGGTGAGCAGGAAAGTGGGAGTATAACTGAATTTGAATCACGGGATGTCACATCCTTAGAGGATGAATTTCCAAAGAAGGGCGAAATAGGGGAAGATTACTCCCTATTTGAAACCTTGGATCAAGATAATGATATTAGTGGAGTTCGTCCAAGTGGGAGTAATATGAGAAGTGATGAATTCAATTCAACTCATTCTCAATTGCAACCACGTGATGAGGCAACGCTATAATTATCTAATCCTAGTAGGAGCATAATGGAGAATAATGTGCTAAATGTACAATCTCCCATACGGTGAACAAGTTGCCAAAGTATTCCCTGTCGATGTTTTGACATTAAAGGGGAAACTTTTATGATTGCTTCGCAAGATGAGGATGAGCCAAGAAATATTAATGAGGCTCTAAATTTCCATAGTAAGGAAAAATGGATTTATGCAATGAAAGAGGAAATGGAGTCAATGAAGTCAAACCAAGTTTGGAACTGGTTGATATTCCAATATGACGCAAAGTTATTGGGAACAAGTGGGTTCTCAAAATAAAGCGAAAGGCTGATGGCTCGATAGAAAGGCATAAGGCTCGCCTTGTGGCGAAGGGGTATAATCAACAGGAAGGAATTGATTATGAAGAAACATTTTCTCTTGTAGTAAGATTTACCTCGATTTGCATAATTCTGGCAATAGTGGTTAGTATGGATCTTGAGTTGCATCAAATGGATGTAAAGTCTGCTTTCCTCAATGGAGATTTAGAGGAAGGAACATATATGGAACAACCTACTGGTTTCATAGTGAAAGGCCAAGAAGAAAATGTATGTCGACTTTTGAGATCGATATATGGCCTTAAGCAGTCGTCAAGATAATGGTATATATGATTTCATAATGCCATAATGGCATATGATTTTACAATGATAGATGAGGATCATTGTATATATATCAAAAGATCCAAGGATCAATTTGTGATCATATCATTATATGTTGATGATATACTAATTGCCGGAAGCAATATGAAGCTTGTCAATACTGTCAAAAATTTGGTTGTCTTCCAATTTTGAATTGAAGGATATGAGATTTTAAACCCATAGACACTCCTATTGCAAAAGGTGAAGGATTGAGCCATAGACTGTGTCCAAGGACTCCACAAGAGAAGGAACAAACGAAATATGTTCCTTATGCTAGTGCTGTCGGGAGCTTGATGTACGCTATGATGTGTACAAGACCTGACATATGTTATGCAGTTGGAATGGTGAGTAGATACCAATCCAATCCAGGTCAAGCACGTTGGAAAGCCGTTAAATGAATACTAAGGTATCTAAAGGGGACTGCTGATTATATGTTGAGTTATTATGGAAAGGATCTGCAACTCAAAGACTATTCTGATGCTGATTGGAGAGGAGATTTATATGAAAGAAAATCTCCCTCTAGGTTTGTTTTCTTACCGAATAATGGCACCATATGTTGGAGCAGTATGAAACAAAAGTGTATAGCCTTGTCCACGATTGAAACTGAGTTCGTGGCATTATCAGTAGCAATATAAGAAAATGTTTGGCTTAAGAGATTTTTTGGATCATTAAGGTGTTATTGGAAGTGCTTGTAGATTAATTGTTGGTTAATTGTGATAGCCAAGCAGCAAAAGTGTACACCAAAGATCCAAAATATCATGGCAAGACCAAACCTATAGATACCAAGTATAATCTTGTCAAAGATATGATTGCACGAAAAGATGTGAACTTAGAGTACATACTACGCATAGAATGGTAGCAGATCCTATGGAAAAGCCAATACCTAGAGATGTGTTTTGTGGCCATATGGAATCTCTAGGATTGCGTAGAGGCTGATGTACTGAATATTGTAATTTCCTAAGTGTTCACATTTGATGAATTTGTGTTTTCATCATTAATGCCTATGAATCTTTGTTTGATCTTTATGCATCTTAATGCTCAGTGCATTACTTTAAGTTGAGAAAGTATGTCGGACAGATAAAAGATTAGCCCACTCACACGGGTAATCGCCTCTATTTACTGTGTGATAAATAGAGATGAGACTGTTTTTAAGCTTATTATCTAGGTGATAATCGAGAGCTCAAGCTTAAAATACGTATGTCGCCTTAACTGGGTGTTAAGATGAGGATATAGTACTTACTATGTCCGAAAGTAAAATACCCCACATATTTTACTTTATCTGTCTATGATGCCAGATGTGAGTTCTGATGAATTTTGTGAATGAGTAGATATGTGAACTCAAGTTAGACATTGGGTATGTCTGAACTATCATCTGTACGGTATTGAAAGGTGTAGACATACGCTCCATGGGAAATGAGTTAATACCGTAATACGTATTTCATATTACGTGTGCATGAAACGACCAATAAGAGTGGCAAAAGTTTGATCTCAACTTTTATGACGTGTGAGACTCTTGAGGAAAAGAGTTCCTCAATTTTTTAGTCCCCTCATGACTCTTACTTATTCTCAAGATTTCTATTTAGTGTTTGCTATCTTAGGATGTTGCCGATGGTCATGAGTTGATTCGATCTAATGGGACATTTCTAGAAAAGCAAGCTAAACTGAAATTGAGAGTTTGAAGGGAAGAGGAAGATCGATTTTGGAGAATCACATTGTAGTTTTGTATTCACCGATTAACCAATTATGACTGTCTTTGTGATAATCATAATTGTGAATACAATATATATATATATCATTGTTTAAAAGAGATCAAGAGAGATATAAATGTGATCAATCGATCTAGGGTACTGCATACTAAATCTACTCAGGATGTGATGCCCATTATGAGCTGCTATATATTTCTAACAGATGTATGGCAACGAGCTCTCAAAGTATGCTGGTCGCACGGATTATTCACCGGTATGAATGTTGAAGAGAGGTAAAAGAGAATTTTGTTCAGCCCACCATGTGCGAGTGGGAGATGATGGTTTTATGTGATGGGCATGGGCCTAAGTTGGCCCGTCCGCCCATGTTGGGCCTAAAAGCCCGGCCCACGGAATTAGGGCCCGTTGATAAGGGAACGTATAAAATGGATGAGAGAGAGAGAGAGAAGACGCATCATTTGGCCATTATAACGTACGTACGTCCTCTCCAACGCTCTCTCTCCCTCCAAAAAGAACAGTAAGCACAAGGCCACTGTCTTCTCCCCTTTCAAGGCGAATTGGCGTCATCGGATCGAACAGGGCCAAAATTCTCTTCCTCTTATCGGCGTCGGTGTCTAATCTGTGGCTAACAAGGTACGCTCGAATCCGTGGTGTGCTTTACGATCGGTGATACGTGTTATTCCCGGGCTTCGTCTTCCGCATTGTTTTAAGGGTTCGATTTAGTGTCGAATCCGGTTTTTCGGGAATCCGTTATTCCCAACAGAACCCAATGTGAAACTTGATGCAGAAGATGGAAAATTATTACATGACCCAATGAAATATTGGAGAGTAGTTGGTAAGTTGAATTATCTTACCGTCACGAGACCTGATATATCTTTTGTCGTTAGTGTTATAAGCCAATTCATGGGTTCTCCTCGGACTACTCACTGGGATGCTGTGCTTCGAATTATCAAATACTTGAATGGAGCACCAAGTAAAGGACTAATTTTCAAGAATTATGGCCACTTGAATACCACAGGTTTTTCTTATGCGGATTGGGTTGGATGTTCTACTAGTAGAAGATCTACATCGGGTTATTGTGTATTTCTTGGAGGTAATTTAGTTGCCTGGAAGAGTAAGAAACGACATGTGGTTTCTCAATCAAGTGCAGAAGCAGAATATAGAGCAATGGCACATGTGACTAGTGAGTTGCTCTGGTTAAGGATGTTATTGTCAGAAATTGTGATGTCAACATCAGAACCATCGATATTATATTGTGACAATCAATCAGCTATTCATATTGCAAACAATCTCGTCTTCCATGAGGGAACCAAGCACATTGAGGTTGATTGTCACTTTATATGAGAAAAAGTTCAGAAAGGAGAGATCACTCTTCAACATACAAGAATTTTTTATGTAACAAGTTGGGATTGTTTGATATCTACATCCCAACTTGAGGGGGAGTGTTAGGAAATAATAATAAGGGTAAAATAGTTAATAGTTAATCTTATGTTGAGAGGGTTACTCATATGTATATATATATATATATATATATATATATATATATATATATTGTATGTATTCTTGTAATTCTTTTTTGATTAAGAGAATACAATACGTAGAATACTCTCTCTCTCTCTCTCTCTCTCTCTCTCTCTCTCTCTCTCTCAACATGGATGAAGAACAAAATCAATTTCGAGGAATGCTAGACTTCTTAGCTAGAGAGTGTGCAATCAACTTAAAATAAACAGAGTTGAGAGAAGAGAAAATCGCACACGAATTTTATAGTAGTTCGGCTTAGATTAAACCTACGTCTACTATTTTGTGTTGACAGCCTACTGGTTAGATTTCACTATATGATCAATAGAATATTATAACTTATGAGTGTAAACACTCAGTGGTAGATTTCTCTAACTCACTAAGACAATCTTTTTGTGTATTTCTCTCTTGATCATAATTTGTAATGCTCACAAATGAAGACGAGTGATTGAGAGAAGCCTTAGACTTTGGAATTCTAATTTCATGTTCCCTTTTTCAACTTGGCCGAATGACTTTCCTTTAAATACTCTCCATGCAACGGGAGAAGTACACTAATGGTGCCAAAAGTTGTGTACGGCGCTCACTTTGGTGCCAAAAGTTTCCGCCAGATCACTTAAGTGCCAAAAATTTTGAAAAATGATCACTTTGGTGCCATCGCCGATTTGGTTGGCCGAAAATCCGACGTGGCAGTTTTTTATTAATTTTTGATGCCGACGTGGATCGCCGGAGAATACAATCAGCATACAAAAAACAAAACGATGCCGTTTACCGTTTTTCCCCAAATAAGAAACCCTAAATCCCCAATTTCGATTAGAACCGGAAGTTGAAAACCCTAAATCCCCAATTCGATCATTTCGAGTACATACTTCGATTTTCTCCCAAAGTTATCAGCTCGCTCTTGCAAATGGAGGACAAAAGCTTTAGCAGCGGCTCACATTCCTATAAGAAAAGTGAAGTAGATGGTGAGTATTACTGTTATTGTGGGTTACCGAGTCCGAGAAGAACATCTTGGACTCGGTTGAATCCCGGGAGAAGATTCCATGGGTGCGGCAGATATAGAGAAGGCTCGAAGTGCCAATATTTCAAATGGATTGATAGAAAATTCTCGATCGAGCGACAGAGGTGATATTGGAGTTACTTGAAGGCCGAAATCAACCTCCACCTATGTTAATGGACGAGTTGGAGGATGTCGACTCAATGCAAGCTCAAATGAAGGGTTTAACATCTTTGGTGGACCATTTGAAGAGGAAGGTTTCAAGGCTGAAAATCGAAAGAAACTTTTATCGAGCGTTGATTGTGTTCTTATTCTCTTGGGTAGTTTATTCAAATGTAAAGTGAGTAATGAGAAGAAGTTTGTATGTCTACCATAGTCGAAGACGTGGAATATGCACTTGTATTGGATTGTTTATAAGTAAAATGTGTTTTTTGGTTTGCTGCAATTATTGTATAGAGCAGAATGTTTTGTTTTTGTAATCTATGGGTAGAAATGCAAGGTTGGACTTGGAATGCATTAGTTGTGAGCACTTAAAAGTTTTGTTGTTTAGTTGTGTATTGTCAATGTTTGTTTTGGTTAGTTTTTGCTTCAAATATAATGGTTTGCTGCATTTTTTATTTGGTAATGCTTTGCTGCATTGAAAGCTTTTAGTAATGGTTTGCTGCATTTTTCTGTTTGGTAATGGTTTGCTGCATTGAAAGCTTTTTGTAATGTTTGCTGCATTTTTTATTAGATAATGGTTTGCTGCATTGAAAGCTTTTGGTAATGGTTTGCTGCATTTTTCTGTTTGGTAATGGTTTGCTGCATTGAAAGCTTTTTGTAATGTTTGCTGCATTTTTTATTAGATAATGGTTTTATGCATTGAAAGCTTTTGGTAATGGTTTGCTGCATTTTTTTATTTGATGATGGTTTGCTGCATTTTTTTATTTGATGATGGTTTGCTGCATTTTTTCTTTGGTAATAGTTCGCTGGTTTGCTGGTTTGCTGGTTTGCTAGTTTGCTGGTTTGCTGCAACTGTAAACCATGGCCGAAATTAAAGGATGGTGGCAAATTCACGATTGACCATTTCAGTGTCATAAGTTGTAAATAGTGATCACTTGAGTACCGAGTTTTTATGAAAGTGATCACTTAAGTGCCAAGTTTTTATGAAAGTGATCATTTAAGTGCCAGTCGCGATTACAAAGTGATCACTTACGTTGCACAAGTTTTTTAAAAAAGAACATGTTAGTGCCAAACGTCACATTCCAAATGCACATTGTTCTTGCACCTTGTTCTTGCACCAGTTGATGCACCAGTTGAGTTGCTGGTGCATCTTCTTACACCAGCCCAGATGCAACACATATAATCAGCAACAAGTGCAGCAAGTAACAGTGCAGCAATGCTGACAGCAACAAATTTCATTATAATCCACAACTTTAACCAACAATGCTGACAACAACAGTGCAGCAACACAAAGGCAGCAACAGCAACAGCAACAGCAGCAACAGCAACATTGCAGCAACAGCAAAAATAAAATATACAGCAACAGTAGCATAACTGACTTGCTAACATTCTAGCCGAAACCAACACAAGGAAAAATGAATAGTCATTCCAGTACTTGCCATTAACATTGATTGATTGTTTACAAAAGAAAAGAAAAGCATGTCTAACTTCACTCCCCAAGCATCGAGAGTTCAACACTCTCTTAAAAAAAAAACAATGGCATTGCAGGCAACAACTACCATCAATCCAGCACACTCCTAAAAAAAGAAGAAAACAAGAAAAAGACCATGTCCAGCATCAAATGAAAAAATCATGTCCAACATCACATAAAAAGAGACCATGTCCAGCACCCTCCCTCCCATCAGTCAATATTGACAACACCTTCATCTCCTTTTCCTCTTGGAGCTTTGAATTGATTCATAATCCGAGCACTCTTTGAACCGGTCGTGCGGGTTCTTTAGTTGGGCTTTCTATCACCTCATTTTCCTTGTCCTTGTTTTTGACGGCGGCTATTTTTGTTCTACCACGTGTCATGTGTTGGTCCATATCATCACTACTGCTCCCAATCATTGGTTGAGATGGAACTGGTGCTGGGTTCTTTTTGGATGGTTGTTTCGCAGCTGTACCCGATGTCTTCTTCTTCTTTGGAGCACTCTTCTTTGGCTGCGCCCTTGATTCTTGAGTTGGCCCACCTTGAGAGAGAAGTACCTCCGAAGTTCTCCCGTGCTACAAAAACATAGTGATATTGTCAACCGAGATGAATTGAAATATAACAAATTAAATGCATGAGGCCTATAAATCTTACATTCAAAATGGTCATTCCAAAGACGTTCATCCGTGTAAATCCCATAACCATATTGCCTTAATCTTTTCCCAAGAGCCCCTCTTGTTCGTTGTGGTGCATCATTTTCAGCAGCAATAATCCTTGTAGCAACCTCTGCAACTTGTGCAGTTGCTCGTCTTCTGACCTGATAAACACATAACAAATGTAAATTTTAGCCTATAAAAAACCAAACACAGCGATGTACAACTTACAGGATATTTTTTTCTTGTTTGCTCAACAGTGGACTCGCTGTTGTTGTTGCTGTCTTGCCCATTCTAGTCCCTATCCTCGCACTTGAGCCTACAACAGGGCCTTTTTTTGGCCCTTTAGTAGGCCTTACAACAATGGACTATATTAGGATTATGACCACCAGTACTATCGAATAAGTACTGTAAAGTTACTAAGACCAAGAGGATACTTACCTTACAACATGGCTTTCTGTTTGCCCTTCGGTAGGGAATTACAGCGGGGCCTTCTTCTCCTCCCTTCAATAGGCCCAACAAGAGTTTCTTCAGTAGGTCCTGTCCCTGGCACTGAATCGGCCATTACATCTTGTTGTTGATGCTGTTTTTTCAGCTCACAACCTTTCTTATTGTGCCCTTCCTTGCTGCAATAGGAGCATTTCATCTTTGATCCAGTCCTACTCATCCTTTGACTTGATGCCTCTTCCTGCTGCATTCTTCGTCTCTTTTTTGGCCTTCCTATTTGCTTCTTCAGCGGTAAAGGTAGAGGACTTTCATGATTTGTTGGCTCCCAAAATTTGCTGCTTCTAATAGGTTGCATCATGAATTGGTATGAAGCAAGGTATGAGCTTTTTTTGTACCAATCATGTAGGTAATCATCTGGGTTTTCTTGCTTCATCTGAATAGCACAAATGGCATGGACACAGGGAATTCCATTCGGTTGCCGGGCTCGGCATGAACACTTTCTTCTATCCAAAGTTGACAACATACTTATCCTGATTTTGAATAATCTCATATCCATTATCTCCATTCCAAACTGGATGGCGTAACCTACTAGCAGCAATATTTGCATCCAATCTCTTCACAATCCTAGGGCCACATCTCTACTCCATTTTGTAGCCTCATCTCTTTGCCTATGCAGTCTAGTCATAACCATAACTCGAATATCATCAAGCATGCTGATGATTGGTTTGCACCTGGCCTCTAAAATTCTACCATTGAAAGCTTCATTGAGGTTGTTATCAATGATATCGCATTTGAAATCTTCGCTGAAGAAGGCTCGACACGAGTGCTTAGCTTCTGTATGGAATAGTGCATCAAAACCGTCCTTTGTCAACTGCAACAATCCTTATTTGGCTAATCTGAAATCAGCCATATTCGTACTCTTTGCTATCTGCCAGAACTGCTTCTGTAGCCTTTCTCCTTTGAAGTTCCTTGACCAGTTTGCATATATGTGCCTCGCGCACATTCTATGCTCAGCATGTGGCATCAATTCAGCCAATGCAGGAATAAGTCTCTACAAAAATTCAAACCAATAAATACAAGTCAAGAAAAATATGCAAGTGAAAATTTTTAAAAGGGAATATATTATAATTGACAATGAAATTACCTTATGTTGGTCGCTCATGAATGCCCATCCTCCCCCATTGGTTATCTCAAGGTCAGCCATTAAATTTTTTAGGAACCAGGACCAAATATCCTTGTTCTCTATCTTTACCACTGCCCACGCTATCGGGAACATTTGATTATTGGCATCTCTCCCCACAGCAGCCAACAACTCCCCTTGCATAATCCCTTTAGAAAGCATCCATCCAATCCTATAACTCTTCTACAACCAGCCAAGAAGCCCCGTTTGCATGCATCAAAACATACATAAAATCTATCAAATCTAGGCCCAAGATCAGGGAGTGGCCTCTCCACAACCTCTACATATACCCTACTAGATGGGTTTTGAAACATACATTCACCAGCATAATCCCATATCTGCGCATATTCTTCCTTATACCCACCCATCAATATCTTCATCACCCTCATCTTCGCTCTCTTACATTGATTCCTCGACACATTAACCCCCACTTGCTCCTTCACTAACTGTTGAAATTGAGGACTCTTGATCTCGGGCATTGCTTTGATAGTATTGAAAAAATGCTTTGATAACCACACACTTGTTACCCTTTTATTGTTAAAGATAATTGGACAAGTATGCTCCTCCTGAAAAGACCTAATCTGGAATGACCCATTCTTACTAAGCGCAGCATAGAGTTTCCACGAACAATTAGCTTGTGAGCACTTAGCTCTCACAAACTCCTTCGTGTTTCTAATGAAGTTAACGCTCCTCTGTTCACCAATTGAGTTCTTTACAACAGCTTCCTTGAACTGTTTGGCATCATCAAATCTCATGCCCACCGACAAAACAGGTTTATCAACAATGGATCATAACAAGGGTACTTACTTTTTCTTCGAGGAGCAGGTTCTTCATCATCATTGTCAAGCTCATTTTCCGAACCAGCAACTTCATTGCCACAGCTTTCTTCATCTTCACTTCTATTACCCTCAGTTGGATCTCCATCCCTATTTATTGACTCGGGCCTTCTTGCTGAAGCTGCAAGTTTTTTTCTCAGAAATTCCCTTTGCTTTTTTCTTGACTGTGCGAGTTCATCATCATCTTCATCACTTGGGAAATTTACTACAACCAAACATTCATCTTCCGATTCACTAGATAAAGCAATTTCCCATTCTAATCCAATGAAGTCTTCATCCAAGATTTCAGGACATCTCCCTCTTTGTTCATCTCTATCAATATGACTTATCTCCCTATCATTTTGCCCTCCATCTAACCTAAACTCATCCCCAACCTCATTACTCGCTTGAACAGGATCCCTCACTTCTCCTCCTTCAGTGGTGGTCTGCTCATCCCCATCCTCATCCTCATCCTCATCCTCACCCTCACTATAATATTCAACATATACTTTAGCTTCTTCACCGTGAAGATAATGGTAAATGATATCCTTAATACCATTATCGTCATTAAAAATCTCAACCCATCCTTCAATTCTTTCCCAGGAACACAAGTAATATAGTTTTTGCACTTTGCATCGTAAAAATATACCAAATCCCTCATAAAATCAATATATGATGGCTTCCAAACATTGACATAAATAGTACCTTCATTTCCACCACTATATTCCCAATCTTCAATGCCAATAACAAACTCTCCACCATAGCAAACAATGACGCCTACCTGATTTGCGTCCATGTCGATGCTGCACCCAATGGAAAAAAAGAAAAAGAGTTATTGTCGTTTTGTTGGAAACACGTGACAGAATCGGCAACTTTATATGCAGGTTCTTGTCGTTTTGTTGTCAAGGAACAAATGCGACTAAAATCTCCCAAATTCGGTGCATTTACAGAAACAAAAGAAACCGAATTAAATAAACAAAGTGAGGTCCCCACCACCCATTTTTCAATTTCATCACATTCACATTCGGTCCCCATTTCATCACATTCAATTCGGTCCCCCAACAAAAGCAGTCCAATTAATTAAATAAACAAATTTGGTCCCACCACTGTTTCCATCCGAGTCAAGCCCCTCAGTACCCTGTTTTTCTATTCGGTCCCCACAACAGAAAGCGAACGAACGATGAAAGAATCAATTTCTCTATTCCATCCCCATAAAAGTGACATCCCCACCACTTTTCCCCCTACTTTCCCCCTGAGCCGAGCCCTCAATTTGCCTTCCTTGCCCTAACTTGCCATTCGGAACCCTAAATTTTTCGCAAAATTGATCCACGTAGAGAACATGACAAACCTGAACGATCGTGAACGACGGTGCAACTACAGCAATGGCCGAGCGACGACAGGCGAGCGACGGCGGGCGAGCGAACGGCGGTGGGTGAACGACGGTGGGTGAGCAAGCTACGGCCGGCGTCGAGAAGAACCGTATACGAACCCTATTTTACTCCCTCTGCAACGACGTTGTTTTTGCTATGGAGCAAGGCGGCGTCGTTTCTTATGTCAATCCACGATGGATGGCAAGAAACGACGTCGTTTCTTACGAAGAAAGGACAACGGCGTCGTTTTATGCTATCCACCGTGGACAATCTTAAGCCACGTCGATTTTTTGTTTTTGTTTTTTTAAATATAAAGGCCACGTATTTATTTTGGCCGGAATTTCTCGCCGGTGGCACCAAAGTGATCGTTTTTCCTCCGATTTGGCACTTAAGTGATCCGACGGAAACTTTTGGCACCAAAGTGAGCGCCGTACACAACTTTTGGCACCATTAGTGTACTTCTCCCCCATGCAACACTAGCCATTGACATTCTCTAAAGGAAATTCTTCCAATTAAGCCATTGGATAGAATCATTCAATGAGATCTTATGGCTGTTGAAGACAGGATCCACTTGATTCTTCTCGCTCATACAATCGGAATGTTGATTTCCATAAGTGATGTTTCCTCACATGAAACTTATCTTTGAGATTGATTTTCTCAATATTTAATTGACTTAATCAACGTTTTTGAATAAGGTAAGTGAAATCATTGATCAGAAGATAGTCGTTGAAGAATTGTTTCTAGACAAAGTTTATTTTGGATTTGCATCGCAACATCATTGGGTCTGGTTCTGGATTATTCTTCGTTCTGGACTTGTCAAAGAGGGATATACTTTTGGAAAAGTACTATTAAGAGTCTTTGAAATTTCTGTAGAAGTAAAGAGCATAAAAGTAGAAAGTTTTGCCAACTTCAAAAGTTGGTAGTAGTTTTCTCAATAATCTCCCCCTCTTTGATGGTGACAAAACTTTCATACAGATTTAAATAAAAACTTGCAAAACAATACTTAGACAACACAACTAATGAAAATTTATAAACTAGTGTATATGCGACCATAATAGACAAACTGTATATGCAAACATTAGACTTGATAGCCGTCACAAAAACCATAAACCTGCAAACACATCATCCACAAAAGTTACATTAAACAAAAATCTGCTTATGTCTCCCCCTTTTTGTCATCATTAAGAGGGGCACAAAACAACAAATCAAACCATCAAATTTAAAAGATTGAAAACACGCAAAGAGATGAGAGATTTAGAAAAATTCAGGGATTTTTGGGAACTCGAACAAGTTGAAAGTCTTCCAAGTGTTTTTGCACAGTTTCCTCTATTTTAGCCATTCATTATCCAAAGCCCCCCTCTATCTTGGCATGAAGAGAATTGTGCATCTGTTGGATCTCAACCCCCATTAGTATTATTGTTCCTTAATCTCCAAAAGGAGTTCAACCATCCTCAGATAATTTGCATCCTCGTCTATTTGAGCACTGGCCTCAGTAAATAGCACTGAAAGGAAGATTAGGCTATACCTTGAAGTATGTTCCTCCCCTTAAACTTCAGCTTCCTTCTACTTGTCGCCAATTGAGTCTTCAGGAAAATGAGAGGCATAAATGTCTTCAGCGTCTGGTGGAGAACGGTTCATACCATCATTGAAGGTTGGTTTTGCATGTTGCTTTTGAAGAGAAGTTTTCTCATCAACTCCCCTTGCCTCTGTGCCTTCATTTTGAGCAAGGATGTTTTCTCCCTTTTGATTACTTTCTTTTCAGCATCCTCAGCACCTTTGGTTGAGCATCTTCAATAGTCTCATCTTCTTGATCTCTCTCATTTTCTTCAACTTCTTCAGATTCTGCTATGCTTGTGACGGGGTCTCCTATAGCAATTTTTGCTAAAATATCAGAAAGAGTCTCCTCATCTGTTTCTTCCTCGTCTTTATCTTGTAATAGTAAGGCAGGTCTTTTCCTCTTGGGAGTCCTGGAAACTGCATTCTTCCCTTTTCTTTTTTTTCCTCAGCAGTTGACGCTATATTGATCGAACTAGCGGACCCCTTCTTCATAGCTTCCCAAACATCAGAGATGTTTTTAATCTCATCTTGGAGATTATTTTAAAATTAATTTGCATAGAAGCAAGGGTCTTGGAGCAAAAACTTGAAGGAGGTTAAATCTACAAGTGCTTAAAGAGCCTGGTTACCAAGGCAACAAGGAAGTTTACCTTTCTTTTTCCTCACCGTTCTGTATATGTGTAGCAAAATAGTGTGTGGCAATGGGAAGGCAACTCCATTGCAAATAGCCCACATCATTTTTGCCTCAAACTTGGAAACATCGGTCTTTGAAGCAGCCATAGGTTTGATGCAGTTTATGACAATTTTATGGAATAGAATGTTTGAAGTAGACATCGTATAATAGGCCATACTTCCCCTTATAATTTTATCCTTCACTAGAAACTTAATCACTTCTTCATTCGAGACACTGATGGACATAAAGTCAGTTCTTTCTACTCTCAGAATGTCAACTAGTGAATCAACACCCATATCAAAGACCTTTTTGCATATTGTGAATTGAATATGTATAGGATCCAAGATGGACAATTTCAAATGGAAGTAAACAGTTAATTTTGGATAGACACCAAACGTTTCCAAATAGACATTTTACATTTGAAGTTTAGCAAACTTTTCATTCAAAAGCACTTTAATTGTCTCTAGAAAATCAAAGTCTACAGTGTGCGGATTAATCACACTATAATTCAACATCTACGCATAAACTTCATTATGCTCTTTAAATCTAAACAACTCTCCTTTAGACCCAGTAACCTCAGTCACAACATCCATTTTGGGTTGAAAATTCTTAAACATTCTCTGATCATCGTCTTCCTTTTTACCTTCGGTCTGACTCTTAGTCCCAAATTGAGAATTAGCTAGAAATACAGTGAACCCCTCCTCCGTTTGTCTAGGTTTCACCAAACCCAAATTTCTCATGGCTTTCAAAAATAGTGTCTCATTACCGTACCCATTTTCTCTTAAGAAACTGGTAATGAAATTCGTAGGGCTTCCTCATTTCTTTAAGAAATTGTAGTGCTTAAGGAGAACATCAAGTTTCCTTACGGAGATGGGAGTTGCATTCTAAGTAACTTCCTGCTCTACGGAGAGTCGATTTGTGCTATGTGGGGATTCTTCTCCAATAAGATGAAAATGCATATGAGTTTTTTTTTTTTTTAATGATGAACCAAGGCCCTTTGCTGGCTATGCAGAATGATTTCTGCTGAGAAGAAATTGAGACTAACTTGGAAGGCTTGGAAGACATGATGGTGATCGAGAAGACGATTGAGGTTAAGATTTACGAAGTAGGGTTTGCAAGGAGAAAGATGATCAAAATAGAGAGAGAAAAATGCTTTTGAGTTTTAGGGTTTACTGTGGAATGATTTCGTGAAAAGGAAAAGAGAAGAAAGAGTCTTTAAAGAAAATAAACCGTGGCAAACAAACAGGTGCAAAAGGAAAATAACTATAAATTTGGAATTTTGAAAATTACTAAAAGAGTTTTCAAAATTTTTGATATGAATTCGAAAATCAAGAAATGACAAAACAAGATAACAATTCCCAAGAAATATAAATGGTAAATAAAAATTCGAATAAATATAAGATATTCATACCTGTTTGATAAGGAAGGAAACTTATTCTCCAAAGTCTTTTAGTTGTTGTTGAATCAATAAAATTTGAGAGTAACAACTACCAAGAGTAACATATTCTGCTTCTATGGTTGAAAGGGCCACAATATTCTATTTCTTCAAGAACCAAGATACCAACATCTATTCCTTTCTCTGGCTAGCCGTTTGCAGCTCATCAGGTCAGTTCTTCAAACTATCCAAGCCTATTGGGTGAGTGTTTTTGTTTTATCCGTAGTTGTTATGGATCAGATTGAGAAAATGCTCAGACAATTCCTTTGGAAAGGCCTAGAGTTAGGTAGAGAGGGTGTCGAGATTGCTTAGGAGGATGTGTGCCTTCCAAAGAAGGAAGGAGTGCTTGGTATCAGGAGGCTTAAAGATTGCAACAAGGCTGCTATGTTGAAACATGTATGGCTCTTGTTCTCAGATAAAGAGGCTTTGTGGTGCAAATGGATTCATTCCACATTTTTAAAGGATAGGAAATTTTGGGTCGCTAGGAAGCCAACCTTTTGTTCTCGGGCTTGAAAGAAGCTTCTAAGTCTTAGGAGAGAATTTCAGAACACCTTCTTTTGGAGGATTGAGGATGGCCGCTCGGTCTCTCTTTGGTTCGACAACTAGCACCCTACGGGACTGCTGAATTTAATCCTCAGACTCGCTTATCTACAGCTTAGGATTATCTAGACAAGCCTCAGTTGCAGATCTTTTCTTTGATGTTGGCCAGGTTCTCAAAACAATCATTGAGTCGTGGGATTATCCTCTTTCGACCCCTACTCAGGTAGCATATTGCTGTTGTTGGAGGGGAAACCCGTCGGGCCGGTTCATGATAGCAATTGCTTGGGAAACCATTAGGCATAAGAGGAACATTGTCTTTTGGCATGATTTCATCTGGGATAATGCAATCACGCCAAGGTATTAGCTTAACCTTTGGCTCATGGCTAAGCGCAGATTGTCCACACAATCTTTATTATTGTCTCATGGTAGAATAGAGAGGGGATCCTGTGCGTTCTGCAATGGGTTGCCTGATTCCATAGATAATTTGTTTTTTGATTGCTCTGTCACGGCCGATGTTGCTTGCTTTTGGGCAGCGAGATGCAATTTTCCTTGGTGGAACAGGTCTTGGGGAGAGAATCTCTGTTGGGCCACCTCTTTCTTGAAGGGTAAGGACTTTTTTAAATACATTGCTCACTTTTCCTTTGGGGGCTATTTGTCACATTATTTGGACAAATAGGAATAACATCCTATTTATAGAATAACCCCTTACCATCTCGGCTATGAAGAACCATCTATTTAAGGTGGTTAGGGATAGAGCTAGCACCTTCAGAAACATTGAGGATAGCTTCAGAAACAGAAGATTGCAAAGGAGTTGGGGCATCGATCCCATTATCTTTTCGGGGGACCCATAATCGACCCTAGTTTCGGCCGATGCTTCAAGGAACTGTTGGTGCTCTGGAGCCGACGTCTCTCTCCTCCTTCGCTGAGGTGTTTGTTTCTTTGCCGGTTGTTCATGCTGTGCCTTTCTTGTTGTTGTTTGCCTTCTTTTGGGCGCTGCCTTGTGTTTTACATCATGGCATCTTTCCACTCATTATGATTGTTCATCTTGAGTGTAAGTTTTTGATGCCGTAATCTTTTGTGCTTTTGGCCTTTCCTCACTATATCTATTACCTTTTACCAAATAAAAAATAAAAAAATCTGTCCCAGAAGTTGACAAGTTCTTGAAATATTTTTCCTGTCAACTTTACATCCAGCTAGATCAACATTTGAGTATCCGAATAAAGTAAAGTCTCCTCATTTTGGGTACCATAGACCTAATTTCGGATTGGTGGCAATATATTTGATGATGCATTTAACAACACTAAGGTGTGATTCTCTAGGATTAGCTTGAAACCTAGCACATATGCACATACTAAAAAAATATAAGGTTGACAAATAGTAAGATAGAGAAGAGAACCAAATATGCTTCTGTAGGTCTTTTGGTCCACTTTCTTTCCATCTTCATCCTTATTAAGTTTTGAAGAACTTGGTGTGGCAATTTCAGTCTTCTTGCAGTTTTCCATACCAACTTGATTACATCTTTGGTATATTTTTCTTGATAAATGAAGTTCTTTTTTTGGATTGTCTAACTTGTAGACTTGAAAAGAATGTCAATTCTCCCATCATGCTCATCTCAAATTCTTTCTGCAGAGACTTAACAAATTTCTTACACAAAAGCTAATTAGAAGAACTAAAGATATTGTTATCTACATATATTTGAACAAGTAAGAAGTCTTTACATTTTTTTTTTTGATAAAAAAATTGGTGTCAATCATACTTTCTTAAAACCATTACTCACTTTTGCTCAAAAAAATAAATAAATCATTACTCACTAGAAACTTAAC
The DNA here is from genome assembly GCF_016545825.1 of Eucalyptus grandis. NCBI lineage: Eukaryota > Viridiplantae > Streptophyta > Magnoliopsida > Myrtales > Myrtaceae > Eucalyptus > Eucalyptus grandis. The sequence goes on from NC_052620.1 coordinate 26,751,909, forward strand.
ATTTCGTACTAAGCATGAGGTGCTTGCTTTAGACCATATAAGGCTTTCTTCAGTTTGTAGATAAAGTCTGATTTTCTAAAATTTTCAAATCTTGGAGATTGTTCCACATAGATTTCTTCTTGAATGAAACCTTTGAGAAAAGTACTTTTGAAGTCCATCTGAAATAGTTTAAAGTTATGAAAACATGCATAAGCTAGTAGCAGCCTTACGGTTTCCAACCTAGCTATAGGTGCATATGTTTCATCATAGTCTATTTCTTGTTCTTGTGCATATCCTTTTGCCACGCATCTCGCCTTGTTTTTGATCATTTTTCCCTTTTTATCCATCTTGTTTTTGAACACTCATTTAGTTTTAATAAAAAAATTTCCTCTTGGTTTGGGAACCAACTTCCAAACATCATTGATCTTGAATTATCAAATTTTTTCTTGCATTGCTTCTATCTAGCTTTCATCGGATAAATTTTCTTCTATTCCCTTTGGTTTTACTTTAGAAACAAGTGCTAAAGCATTTAGATCTTCTTTTCCTTTGGATTCGGTGCAGATCCCTTCTTCTATATTACCAATAATGAGGTCTTTAAGATGACTTAATTTGTGCTTCCAATTATTGTTGAATTTGTCACTTTCTTCAAGAGTCTCCTGTGGCTTTGTCTCTATTAATTCTTTCTTTTTATCTTCAATTTAAACTTGTTCAACGGAAGGCTGATCCTATCCTGGAGACTCCGACTTTGTTAAATTTGAGACTAACTTAGATTCTTCAAGCCGAGTCCGATCACATTGATTCTGACAATCTTCTTGAAATCTAACGTTCATTGATTCTTCAACAGTCTAGGTGCTTTTGTTGAAGACTCTGTATGCCTTGTTGTAGAATACTGAGAAATATTCATTCCTTTGACTTTTCCTCAAACTTACCCAAACGATCATTTGTATTTTCCAATATAAAACACTTGCAACCAAAAACATGAAGGTATAAATTTCTGCCTTAGTAGATTTCATATGGGGTTTTATTAATGATAGGCCTAAAAGATACTCTGTTAATTTATATAGCAAGCAATAGAGACTGCTTCTGTCTAGAAGTGAGAAGAAACTCTACTTTCAATTAATAGAGTTTTGGGCATTTCTTGCAAAGACCGATTTTTCCTTTCTATAACTCCATTCTATTTTGGAGTGTAAGGGGAAGAGAACATATTGAAAACAATTTTCATTACAAAAACTTGTAAACTCTTGATTTTTGAATTCTCTCCTATGGTTTGTTTTGATGTTGGAAATTGTGTAGCCTTTCTCATTTTGAACATTTTTAGCAAACTTTAAAAAGTAAGAGAAGGCTTCTGTTTTGTTTGCTAAAAAGAAGAGGCTTCTGTTTTGTTTGCTAAAAAGAAGACCCGTGAAAACATTGAGTAATCATCTACAATCACTAAACAATATTTCTTGCCTCAAATATTTTGGGTTCTGGTTAGTCCGAAAATATCCATGTGAAGGAGCTGCAAATATGTTTTATGGATTTGAATGAACTTCTAACCTGTTTTCCCAAAGTGCTGCCAATAATTAAACTTAAGAATACGACTGGTTAGCCAGAACAAAAGGAATGATTTGGGTAAGTGTCACCCCTGGCTCATGAAAAAGCTAAAGAAACCAAAAAGCTATATCCTGATGGCGAAGAAAGTGCCTAATCTCCTAGCTTAACTAATCTCCCAAACTATATCTGTGCCTCTAGATCATTCACTCTCTTCACTTTAACAAACAAGAGTTTTAGCTGTAAGCTTTTATTCAGAAATAGACAAACGAGCCAGATTGATGACAACTCAGCTTACACCGAAGGACCAACTTTTTTATTTAAGAAAAACATTTTCTTTCCTGTTGAGTTCAACTGAATAAGTTTTTTTTTTGTCAAAACTGCATAAGTTAGTATGCCATGGAACATAGATAAAAGATTCATCACTATTGCTGTTCATGAGCATCCCTAGAGGCCAGAAGCCAACAGATTGTCGGATCTTATGATATAAGAAGAGCTTGAATCGCATCATCTTTTGCAGTAGGAAAATCTCACACAGAGTAGATGCCATTTTTCTACTTCCTCCTGCAAGATAACTCCATTAATAGTGAAACAAATGTAGAGCCCATTGTGAACCATTTGTTCTTTTGCTATAAGATAGAAGTTTCATGTCTAGATTGTATCTTTGTCATTCATCACATCATAAATTGATTTTGGCTTCAGATCTGAAAAACGCTGTAAAATATGGTGGAACATACTCAAAGAAGCTGATGATGCTTATCTTTTTTTTTTTTTTTTTTTTTTTGGTAAGGTAAGTAATATTAAGGGGGAGGTCAAAAAGTACAGACAAACGGCTTCAAAGAACTGTCACTCAAGATAAACAGGCTCATGATGAGTGAAAGGAAGCCAAAAAAAGGCCAATCGGCCGACAACACCAAAACAAGACAACACACCAAAGGAAGAACACAAAACAGCACCAAGTGTCTACCCAGGCAAGGCCAACTCAAACGTCGAAGATAGCAGGGTCCATTTCCCAGGAACGTTGCACTCTTCTGTTTCTTGGGGAATCCTCCACATTCTTGAAGGTGCAAGCCTTATCTTTAACAACCTTTAGAAGGTGCATCTTCATAGCCGAAGTAGAAATCTGCACACCCCTAAAGAGAATATCGTTTCTATTCTACCAAATGATGTGGCAGAGTGCTCCAAAGGAGAATCGGCCAATGCATTTATAAAACTCCTTGCCCGAGAGCAAGGCCGAAGCCCAACTAAGGCTTATTACTTCAAGGAAGACCACATCTAGTCGCCCAAAAGAAGGCAATAGTTGAGGTAACGCGACAACCAAAAAAGAGGTGATCGACTGAGTCTGGCACCTCATTGCAGAGGGGCAAGACAAGATGATGCTTATCTTTAATATTCATCGACATTATAAGGTACATTTCTACATACTTTTCCCTGTATTGAAGGGTAGGCACAAATTTTACACCAACAAGTCACAACTATTTGCTAAAATGAACCTAATGTGTTCCCTAATCTGTCTTGCTGGTATCTCTCACGATCTGTTCGTGTGAGATGTCAGATTGAGGAAAACTTCTTCACAGGGAATCCTAAGGCCACCCATCGGATGATCAAACCCAAACTCTTCTTCAGCTCGACTTAGCAAGTCTTGAAATGAAGGCCGAGTTAAACGAGAGATTGGAACTACATATCTCCGCTTCTGGGTGTCTCCAACATAAACTGCAAAATAGCCCCTGGGCATACCCATGGCCATTAAAACTGCCTGCTTTTCAGTAAATAGAGATCATCAAAGAATCTACTTAGCGAGTCTGACAATGGGCAAATGGCTTCCCATGATTATATTTCTGCATAAACTTTTAGAGGAGAAAACAAGATCGACCCTTAATTGTATTGCTATCTCTCTAGTAAGAGAATGTGAATTGATCAGTTCTATGTTGTTTGTAGAACTCATCGATCGGTTCTACTTGTATAGATGAGCTATAGGTGGAATTTAATGTGCCATGTTGAATATGTGTAGGAATAGTCATCTAACATGCATGGCCCAGGTAAGAAACATAAGCCTTTAAGAGGTCACATGGTATTGTTTTCCAGCTAATGAACTAATGATGTCTATTTCAGGAATGAAACTGAAGACACAATGCCCCACTTCAGAACATTTGATAGAGGTCCTGATAATTCCCTGGAGAGAGTAGTGGCATGAGCCTCTTGTTAAAATTTGGTGGAACATGGTGTACCACTTTTACTGACCAACATGTTTGAGAAATCAGCCAATGTTGCCACACGAGTAGTAGGGTCATCTGAAAATGATCCTTGCCTACACATGGTTTTGGGAAGAAAATGAGGTTCGGTGAAGTGGCATATTACGCCCTGGATATAACAAGTCTTGTATTGACTGTATAAAAATAGTTGGTTCTAATCTAAATACAGTCCATTGGCCACAATTTGTGTCCTAGCTGCATATTTTGCTGTAGTTTGCCTCCGAATCAATGAATGGTTTATAGTAAAACATGTAGTAGACAAAAAATTAAAATGTTGCGGAAAAAACTGGAAATTACAGAGATTCAGTCCTTAAAAAGTGAAAATTCAAGAGGGTAGGCAAAACATTTGCCTAAAAGTTCGTTGGGGCTGCAGACTTGTAATCTGCTGATTTTATGGAAAAATTACAAGATCCAGCCAGCAGGTTCCTGGCATATATGAAGTTAAGAGTGGGAAAAATGAGAGTTAACAGCTCAATGAGATGTAACAGCCCTGTAAACTTCGTGAGGGAAAAATTTCGATGGAGATGCAGATTTCATTTTGCAATCTATTCTTTAGCCTTCAGTTTATTCACTTGATTTACAAAAGATCTAATTGACCTTTTGGTCTCCAATCCTTGTCATACGCCAATTCTTAGTTAGGTCGTGGTGAGAAAAACAATGTACTGCAACTCTGGACAGTAGCATATAGAAGCAACTCTTGGATACTTCTTTTCTTCGAACCATTGTCAGTTCACATAAAACAAGAGGAGGAAACAAGTGTGCCTCTAGCAGAGTCTGATCATTCTGAAGATCAGTTGGTAATGAAGTATATATCCTTAGACTGAATTTCTTTACTTCCAGCACAAAGTCATTGCCAATATAGAGAATCAATGTTATTGATCTACATTGCATCTTCAGTTGTACATCTATCTCCTTAAACTGTTACTCCCTAAACAAGAGGTAAAAAGATCTACACTGGTCGTAAAATTTGTTTACAAAATCGTGTCAGGTGTATCGACTAATCTATCTAGGAGTTCTCTAGTCAGGATTGATCATCCATCTATGAGACTGAGGAAAACTTCTTCATTGCACAGAATTGTGAGGCCTCCCATTGGATGATCGAAGCCAAACTCCTCCTCAGCTTGATTCAGCAGGTCCTGGAACGAGGGCCGAGATAAGTATGACAGAGGAACGATGAATCTCTTCTTCTGGTTTTCTCCTACATAAACTGGAAAATGCCCCTTTGGAACGTCCAAGGGTGCATAATCTCCTTCTCTGCGACCAGATAGAGACCGCCGCAACTGTTTTCCTGGCAAGCTGATCCCCATGATCACGTGTCTGGAAACTCTTTTTCAAGAGGAAAGACTTGAGGAAGATGCTATGCCACTCGCTGGAAGGAAATAGGAAGAAAATTGAATTCTGATTTGGGTGCAGAAGCAATGGCTTGGTAATGTATATATAGGGTAAGTGGATGGCAAGTGAGTTTATCTGCTAAGCTGAATGAGTGACAGGAGGTTGCAGCATATAGGGCCAAAGGAGAGACATGGGCCGTTGGGAGTTCACATGTTAATGTCTGCCAAACCTCATGAAACTCTAGAGCTCATTATTGGAGCAAACATGATGCCCCACATCTCCTGAAGACAGGATTCGTCCCAGGTCCTACGGAAATCTGAAGAGATTGTGGTTGATGTGAACATTTCTAAGATTTCTGACCATGTTTTTGCTCACTATCACAGAGAAAACAGAAATGCATGGTGTAGGGCAAAAGTTCGTCTGCCTAATTTGGTGCCCCTATCTCCTGTACTGCATACAAAGATTAGAAACACATCTAGATAGGAACAACCTTTTTTTATCCCAATTTTGCGAGGCATTTGTTCTCTGGTTTGTTCAAGAGATATATTCACCTGAAGGTTCACATGGTCCTGTCTTCCAACTCATCATCAGGAACTTTGATAATGATTGAGACTTTCATTTTGGGTTAGAGTGCACTCTATGCCCTACCATATATGTCATAAGAAACCGGTGTAAGGGACCACCAGGAAGACAAGAAGGGTGGAAAAGGTCACTGGTAATTTATGGTGAATCATCTCTGAAGCAGAGGGAGGAATATTTAGAAGTTTTCAGAATTAGCTCTACAAAGAGCTGTGATTGCTGGGTCAGTGGCTAGCGTGTACGAAATCAATGACTTATTTGTTGAATAAGCCAAAATCAATTAGACATAAACCCAAGGGCTGTGCTCATCGGTTGGTCGTGTCAGAGATTGAAACATTTTTTAAATCAACTATAACTAACACGTAAAACTCAATGACCAGTCAAGGGTGGACCGATTAGACCTCCAGCTCAGGGAAAGACGTATGCCATCACAAGAGGACAGGCGGAGGATGCGCCTAATGTGATTACAAGTACGGTTTTGTTGAACGACCATGCTGCTTATGCTTTGTTTGACCCTGACGCCACTCATTCTTTTATAGCTGAGCAGTTTGTTAAGCTGATAGGATTAAGTCCTGAATTGTTGGAGTCAGTGGTTAGCATATCTACACCATTAAAGGATAAGGTGTTAGTTGCATTGGGTTGTTCTGGTTGCAAGTTAGTGATTGGTGAGCGAGTGGGGGAAATAGATCTGATAGTCCTAGCCATGTATGATTTTGATGTGATTATTGGCATGGACTGGCTCACCAAGCAACGAGCTAAGATGGACTGTTATCGTAAATCGATTCAGTTTAACCCATTAGGGGGTGAGAGTTTCGAATTTATTGGGAGTCGAGGAGGACCCTCGATTGCTCTGATCTCGTCGCTTGAGGCAACCCGTTTGTTAGATGGGGGTTGTCAAGGTTACTTGGCGACTGTCGTAGATACGACAATCGAGGAGCTGAAGCTAGAAGATATATTAGTGGTTCGAGAATTTCCAGATGTGTTTCCTAAAGAGTTGCCAGGTCTACCGCCATAGAGAGAGATCGAGTTTGTGATTGAACTAGCACTTGGGACAGAGCCAATCTCTAAGGCTCCTTGCCGAATGGCGTTGTCTGAATTGAAGGAATTGAAGGTACAGATGCAAGAATTGCTCGATAAGGGCTTCATACGCCCTAGCGCATCGCCTTGGGGAGCACCAGTTTTGTTCGTGAAGAAGAAAGATGGTTCGTTATGTCTGTGCATCGATTACCGTCAACTCAATCAAGTGACGATTAAGAACAAGTATCCACTTCCGAGGATCGATGACTTGTTTGACCAGCTTCAAGGAGCGTCGATATTTTCAAAGATCGACTTGAGGACAGGGTATCATCAGTTGAGGATCAAGGAAGACATACCGAAGTCAGCGTTTCGTACTCGATACGGCCATTATGAATTTACTGTAATGCCGTTTGGTTTGACGAACGCTCCAGCTGCTTTTATGGATCTGATGAACCGAGTGTTCAAGGAGTATTTGGATCAGTTTGTAATTGTGTTCATCGACGACATCTTGGTGTACTCGAGAAGTTCAGAAGAACACGAAAGACAGTTGAGAATAGTGCTACAGACTCTGAGGAATCACGAGCTATATGCCAAGTTCAGTAAGTGCGAGTTTTGGTTAACTCGTGTGGTGTTTCTAGGTCACGCGATTTCAGGTGAAGGAATATCAGTGGACCCGTCCAAGATTGAAGCAGTGATCAACTGGCCGAGACCGATGACAGTAACAGAGATCAAAAGTTTTCTGGGTTTGGCGGGGGTATTACAGAAGGTTTGTGGAAGGGTTTTCAACATTGGCGTCACCGTTAACTCGTTTACTGAGGAAAGATGAGAAGTTCGTGTGGACAGACAAGTGCGAGTGTAGTTTTCAAGAGCTTAAGAAGAAGCTAACTACCGCACCTGTGCTGACCATACCGTTTGGTCCTGGAGGTTATGAGATCTATAGTGATGCGTCTTTCAGTGGACTGGGTTGCGTGCTGATGCAACATGGCAGGGTTGTTGCATACGCGTCCCGTCAGTTGAGGCCTAATGAATTGAATTACCCGACGCATGACTTAGAACTTACAGCTATCATCTTCGCTTTGAAGATTTGGAGACACTATTTGTGCGGAGAAAGATTCCGATCTTCACCGACCATCGAGTCTCAAGTATTTATTCTCTCGAAGGAGTTGAATATGAGACAGCGTCGTTGGATGGAACTCTTGAAGGACTATGACCGTGATATTCTGTATCACCCCGGAAAGCAAATAAGGTCACCGATGCTCTAAGTCAAAAGTCTTCGAGCTCGGATGGTACTCAAGGAATGGAGATTGATTGAGAAAGTTCGAGATTCGGGTTTCAAATTTGAGGTAGGCCACCTTTCGAACCTTATGGCCACCCTCAGAATTGAGCTAGAAGTTCAGATCAGAATCAAGACGCTTCAGTGGACAGATCCAGAGATTCAGAAGATTCTGCAAGAGAGTATAGAAAAGAAGAATGCTAACTTTCAGATTGCTGAGGATAGAACACTGAGGTTCCAAGGACGATTGTGTGTACCCGACGATGTAGAGCTCAGAGAGGAGATTTTATCAGAGGCTCATCGTAATGATTCTGACATTCACCCCCGGGCAAAGTATGAAGATGTATCAGAATCTGCGTCAACATTATTGGTGGTCTAGTATGAAGGCGGACATCGCCAAGCATGTCGCCAAATGTTTGACGTGTCAGCAAGTAAAGGCACAGCACTGTAAGCCGGGAGGACTTCTGCAACCTCTCGAGATTCCCAGTGGAAATGGGAACATATCACGATGGACTTCGTGATTGGACTACCGAGGAGTCAGAGAGGAAATGATTCGATTTGGGTAGTGGTCGACAGATTGACGAAGTCGGCTCACTTCATTGCAGTACGAAAAGACCTTAGTTTGGATAGACACGCAGACCTGTATGTGCGTCAGATTGTTCGTTTGCATGGAGTGCCAGTGACGATTACTTTAGACAGAGACTCGAGGTTCACAGTCGCCTTTTGGAAAAGCTTACAGAGTGCTTTGGGTACGAAGCTGCAGTACAGTACGGCCTATCATCCTCAGATGGATGGCCAGTCTGAGAGGACTATTCAAACCCTCGAAGACATGCTGCGAGCTTGCGTACTGGATTTTAAAGGGAGTTGGGAAGAGCAGCTTCATCTCGTCAAATTCCGCCTACAACAACGAGTTATCGCCAGAGTATTCGATGGCACCTTTCGAAGCGTTGTATAGCGAGCATGCGAACACCTGTGTGTTGGGATGAGGTTGGAGAAAGAAAGCTTACAGGCCCATAATTAGTTTAGCAGTCAGTGGAGGCAGTTGCAGTGATCGAAGCGGACATGGACCGCTCAGAGCCGTCAAAAAAGCTATGCAGATAAGCGTCGAAGACCGTTAGAGTTCCAAGTTGGTGATCACGTTTTTCTAAAGGTGTTGCCAATGAGGGGTACTTCGCGCTTTGGCAAGAAAGGAAAACCGACCTCGAGGTACGTAGGTCCCTTTGAGATTCTGGAAAGAATCGGGATTCTGGCGTATCGTCTTGCATTACCGCCAAAGTTGGCGCAAGTGCATGACGTCTTTCACATGTCGATGTTGAGGAAGTATGAGCCTGACCCGACCCACGTGCTTAATTTTGAGGAATTGGATGTGGACGACCGTGTGTCGTACGTTGAAAGCCCGGTTCAGATCGTGGATCGCAAAGAGCAAGTTCTCGCGCACCAAGACCATTCCGTTGGTCAAAGTGGTGCAGCAACACCACGGACTTTGAAGGAGCAACCTAGGAAAGTGAAGAGTCGATGAGAGAATTGTACCCCCACCTTTTTTATTCAAGGATTGTAATGGTTTAAATTTCAAGGACGAAATTTTTATAAGAGGGGAAGAGTTGTGACATCCCAAATTTCCGATTCTGTTTTCAATTAAATGAGACGGACTTTCATCGACGCGCTTATAGTTCAATTCTCCGAGCTGATCACTCACGAGATAACTAGTCTATCGGGGAAGCCGTTAAGGAATTTAAATGCAATAGGCTTGAGAATCGACCATGAACCGATCGCCGACCGTATAAATCTGCAAGAATCATTACGACACTTTGTCGAGAATCGAACGAGATCGGTAATAGGTCAATTTGACTGAGATATGTAATTAGAGTGTGGGTGATTCCACCTAATTTCAATATCCTCGTCGACCGGCACTGAACTGATTATTCTGTCGTTTTGGGTACCCTGTGTCCGTATTTGAAACCTTGAGATTTTTACGACAATCGGGAGTCGCTAATGTGTCGAAGATTTATGTCGTGGCTTGAAAATAATCAACCACGGTCAATTGCACTGAAAATTTCCTAAAAGCTACCCGGTAGATTAGGACGCGCTCAAATCGCGCCAGATTGAAATTAACCGTGATTTTAAACCTGGATTCAGAAATTGAAGGTTCTGGCATGTCACAATTCATTTTAGGAACGTCGACTCATCTCCGAAGATTTTTCTACAAACCGAGATTTTTGGCGGAAAAGCAAAGTAAGGCCGTTTTGTTCGGGATTGTCAGAGGGCCGTTTTTAATCTAATCTTCGGGATGCAAGTTGGATCATTTGACGGGGAAATGTCATGAGAAGGCCGAGGACACATGGACCGATTTATTTGAACTTCAATTGAGCTTCAATTGATTGGAATTAAGAGAGAATTGAATGGATTGAATGGGGGAATGTCCAAAATTCGTAGCTCCCATGGCACACCACATTTTGCACCTATTGCCAAGCTTGTAGAGGAAGATTGGAGGAGAGAGAGTGGCTGGGTCATGTGGTGTCATGGTGGGGGCAAAGCCAATGAGAAGATGGCAAGTGTTGAGCTCTAGAGAGCCCAAGGAGACCCCCCACTCTTCAGCAGCTTCTTCTCCCTTAATCCAAGGCTTTCTCCATTGTTGTTGTCCATCTTGAACTTCAAAGAACCAGAGGAGATCAGCCCTCAGCCGCCCAAGACCGTCGCTTGCCCGCCGGACCTCTTTTTCCCCTTGTTTTCCCCTCGTTCCAGTTTCTGCTCCAGCCGACCTTTCGCCAAAGATCCGAGTAAAAAGTTAACTTCCCGGTTGAATCAGAAAACGAGCCACCCATCGCCGCGAAGAAGACATCCAGCCCGTTCCGGAGCACCTCACTGCTCGCCGGAACGATTCTCAGGATGTCCCGTACGGCCGCCCGAAGTCGCCTCTCGCCGGACCGTCTGGACTCGCCTGGTTCCGCCTGTTTCGCCCGTTTCGCGGTTTTCAGCCATTTTCTCCCCATTTCTACACTACCTCCACCCATACCAACCTCCAGCAAGATCCCCTTGTCCCCTGGGAGCCGCCGGTTTCCAGCCACCCGCTCGCCGGAGCTCCGATCAGCCTGTTTTCGCCGTTGAAGTTGCTGGTTTCTTCTCTGCCGTTCAGTCCAGATCAGAAACAGAAGACAGCAAGGTTTTGGAGACTTCGTGGCCTGTTTTCAAGCCCTTCCCGGCCTCCGTTGGTGTTGCCGCTTTGGGGTTTATCGATCGCCTTGGTGTCGTGGTCGCCGTGAACTCACCGGCGCGCAAAACCGGTGAGTTTATCATCTAAACCTCGCTTAGTAAGATAATCATGCTTAAGGGGTGTTTAGATTAGTCTAATTAGGTTTAGGTGGTTAGATTAGATTATTTTAATGTAAATTAGATTAGTTGTATGATTAGTTTTATGGATATTTAATTAGGGCTAATTGTATGTTTAAATTAGTATAATCTAGTTTAAGCCATAATTAATTATTTCGAATTTTTAAATATTATTTTATTATTTTATATTATTATAATATAATATTTAATTATTTAATTTTCGGAATTAAATTTAATTATTTAATAATTTCGAAAATTTTGCTTAGGGATGGCCGGTCGTTAGAATTTCGACCGATTGCAGCGGTGCGGTCGGTTTGTATCAATTGTATGCGTAATTGCGAAATTGAGTGAAAATGATGATTATGGTTAATTATTCCAAAGTGAGGAATTAAATGAAATTGGAGAAGTTTTGGTATTTAACTTGAAAATACCCGGTGTTGGCTTTTGGCACCGTAATTGGTTTGTAGGATCAGTTTGAATCGTTGGATGTTATTGGATTGTATACCCAGTTCTATGGTTTAAATATATTTACCGCTTTGGCGAGCAATTGGTTTATATATGTCAGCTTGTGTGAGCATCATTGTTAGCTTGTGTGAGCATTATATGTCAGCTTGTGAGAGCAATGATCGTTTATCAGCTTGCGAGAGCAACGATCCATATATTAGCTTGTGCGAGCTATCATCTATGTATATATCAGCTTGTGCGAGCTACCATCTATATCAGCTTGTGAGAGCATTGCATCCATGTCAGCTTGTGTGAGCCGTGATTTATTAATGGATGGATAGATGGTATGAATTGATAGATGATATGAATTGATAGATGGTATGAATTTATCGACGTATGAATTGCACTGACGTGCAGGAAGGACTGAGGCAAGGTAAGTCCTCTATTCTCTTTGTGTGGCTAGAGCACCCTGGGGCTTATTTTCTTCCTAATCGAGTTCTAGAGGGTAGGACTCGCTGAGACATTGTCTCATCCCGATTGTGGGATAATATTTCAGGTCCCTAGATGGTGGATCCTCCGGAGCTTTTTGGTAGACCAGTGAGGGTCGCTGAGAGGATTTTTGACTTCGCCGATCCCGACTGAAGAGCTGGCGAATGGACTTGTCTAGCTGGTCTTAGGATAGCTTTGTTTTTTAGGACTGATCTTCTATAGATCTTTTGTTAATAGCCTAGTCCTGTAAATCGACTGGTTTGATATGTATAAAGATGTGTGGTTGGTTTTGAAAATGTGATCCTGCTTTTCTATCCCAATTGAGTTTTTGTCTGGGGATTATTTATCTGCTTCCGCATGTATAATTAAAAAGAATGGGTCGGCGACGTGTCATGGGAAGTCGCATTTCTATCGACCGCAGTGGGATGTGCGCGTACTCGAGGTTCGGGGCGTGACACAGAGTAGGCCCCATCTCCTTCCTCCTGCAAGATAAACTCCATTAATAGTGTAACAAATGCAGACCCCCATTGTGAATCATTTGTTCTTTTACTATAAGATAGAAGTTTCATGTCTGGATTGTATCTTGGTCATTCAACACATATTACACGCCATCTTGATTTTTGCTTCAGATCTAAAAGACACTGTAAAATATGGTGGAACATACTCAAAGAAACTGATGCTGCTCATCCTAAATCATCATTGACATTATAATGTACGTTTCTACATAGTTTTCCCCGTATTGAAGGGTAGGCAAAAATTTTACACCAAACGAGTCACTTCTATTTACAAAAATGAACCTAATGTGTTCCCTAATCTGTCTTGTTGGCATATCTCACGACCTGTACATGTAAGATGTCAGAATGAGGAAGACTTCTTCTTCACAAGGAATCCTAAGGCTGCCCATCAGATGATCGAACCCGAAGTCTTCTTCAGCTCGACTTAGCAAGTCTTGAAATGAAGGCTGAGTTAAATGAGAAATTGGAACTACATATCTCCGCTTCTGGGTTTCTCCAACACAAACAGCAAAATAGCCCTTGGGCACACCCATGGCCCTTGGAACTGCCTGCTTTTCAGTGAATAGAGATCCTCGAAGAATCTGCTTACCGAAGCTGACAACAGGCAAACAGATTCCCATGATTATATATCTGCATTAACTTTTAAAGATGAGAAAACAAGATCGCCCCTTAACTCTATTGCTGTCTCTCTGATAAGAGAATGTGAATTGATCAGTTCTATGTTGTTTGTAGAACTCATTGATAAGTTCTACTTATATAGATGAGCAGGAGGTGGATTATAATGTGCCATGTGGAATATGTGTAGGAATAGTCATCTAACATGCATGGCTCAGGTAAGAAACATAAGCACTTGAGAGGTCACACGCTATTGTTTTCCAGCTGATGAACCAATGATGCCTATTTCAGGAATGAAACTGAAGACATAATACCCGACTCCAGAACATTTAATAGAGGTCCTGATAATTTCCTGGAGAGAGTGGTGGTATGAGAGCCTCTTGTTAAAATTTGGTGGAACGACGGCGTACCACTTGTACCGACCAACATGTTTGAGACATTAGCCAATGTTGCCACTTGAGTAGTAGGGTTCCCTGAAAATGATCATTGCTTACCCGTGGTTTAATATCATGGGATAGTTGTTTTATAAAGAAAATAAGGTTCGGCGAAGTGGCATAATATACCCTGAATAATGCAAGTCTTTTGTTGACTGTATAGCAATTGTTGGATCTAATCTAAATACCATCCATTGGCCACAATTTGCGTCCTAATTGCACATTTTGCCGTAGTTCGCCTCCAAATTAATCAAGGTTTATACGAAAGCATGAACTGGATCATATGAAAAATTAAAATGTTGAGGAAAAAGCTGGAAATTGCATAGATCCAGGCCCTAGAAAGTGAAAAGTGGAGAGGGTGGGCAAAAAATTTGCCTACAAGTTTGTTGGGTGGCAGACTTGTAATCTACTCATTTTATGGAAAAATTACAAGAACCAGCCAGCAGGTTCCTGGTATACATGAAGTTAAGAGTGGGAAAAATGAGAGCTAACGGATAAATGAGATGTAACAGCACTATAAACTTCATGAGGGAAAAATTTCGGTGGAGATGCAGATTTCATTCTGCAACCTATTTTTAGCCCTTCAGTTTATTAACTTGATTTACGATAGATCTAATTGACCTTTTGGTCTCAAATACTTGTCATACTCCAATTCTTAGGTTGTTGTGAGAAAAACAAAGATTACTGCAACTCTGGACAGTAGCATATAGAACAAACTCTTGAGACTTGTTTTCTTGGTCAGTTCACATAAAATAAGGGGATGAAACAAGTGTCTTCTAGCACAATCTGATCACACAAAAGATCAATAGGTAATGAGGCATGTATCCTAAGACTAAATTTCTTTGCTTCCAGCAGAAAGTGAATACCAGAAGGACAAATAGATCACTAGGAAAACCAGATATCCACATATAAGGAAATTAATGTTATTGATCTAAATTGCATCTTCAATTGTACATCTGCCTATCTCCTTAAACCAGTACTCCCTAAACAAGAGGGAAAAACATCTACACTGGTCGTAAAATTTGTTTACAAAGTCGTGTGAAGTGTATTGACTAATCTATCTAGGAGTTCTCTAGTCAGGATTGATCATCCATCTATTAGGCTGAGGAAAACTTCTTTGTTGCATGGAATCGTGAGGCCTCCCATTGGATGATCGAAGCCAAACTCCTCCTCAGCTTGACTCAGCAGGTCCTGGAACGAGGGCCGAGATAAGTATGACAGTGGAACGATGAATCTCTTCTTTTGGTTTTTTCCTACATAAACTGGAAAATGCCCCTTTGGAACATCTAAGGGTGCAGAATCTACTTCCTTGCGACCAGATAGAGACCGCCGCAACTTTTTTCCTGGCAAACTGATCCCCATGACGAGGTGCCGGAAAACTTTTTTCAAAGGAAAGACTTGAGGAAGATGCTATGCCACTCGCTAGAAGGAAATAGGAAGAAATGTGAATTCTGATTTGGTTGCAGAAGCAATGGCTTGGCAATGTATATATAGGGCAAGTGGATGGCAAGTGAGTTTATCTGCTAAGCTGAATGAATGATAGGAGGTTGCAGCATATAGGGCCAAGGAGAGACATGGACTGTTGGGAGTTCACATGTTAATGTCTGCCAAACCTCATGCGGCACTAGAGCTCATTATAGAAGCAAACATCATGCCCCACACCTCCTGAAGACAGGATTTCTCACAGGTCCTACTGAAATCTGAAGAGATTGTGGTTTATGGGAACAGCCTTTGGGTTAGTTGGAGAGGACTCTCAACAATTCATTTGTATTAGGAGTAATAACAACCCTCCCAAATTCAACGTGTCAGCTGGCCTGGCCCATTTCTAAAGTTTGTCTGCCTAATTCGGTGCCCCTATCTCCTGTACTACATACAAAGATTAGAAACACATATAGGAACTACTTTTTCTTTATCCCAATTTTGCGTGAGGTGTTTGTTCTCTGGTTTGTTCAAGAGACATATTCGCCCGAATGTTCACATGGTCCTGTCTTGCAACTCATCACCAGGAACTTTAATATTGATCGAGACTATTCATTTTGTATTAGAGTGCACCCTATGCCCTACCACAGCCAGCATAAGAAACCGGTGAAAAGGACCACCAGGAAGACAAGAAGGGTGGACAAGGTCACTTGCAATGCCAATTATGGCGAATCATCGCTGAAGCAGAGGGAGGAGTATTTAGAAGTTGTCAGAATTAGCTCTTCAAAGAGCTGTAGTTGCTGGGTGAGTGGCCAGGCCTCCGAAATCAATGACTTATTTGTTGAAGAAGTCAAAATCAATTGGACATAAACCGGGAGGTTGTGCTCATTGGTCATGTTAAGTTACTTTAATTGAGTTTCCTTTATTATCAGAGTTTTATTTCCTTTTTTACTTACATAAGGATATTATTGTTATATACAATTTATATTCAATATAAATACAATGGGTGTAGGGTTTCTGTGATTACAGAAAACTAGAGCCCTCTCTTTCTTTCTTTTACGTTCTCTTTCTCCTCCTTCTCTCTTCCTTCTTTCTCTCTTTCTACTTGCTGCGGGTTCTCTAATCAGTTTTGTGACATGGTATCAGAGCGGGTCTAACTATTTGATTACTTAATCATATTGCTGGTTTGAGAGTCCCCTAGTAACTCTACTTCTTCTCTGGTGCGTAGCCACCTAAAGCTGCAATTTTTATCTGTTTTCTCTTCAAGTCTCGATACATATGAGATCAGAAGATATAGGATTCATCAGGTTCGGTTTATGAACATGGATTACAACACTTGCTGATCAGCGGATTCAAGAATCAGAGTATTCTATTGATTATGGTTGACTAGTCTTGCTGGTTTTCCGTCAAACATATAATTATTTGAATCGAGATTTCTGGTAAGATATTTTCTTCTATACAACAGCCTCTATTTATGAGTTTTCAGCATCCCTTTGGTTAATTGATGGAGCCAATTACATCTGATTATACATTAGCGTTGCTGCTTTGTTACTTGCACTAAAGTTTCAGCCTACTTGATTAGTGGTAGATATACTTATATTGAGATTATCATCATGAGTGATACTAAGGCTTCTACAGATAGTGTCAACGTTCAAATTACCACTATTAAATTAAATGGATCCTCCAATTACTTGTTATGGGCCCAAGCTGTGAAGGTCTATATTAATGCCAAAGGGAAACTTCATTATCTTACCACAGACCCTCCTGATGAAAATTCTAGAGACTATAATGGTTGGATGAGAGAGAATGATACACTTCGGTGTGGTTATGGAATAGCATGGAACCATCCATCGCTGCTAATGTCATGTTCCACACAACCGCTAAAGGAGCGTGGGATGATCTTATGGAGAGTTACTCACAAGACAAAAATATGTCTAGAGTTTATGAACTATATGAGAAGATTTTTAATTTTAAACAGGGAGACAAGTCTCTTGGAGAATATTATAGTGCTTTGAAAGGTATGTGGGAAGAGCTCAATCTTTATCAGCCCATCATTACTGATCTTGAGAGACTAAAGACACAACGAGCTGAATTTCAAGTGGCCAAATTTTTATCTGGCTTGAATGCTGACCTACAGCCTGTGAAGAGTCGGCTTCTTCTTTGGAGAGAGAGTTCCTTCTATGAATGAAGCATTTTGTCGAATTCAACGCATTGTCCCTCCGTCTTCTACTTCATCTAAAGACAATTCAGCATTTGTGGCCGGTAGTGGTGGTCGTGGTCGTGGTGGATTTTCCAATAGAGGTCGTGGTTTCGGGGGAAATCGTAGTCGTGGTGGTGGACGTAGTGGACAAAGTTCTGATCGAGATAGCTGTCAGTGTATACACTGTGGCAAATTCGGTCATATTGTTGACACTTGTTGGGCCAAGCATGGCAAGCCTGAGTGGGCTCAACGATCAGTTATTGCAAATACTGCTATGTCTGAAGGGAGTGCTCGAAATGTGTCTTACAGCGACATGAACCCATCTCTCCCACCTGGGGGTAGTTCTTCTGAGTCTACGGCTTGAGATGATATGGTTGCACAACTCATCAAACGTGTCCAACAACTAGAGGCTTCCAATTTCTCATCCACTACTACTCTTGCACGTACAGGTAACATGGCCTCTTTCTCTACTTTGTCTCCTAACGCCTCTTGGGTCATTGACTCGGGCTTCTAGTCATATGACGGGTAAGCAAGAACTATTTTCTTCCCACACTAATTCTAGTCCTTCATCCGAAGTTATTTTAGCTAATGGTTCATCGACTCAAGTGGTTGGATCAGGGACTGTTTCACTTACATCTTCCTTATCTTTGTCCTCTGTTTTACATGTTCCCCAACTTCCTTTAAATTTGTTATCTGTTAGTCAGTTAACTAAAGCTCTTAGTTGTTCAGTTACATTTTATCCATCTCATTGCATTTTTCAGGACCTTCAGACAAAGAAGATGATTGGTGGAGGGCATGAATGTGATGGACTCTACTATCTCAATGGTGTCTCCACTGCTGACGCCAATGGTCTAGCTGCTAGTTCTATTACCGCCCTATTATGGCATTCTCGTTTAGGGCATTTATCTTTATTTAAGTTACAACAAATAATTCCCGAGTGTAAATCAATTTCTACTCTTGAGTGTGAGGCTTGTGAACTTGGGAAACATCATCGTAGTTCCTTTCCTAATCGTAATGATTCTCGTGCATCTACTTTACTTGAACTTGTTCATTCGGACATCTGGGGACCTTCCCGTATTGCTAGTAGAAATGGTTTTAAGTACTTTGTTACTTTTGTGGATGATTATTCTCGTTTAACATGGCTCTATATGCTTCATGACCGCTCTGAATTTTTACATGTTTTTCAATTATTTCATCATGAGGTTACTAATCGTTTAATACATCCCTGAAAATTTTGCGAACAGATAATGCTCTAGAATATACACAGAAATCAATTTCTTTGTTTTGTTCTAATCTTGGCATTATACATCAAACAAGTTGTACTTATACCCCTCAGCAGAATGGTGTGGCCGAGAGAAAATACCGTCACCTTCTAGAAGTTGCTCGTTCACTCTTATTTCATATGAATGTGCCAAAATCATTTTGGAGTGATGCTGTCCTTACCGCATGTTACCTCATAAATCGTATGCCTTCCACTGTCCTCAATCATCGTCACCAATCGTGTTGCATTTCCTGACAAGCCGTTATTCTCTCTTACCCCGCGCGTCTTTGGGTGTGTCTGTTTTGTTCATAACCTACGTTTCGGTTCTGATAAACTATCTCCTCGTGCTACTAAATGTATTTTTCTCGACTATTCACGTACACATAAGGGATATCGATGTTATGATCCTACAACTTATACCCAATATGTTAGTGCTGATGTTACTTTTTTTCGAGGGCACACCATACTATTCTACTGAGGGTAAAGAGTTTTCAATTGACATTGTAGCTGATCCTCCTATCCCACACAAAATCCCCTTAGATTCTGTTAGTCCGTCTCTAGTATCTCCTCCCTTACAGGTGTATCAGCGGCGAAAGCAGTCTACGGCACCACCAGTCTCCAGCTCTTCAATGCCCTCCAATCAATCTTCCTCCTTGTCTCCTGGTCCAGACGATCTTCCTATTGCCCTTCGCAAAGGTACTCGGTCTTGCACACAAAAATCCTCTTTGGCTTACCCTATTGAGCGTTATGTGTCTCTCTCACATCTTCCTTTTCCATTACATGACTTTGCTCTATCATTACAAACTCACACAATTCCTACTTCTACCACTGAGGCTTTGTCTCGCCTTGAGTGGAAGAAAGCTATGGATGTGGAAATGGAAGCTCTAGTCTCTCGCCAAACGTGGTCATTGGTTGATCTTCCCCTTGGGAAAGATGTGGTGAAGTGTCGTTGGGTGTATACTATCAAGTACAATTCGGATGGCTCAATCGAGCGTCTTAAAGCTCGACTCGTTGCTAAAGGTTTTACTCAAACTTATGGAGTGGATTATTTTGAGACTTTTTCCCCTGTGGCATGTCTCAACTCTGTTCGTGTTGTTATTTCTCTTGCTGTGAATTTCGATTGGCCATTATATCAATTAGATGTCAAAAATGCTTTTCTTTATGGTGATTTGTCTGAAGAAGTATATATGGAGCAACCTCCTGGGTATGTTGCTCAAGGGGAGAATCGTAGTAAAGTATGTCGGCTACATAAGGCAATTTATGGGTTGAAACAGTCTCCAAGAGCATGGTTTGAAAAATTCAGTTCGGTGATTTCCAGATGTGGTTTCCACCAATGTTATTCTGATCATTCTATTTTTGTTCGCAAGAAGGAATCGAGGGTGGTCATTCTTGTGGTATATGTGGATGATATAATTGTCTCTGGTAGTGATGTGACTGCATTTTTGAGATTAAGTCCTTTCTTCAGCAGCAATTTCAGATTAAGGACTTGGGAACTCTTAGATATTTTCTGGGAATTGAAGTTTTATGAAGTAAAAAAGGTATTAATTTGTCTCAGCGAAAGTATGTTCTTGATCTTTTGTCTGAGACAGGTACACTAGCTTCCAAGCCAGTTGATACTCCTATGGATCCAAATCAAAAGTTTGGAGTTGATGATGGAAAAGAAATTGAAGACAAGCATCAATATCGGCGTCTAGTTGGGAAACTAATTTATCTTACTGTTACACGTCCCGATATTTCTTTTGCTGTTGGCGTGGTGAGTCAGTTTATGGAGTCACCTAAGAAAGTTCATTGGGATGCTGTATGTCGCATTCTTCGATATCTTAAAAGCTCTCCTGGTAAGGGACTCATTTATAAATCTAATGGTTCTTCTACTTTGGTTGGTTATTCTGATGCTGATTGGGCTGGGTCAACATATGATCGACGGTCTACAACTGGGTATTGCACTTTTATTGGTGGTAATTTGGTTACTTGGAGAAGTAAGAAACAAACTACCATTGCCAGGTCTAGTGCAGAGGCTGAATATCGTGCTATGGCACATACTGTGGCTGAATTGTTGTGGTTGAAATCTCTTCTCCAGGAGCTTGGATTTTCTATTAATCAACCTATTGACATGATGTGTGATAATCAAGCAGCCATTTATATTGCTGGGAATCCTGTTTTTCAAGAGCGAACTAAGCATATAGAAGTTGACTGTCACTTTGTTCGTGATGCTGTGAAGCAGAAGTTGGTTGCTACTCCTTACGTTGCCTCTAGAGATCAATTTGCTGATATGTTTACCAAAGCATTATTTCGTCCTGCTTTTGTTGTTGGTTGTTCCAAGCTAGGCATGGGTGACCTATATGCTCCAGCTTGAGGGGAGTGTTAAGTTACTTTAATTGAGTTTCCTTTATTATCAGAGTTTTATTTCCTTTTTACTTACATAAGGATATTATTGTTATATACAATTTATATTCAATATAAATACAATGGGTGTAGGGTTTCTGTGATTACAGAAAACTACAGCCCTCTCTTTCTTTCTTTTACGTTCTCTTTCTCCTCCTTCTCTCTTCCTTCTTTCTCTCTTTCTACTTGCTGCGGGTTCTCTAATCAGTTTTGTGACAGGTCATATCTGTGATTGAAACATTTTATAAGTGAACTTTAACTAACACTCAATGACCAGTAAAGCAGCTTGGTATAACTATGCCATCTGTTTTTTCTTTGTTTTCGTGGTATTTACTTAATTTGTATCAATGTTTTGGCATTTATCGGTAACTTAGAGATCATGCTCTTTTAAATGCGTAAGCAGCTTCACATTGGCCTAAAATGAAGCTGGCTGCAGAGCAAGTTATAGTATCACGTGATCATCGAGAAATCTTCCATTGCTCCTGAACCTGTTACAGCAGAATTCTGCCCAACTATGAGGAGACAATAATTAAACTTAAGAATGTGACTGGATAGCCAGGACAAAGGGAATGATTTGGGTAAGTGTCACCCTGCCTAGCGAGTCTGGCAGTGGGAAAACGGATTCCCATGACCATATTTCTTTGTAAACTTTTAGAGAAGAGAAAACGAGATTGACCTTTGACTGTATTGCTCTCTCTGATAAGAGAAAGTGAATTGTTCAGTTCTATGTTGCTTGTTATATTCATCAATAACTTTTACTTATATAGATGAGCAGGAGGTGAATTTCATGTGCCATGTCGACTATGTGGAGGAAGTCATCTAACATGCATGGCCCAGGGAAGAAACATAAGCACTTGAGAGGTCACATGGTATTGTTTTCCAGCTAATGAACTAAACGTGTCCATTTCAGGAATGAAACTGAAGACATAATGCCCCACTTCAGAACATTTAATAGAGGTCCTGATAATTGCCTGGAGAGAGTGGTGGTACGAGATCCTCTTGTGAAAATTTGGCAGAACAACGGTGTGCCACTCGTACAAACTAACATGTTTGAGACATTAGCCAATGTTGCCCCGAGTAGTAGGGTCACCTGAAAATGATCCTTGCTTAGCTGTGGTTTAATATCATGGGGTAATTGTTTTATGCAGAAAATAAGGTTCGGTGAGGTGGCATATTGCGCCCTGAATACTACAAGTCTTATATTAACTGCATTGCAATAGTTGGATCTAATCTAAATGCTGTCCATTGGCCACTATTTGCGTCCTAATTGCACATTTTCCTGTACTTCACCTCCAAATCAATCAATGGTTTATACTAAAACATATACTGGATTAGACAAAAAATTAAAATGTTGGGGAAAAAACTGGAAATTACAGAGATTCAGTCCTTAAAAAGTGAAAAGTCGAGAGGATAGGCAAAACATTTGCCTACAAGTTTGTTGGGGCTGCAGACTTGTAATCTGCTGATTTTATGGAAAAATTACAAGATCCAGCCAGCAGGTTCCTGGCTTATTATGAAGTTAAGAGTGGGAAAAATGAGAGTTAACAGCTAAATGAGATGTAACAGCCCTGTAAACTTCACGAGGGAAAATTTTTGATGGAGATGCAGATTCATTTTGCAATCTATTCTTTAGCCCTTCAGTTTATTCACTTGAATAAACTGATCATACTAAAGATCAGTTGGTTATGAGGTATATACCCTTAGACTGAATTTCTTTGCTTCCACCAGAAAGTGAATACCAGAAGGACAAATAGGTCACTAGCAAAACCAGATATCCACATATAGAGAAATCAATGCTATTGATCTAAATTGCATCTTCAATTGTAATCTGTCTATCTCCTTAAACCAGTACTCCCTAAACAAGAGGGAAAAACATCTACACTGGTCGTAAAATTTGTTTACAAAATCGTGTCAAGTGTATTGACTAATCTATCTAGGAGTTCTCTAGTCAGGATTGATCATCCATCTATTAGGCTGAGGAAAACTTCTTTGTTGCATGGAATCGTGAGGCCTCCCATTGGATGATCGAAGCCAAACTCCTCCTCAGCTTGACTCAGCAGGTCCTGGAATGAGGGCTGAGATAAGTATGACAGTGGAACGATGAATCTCTTCTTTTGGTTTTCTCCTACATAAACTGGAAAATGCCCCTTTGGAACGTCTAAGGGTGCAGAATCTACTTCCTTGCGACCAGATAGAGACCGCCGCAACTTTTTCCTGGCAAACTGATCCCCATGACGAGGTGCCAGAAAACTTTTTTTCAAAGGAAAGACTTGAGGAAGATGCTATGCCACTCGCTGGAAGGAAATAGGAAGAAATGTGAATTCCGATTTGGTTGCAGAAGCAATGGCTTGGCAATGTATATATAGGGCAAGTGGATGGCAAGTGAGTTTATCTGCTAAGCTGAATGAATGATAGGAGGTTGCAGCATATAGGGCCAAGGAGAGACATGGGCTGTTGGGAGTTCACATGTTAATGTCTGCCAAACCTCATGAAACTCTAGAGCTCATCACTGGAGAAAACATCATGCCCCACATCTCCAGAAGACAAGATTCCTCCCAGGTCCTATGGAAATCTGAAGAGATTGTGGTTGATGTGAACATTTCTAAGATTTCCGACCATGTTTTTGCTCACTATTACAGAGAACACTGACATGCATGGTGTAGGACAAAGTTTATCTGCCTAATATGGTGCCCCTTTCTCCTGTACTACGTACAAAGATTAGAAACACATGTAGATAGGATTTTATGTGAGGCATTTGTTCTCTGGCTTGTTCAAGAGATATATTCACCTGAAGGTTGACATGGTCGTGTCTTCCAACTCATCATCAGGAACTTTGATATTGATTGAAACTTTCATTTTGTGTTGGAGTGCACCCCATGCCTTACCCCATCCTGCATAAGAAACCGGTGTAAGGGACAACCGGGAAGACAAGAAGGGAGGAAAGGTCACTGGTAATTTATGGTGAATCATCTCTGAAGCAGAGGGAGAAAAATTTAGAAGTTTTCAGAATTAGCTCTACAAAGAGCCGTATTGTTGTGTCAGTGGCCAGCATGTCCGAAATCAATGACTTATTTGTTAGAGAAGCCAAAATCAATTGGACATAAACCCGAAGGTTGTGCTCTTTGGTTGGTCATATCAGAGATTGATTTTTTTTTTAAAATCAACTTTAATTATTAACATTCGAAACCGAATGACCAGTAAAGCAGCTTGGTATAACTTTGCCTTCTGTTTTTATTTTGTTTTTGTGGTCTTTGAAGAAGTTAGATTTAACACCTAGATGGGGAATAGATGTTTAAAAGAAATCTTGACAAATAAACTCAAAGTAAAATAAGTTGCAAGCAAAGTCTGGATTGTTAGGAAATAATAATAAGGGTAACATAGTCAATAGTTAATCTTATGTTAAGAGGGATATATATATATATATATATATATATATATATATTGTATGTATTCTTGTAATCCCTTTTTGATTAAGAGAATACAATATGTAGAATACTCTCTCTTTCAACATGGTATCAGAGCACGGTTAAAAATAAAAAAAAACTTCAATCCCACCACCACCACAGCTCGGCGGCGAAGGCCGTCGCTAGATCTAGATCCTCTGCTGCTGCCGCAGCGTGCTTCTCTTCTAGACAGCAGAGCAGAAAGAACGCCCACATTGTCGTTTAGTCATCGTCCCTAGATCCAAATCTGTCCATTGGTTTTCTAAGGTTTGAACTCCAGACCCAAATCCGTCCCTCATCGTAGCCACCCCTCACCGGCATCATCGTCGTCACCCGCTACCTCCCATCGGTGCCTGTCCTGTAGATCTGGATAGAACTACTGCCCAACGTCAATTGCCAAAACCCATCCAACAAAATTGGTATGTGTTTAGCCTTCTTTCTTGATGACGGGATTGAAGACCGATTGCACGATTTGGTCTTTGTTTGTCTTGTGATCTAGATTTTGTGTTTTTCATATATCTTGAGGATTTCGGAAGCCTTTGGTTCTGCAAGGGTTTTACCCCAAACCAGATATATATATTGAAAAAAAAAAAGACCCGAATTGAGGGCATCAGAAGTTGTTTTCTAGTATACTTATATGGATTCTCATTGAAGTATGTTGCTTCTTGAAGTGCTAGTTGGTATGCGTATAGTAATCTTTCAAGTGTTTGATGATTTTTGGTCATCTTTGAAGTGCTGGTTGGTATGATTTTATGGCCTTTCAATGAGGTATATTGACTCAGTGGTGGATCGATTGAACCCTTATTTCTGTTTGTTGTTTAGTGGCATGATTGCACAATTTACTTGTAAGAACGAAATTCCTTGCAATGGTTGTTTTGTGGCTGATTGCACAACTGGAGTTAAGTGCTTGATTATTGTGTCATTCTTATTGGGTTCGGTCGATTCTTGTGTTCAACTTATCTGGCTAATTGCATTATTGGAGTTCGGTGGAGTTAATACTGATGGCTTCTACATTATCTACTGGTTTGACACATTTCCAATTGACATCTGTCAAGTTGGATGGCACTAACTATCTATCATGATCTAAAGCTGTACAAGTTTATCTTACTGCAACTAGACATCATAATTATCTTACATCATTGTAACCATTGTGGGAGGGCTGGACATACTGAATCTTACTGCTACACGCTTCATCCAAAGCTTCGACTCACAATTGCTGCATTTGCTAAAGTGGAAGATTCTTCCTCACCAATTCAATCAGATCCTACTAATGTGCAAAATACAAAAGATTCGGTTACATTGACACATGCATAATATGAGGCTTGGATTTGCTTCCAACAAGTGACAGGAACTTTAGCTCCCACTACAACTTTAGCACATAGCTCAAAAGGTAGTTCATCCTGTTTACTTTCTACAGTATCAGACTCCTGGGTTATAGATTCTGGATCTACTCATCATATAGCTGGTAACTCTAAATTGTTGTCTTTGTTAAATTTTACACCTCTTAGGGTGTCCAACTCTGTTACATTAGCTGATGGTTCAATTTCCCAAATTACTGGCACTGGAGATGCCCATTTGAGTTCCTCCCTTTTTTTATCATCCGTCCATCATCTCAAATCTTCATATAATTTAATTTCCGTTAGTTCATTAACTAAAGAACTAAATTGTTCCGTAACCTTTTTTGCTTCTCATTGTGTTTTTTAGGATTTGAGGACTGGACAGATGATTGGTGGGGGACATGAATCAAATGGCCCATACTATCTAGACAAGAAGGTGATAGCTGCAATAGCTATGAAGCACACATCCACTAATGTCTATCAGATGCATTGTCGTGCTAGTCATTCACCACCAAACATTCTTCGATGATTGTTTCTAGAGTTTGAGTCTGTGAGTACTTTTGAGTGTGAAGCTTGTCAGTTTGGAAAACACTATAGAGTCTCTTTTCCTTCTCGCTTTCAAAGTCGTTTGTCTCGTCCCTTTGAGTTGGTTCATTAAAATATATGGAGTCCATGCCGTGTTTCTGATACATCTGGTTTCCGGTACTTTGTTACATTTGTGGATGATTTTTCCCGAATGACATGGTTGTTCTTAATAAAAGATCGTACTAAGATTTTTCATTGTTTTCGTCAATTCTATTTTTAGGTGCTGAATCAATATAATACTTTTGTGAAAACTCTATCGTCCGATAATGCCAAAGAGTATCTTGCCGTTGCCTCTGGTTTTTAACATTTTCTTGATTCCCATGGCATTATTCATCAAACTTCCTATCTATATACACCACAACAAAATGGTGTAGTTGAACGTAAAAATTGTCATCTTCTTGATGTTGCTCATTGTCTTATGTTTTACATGCATCTTCCGAAAGCATTTTGGGACCATGCTATTCTTATAGCCTCCTTCTTAATTAATCGGCTTCCAACTTCCGTTCTTTAGGGGGAGACATCTTTCTCTATTTTACATCCAAATCGTCTTCCTTTGCATTACCCCTATGGGTCTTTGGATGTGTTTGTTTCGTCCATTCTTTGACTCCAGGTCTTGATAAGTTGGTTCCTTGTGCTGATAAATGTGTCTTTATTGGGTAATCTCGAACTTAGAAGGGCTATAAATGTTACAATCCTACTAGTCGCCGAGTGTTTGTATCAACAGATGTGACATTTTTTGAGGACCAACCATATTATAGTACTCAAACAGTCTCTATAGTGTCTCCTAATAATGACAAGTCTGTCTTACCAATTCCTCCACCAATCTCACTTCCTCCAGTATCGTCAATAGGATTTTAGTTTGCTAATCAAACTTACCATAGACAAGGAACAACTCCCATTACAGAGGTACGGCCATCACCTTATTCATCTAATCCCTCATCGATTGCTGTGCCATCCCCTGATCCTAATCAACCCATTGCTACTCGAAAAGGTACATGATCTTGTGTTGGGTGTCCTGTGGATCGTTATACACTTTATTCTAATTTGTCTGATTATCTTCGTACTTGTCATCCTATTAGCAACTTTCATTTTTATGATCATTTATCTCCTACCTTCTCTACTTTTGTCCCGTCCTTGTCCTCTATTTCTATGCTTAGCAATGTTACTGAAGCTCTTGCTCATCCTGGTTGGAGACAAGCCATGGAGGATGAAATGAAAGCACTTATTGAGAATTGCACTTGGAAGCTTACTACCCTTCTTGTGGGAAAGCAACCTGTCGGTTGTCATTGGATTTTCACGGTTAAGGTTCACCCTGATGGCACCATAGATCGATTGAAGGCACAATTGGTCGCTAAAGGATATACTCAAACATATGGTGTTAATTATGATGACACTTTTTTTCTCTTGTAGCCAAAATTCCATCTGTTCATGTCTTTATTTCTTTAGCAGCACATTTTGGATGGTTTCCTCATCAATTAGACATAAAAATTACGTTCCTACATGATGATTTGGCTGAAGAGGTGTATATGGAGCAACCACCTAGATTTGTTACTCAGGGGGAGAATTTGGTATGTCATTTACATAAGGCTTTGTGTGGACTCAAGCAATCTCCTCGTGCTTGGTTTGGTAAGTTTAGTGATGTTGTTATTAAGTTTGGATTAAAGCGTTGTCAAGTAGACCATTCAGTTTTCAATTCTATCTCCTCAGCTAGTTGTATTCTTCTGGTGGTATATGTTGATATTATCATTACCGGTAGTGATTCTGATGGTATTCAATGACTCAAACAATTTATGTATACACCATTTAGTACTAAGGATATGGGACATTTGCGGTATTTCCTAGGTATTGAGGTTGTCTACTCGCATACAGGTATAAATTTAACTTAGAGAAGATATGTTCTTGACATTCTTGATGAGGTTGGACTTGTTGGAGCAAAACCGGTTGATACTCCTATGGAACCCAATGTGAAACTTGATGCGGAAGATGGAAAATTATTACATGACCCAATGAAATATCGGAGAGTAGTTGGTAAGTTGAATTATCTTACCGTCATGAGACCTGATATATCTTTTGTCTTTAGTGTCATAAGCCAATTCATGGGTTCTCCTCAGACTACTCACTGGCATGCTGTGCTTCGAATTATCAAATACTTGAATGGAGCACCAAGTAAAGGACTAATTTTCAAGAATTATGGCCACCTGAATACCATAGGTTTTTCTTATGCAGATTGGGTTGGATGTTCTACTTGTAGAACATCTACATCGGGTTATTGTGTATTTCTTGGAGGTAATTTAGTTGCCTAGAAGAGTAAGAAACGACATGTGGTTTCTCAATCAAGTGCAAAAGCAAAATATAGAGCAAGGGCACATGTGACTAGTGAGTTGCTCTGGTTGAGGATGTTATTGTCAGAAATTGGGATGTCAACAACAGAACCATCGATATTATATTGTGACAATCAATCAGCTATTCATATTGCAAACAATCTCATCTTCCATGAGCGAACCAAGCACATTGAGGTTTTTTTTTTTTTTTTTTTTTTTTTTTTTGGTAAAGAAGCACATTGAGGTTGATTGTCACTTTATACGAGAAAAAGTTCAGAAAGGAGAGATCACTCTTCAACATACAAGAATTTTTTATGTAACGAGTTGGGATTGTTTGATATCTACATCCTAACTTGAGAGGGAGTGTTAGGAAATAATAATAAGGGTAAAATAGTTAATAGTTAATCTTATGTTGAGAGGGTTACATATATATATATATATATTGTATGTATTCTTGTAATTCTTTTTTGATTAAGAGAATACAATACGTAGAATACTCTCTCTCTCTCTCTCTCTCTCTCTCTCTCTCAACATGGATGAAAAACAAAATTAGTTTCGAGGAACGCTAGACTTCTTAACTAGAGATTGTGCAATCGACTTAAAATAAACAGAGTTGAGAGAAGAGAAAATCGCACACGAATTTTATAGTAGTTCGGCTTAGATTAAGCCTACGCCTACTATTTTGTGTTGACAGCCTACTGGTTAGATTTCACTATATGATCAATAGAATATTATAACTTATGAGTGTAAACACTCAGTGGTAGATTTCTCTAACTCACTAAGACACTCTTTTTGTGTATTTCTCTCTTGATCATAATTTGTAATGCTCACAAATGAAGACAAGTGATTAAGAGAAGCCTTAGACTTTGGAATTCTAATTTCACGTTCCCTTTTTCAACTTGGCCGAATGACTTTCCTTTAAATACTCTCCAGGCAACACTAGCCGTTGACATTCCCTAAAGGAAATTCTTCCAATCAAGCCATTGGATAGAATAATTCAATTAGATCTTATGGCTGTTGAAGATAGGATCCACTTGATTCTTCTCGCTCATATAATCGGAATCTTGATTTCCATTAGTGATGTTTCCTTACATGAAAGTTATCTTTGAGATTGATTTTCTCAATATATAATTGACTTAATCAACGTTTTTGAATAAGGTAAGTGAAATCATTGATCAGAAGATAGTCGTTGAAGAATTGTTTCTAGACAAAGTTTATTTTGGATTTGCGTCGCAACATCATTGGGTCTGGTTCTGGATTATTCTTCGTTCTGGACTTGTCAAAGAGGGATGTACTTCTGGAAAAGTACTATTAAGAGTCTTTGAAAATTCTGTAGAAGTAAAGAGGATAAAAGTAGAAAGTTTTGCCAACTTCAAAAGTTGGTAGTAGTTTTCTCAATAATCTCCCCCTCTTTGATGGTGACAAAATTTTCATACAGATTTAAATAAAAACTTGCAAAACAATACTTAGACAACACAACTAATGAAAATTTATAAACTAGTGTATATGTGACCATAATAGACAAACTGTATATGCAAACATTAGACTTGATAGCCGTCACAAAAACCATAAACTTGCAAACACATCAACCACAAAAGTTACATTAAACAAAAATCTGCTTATGTATCCCCCTTTTTGTCATCATCAAGAGGGGCACAAAACAACAAATCAAACCATCAAATTTAAAAGATTGAAAGCACGCAAAGAGATGAGAGATTTAGAAAAATTCAGGGATTTTTGGGAACTCGAACAAGTTGAAAGTCTTCCAAGTGTTTTTGCACAGTTTCCTCTATTTTAGCCATTCATTATCCAAAGGCCCCCTCTATCTTGGCATGAAGAGAATTGCGCATCTGTTGGATCTCAACCCCATTAGTATTACTGTTCCTTAATCTCCAAAAGGAGTTCAACCATCCTCAGATAGTTTGCATCCTCGTCTATTTGAGCACCAGCCTCAGTAAATAGCACTGAGGAAGATCAGGCTGTACCTTGAAGTATGTTCCTCCCCCTAAACTTCAGCTTCCTTCTACTTGTCGCTAATTGAGTCTTCAGGAAAATGAGAGGCATAAATGTCTTCAGCGTCTAGTGGAGAACGGTTCATACCATCATTGAAGGTTGGTTTTGCATGTTGCTTTTGAAGAGAAGTTTTCTCATCAACTCCCCTTGCCTCTGTGCCTTCATTTTGAGCAAGGATGTTTTCTCCTTTTTTGATTACTTTCTTTTCAGCATCCTCAGCACCTTTGTTGAGCATCTTCAATCGTCTCATCTTCTTGATCTCTCTCATTTTCTTCAACTTCTTCTTCAGATTCTACTATGCTTGTGACAGGGTCTCCTATAGCAATTTTTGCTAAAATATCAGAAAGAGTCTCCTCATCTGTTTCTTCCTCGTCTTTATCTTGTAATAGTAAGGCAGGTCTTTTCCTCTTGGGAGTCCTGGAAACTGCATTCTTCCCTTTTCTTTTTTTTTCCTCAGCTGTTGACCCTATATTGATCGAACTAGCGAACCCCTTCTTCATAACTTCCCAAACATCAGAGATGTTTTTCATCTCATCTTGGAGATTATTTTAAAATCAATTTGCATAGAAGCAAGGGTCTTGGAGCAAAAACTTGAAGGAGGTTAAATTTGTAAGTGCTTAAAGAGCCTGATTACCAAGGCAACATAAGGAAGTTGACCTTTCTTTTTCCTCACCGTTCTGTATATGTGTAGCAAAATAGTGTGTGGCAATGAGAAGGCAACTCCATTGCAAATAGCCCACATCATTTTTGCCTCAAACTTGGAAACATCGGTCTTTGAAGCAGCCTTAGGTCTGATGCAGTTTATGACAATTTTATGGAATAGAATGATTGAAGCAGACATCATAGAATAGGCCATACTTCCCCTTATAATTTTATCCTTCACTAGAAACTTAATCACTTCTTCATTCGAGACACTGATGGACATAAAGTCGGTTCTTTCTACTCTCAGAATGTCAACTAGTGAATCAACACCCATATCAAAGACCTTTTTGCATATTGTGAATTGAATATGTATAGGATCCAAGATGGACAAATTCAAATGGAAGTAAATAGATAATTTTGGATAGACACCAGACGTTTCCAAATAGAAATTTTACATTTGAAGTTAAGCAAACTTTTCATTCAAAAGCACTTTAATTGTCTCTAGAAAATCAAAATCTACAGTGTGCGGATTAATCACACTATAATTCAACATCTACGCATAAACTTCATTATGCTCTTTAAATCTAAACAACTCTCCTCTAGACCCAATAACCTCAGTCACAACATCCATTTTGGGTTGAAAATTCTTAAACATTCTCTGATCATCGTCTTCCTTTTTACCTTTGGTCTGACTCTCAGTCCCAAACTGAGAATTAGCTAGAAATACAGTGAACCCCTCCTCCGTTTGTCTAGGTTTCACCAAACCCAAATTTCTCATGGCTTTCAAAAATAGTGTCTCATTACCGTACCCATTTTCTCTTAAGAAACTGGTAATGAAATTCGTAGGGCTTCCTCATTTCTTTAAGAAATTGTAGTGCTTAAGGAGAACATCAAGTTTCCTTACGGAGATGGGAGTTGCATTCTAAGTAACTTCCTGCTCTACAGAGAGTCGATTTGTGCTATGCGGGAATTCTTCTCCAATAAGATGAAAATGCGTATGAGTTTTTTTTTTTTTTTGAATGATGAACCAAGGCCCTTTGCTGGCTATGCAGAATGATTTCTGCTGAGAAGAAATTGAGACTAACTTGGAAGGCTTGGAAGACATGATGGTGATCAAGAAAACGATTGAGGTTAAGATTTACGAAGTAGGGTTTGCAAGGAGAAAGATGATCAAAATAGAGAGAGAAAATGCTTTTGAGTTTTAGGGTTTACTGTGGAATGATTTCGTGAAAAGGAAAAGAGAAGAAAGAGTCTTTAAAGAAAATAAACCGTGGCAAACAAACAGGTGCAAAAGGAAAATAACTATAAATTTGGAATTTTTGAAAAATTACTAAAAGAGTTTTCAAAATTTTTTATATGAATTCCGAAAAATCAAGAAATGACAAAAAAAGATAACAATTCCCAAGAAATATAAATGGTCAATAAAAATTTGAATAAATATAAGATATTCATACCTGTTTGATAAGGAAGGAAACTTATTCTCCAAAGTCTCTTAGTTGTTGTTGAATCCATAAAATTTGAGAGCAACAACTACCAAGAGTAACATATTCTGCTTCTATGGTTGAAAGGGCCACAATATTCTATTTCTTCAAGAACCAAGATACCAACATCTATTCCTTTCTCTGGCTGGCCGTTTGTAGCTCATCAGGTCAGTTCTTCAAACTATCCAAGCCTATTGGGTGAGTGTTTTTGTTTTACCCGTAATTGTTATCGATCAGATTGAGAAAATGCTCAGACAATTCCTTTGGAAAGTCCTAGAGTTAGGTAGAGAGGGTGCCAAGATTGCCTGGGAGGATGTGTGCCTTCCAAAGAAGGAAGGAGGGCTTGGTATCAGGAGACTTAAAGATTGTAACAAGGCTGCCATGTTGAAACATGTATGGCTCTTGTTCTCAAATAAAGAGGTTTTGTGGTGCAAATGGGTTCATTCCACGTTTTTAAAGGGCAAGAACTTTTGGGTCGCTAAGAAGCCAACCTTTTGTTCTTGGGCTTGAAAGAAGCTTCTAAGTCCTAGGAGTGAATTTCGGAACTCCTTCTTTTGGAGGATTGGGGATGGCCACTCGGTCTCTCTTTGGTTCGACAACTGGCACCCTAGGGGACTACTGAATTTAATCCTCAGACTCGCTTATCTACAGCTTAGGATTATCTAGACAAGCCTCAGTTTTTAGATATTTTCTTTGATGTTGGCCAGGTTCTCAAAACAATCATTGAGTCATGGGATTATCCTCTTTCGACCCCTACTCAGGTAGCAAATTGCTGTTGTTGGAGGGGAAACCTGTCGGGCTGGTTCACGATAGCAATTGCTTGGGAAACCATTAGGCACAAGCGGAACATTGTCTTTTGGCATGATTTCATTTGGGATAATGCAATCACGCCAAGGTATCAGCTTAACCTTTGGCTCATGGCTAAGTGCAAATTGTCCACACAATCTCTGTTATTGTCTCATGGTAGAATAGAGAGGGGATCTTGTGTGTTCTTCAATGGGTTGCCTGATTCTATAGATAATTTGTTTTTTGATTGCTCTGTCACAGCTGATGTTGCTTTCTTTTGGGCAGCGAGATGCAATTTGCCTTGGCAAAACAGGTCTTGGGGAGAGAATCTCTATTGGGCCACCTCTTTCTTGAAGGGTAAGGACTTTTTTAAATACATTGCTCACTTTTCCTTTGGGGCTCTTTGTCACATTATTTGGAAAAATAGGAATAACATCCTATTCAGAGAACAATCCCTTACCACCTCAACTATGAAGAACCATCTATTTAAGGTGGTTAGGGATAGAGCTAGCACCTTCAGAAATATTGAAGATAGCTTCAGAAACAGAAGATTGCAAAGGAGTTGGGGCATTGATCCCATTATCTTTTCGGGGGACCCGTAATCGACCCTAGTTTTGGCCGATGCTTGAAGGAACTATTGGTGCTTTGGAGCCGACGTCTCTCTCCTCCTTCGTTGAGGTGTTTGTTTCTTTGCCGGTTGTTCATGCCGTGCCTTTCTTGTTGTTGTTTGCCTTCTTTTGGGCATTGCCTTGTGTTTTACATCATGGGATCTTTCCACTCATTATGATTGTTCATCTTGAGTGCAAGTTTTTGATGCTGTAATCTTTTGTACTTTTGGCCTTTCCTCATTATATCTATTACCTTTTACCCAAAAAAAAAAAATAATCTGTCCCAGAGGTTGACAAGTTCCTGAATTATTTTTCCTGTCAACTTTACATCTAGCTAGATCAACGTTTGAGTATCCGAATAAAGTAAAGTCTCCTCATTTTGGGTACCACAGACCTAATTTCGGATTGATGGCAATATATTTGATGATGCATTTAACAACACTAAGGTGTGATTCTCTAGGATTAACTTGAAACCTAGCACATATGCACATACTAAATAAAATATAAGGTTGAGAAATAGTAAGATAGAGAAGAGAACCAATTATGCTTCTGTAGGTCTCTTGGTCCACTTTCTTTCCATCTTCATCCTTATTAAGTTTTGAAAAACTTGATGTGGCAATTTCAGTCTTCTTGCAGTTTTCCATACCAAACTTCTTGATTACATCTTTGGTATATTTTTCTTGATAAATAAAGTTCTTTTTTTGGATTGTCTAAGTTGTAGACTTGAAAAGAATGTCAATTCTTCCATCATGCTCATCTCAAATTCTTTCTGCACAGACCTAACAAATTTCTTACACATAAGCTAATTAGAAGAACTAAAGATGTTGTTATCTACATATATTTGAACAAGTAAGAAGTCTTTACATTTTTTTTTTGATAAATAAATTGGTGTCAATCATACTTTCTTAAAACCATTACTCACTTTTGCTCAAAAAAAAAAATCATTATTCACTAGAAACTTAGTCAACATTTCGTACTAAGCATGATGTGCTTGCTTTAGACCATATAAGGCTTTCTTCAATTTGTAGATAAAGTCTGATTTTCTAGAATTTTCAAATCTTGGAGATTGTTCCACATAGATTTCTTCTTGAATGAAACCATTGAGAAAAGTACTTTTGAAGTCCATTTGAAATAGTTTAAAGTTATGAAAACATGCATAAGCTAGTAGCAGCCTTACGGTTTCCAACCTAGCTATAGGTGCATATGTTTCATCATAGTCTATTTCTTGTTCTTGTGCATATCCTTGTGCCACGCATCCCGCCTTGATTTGATCATTTTTCCCTTTGTATCCATCTTGTTTTTGAACACTCATTTAGTTTTAATCAAAAAATTTCCTCTTGGTTTGGGAACCAACTTCCAAACATCATTGATCTTGAATTATCAAATTTTTCTTGCATTGCTTCTATCTAGCTTTCATCGGATAAATTTTCTTCTATTCCCTTTGGTTTTACTTTAGAAACAAGTGCTAAAGCATTTAGATCTTCTTTTCCTTTGGATTCGGTTTAGATCCCTTCTTCTATATTACCAATAATGAGGTCTTTAAGATGACTTAATTTGTGCTTTCAATTATTGTTGAGTTTGTTACTTTCTTCAAGAGTCTCCTGTGGCTCTGTCTCTATTAATTCTTTCTTTTTATCTTCAATTTAAACTTGTTCAATGGAAGGCTGATCCTATCCAGGAGACTCCGACTTTGTTAAATTTGAGACTAACTTAGATTCTTCAAGCCAAGTCGGATCACGTTGATTTTGACAGGCTTCTTGAAATCTGACGTTCATTGATTCTTCAACAGTCTAGGTGCTTTTGTTGAAGACTATGTATGCCTTGTTGTAGAATATCCGAGAAATATTCATTCTTTTGACTTTTCCTCAAACTTACCCAGACGATCATTTGTATTTTTCAATATAAAACACTTGCAACCAAAAACATGAAGGTATAAATTTCTGCCTTAGTAGATTTCATATGGGGTTTTATTGATGATAGGCCTAAAAGATACTCTGTTAATTTATATAGCAAGCAATAGAGACTGCTTTTGTCTAGAAGTGAGAAGAAACTCTACCTTCAATTAATAGAGTTTTGGGCATTTCTTGCAAAGACTGATTTTTCCTTTCTATAACTCCATTATGTTTCGGAGTGTAAGGGGAAGAGAACATATTGAAAACAATTTTCATTACAAAAACTTGTAAACTCTTGATTTTTGAATTCTCTCCTATGGTTTGTTTTGATGTTGGAAATTGTGTAGCCTTTCTCATTTTGAACATTTTTAGCAAACTTTAAAAAGTAAGAGAAGGCTTCTGTTTTGTTTGCTAAAAAGAAGAGGCTTCTGTTTTGTTTGCTAAAAAGAAGACCCGTGAAAACATTGAGTAATCATCTACAATCACTAAACAATATTTCTTGCCTCAAATACTTTGGGTTCTGGTTAGTCCGAAAATATCCATGTGAAGGAGCTGCAAATATGTTTTATGGATTTGAATGAACTTCTAACCTGTTTTCCCAAAGTGCTGCCAATAATTAAACTTAAGAATAGGACTGGTTAGCCAGAACAAAAGGAATGATTTGGGTAAGTGTCACCCCTGGCTCATGAAAAAGCTAAAGAAACCAGAAAACTATATCCTGATGGCGAAGAAAGTGCCTAATCTCCTAGCTTAACTAATCTCCCACATCTATATCTGTGCCTCTAGATCATTCACTCTCTTCACTTTAACAAACAAGAGTTTTAGCTGGCAGCTTTTATTCAGAAATAGACAAACGAGCCAGATTGATGACAATTCAGCTTACACCGAAGGACCAACATTTTTTAAGTAAGAAAAACATTTTCTTTCCTGTTGAGTTTAACTGAATAAGTTTTTTTTTGGGTCAAAACTGCATAAGTTAGTATGCCATGGAACATAGATAAAAGATTCATCACTATTTCTGTTCATGAGCATCCCTAGAGGCTAGAAGCCAACAGATTGTCGGATCTTATGATATAAGAAGAGCTTGAATCGCATCATCTTTTGCAGTAGGAAAATCTCACACAGAGTAGATGCCATTTTTCTACTTCCTCCTGCAAGATAACTCCATTAATAGTGAAACAAATGCAGACCCCCATTGTGAACCATTTGTTCTTTTGCTATAAGATAGAAGTTTCATGTCTAGATTGTATCTTTGTCATTCATCACATCATAAATTGATTTTGGCTTCAGATCTGAAAAACGCTGTAAAATATGGTGGAACATACTCAAAGAAGCTGATGATGCTTATCTTTCTTTTTTTCTTTTTTTTGATAAGGTAAGTAATATTAAGGGGGAGGTCAAAAAGTACAGACAAACGGCTTCAAAGAACTGTCACTCAAGATGAACAGGCTCATGATGAGTGAAAGGAAGCAAAAAAAAGGCCAATCGGCCGACAGCACCAAAACAAGACAACACACCAAAGGAAGAACACAAAGCAGCACCAAGTGTCTACCCAAGCAAGGCCAACTCAGACGTCGAAGATAGCAGGGTCCACTTCCCAGGAACGTTGCACTCTTTTGTTTCTTGGGGAATCCTCCACATTCTTGAAGGTGCAAGCCTTATCTTTAACAACCTTTAGAAGGTGCATCTTCATAGCCGAAGTAGAAATCTGCACACCCCTGAAGAGAATATCGTTTCTATTCTACCAAATGATGTGGCAGAGTGCTCCAAAAGAGAATCGGCCAATGCATTTATAAAACTCCTTGCCCGAGAGCAAGGCCGAAGCCCAACTAAGGCTTATTACTCCAAGGAATACCACATCTAGTCACCCAAAAGAAGGCAATAGTTGAGGTAACGTGACAACCAAAAAAGAGGTGATCGACCGAGTCCGGCACCTCATTGCGGAAGGGGCAAGACACAATGATGCTTATCTTTAATATTCATGGACATTATAATGTACATTTCTACATACTTTTCCCTGTATTGAAGGGTAGGCAAAAATTTTACACCAACAAGTCACAACTATTTGCTAAAATGAACCTAATGTGTTCCCTAATCTGTCTTGCTGGTATCTCTCACGATCTGTTCATGTGAGATGTCAGATTGAGGAAAACTTCTTCACAGGGAATCCTAAGGCCACCCATCGGATGATCAAACCCAAACTCTTCTTCAGCTCGACTTAGCAAGTCTTGAAATGAAGGCCGAGTTAAACGAGAGACTGGAACTACATATCTCCGCTTCTGGGTGTCTCCAACATAAACTGCAAAATAGCCCCGGCGCATACCCATGGCCATTGGAACTGCCTGCTTTTCAGTAAATAGAGATCATCAAAGAATCTACTTAGCGAGTCTGACAATGGGCAAATGGCTTCCCATGATTATATTTCTGCATAAACTTTTAGAGGAGAAAACAAGATCGACCCTTAATTGTATTGCTATCTCTCT
Source organism: Eucalyptus grandis (assembly GCF_016545825.1). Classification (NCBI taxonomy): domain Eukaryota; kingdom Viridiplantae; phylum Streptophyta; class Magnoliopsida; order Myrtales; family Myrtaceae; genus Eucalyptus; species Eucalyptus grandis. Next base: position 26,790,548 of record NC_052620.1, read on the forward strand.
AGTAAGAGAATGTGAATTGATCAGTTCTATGTTGTTTGTAGAACTCATTGATCGGTTCTACTTGTATAGATGAGCTCTAGGTGGAATTTAATGTGCCATGTTGAATATGTGTAGGAATAGTCATCTAACATGCATGGCCCAGGTAAGAAACATAAGCCTTTAAGAGGTCACATGGTATTGTTTTGAAGCTAATGAACTAATGATGTCTATTTGAGGATTGAAACTGAAGACACAATGCCCCACTTCAGAACATTTGATAGAGGTCCTGATAATTCCCTGGAGAGAGTGGTGGCATGAGCCTCTTGTTAAAATTTGGTGGAACATGGTGTACCACTTTTACTGACCAACATGTTTGAGAAATCAGCCAATGTTGCCACACGAGTAGTAGGGTCATCTGAAAATGATCCTTGCCTACACATGGTTTTGGGAAGAAAATGAGGTTCGGTGAAGTGGCATATTACGCCCTGGATATAACAAGTCTTGTATTGACTGTATAAAAATAGTTGGTTCTAATCTAAATACAGTCCATTGGCCACAATTTGTGTCCTAGCTGCATATTTTGCTGTAGTTTGCCTCCGAATCAATGAATGGTTTATAGTAAAACATGTAGTAGACAAAAAAATTAAAATGTTGCGGAAAAAACTGGAAATTACAGAGATTCAGTCCTTAAAAAGTGAAAAAATTCAAGAGGGTAGGCAAAACATTTGCCTAAAAGTTCGTTGGGGCTGCAGACTTGTAATCTGCTGATTTTATGGAAAAATTACAAGATCCAGCCAGCAGGTTCCTGGCATATATGAAGTTAAGAGTGGGAAAATGAGAGTTAACAGCTCAATGAGATGTAACAGCCCTGTAAACTTCGTGAGGGAAAAATTTCGATGGAGATGCAGATTTCATTTTGCAATCTATTCTTTAGCCTTCAGTTTATTCACTTGATTTACAAAAAGATCTAATTGACCTTTTGGTCTCCAATCCTTGTCATACGCCAATTCTTAGTTAGGTCGTGGTGAGAAAAACAATGTACTGCAACTCTGGACAGTAGCATATAGAAGCAACTCTTGGATACTTCTTTTCTTCGAACCATTGTCAGTTCACATAAAACAAGAGGAGGAAACAAGTGTGCCTCTAGCAGAGTCTGATCATTCTGAAGATCAGTTGGTAATGAAGTATATATCCTTAGACTGAATTTCTTTGCTTCCAGCACAAAGTCATTGCCAAAATGACGAATTGATCAGTAGGAAAACCAGATATCCACATATAGAGAATCAATGTTATTGATCTACATTGCATCTTCAGTTGTACATCTATCTCCTTAAACTGTTACTCCCTAAACAAGAGGAAAAAAGATCTACACTGGTCGTAAAATTTGTTTACAAAATCGTGTCACGTGTATTGACTAATCTATCTAGGAGTTCTCTAGTCAGGATTGATCATCCATCTATGAGGCTGAGGAAAACTTCTTCATTGCACAGAATCGTGAGGCCTCCCATTGCATGATCGAAGCCAAACTCCTCCTCAGCTTGATTCAGCAGGTCCTGGAACAAAGGCCGAGATAAGTATGACAGAGGAACGATGAATCTCTTCTTCTGGTTTTCTCCTACATAAACTGGAAAATGCCCCTTTGGAACGTCCAAGGGTGCAGAATCTCCTTCTCTGCGACCAGATAGAGACCGCCGCAACTTTTTTCCTGGCAAGCTGATCCCCATGATCACGTGTCTGGAAACTCTTTTTCAAGAGGAAAGACTTGAGGAAGATGCTATGCCACTCGCTGGAAGGAAATAGGAAGAAAATTGAATTCTGATTTGGGTGCAGAAGCAATGGTTTGGTAATGTATATATAGGGTAAGTGGATGGCAAGTGAGTTTATCTGCTAAGCTGAATGAGTGACAGGAGGTTGCAGCATATAGGGCCAAAGGAGAGACATTGGCCGTTGGGAGTTCACATGTTAATGTCTGCCAAACCTCATGAAACTCTAGAGCTCATTATTGGAGCAAACATGATGCCCCACATCTCCTGAAGACAGGATTCCTCCTAGGTCCTACGGAAATCTGAAGAGATTGTGGTTGATGTGAACATTTCTAAGATTTCTGACCATGTGTTTGCTCACGATCACAGAGAAAACAGAAATGCGTGGTGTAGGGCAAAGTTCGTCTGCCTAATTTGGTGCCCCTATCTCCTGTACTACATACAAAGATTAGAAACGCATCTAGATAGGAACTACCTTTTTTTATCCCAATTTTGTGAGGCATTTGTTCTCTGGTTTGTTCAAGAGATATATTCACCTGAAGGTTCACATGGTCCTGTCTTCCAACTCATCATCAGGAACTTTGATAATGATTGAGACTTTCATTTTGGGTTAGAGTGCACTCTATGCCCTACCATATGTGGCATAAGAAACCGGTGTAAGGGACCACCAGGAAGACAAGAAGGGTGGAAAAGGTCACTGGTAATTTATGGTGAATCATCTCTGAAGCAGCGGGAGGAATATTTAGAAGTTTTCAGAATTAGCTCTACAAAGAGCTGTGATTGCTGGGTCAGTGGCCAGCGTGTCCGAAATCAGTGACTTATTTGTTGAATAAGCCAAAATCAATTGGACATAAACCCAAGGGCTGTGCTCATCGGTTGGTCGTGTCAGAGATTGAAACATTTTTTAAATCAACTATAACTAACACTTAAAACTCAATGACCAGTAAAGCAGCTTGGTATAACTATGCCTTCCGTTTTTTCTTTGTTTTCTCTATTTGTATCAATGTTTGGGCGTCTATGGTTTCCTAAGAGGTCGTGATCTTTTAAATGCAGAAGCAGCTTTATGTTAGCAAAAAATGAAGCTGGCTGTCAGGCAAATTAAAGTATCACGTGATCATCGAGAAATGTTCCATTTCCCCAGAATTTGTTACAACAGAACTCTCCAAAAATGACTGGATAGCCAGGACAAAAGCAATGATTTGGGCAAGTGTCACCCTGGGCTCATGAAAAAGCTGAAGAAACCAAAATGCTATATCTTGATGGCGAAGAAAGTGCCTAATCTCATAACTTAACTAATTTTCCCAATCTATCCCTTCGCCTCCGGATCATTCACTCTCTTCAGTTAAACAAACATAAGAATTTCGTCTGGCACCTTTTATTCAGAAAGAAACCAACAAGCCAGATTGATGACGGCTCAGCTTACACCAAAGGACCAACCTTTTTACGTAAGAAAAACATTTTTTTCCTGTTTATGTTAACTGCATAAGTTAGTTTGACATGGAACATAGACAAAAAGATTCATCACTATTTGCTGTCCATGAGCATGCCCGAAGGCCAGAAGTCAAGAGATTGTCCGATCTTTTGATATGAGTGTTGGAAATTTTTTATAATACAGGCTTACATTAATTATTTTATTTCAAATATTTGGGTTAACGGATATTTTAATATTTGCCAAACTAATCTTATTGAATTGAGTTTTGACATCTATTAATAACGGATCTAATTGAGCAAGTTTACATTAATTAATTAATTTTTTATTTCAAATATTCGGGTTAATGGATATTCAAAAATATTTGTTAAATCATAGAGTGATCTTATTGAATTGGGTTTTGGCATCTATTAATAACGGACTTAGTTGAGCAACAAAATGTAGGCAATTACACGATATTAATTATGGTCTGTTAAGTCCCTCTCTAGCCTATAAAATGGTAGGTTATAGCTTAACCCCATTAAAAGCTGCTATACTGAAGATCTGGCATTCAAATAGATCTTTGATTAGCTGAGTGATCTTTCTTCAAGTGGAGCAATGACTCAAACAGGTATGTTTTATTCTGCTGTGCTTATCGATTTCGGTGTTTTACAGTCATATATGGATCCGATTCTTTTTAATTGATTAGTTATTTATGTGAATAATTTTCTACAATGAGAAGAGCTTGAATCGCATCATATTTTGCAGTAGGAAAATCTCAGATAGAGTAGGCGCCATTTTTCTTCTTCCTCCTGCAAGAAAACTCCATTAATGGTGTAACAGATGCAGACCCCTGTTGTGAACCATTTGTTCTTTTGCTACAAGATAGGAGTTTCATGTTTAGATTGTATCTTTGTCATTCCTCACATAATACGCGTGCTATGTTCGTGATTTTTGCTTCAGATCTAAAAGTTGCTATTAAATATGGTGGAACATACTAAAAGAAACTGATGCTGCTCTTCTTAAATAATCATTGACATTGCAATGTACATTTTTACATACTTCTCCCTGTATTGAGGGGCAAAAAATTTAACACCAAACGAGTCACTTCTATTTACAAAGCTGAACCTAATGTCTTCCTTAATCTGTCTTGTTGGTAAATTTCACGATTCGTTCATGTGAGATGTCAGATTGAGGAAAACTTCTTCTTCACAAGGAATCAGCTGCCCATCAGATTATCGAACCCAAACTCTTCTTCAGTTCATTAGCACTGTTCCCATGTTGAATACATGGAGGAACGGTCATCTAAAATGCATGGTCCAGGTTAGAAACATAAGCACTTGAGAGGTCACATGGTGTTGATTTCCAGCTTTTGAACTAATGACGTCCTTTTCAGGACAGAAACTGAAGACATAATGCACCATTTCAGAACATTTAATAGAGGTCCTGATAGTTTCCTGGAGGGAGTGGTGGTATGAGAGCCTCTGGTTAACATCCAGTGGAACATCAGCGTACCACTTGTACCAACTTAATATGTTCGAGAAATTAGCCAATGTGGCCCCATGAGTAGTAGGGTCACCTGAAAATGATCATTGCTTAGCAGTGGCTTAATATCACGGGGTAGTAGTAGGGTCAACTGAAAATGACCACGCTAAAGATCAATCGGTAATGAGGTATATATCCTCAGACTGAATTCTTTGCTTCCAGCACAAAGTAATTACTGGAAGGATGAACCGATCACTAGGAAAACAAGAGATCCACATATTTATGAGAATCAATGTTATTGATCCAAATTGCATCTTCAATTGTACATCTGTCTTTCTCCTTAAATTGGTACTCCCTAAAACAAGAGGGAAAAATATCTACATCGTTTGTAAAATTTGTTTACAAAATCGTGTCAAGTGTATTGACTAATCTCTATAGGAGTTCTCTAGTCAGGATTGATCATCCATCTATGAGGTTGAGGAAAACTTCTTCATTGCACGGAATTGTGAGGCCTCCCATTGGATGATCGAAGCCAAACTCCTCCTCAGCTTGACTCAGCAGGTCCTGGAACGAGGGCCGAGATAAGCATGACAGAGGAACGATGAATCTCTTCTTTTGGTTTTCTCCTACATAAACTGGGAAATACCCCTTTGGAACGTCTAAGGGAGCAGAATCTACTTCTCTGCGACCAGATAGAGACCGCCGCAACTTTTTTCCTGGCAAACTGATCCCCATAATCATAAGTCTGAAATCTGTTTCCAAAAGGAAAGACTTGAGGACGATGCTATGCCACTTGCTGGAAGGAAGTAGGAAGAAATGTGAATTTTGATTTGGGTGCAGAAGCAATGGCTTGGTAATGTATATATAGGGTGAGTGGATGGCAAGTGAGTCTATCTGCCAAAAGCTGAATGAGTGATGAGGAGGTTGCAGAAATCATACAGGGCCAAAGGAGAAATTTGTGGTGTTAGTCATGGGCTGTTGGGGGCTCAATCGTGTCAATGTCTGCCAAACCTCAAGAAACTCTAGAGCTCATTATTGCAGCAAACATCATGGCCCACGTCTTTGTCTAAACTGAAGACAGGATTCCTCACAGGTCCTACTGAAATCTGAAGAGATTGTGGTTGATGTGAACTACCTCTCTTCGGTTAGTTGGAGAGGACTCTTCTTAACAAACCATTTGTCCCAGGACTAATAAACAGCCCTCCCAAATTTGTGGTGTTAGTCACTCACTCATGACTCAACTAACAGGCCGTTTTCCACTTCCAAGATACGGACCTTGACCCTAAATGAGTGCTTTACAATCCTATCTAGGCTTGAGCATGAACTCTTCTTCGCATCCTCGTTGATTTCTTCCCGTTGTTGATGATCAACACCTTGAGGACTAGATGGAGGAGAATGACACTGTTGAGAATGTTGTGGGCTCGCTTACTTGCTGTTTCCGAGTCACTTCATCTTCTGAAGATCAAGTGCGTAGGCCCCTCACTCATCCGCCGTGGTCCCCCGCTTGCAATTCTCGAAGACTTTCTTGAAGATGACATCTTTCTCAGTTTTTGAAGATTCCTTGCTTGACTTTCCCAGGAAAGATGACAACTTTTTGAAGATTAAACGAAGAAGATAAACGGGAATGGAGGATGGATGCTTTCTAGGGTTTTTTGAGAGAAAAGTGAAGAGGAATCGACGAGGTTCACGATCGGTTAAAAGGAGGGATAAACGAACCGTCATATAGGAAATAAAAATATGCCTTTTCAAAATAACTTGTCTTTTTCCGCAAAAATAGCCATTTCAAAAATAACTTCCCTTTTGAAAATGAAACGATGCAATATTTACGTCAATTAAATATAGCAACAATTTAAACACGGTCTGATCGACGATCGTACCTTTTCAATATGAGATTCAAGAGAGAAAGACTTACGAGATCGACGGACGTACCAAGACCTCTTTCCTTATAAGTCCGAGTCCGAAAGTCTTTAGACTTTGATATCCTCATACCTCAAAATGTTGAGTCTGGAGCGTATAGATTCAAATTGATTTTTCTCCAAAGGCTTTGTGAATATATCCACGTTGATTCTTTGAGTCAACAAATTGAATTGAAACATCTCCATTTTGAACATGGTCTCTAATAAAGTGATGTCGAATCTCTATATGCTTTGCTCTTGAGTGGAGAATTGTGGATTTTGGTGAGGTTGATAGCGCTGGTGTTGTCGCAATTAATCTCCGTGCATGAGTCTTCAATTTCAAAGTCTCTTAGCTGTTGTTTTATCCATAGAATTTGCGAACAACAGCTTCCCGCATACATACTGCTTCGTTGTTGAAAGAGACACAATGCTTTGTTTCCTTGAAAACCAAGACACCGTCCCCGTCCAAGCAACCGGTAGGTTCCCGAAGTGCTCTTTCTATCAACTCGCAACCGGCCAAATCTGCGTCTCGAATATCCTTAAGATTAAAGTCTCCTTCTTAGGATACCAAAGACCGATGCTTGATGATGAAGTAACGTATTTAATGATGCGTTTCGCAAAGACCGAGATGGGATTCTCTAGGATCCGATTGAAACCTTGCACAGATGCAAACACTCAACAAAATGTCAGGTCTAGAAGCAGTAAGATAAAGAAGTGAACCAATGATACTCCTGTACAGCTTTTGATCAACTTTCTTCCCTTCTTCATCTTTGTCTATCTTCAAAGAACTTGACATCGATATGTCGGTCTTTTTGCACTTTTCCAAATCAAATCTTTTGACAAGATCATTAACATATTTTCTTGATAAATAAAAGTTCATTCCTTCAATTGTTTTATTTGAAGACCAAGAAAGAATGTTAACTCTCCCATCATACTCATTTCAAATTCATCCCGCATAGACTTAGAAAATTTCTTGCAATGATTTTCATTAGAAGATCCGAAAATAATGTCATCCACATATATTTGAACAAGTAATAAACTTTTGTTCTCCTTTTTTAATAAATAAAGTCGTATCTACTTTACCTTTGACAAAACCATTTTGTATTAAAACTTACTTAATCTGTCGTACCAAGCTCGAGGTGCTTGCTTTAAACCATACAAAGCCTTTTCGGTCTAAAGACCGAGTCCAGTTTCTTTAGGTCTTCAAACCCCGTGGTTGTTCCACATAAACTTCCTCTTGGATAAATCCATTTAGGAAGGCGCTTTTGATGTCCATTTGGAATAACCTGAAATTCTTATAACAAGCAAACGCAAGTAACAATCGAATAGCTTCTAACCTTGCTGCGGAGCGTAAGTCTCATCATAGTCTATTCCTTCTTCTTGCGTATATCCCTTGACACGAGTCTTGCTTTGTTTTAGTACGACTTTTCCTTTCTCATTCATCTTGTTTCCGAACACCCATTTAGCTCCACAATGCTTTACCTTTTGGTTTGGATGTCAATTCCCGGACATCATTAATGCTGAACTGCCCGAGCTCTTCTTGCATAGCTTCAATCCAGCTTTCATCGATAAAGCTTCTTCTATGCTTTTTGGTTCAATTTCAGAAACGAGAGCCACAAAGAATAGACTCTTCTCGCCTTTTGGATCTGGTGCGAATTCCTTCATTCATTTCTGCCGATTATAAGATCTTTGGGATGACCGGACTTATGCTTCCGCTACTCGTTGATCCGTCCGGTTGATGATCTCTTTCTTTGTTTGGATCTTCACGAACATCCGGTATCGAGAAGGCCGGTTTTCCGAGTCCGAGATGCTTCTTGAGTTGTAAGCTTTGGAAGGTCGGAGCGAGTTCGACTCTTCTTGATGAGTCTCGACTTGATTCATCTTGCGTTGAGTCTTGAAATTTGACATTCATTGACTCCTCCACACTAGCTCTTCTTGTTATAGACTCGAAGGCTTTGCTTGATGTAGAATATCCAAGGAAGATACCTTCATCTCGATCTTTCTTCAAACTTACCAACTCGATCTTTTTTTTTCGATCTTTTGCAACAATTTCAATATAAAACATTTGAGATCTGTTCTTTCTTTCCACAACTCCATTTTGCCGAGGAGCATATGGAGAGGAGAACACATGATTGAAGCCGTAAAATCTTGATTTTCAAATACCTCCATGATCTGCTTATACTTGAGATAACACATCATTTTTCATTTGAACCTTTTTAGCAAACTTTTCAAAATACGAGAATGTTTCGTACTTATTTGCAAGGAAATATACCTAAGTAAAACGGGAGTAATCGTCCACAATTACTAGGTTATATTTCTTACCTCCACAATAGACTTCTTATCTTTGAACAATTCATAAGGAGTGGTATCTGCCAACTGAATGAGTGATGAGGAGGTTTGCAGCATACAGGGCCAAAGGAGAAACATGGGCTGTTGGGGGCTCACGTGTCAATGTCTGCCAAAATCTGTGAAGAAATCTTGCTTTCAATTAAAGAGTTCTAGCCATTTCTGAAGAGATCTGTTCTTTCTTTCCCACAACTCCATTTCTGAGGTATATGGAGAGGAGAACACATGATTGAAGCTTTTCATCAAGAAGCAAACTTTTCAAAATACGAGAATGTTTCAGACTTACTTGCAAGGAAATATACCATAAAACGGGAGTAATCGTCCTGATTACTAGGTTATATTTCTTACCTCCCATACTACGTGTTACGGTTGGTCGACTCTAGAGCTCATTTGAAACATATCAACAATTGACTAATGCAGAAGATTGTGAGTCCTTGCAGCAAACATCATTTCTTTTACTTTAGGAAAATCAATCGGGAATTGTTTCTTCGACATACCTAGACCGGACTTATTGAAGTAAGGTTTTTGTGCTGAAAGAATTTTCTCAAGTTTTTCAGACCCTATTGAAAATTTCTTTGATATATTTGATAAGTCCGTTTTAAAAGACATTTTCCTTCATTTTCTTTAAGATTGGAAACAAATCTAGACTTTTAACTCTTTCTACTAAAACATTTTCCTTTTGTTTTAGAGCTGAGTTTTCCTTTTTCAGTTCGGAAATTCTTTTGAGAGAAGTCTTAAGACTAAAACATAATTCATCAATATATTTAGAAACTTTGACAGGAATCTCCTGAGAGCTTTTCGAAATTTTTAGCTTTTCCTCTCTTCTTCTTCGAGACAGGAGCAAGCTTCCATCATAATCATCACTTAGGTCCTACATAATTCTTTGCGTCTCTCTTATCGAAATCTGAAGAGATTGCAATCTTACCTTTTGGATCTTCATCTCCATTGGTTGAAGAGTTCCAATTAGCTCTTCGACGTATAGTGGCATAATTCTTTGCGTCTCTCTTATCGAATTCCAATCCCTGGAGAGTCCACGTTTGTTTACCTTTCATGGGATCGTGGTTGGTTGACCTTGATTTTCAAGACCATTCACAATATCTGTAAAATGACTAAACATGGAATAGATTCTCCTGGGTTTCATCTGTTGATTCTTGTTTCCTTCACTGGAGTTCCTTCATAGGTGATATGCAATCTTACCTTTTGGATCTTCATCTCCATTGATCTGGACTTTCCAATTAGCTCTTCGGTAATTCTTTGCGTCTCTCTTATCGAAGTAGTTCCAATCCCCGGAGAGTCCACGCAGTGGGATCAGAAGACCTTGATTTTCAAGACCATTCACAATATCGACTCCTGGTTTCATTCTAAGGCTTCGTATCCTGTAACAAACCATTTGTCCCAGGTCCCATTCCGGAGGATCTAAAATAAAAGTAGGGTGGTCAGTACAGCCTATGAAGTAAAACACTTCAAATAAAGTAAGTTGTGGTACCAATTGATATTGCTAGTCACTCAATTGCACATGACTGGAGGAAATGATAATCAACTAACAGGCCGCCTTTCACTCTTTCTTCACCGATGTACGGACCACTTTACAAGACCCTAAAATGAGTGATTTCTTTCTCTCTTCGTATAATCCTAAAGGATTTGTCTAGGCTTGACTTTGCATACACCTTAAGACCTTTCCTTTTTATGCCATCATACCCGTTGCAGGAAACATGGCACTCCATCAATCTGAAGTAATTCTCGGTTTCCATAAGGGTTCCAATAATTTTAGGCAATCACCGGATAAAAGTCAATCTTCGATGCTTTCTTCTGGAGAGAGTTAAATCCTCAACGTCCGGTAACAAGATTAGAGACTCAATGAGGATAGACTTTGAGTGTTAAATTTTGGCAGAACAACAGCGTTTGTCAACTTCAAAACACTTGTACCAACCAACAAATGGATAAAATTGATGACATTAGCCAATGTTGCCACATGTTTGAGACATTAGCCAATGTTGCCACATGAGTAGGGTCACCTGAAATGACATGGCTTAGCAGTGGTTTAATATCACCGGGTAGTTGTTTTATCAAGAAAATAAGGTTCGGTGATGTGGCATATCACACCCTGGATAATATAGGTCTTGTATTGATTGTATGGCAATTCCTGGATCTAATCTAAATACTGTCCATTGGCCACAATTTGTGTCCTGGTTGCACACTTTGCTGTACTTCGCCCCTGAATCAATCAATGGTATATATGCAAACATGTACTGGATCAGATGAAAAATTCAAATGTTTGGGGAACAAAGAAAATGTTGGAAATTGTGATCCATTTTCTCTAAAAATATCTAGAAACTACTAACTTAATCTTGAAGGTGAGAACCTTCTAGAATTGTTGATAATGGAGATTGCTAGTTGAATCTAGAAGATTCACATGGGAATGCAAGCAAGCAAAAGCCAAGCATCAAAGAAAATCCTAGAACAAGCAAGAGAAGTCTAGAGAAGTCCATGCTTCAAGAGAAGTCTAGAATTCTAGAATGCTTCAAGAGAAGTCTAGAATTCTCTATCTTATGTTAGTAGCTATTTGTAGAGAAGTCTAGAGACTTCCTCCACCTACTTTGGTAGCCTATATAAAGGAGCAAGTGCTCCATGTTTTGGTGAAGGGAGCTAACCATAAAAACCACACATCATGCTCCCTCACCAACAGCTCAACTATTGTAAAATTATTTTCATAAACTAGTGAAACTATCTTTGTCCCATAAACCTTCTCAAAAGATCCTATCATTGTCCCTTGTCCATCCTCTATCAAATATAAACTATACCATGCTTCCGCGCACATTTAAATTCTAACATGGTATCAGAGTTAGGTTACGCCCAGGTTTGTAACTAAGCCAGGCGTAAGGGACCATGAAGCCAAAACTAGGCATATCGGATGGTTATGGGCGTTTTCCTCACCATCCTCAACTAAAAAGGCTAGAGCCCGAGCGAGACCCAATAGAGCCAGAGCCTGAGCCTGAGCCAGAATCAAAGGCCAGAGCCCGAGCAAGAGCCAACAGAGCCAGAGCCGGAGCTAGAGCCAGAATCAAAGCCGGAGCCGAAGCCAGAGCCAGAGCCTGAGCTAACAACTACAACTAAGAGCATTTTGCCCCGAGACATATGGGACATCATTAAAGAAAAGACATATGCATGTTCAAAGGCAATTGCAAGTGGTTTGACAAAAGGATACAAGGGATCGTGGCACAAAGACAACACAAAAGGCATGGGACAAATTACAAGAGGAATTTCAAAAGTATGTCCGAGACTTTACAACACAAGTCCGGATTATCTCGAAAATGGATCAAGGGGGAGTGCTGGAAATTGTGATCCATTTTCTCTAAAAATATCTAGAAACTACTAACTTAATCATGAAGGAGAGAATCTTCTAGAATTGTTGAGAATGGAGATTGCTAGTTGAATCTAGAAGATTCACATGGGAATGCAAGCAAGCAAAAGCCAAGTATCAAACAAAATCCTAGAACAAGCAAGAGAAGTCTAGAGAAATCCATGCTTCAAGAGAAGTGCTTCAAGAATCTCTCTATCTTATGTTAGTAGCTATTTGTAGAGAAGTCTAGAGACTTCCTCTACCTACTTTGGTAGCCTATATAAAGGAGCAAGTGCTCCATGTTTTGGTGAAGAGCTAACCATAAAAACCACACATCATGCTCCCTCACTAACAGCTCAACTATTGTAAAATTATTTTCATAAACTAGTGAAACTATCTTTGTCCCATAAACCTTCTCAAAAGATCCTATCATTGTCCCTTGTCCATCCTCTATCAAATATAAACTATACCATGCTTCCGTGTACATTTAAATTCTAACAGAAAAACCAGAAATTATAGAGATTCAGGCCTAGAAAAGCAAAAGTTGAGAGGGTAGGAAAAACGTTTGCCTCCAAGTTCGTCGTGTGGCAGACTTGTGAATATACTGATTCTATGGAGAAATTGACAAGATTCAGCCAACTAGTTTTTAGCTTATATGAAGTTAAGAATGGCAGAAATGGTAGTGACATCTAAATCCAGATGTAAAACCCCTTCAAACTTCATTTGGAAACAATTTGGATGGAGATATGCATTTCATTTTGCAATCTACCATTTAGCTCCAGTTTATTGACTTGATCTACAATAGATCTAATTGACCTTTTCGTCTCCATTCCTTCTCATGCAAAAATTCTTTTAGGCCGTGCTGAGAAATACAACGATTACCACAACTCTGAACAGTAGCATGTAAAAGCAAGTCTTGTAGATTATTTTTCTCAGAACCATCGCCAGTTCACATAAAACAAGAGGAGGAAACAAGAGTGCTTTTAGCAGAAGCTAATCACACAAAAGATCAATCCGTAATGAGGTAGATAACCAGAGACTCAACTTCTTTACTTTCGGCACAGAGTGATTACCAAAAGGATGAAATCGATCACTAGGAACACCACATATCCACATATTCATGAAAATCAATGTCATTGATCCAAATTGCATCTTCAATTGTACATCTGTCTATCTCCTTAAACTGGTACTCCCTAAACAATAGGGGAAAATATCAACACCAGTTGTAAAATTTGTATACAAAATCGTGTCAAGTGTATCAACTAATCTATCTAGGAGTTCTCCAGTCAGGGTTGATCATCCATCTATGAGGCTGAGGAAAACTTCTTCATTGCATGGAATCGTGAGGCCTCCCATTGGATGGTCGAAGCCGAACTCCTCCTCAGCTTGATTCAGCAGGTCCTGGAATGAGGGCCGAGATAAGTATGACAGAGGAATGATGAATCTCTTCTTTTGGTTTTCTCCCACATAAACTGGGAAATGCCCATTTGGAACGTCTAAGGGAGCAGAACCTACTTCTCTGCTACCAGATAGAGACCGCCGCAACTTTTTTCCTGGCAAACTTATCCCCATGATCATCAGTCTGAAATCTCTTTTCAAAAGGAAAGACTTGAGGAAGATGCTATGCCACTCGCTGGAAGGAAATAGGAAGAAATGTGAATTCTGACTTGGGTGCAGAAGCATTGGCTTGGAAGGCATAAATAGGGTGAGTGGATGGCGAGTCTATCTGCTAAGCTCAATGAGTGATAAGGAGGTTGCAGCTATAGGGCCAAAAGAGAGACATGGGCTGTTGGGAGTTCACATGTTGATGTCTGCCAAACCTCATAAGACTTTAGAGCTCATTATTGCAGCAAACATCATGCCCCACCTCTCCTAAAGTCAGGATTCCTCGCAGGTCCTACTGAAATCCGAAGAGATTGTGGTTCAAGTGAACAGCCTCTTGGTTAGTTGGAGAGGACTATGAACAAAACATTTCTCAGGACTAATAAACAACACTCCCAAATTCGTGGCGCGATCACTCATTCATGACTCAACTAACAGGCCCGTTTCCAGTTCATATGGACCTCAAAACGAGTGCTTTGCAATCCTATCTAGGCCTTAGCATATTACCTTTCCTTTTCTCAGTTGCAAGAAATATGAGGTCCTAGAAATAAATTGGTGTCAATCATACCTTTCTTAAAACCATTACTCACTATAAACTTACTCAACATTTCGTATTAAGCATGAGGTGTTTGCTTTAGACCAATAAGGCTTTCTTCAGTTTGTAGATAAAGTTTGATTTTCTAGAATTTTCAAATCTTGGAGGTTGTTCCACATAAATTTCTTTTTGAATGAAACCATTGAGAAAAGTACTTTTCAAGTCCATCTGAAATAGTTTAAAGTTATGAAAACATGCATAAGCTAATATCAGCCTTATGGTTTCCAACCTAGCTATAGGTGCATATGTTTCATCATAGTCTGTTTCTTGTTCTTGTGCATATCCTTTTGCCATGCATCTTGCCTTGTTTCTGATCATTTTTCCCTTTTTATCCATCTTGTTTTTGAACACTCATTTAGTTTTAATCACAAATTTTCCTCTTGGTTTGGGAACCAACTTTCAAACATCATTGATCTTGAATTATCAAAGTTTTTCTTGCATTGCTTTCATCTAGCTTTCATCGGATAAAATTTCTTCTATTCCCTTTGGTTTCACTTTAGAAACAAGTGCTAAAGCATTTAGATCTTCTTTTCCTTTGGATCCGGTGTAGATCCCTTCTTCTATATTACCAATAATGAGGTCTTTAAGATGACTTAATTTGTGCTTCCAATTATTGTTGAATTTGTCACTTTCTTCAAGAGTCTCCTGTGGCTCTGTCTGTATTAATTCTTTCGTTTTATCTTCAATTTAAACATGTTCAATGGAAGGCTGATCCTATCCTGGAGACTCAGACTTTGTTAAATTTGAGACTAACTTAGATTCTTCAAGCTGAGTCCGATCACGTTGATTCTGACAGCCTTCCTGAAATCTGACATTCATTGATTCTTCAATAGTCTAGGTGCTTTTGTTGAAGACTATGTATGCCTTGTTGTAGAATATCTTAGAAATATTCATTCTTTTGACTTTTCATCAAACTTACCCAAGACGATCATTTGTATTTTTCAAGATAAAACACTTGCAACCAAAATAAATTTCTGCCTTAGTAGATTTCATATGGGGTTTTATTAATGATAGGCCTAAAAGATACTTTGTTAATTTATATATCAAGCAATAGAGACTGCTTCTGTCTAGAAGTGAGAAGAAACTCTACCTTCAATTAACAGAGTTTTGGGCATTTCTTGCAAAGACCGATTTTTCCTTTCTATAACTCCATTCTGTTTTGGAGTGTAAGGGGAAGAGAACATATTGAAAACAATTTTCATTACAAAAACTTGTAAACTCTTGATTTTTGAATTCTCTCCTATGGTTTGTTTTGATGTTGGAAATTGTGTAGCCTTTCTCATTTTGAACATTTTTAGCAAACTTTAAAAAGTAAGGGAAGGCTTCCATTTTTTTTGCTAAAAAGAAGAGGCTTCTATTTTGTTTGCTATAAAGAAGACCCGTGAAAACATTGAGTAATCATCTACAATCACTAAACAGTATTTCTTGCCTCAAATACTTTGGGTTATGGCTTATCTTACGTCCTTTTTTACTTACCCGAAAAAGGGTCAAATTGTCCGAACCTTTCCCTTTTTCGCCCCCATGTCGCCATGCGGGAGGGGCATGGGGACATTAATTTCCTATTTTTGTAAAAAAAAAAAAAATACAATGAAAAAAAAGGAGACTCAAAATGAACGTCTTTCTCACATTCATTCTTCACCATCCCATTGTGGAAAAAAAGATATCGTATGTATCGATAAATTGTCAAAACAAAAATTTGATTTCTTTTTACGAATTTGATATTGAAAATCCGCAAATCTAGAAATTCATTTCGGACAATTGAACCTTCTCAAACCCCGAAAATATCCATGTGAAGGAGCTGCAAATATGTTTTATGGATTTGAATGAACTTCTAACTTGTTTTCCCAAAGTGCATGGAGTACATAGCCATATTAAAGAGACCATGGACCAGCTCCTTGGAAGATAGCTTCATGATTTGTTTCACTTTATAGGATTGAAGAGTTCTAATGAGTTCATCAACTGAAAGTGGCATAATCCTTTGCGTTTCTCATATTGAGGTTTTGACATGATTCTAGTTATTTGAGAGCCCTTGCAGAAGTTTGTTAACATTCATTGAAGAAAAAATTGATTGTCCTTGATATGCCATACCACTCACAATTTTTGTGAAATGACTAAACATATCTCCAATAGATTCTCTAGGCTTCATTTTGAAAGACTCCTATTGACCAAGCAGAATGTTCACTTTTGTTTCTTTTACACGATTTGTTCCTTCGTATGTAACACGAAGTCTATCCCAGATTTCTTTGGTTGTTTCACACGAAAAAATTCTGTTATACTTAACAGGAGATAAAGTACAATATAAAGAATAGATGGCTTTGACATCAAAGGCCTGTCTCTTGGTAATTTCTGCTTGATCAATTCCTTCAGTATCTATTACTTCTTTTCCCTTGTTTGAAGTCAAAACAACCTTTGGATTAATTCCTTTTTTCCACAACATCCCACTCTAGAGGATCTCTGGATTCTAGGAATGCCTTCATTTTATTTTTCCACACATTGTATTCCTTTCTATCAAAATAAGGTGGCTTGGTGTTGTTGTGTCCTTCCACGAGTCTTGGTGCCAAGATACTAGCCATAGAAAATCTTTAGTTTAGAAATAAGAACACTCCAAGAAGATGAGCACAAGGCTCTATACCAATTGAAGAAGCTAGACATAACACCTAGAGGGGAGTGAATAGGTGTTTGAAAGAAATCTTGACAAATAAATCCAAAGTAAAATAAATTACAAGCAAAGTCTAGATGAAAAACATAATTAGTTTCAAGGAACACCAGACTTCTTAATTAGAGAGTGTGCAATAGACTTAAAATAAACAGAGTTGAGAGAAGAGAAAATTGCGTACGAATTTTATAATGGTTCGGCTTAAATTAAGCTTATGTAAACTCTTTCACACTGATAGCCTATTGGCTGGATTTCACTATATGATCAATAGAAGATCGCAACTTATTAGTGCAAACACTCAGTGGTAGATTTCGCTAGCTCACTAAGACATTCCTTTTGTGTATTTCTATCTTGATCGCAATTTGTAATGCTCACAAATGAAGACAGGTAATTGAAAGAAGTTTCAGACTTTAGAATTCTAATTTCACGTTCCCCTAATCAACTTGGCCGAATGACCTTCCTTTAAATGCTCCTCAATGCAATACTAGCCGTTGAACATAATCATTCAAGAAAATTCTTCCAATCAAGCCGTTGGACAGAATCGTACAAGGAAATCTTGTGCCCATTGACGATAGGAATGTAAATTCCACTTGATTATGTTTGTCCATACAACTAGAATCTTGGTTTCCATAAATGATGTTTCCTCATATGGAACTTACCTTCGAGATTGATTTTGTCAATATATAATTGACTTAATCAATGTTTTTGAATAAGATAAGTGAAATCCTTAGCTAGAAGATAATCACTGAAGAATTGTTTTTAGAGGAAGTTCTTTCTAGATTTGTGTCGCAACATCACTAGATCTAGTTCTGGACTATTCCTTGTTCTAGATATTATATTGTTTTGGGCTCATCAAAGAGGGATATACTTCTGAAAAAGTATTGTTAAGAGTCATTGAAAATTCCTCTGAAGTAAAGACGATAGAAGTAGAAAATTTTATCAACTTCAAAATTTGGTAGAAGTTTTCTTTAACAGTCTTTACTCTATTTGTGTCAATGTTGGGGCATTTATGGGTTCCTTAAGAGGTCGTGCTCTTTTAAATTGAGAAGCAGCTATATATTGGCATAAAATGAAGCTGGCTGTCGGGCAAATTAAAGTATCACGTGATCATCGAGAAATCTTCCGTTGCCCCAGAATTTGTTGCAACGGAATTCTGCCCAACTATGAGGAGACAGACAATAAATAAACTTAAGAATATGACTGGTTAGCCAGAACAAGAGGAATGATTTGGGTAAGTGTCACCCTTGGCTCATGAAAAAGCTGAAGAAACCAAAAAGCTATATCCTGATGGCGAAAAAGTGCCTAATCTCCTAGCTTAACTAACCTCCCAACTCTGTATCTGTGCCTCTAGATCATTCACTCTCTTCACTTTAACAAACAAGAGTTTTAGCTGGCAGCTTTTATTCAGAAATAGACAAACGAGCCAGATTGATGACAACTCAGCTTACACCGAAGGACCAACATTTTTTATGTAAGAAAAACATTTTCTTTCCTGTTGAGTTTAACTGAATAAGTTTTTTTTTGGTCAAAACTGCATAAGTTAGTAAGCCATGGAACATAGATAAAAGATTCATGGGATAAGTGTTCTAGAAGTCTTATAACTTGTCACGAAAATGTATTTCAGTCCTAAAACTTGCAAAAAGTGCATTAAAGTTCTAAAACTTGTCAAATTATTTCAAACGAATCCTAAAATCGACGCCGTTAGCCTTTTTCTGTTAAAAATGCTGACATTGCATTTTAAATAATTTTTTATTTTCCACATGGATTTTTAAATTATTATTATTTTAAATAGATTTAAAAACTAAAAAAATTAAATTTATTCATTTTATCTTATTTTCACCAAAAACTTTTAAAAAGTTTAAATATTTTTTTTTAAAAACAGCGACTCCTCTCCCGCTGCCGCCCATCGCCGGAGGGGCCGGGCGACGATCACCAGGCGGCGGGGTGGCGGCCTCGCCGGCCCTGGTGAGGGCTTGGCGAGCCTTGCGGCCCCAAGCGAGGGCCGACAAGGCCTCACCCAAAGCGAGCGACATCTCGCCCGGGGGCGACGCCGCCAGCCCCGCGAGGGCCGGTGGGCCCCGATTATGGCAACCTCGCCAAAGCTGAGCAAGGGTGCCTAGATCTAGGCTTGCCGGCCCTCGCAGGGGGCTAGCGGCCGTCGCCCGCCCTAGGCGAGCTGTCATCAGCCCTAGGTGAGGCCATGTCGCCCGCCGGGCCGCGAGGCTCACCAGTCTAGCGATCTCGCCGGCCCGAGCGAGGGCCGACGAGTTCGCCCGGGCGGGTGATGGTTGCCGACCCTCTCCCACGGGGCCAGCAAGGCCCGGCCCCATCCCCGCCTGGGCGGGCGATCGCCCGGCCCCTCCGGCGATGGGCGGCGGCGGCAAGAGGAGCCGCATTGATTTTTTTTTTTAACAATTTTTAAAATAATTTTTTTTAACTTTTCTTTTTAGTTTTTTTGAAAATAAGATAAGAATAAATTTAATTTTTTAGTTTTTAAATCTATTTTTAAAAAAATTAAAAATACACCTGGAAAATAAAATATTATTTAAAATGCCATGTCAGCATTTTTAACGGAAAAAGCTAACAGCGTCAATTTTAGGACTCGTTTGAAACAATTTGACAAATTTTAGGACTTAAATGCACTTTTTTATAAGTTTTAGGACTGAAATGCATTTTCGTGACAATTTTTAGAATTTCTGGAACACTTATCCCAAGATTCATCACTATTGCTGTTCATGAGCATCCTGGAGGCCGAAGCCAACAGTTGTCGGATCTTATGATATAAGAAGAGCTTGAATCGCATCACCTTTTGTAGTAGGAAAATCTCACACATAGTAGATGCCATTTTTCTACTTCCTCCCGCAAGATAACTCCATTAATAGTGAAACAAATGCGGACCCCATTGTGAACCATTTGTTCTTTTGCTATAAGATAGAAGTTTCATGTCTAGATTTTATCTTTGTCATTCATCACATCATACATCGATTTTGGCTTCAGATCTGAAAAACACTGTAAAATATGGTGGAACATAGTCAAAGAAACTGATAATGCTTATCTTTAGTAGTCATCGACATTATAATGTACATTTCTACATACTTTTCCCTGTATTGAAGGGTAGGCAAAAATTTTACACCAACAAGTCACTTCTATTTGCTAAAATGAACCTAATGTGTTCCCTAATCTGTCTTGCTGGTATCTCTCATGTCAGAAGACCAAGAAAAGCATCGAGAAAAGGTAGAAGGAATGTAGGAGAAGAAATTTTTTGTATGCATTGTATATTTTCTATTGTGTACAAAGTGTATTTAATTACAAAGAAAGAGATTAATAAAGGAAAAGAAATATTCTCCTATCTTTCTAATCCTAAAATAAACATGATTCTCTACCTATCAACAATTAGATACGATTTGATGAATCATGCAACATAAATGTTCTGATGATAGCCTATCAAATGAGATGTAAGACGAGATGGGATAACGAGTACTTGACGATCTTGAAGAACCACATATGTAATCCTTTGTCCAAGCTGGTGGGCGAGTTGCTCAACCAGAACGTCGTGGAAGTTCTTGTTGCATTGAAGAGGACTCTTCTTCAGCAGGGGTTGATTATGGATGTTCAGTGAATTGGGCTGATTCTTCTATATGAGACTCTTCAGTGGAGTGACTCGTAGATGTCTCAATAGGTAGTGTAGGCGATTCACCAGTTGGTCCTGGGAGAGGAGTAGCAAGAAATGTACCTCCCAAAAGATATCTTCTTCCAATAAGAATCTTGAATTCCCTATCTTCTCATCTTCAGTTGAAGAAATAAGAGTTTGGAAAGGAAAAATATTCTCATGAAAAATAACATCTCTGCTTACGAAAAATTCTCCTATGGATGGTGCATAAATCCGATACCCCTTTTGCAAAGTAGGATATCCCATGAATATACATTCACTAGCTCGTGGTGCCATCTTATCCTTGTGTCCCACTGTAGTGACACAACAGAGACATCCAAAAACTCTGAGATGACTCAGATTCGGTTTCTTTCCATACAACATCTCAAATGGCGTCTTTCATTTCAAAATACATGAGGGCATGCGATTAATCAAATATGCTGCTGTGACCACACAATCTCCCAAAAAATTCTCAGGAATAGATGCTTGAAATTTGAGGGCATGTGCTACTTCTAAGAGATGACGATGTTTCCTCTCAACAACACTATTTTGCTGTGGTGTATAAGTGCAAGAACTCTCATGCAAGATTCCATTCAGTGAAAATAAAGAAGCACACTCACTATTGAAGAACTCCCTTCCATTATCAGTTCTAACCCGACGAATTGTTTTTCCAAATTGAGTTTTGGACAAGGTAAGGAATGTTCTTAGGTGAGCAAAGACTTGATTCTTGGATTGCATGAGGAATATCCATGTCGCACGAGAGAAATCATCAACAATTGTGAGGAAATATCGTGACCCATCATGATGCATAGTATGATAGCGTCCCCAAACATCAGCATGGATCAACGAAAAAATACTAATCTGCTTGGGAATTACTATTTGGAAAAGGAGCACATGTTTGCTTTGCCAAAGGACAGATAGGACACCGGGGACAAGGGAATAAGGCACTATGTCCCAATCTTTTATGATGAAGGGAATTTTTGTCATTGATAACATGGTTACACAATGAATTATTGAATTCAACAGACGAAAAATTAAAATTGTTGGGAAAATTTATCCAAAAATAGAGCCCTTTGTTGGAGAAATCTTTCCGAATATTTTGAAGTGACAAAACATTTCTATCGGTCTAGTCGAATATCGATAGTTTAAAGTCTCAAGACTTTGTAATCTCAAGACTCAAGACTCAAGACTCAAGACTCAAGATTATTCTCACCGAGTCTTTCTAATCCAGTGGCGAAGGATATCCAAAGCCGAAGTATACGGTTGAGGATTCGATCCAATCCTCTGGAAAAGATCCCTTGGTTGGATAATCACTTCGGATTTTTTTATTCCTATCTAAGAACAATTAAAGATCCGATGGTCGACGAAACATTCTTGGAATGTTCTATTCTTGGAAACCAAAATCCTGATTGTATGGGCGAATAGGATTGATGGGCTATCATCAGATTCCTTAAATAGCTCAGATGATCTTCTTAATTGATTCCGTCCAACGGGTAGATTGGAGGAATTCCTTTGGTAAGTGCCAACGGCTATGATGGCATAAAGGAGTATAAAAGGAAGACGTTCTAGTTGTTTTAAGTGTGTGATCGATAGAAAAATTCCAGTAGTCCGAAGAACCTTGATTGTTAGTCGATGGTTCGAGCGAAATTGTATACACAGAGAGTGTTTATACTTGGTGATACCTTGAGCGAGTGTAGTAGATCATCTACATCGAGAAATCAAGGAAGATCAACACCGTAACATCTCTTTGTTCATAGTGGAATCCAGCCAATCGGCTGTCGGTGCGAAGAGTGGACGTAGGCTTGAATCAAGCCGAACCACTATAAACCTCGTGTTTAATTCTCTCTTTCCTTTACTCGATCTTACGATTGATTTTTTAATACTTCATCTGTCTAAGTATTGTGCAATCTCCAAGAAAATTTTCATAAACCTATTCACCCCCCTCTAGGTACTCGTACTAGCATTATCAATTGGTATCGTAGCCATGTTCTTACTTTATTTGAAGTGTTTTACTTGAGTAAAAGATCCATGGCTAGTATGCTAGCACCAGGGCTGATGGAAGGGCAAAGCAATACCAGACCACCCTACTTTGATGGAAAGGATTACAACATCTGGAAAACAAGATGAAAGCTTTTCTACGATCAAAGGATCCTCTCGGAATGGGATGTGGTGGAAAGAGGAATTACTCCTAATGGCTGCATCGCATCCGAAAGAGGGAAAGAAACTGAAACCAGCGGAATGTCTCAAGAAGAGATAAACAAGAGACAAGCACTCGATGCAAAAGCAATTTACTCTTTATATTGTGCTTTATCACCAACTGAATATAACAGAATATCTTCTTGTGATACAGCAAAAGAAGTCCGGGACAGATTACATATCACTTATGAAGGACAGACCGAGTGAAGGAGACCCAGAATTAACATTCTCCTTGGTCAATATGAAGCCTTCAAAATGAAACAAGGAGAATCTATAACCGACATGTTTAGCCGTTTTACAGATATTGTCAATGGCCTTGAGAATCAAGGACATAAAATTTCTGATCCTATGAAGGTGAATAAGCTACTTTAAGGTGGACTCTCCAAGGATTGGAATCATATAAAGACTTCAATAAGAGAGACGCAAAGAATTATGCCATTATCTCGTAGACGAGCCGATTGGAACTCTTCGAGTCTTATGAAGTGGAATGAATTAATGAAGACGAAGATCCAAGAGGTAAGAAATCCATTGCATTAAAATCTAACGATGATTACGATGATACATCAAAGAAGATCCGGACGATGAGGAGCTTGCTCTTATGATTAGAAGGTTCGAAAAAGCTGAATAGAAAAGGAAGAAGGTTCAACTCAAGGAAACAAAGTCTTCGAAACAGCAAACCAAGTTTGTTGATAATAAGGAACCAAACAAAGATGTAGTTTGCTTCGAATGTAAAAAAAGGGACACATCGGACCAAATTGTCCTCTCCCCGAAGAAGAAAAGAGGAAAAGCTGAAAAGTCTCGAAAAGCTCTCAAAGCCGAAACTTGGAGCGATACGAGTGTGAAGAAAGTGATGAGGAATATGCCAACCTCGTGTCTAATGGCACAATCGACTCGGCATTCGGATCGACTCGGACTGAATTTGAGGTAAGTGATTATAAAATCCCTGTCAAAGTCTCTAAATACATTGATGAACTATGTTTTAGTCTTAAGACTTCTCTAAAAGGATTTCCGAACTTAAAAGGAAAACTCGGTTTAAAACAAAAGGAAAATATTTTAGAAGAAAAAGTGAAAAGTTTAGACTTGAATTTTTCTACTCTTAAGGAGAATGAAGATAAACTTTCAAAAGAAAATGCTTTCTTAAAAACTGACTTATCAAATATTTCAAAGAAATTTTCAATAGGGTCGAAAAACTTGAAAAAGTTCTTTCACCCAAAGACCTTACTTTAACAAGTCTGGTTTGGGTATGACAGCTGAAACAATTCCTTTGATTGATTTTCCAAAAGTAAAAGAAAGAATTAAGAAAAGACCGTCAAAAGAGGCTTACAAAAATCATTTCAAGAAAGTCTTTGTAAAGTCTCGTAGGTCGAAGTGCTTTAAGGTGTTCAAAGTGTAACGGATCATTTTGAAAAAGAGTGTCCTATAGTTTGGAAGCTCCGTTAAGAAAGTATGGCCTAGTAATGCTTATTCTACTAACGCCAAAGGACCCGGAAAATTTGGGTACCAAAGAAAGCTTGAGACTCACTTTTGAATGCGGGTCTCTGTCAAAAGAAAGTTAAGTGGTATCTTGACAATGGATGTTCAAGACACATGACAGAGACTCAAATTGCTTCATAAAGCTTGTTCAAGTGAATGGTGGAAAAGTTTCATTTGGAGGAAACAAAAAAGGAAGCATTGTGGGATTTGGAACCGTGAAAATTGGAAATCTCACAATAAGCAATGTCTCTCTAGTGGAAGGACTCAACTACAATCTTCTAAGTATTAGCCAATTGTGTGATACTGGTTTCAAGATCTCCTTTCAAGAAGGCATATGTTCTGGAATTAGCAAAGACTCAACTCAGTCTTTCATGGGTCGAAGGCATGGAAATATCTACCTTCTTGATGTAAAACCAAATGAAGCACAATGCCTAATCTCAATTCAAGATGAAGCAGTCTTATGGCACAGAAAGCTTGGCCATGTCAACATGAAACAATTAGCCAAAATTTCATCAAAGAAGCTTGTTCGAGGTCTACCTAAATTGCCATACCAAAAGACTGATTCATGCACTCCATGCATTCCGGGAAAGCAGGTAAGAAATTCATTTAAGCAAATAAACCATGTTTCTACTAATCATGTACTACGGTTGCTTCATATGGATCTCTTCGGACCAACCGAACCCGGCATTGGAGGTAAGAAATATTGCCTAGTAATTGTGGATGATTACTCCCACTTTACTTGGGTATATTTCATTGCAAGTAAGTCGAAACCTTTTCGTATTTTGAAAAATTTGCTAAAAAGGTTCAAAATGAAAAAGGATGTGCAATCTCATGCATAAGAACATATCATGGAAGTGAATTTGAAAATCAAGATTTTACGAAATTTTGTGATAAATCTGGTTTTAATCATATGTTTTCCTCTCCATATACTCCAGAGCAAAATGGAGTTGTGGAAAGAAAGAATAGATCTCTTCAAGAAATGGCTAGAACACTTTTAATTGAAAGCAAAATCTCTTCACGATTTTGGGCTGAAGTTGTTTCAACAGCATGCTATATTATAAATAGAGTCTTTTAAGACCTATTTTAGAGAAAACCCCTTATGAATTGTTCAAAGAAAAAAAGCCTATTGTTTCATACTTTCATGTGTTTGGTTGTAAATGCTTTATTTTGAAAAATGCAAATGATCGAGTTGGTAAGTTTGAAGAAAGATCAGATGAAGGCATCTTCCTTGGATATTCTACATCAAGCAAAGCCTACAGAGTCTATAACAAGAAAAGCCAGTCGGTGGTGGAATCAACGAATGTTAAATTCCAAGACTCAATGCAAGATGAATCCAAACTCGGTATGAAGAGTCCAACCTACTCCTGACCTTCCAATGCTTACAACTCAAGAAGCATCTCGGTCTCGGAAGACCAACATCAAGAAGCACATGAAGATTCAAATAAAGAAAGAGAACATCAACCAGGCGGAACAACCAAGAATCGGAAGCATAAATCCAGTCATCCTAAAGATCTCATTATTGGCGAAATCAATGAAGGAATCCGCACTGATCAAAAAGGCGTGAAGAATCTAGTCTTTAATGGCTCTCATTTTTGAAATCGAACCAAAAAGCATAGAAGAAGCTTTATCGATGAAAGTTGGATCGAAGCTATGCAAGAAGAACTCGAGACAATTCAACATCAATGATGTCTGGAATTGACATCTAAACCAAAAGGTAAAACATTATTGGAACCAAATGGGTATTCGGGAACAAGATGAATGAAGAAGGAAAAGTCGTACGAAACAAAGCAAGACTCGTGGCCAAAGGATATACGCAAGAAGAAGGAATAGACTATGATGAGACTTACACTCCAAAGAGCAAGTTAGAAGCTATTCGTCTATTACTTGCGTTTGCTTGTTATAAAAATTTCAAGTTATTCCAAATGGACGTCAAAAGTGCATTCCTAAATGGATTCATCCATGAGGAAGTTTATGTGGATCAACCACGTGGGTTTGAAGACCCAAAGAAGCCGACTCCGCTTCGACTGAAAAAGGCCTTGTATGGTTTAAAGCAAGCACCTCGAGCTTGGTACGACAGACTAAGTAAGTTCTTATTACAGAATGGTTTTGTCAAAGGTAAAGTAGATACTACTTTGTTTATCAAAAAGGAAAGCAAAAGCTTTTTACTTGTTCAAATATATGTGGACGATATTATTTTTGGATCACCTAATGAAAGTCTATGCAAGAAATTTTCTAAGTTTATGCGATGAGTTTGAAATGAGTATGATGGGAGAGTTAACATTCTTTCTTGGACTCCAAGTGAAACAAATGAAGGAAGGAACTTTTATTCATCAAGAAAAATATGCGAATGACCTTGTCAAAAGGTTTGGATTGGAAAAGTGCAAAAGACCGACATACCAATGTCATGTTCTCATAAGATAGACAAGGATGAAGAAGGGAAGAAAATAGATCAAAAGCTGTACAGAAGCATGATCGGCTCACTTCTTTATCTTACTGCTTCTAGACCTGATATTTTGTTGAGTGTTTGCATTTGTGCTAGGTTTCAATCAGATCCTAGAGAATCCCATTTCAAAGTCTGTAAAACGTGTTATCAAATACGTTGCCTCATCTTCAAGCATCGGTCTCTCGGTATCCCAAGAAGGGAGACTTTAATCTTCTAGGATACTCAGCGTATCTGGCCGGCCGGTTGCGAGTCGATAGAAAAAGCACCTCCGGAACTTGTCAACTACTTGGAAACAGGACGGTGTCTTGGTTTTTGAGGAAGCAAAGCACTGTAGCTCTTTCAACGACAGAAGCAGAGTATGTAGCTCTTGGAAGTTGCTGTTCGCAAATTCTATGGATAAAACAACAGCTACAAGACTTTGGGATTGAAGACTCATGCACAGAAATCAGATGTGACAACACCAGTGCGATCAATCTCACCAAAAATCCAATCCTTCATTCAAGAGCAAAGCATATTGAGATTCGACATCACTTCATTAGAGATCATATTCAAAATGGAGAAATCTCGATTCAATTTGTTGATTCAAAGAGTCAACTAGCGGATATATTCACAAAGCCTTTGGAGAAAAATCAATTCGACTTTATCCGTTCAAGACTCAACATTTTGAAGCTCCGAAGAAGTTAAAGTCTAGAGACTCACCAACTCTAAGACTCTAATCTTTCAGACTTTAAATCCTAAGACTCAAACATTCGTGGCTATAGACTCGTAAGTTGTATTTTATTTAAGAGGTACGAATTTTCATTTAGTTATTTTAACTCGAAAAGGCACGATCTTTTGTTCGGTTATTCTATAATTCGCATGAAATTTGAAGATTTTTTTAAAAAAGAATAATTTTGGCAGTTATTGATTTTGAAAAGAAGTGATCGTTCACTTTCCTTGCACCGATTGAACTTCCCTTTTCAAAACTGAGTTATATATATACAGTTTTTCTTTTCCCCAATCTTCAAAACCCTAAAAGGCACTCTTCTCCCGATACTGTTTCTACTGCTTGTTCGTTGAGAAAGTGGTCATTTTTCTTGGGAAAGCAAGTGAAGGAATCTTCCAATCGACAAAGAAAGATGTCTTCTTCGAGGAAATCATCAAGAATCGCAAAGCGGGGACCACAAAGAATGGAGAAGGGACCGACTCACTTCGATCTCACCGAGGAAGAAGACTTAACAAGTCAGCGACAAAGTCCACCCGCTCTCATCCACGTCATTCAACGCCTCCCGCCCCACAAGGTGCGAGTCATATTCGGAAGAAGAGATAATCGAGGATGCCGACCCAGAAGAGTCCAAAAGCCCTCCTTTATGTATAAACTTTATCGTGCGTTGAAAAGCACAGGTACTCCATTGAAATATATAGATGACTTCCTTAAGGACAAAAATTATGGGAATGAGTATCGTTTTCTGAAGAAAATGGAGGAATTGGGAATTGCCCCGAAAGGAAAAGCAGAGGAAGCACTTGCAAACATTCCAAGTGATCCTCTTATGCCGAGACAAAATTTAATTGAAGGGAACGATGATGACAGAATGTTTCTTGAATTTCAACCGAAAATGGGAGTGGCAAAGAAAGGTGAAAGGAAATCGGATGGATTTGTTCAGATCCAAGGATCAAGAAAAAGTGTATTCCGAGCTGTTGAAAAGAGGGGTGATAAACCCTAGAAGTGTCGATTTTGACTTCCGGACGCCATCAACATAAACTTAAGAGAACAGTTGAATTTGTTTCAACTTGAGAATTTTTGCTCTGACTCTACGGACGGGTATGCTCATCTGACCGCTTATTTCTATTCAAATCTTAGCTTTCTGGATGCGAATAGAATATCATTTAGTGTACGAGACAAAGTCTACGTGGTAGATGTGAATATGTTGGCTGATATAGTTGGAGTTGAACGAGGACGCTATCTACCAATCAAAGTCTCACCGCTCGCACTACTCTAGAACCGGTCAAAGATAGGGACGCAGAGAAGAAAGTTACCTATTCCAGATGAATGCCATCAATATTGTGCTTCATAAGATTGTGATCAACCTGTCTTAGACCAAAGTCTACGTCAAAGACTTCGTGTCTCTTTCTCAAGCAAAGTTGATGTACGCGATCAACACAGACGAAAGTTCTCTCTCCCGCAAACTATTCTCTTCCATATGTACGAGCAATGTCGAAAGACAAAGGACAATTGCCTTATCCTGGTCTGGTGACCAAGATCTTCAGACACATGAATATTGAACCGCCTCAAACTCTTTGTGTTCAACCATGTGATAAGATGGTGGTAGGTTTGAAGATGTTAACGAAGATGCGTCTACAAGAACTTTCCAAGGCAATGGAGAAATTCAGAGTAAAATCTCCTGTTCAGACTGTTTCAAAGAGAAAAGGAAAGGAGGCCATTGGAGCCCCATCGAAAAAGAAGAAAAGATCTCTCATCCTGGAGGATGAAGATGAAGAGGATGAAGATCCTACTATCCATGCACCGACAAGAACCGGACGTTCGTTTCTCACCTTGTAACTTCGGAAGAACCAAAGAGAAGAAGAAGAACAGAGAGAGAAGGAGAAAGAAGTCAAGAAGAGAAAGAAAAGTCTGCTGAATCTGAGAGAAGGGAAATCTAGAGCATGATCATCACTCTTCCCTTTTGGATGTCCTAGAGACGGGGGGAGTTGGCGAGCAAGAAAGGACTACACCTCATGCTTTGCGAGATAGTGAAGGTCCAAGACAATCTCCAGCAGACCCAGAAGAATTTCAGGCTTCTCAATTGCCTGAAGAAGGTGATACGTCGACACCAAATCTGCAAGACTATACAGAAGCGCCATTGTATACATTTACTCCATCTGAAAAGCTCATGCCAAGACACGACACGTACGACAATTCTGCAGATTTTCATCGCATCATGGATATTCTTTTGGAAATGCGTGGCCGGATATATGCTCTGACTGTGAAATTCAAGCCATGAAGAATGCTGGAAAAGCATCTTCAGTCACCCCCTGGAGGACAAGATGAAAGACCTCGCTCCGCAACTTCAAGCCAATGCCAAAGGAGATGAGGTAGCTCATCTAAGGGAGGACTTCAAGAGGCTAGAAGGCATAGTCCAGTCAATGGGAGAATTCCCAGTTGTGCGCATTCCCAAGCGGACATGACTCCTTTCTCACCCTCTTTTTAATGATGACAAAAAGGGGAGAACCAATTTGAACAAACATCTTTTAAAACTTTGACTTTTGTGGTTATGTTTATTTTTAGTATGACTTGAGAACTTGAACTTGGGTGTGAGACTAAATTGGTGTGGATTTTGATGCTTGACTGGTTGCATTTATATCAAGTATTGTTATATGGTATTACTCATGAAAGACTAACCAATTTGCTGTGGATGCAGAGTCTGGTTGTTTATTAATCTTTATGAGTTAGCCATATTGCTTGAGAAATGTTTTTGCGGGTCAAAGTTGTTCAAATCTACAAGAAAGTTTTGTCACCATCAAAAGGGGAGATTGTTGGAGAAATCTTTCCCGAATATTTTGAAACTGACAAAACATTTCTATCAGTCTAGTCTGAATATCGATAGTTTAAAGTCTCAAGACTTTGTAATCTCAAGACTCAAGACTCAAGACTCAAGATTATTCTCACTGACAGTCTTTCTAATCCAGTGGCGAAGGATATCCGAAGCCGAAGTATACGGTTGAGGATTCGATCCAATCCTCTGGAAAAGATCCCTTGGTTGGATAATCACTTCGGATTTTTTTATTCCTATCTAAGAACAATTAAAGATCCGATGGTCGACGAAACATTCTTGGAATGTTCTATTCTTGAAACCAAAATCCCGATTGTATGGGCGAATAGGATTGATGGGCTATCATCGATTCCTTAAATAGCTCGATGATCTTCTTAATTGATTCCGTCCAACGGGTAGATTGGAGGAATTCCTTTGGTAAGTGCCAACGGCTATGATGGCATAAAGGAGTATAAAAGGAAGACGTTCTAGTTGTTTTAAGTGTGTGATCGATAGAAAAATTCCGTAGTCCAAGAACCTTGATTGTTAGTCGATACGGTTCGAGCGAAATTGTATACACAGTGTTTATACTTGGTGATACCTTGAGCGAGTGTAGTAGATCATCTACGTCGAGAAATCAAGGAAGATCAACACCGTAACATCTCTTTGTTCATAGTGGAATCCAGCCAATCGGCTGTCAGTGCAGAAGAGTGGACGTAGGCTTGAATCAAGCCGAACCACTATAAACCTCGTGTTTAATTCTCTCTTTCCTTTACTCAGTCTTACGATTGATTTTTTAATACTTCATCTGTCTAAGTATTGTGCAATCTCCAAGAAAATTTTCATAAACCTATTCACCCCCCTCTAGGTACTCGTACTAGCCTTATCACCCTTGATAAGCTTTACCCAAGCCCATCAATTTGCCAGTCGAAATGACCTGAAGGAAACAATTATCTGGAGTGAATAGGACACGACATGAATTTTCTTCAGAAGCTCGATTAACTAATAGGAGGTTGAACTAGAAGTCAGGCACATAAAGTATATTTCGAAGTGTAATTAGGGGACTAAGATTCACAGTGCAGTCATGACAACTTGTGTGGAATTTCCATTTGGAAGTTGTACTGATATAGGAAAGAATAATTTCTGGATTTTGGAAAAGAAACCATTATCACAGACTATGTGATCACTAGCACCTGAATCAATAATCCATGCATTTTTCGAAATTGAGTTCATCAAGCAATAAGATGTACATATGAAGCTTCCAGCCTTATCAGATGTATCCAACATTTTTAAAGCCCTCATCAATTCCTGATATTGCTCATGGGCAATTGATTTTTCTGTTGGCTGACTTAGTACCTGAAAAACTTGTGAAGATTTTCTTCATTCTTTTTCTCTAGGTCTCCCATGTAATTTCCAACAGTTTTCAATTGTATGATGCAGACATTTACAATAGTCACAATATGATTTACCTTTTTCCTTTTTGACCATTATTTTTTTGTAGTTGAAAGGAATCTATTGTTGGGCTGGAAAATTTGAGCCGAAGTGGGCCCGTACGGTCCTTCTGGTCCAGTGGGCTAGATTCCTTGTGGCTCATTTTCGCACGCCTGAATTCTTCCTCACAACCTGTCGACTTCGTGCGGCCCATCTGCTCCGGCGAAAGTGCTCCGTGGGCCGTCCGAGAAGGGCCCAGTCGATAAAAAAGAGAGACCATCCGATTGCTCACCAAGATCTCGAGCCATCCATTTGTTCAGCAAAAACGAGTTAAGGTTTCGCCCCCCGCATTCGCCCCCTTTCCTCCTCCGATTCTAGGGTTTCTCTGTGGGGGGCGATAATGGCCTCTAGCGGCCAGAGCCATCGCCTCACTTCCTCTTCCAGAAGTCATTGTCCTATGTTGGCTCTCAACCTAGACGGTGAGCTAGTAGATCCGGCCAAGATTTGGCATGGGATCCATTGTTAGGATCTAGGACCGAAACGAAAGGTATGTTTCGTTAAAGATTAGGAGAAACCTAATTGCCTTTTCTCTCTCACGCATGTTCTTGTACTGCAGGAGAACGGGTTCGAGCCATTCAAATTTTTCTTCGGCCAATTCCATTTCATTCTAGAGTGCCGACAATTTATTGTAAACTGTCACGACACTCATATTCCCTTGCTTCAAATCTGAAATTTGTTGTGTTATGGAAAAAATCTTAATTTGATCTAGCTTTCCATACATCTCTTTAATATTTTCCTACATCTCTTTCGTATCTTCTGTCGGAGGAAGTCTCACTGCTATTTCGGGTGAGATACAGTTCCCAATCCAAGTTCTAACGAGCTGGTTACATTTTTTTCAAAAAACGAGCCATTCGCTCGTCGGTTGGAATTGTTCTGTCTAGAAAACCCTCCGTATCCTTCGTTACCAAGGTATGCCGGAGTTCCCGCGACCAAGTCGAGTAATTCTCTGGGCCCGTCAATAGCTAACTGATCAGTTTCAGTTTTGGTTCATCGGTGTTCATTGTGTACAGAGGGTCGCTAAGCTTCGACCATCCTTCGACAGCAAGGATCTGATAAGGAAAAAAAACCAGGTGAAAAAGTTAGGTAGGTATTCGCCCCTACATTTGCTCTGTTTTCTTGACCCACATTAAGGAAATTTGGGTAGGGATTCGTCCCCCCGATTCACTAGATCCGCCCGTCTGCTCCGAGCCGAAGGTAGAGCCTGCCCCACTATTGGTTGGTGCGCCTCCGTCGGTCCGCACGTTGCTTTGATACCCCGGCTGTGATGTATGTGGGTTTACCCCCATGGATCCATGGATATGGCATCCACTGCTAAGAATGGCCCGAATAGGGCTACCCCAAGTTGAACTGAGCCGGAAGATTTTGCCATTGCATGTGTGGAGACTGGATCTAGCTTTGGCTGAATTGTTGCTCCGCCATGGTCGTCACAACGGTTGAATCTGGGTTGTGCGTACTCTGTGGCGTTGCATCTCTCGCTGGCTGGTCATCTAGTTTTAAGGTGAGAGCTTCCGATTTGTTCATTGTAAAAGAAATTTTTCAAGAGGGATTGATTCCTTTTGGTAACTGTTTTGCGGTTACCATTCCTCAAGGCAGTCAGGAATGGTGGACGTGGAAGCTATGCCAGAATCGCAGGAAGCTCTGATACCATGTCAGAAGACCAAGAAAAGCATCGAGAAAAGTTAGAAGGAATGTAGGAGAAGAAATTTTTTGTATTCACTGTATATTTTCTATTGTGTACAAAGTGTATTTAATTACAAAGAAAGAGATTAATAAAGGAAAAGAAATATTCTCCTATCTTTCTAATCCTAAAATAAACATGATTTTCTACCTATCAACAATTAGATACGATTTGATGAATCATATCTTTCAACATCTCACAATCTGTTCATGTGAGATGTCAGATTGAGGAAAACTTCTTCACAAGGAATCCTAAGGCCACCCATCGGATGATCGAACCCAAACTCTTCTTCAGCTCGACTAGCAAGTCTTGAAATGAAGGCCGAGTTAAACGAGATATTGGAACTACATATCTCCGCTTCTGGGAGTCTCCAACATAAACTGCAAAATAGCCCCTGGGCACACCAATGGCCATTGGAACTGCCTGCTTTTCAGTAAATAGAGATCATCAAATAATCTACTTAGCGAGTCCGACAATGGGCAAATGGCTTCCCATGATTATATTTCTGCATAAACTTTTAGAGAAGAGAAAACAAGATCTACCCTTAATTGTATTGCTATCTCTCTAGTAATAAAATGTGAATTGATCAGTTCTATGTTGTTTGTAGAACTCATCAATCGGTTCTACTTATATAGATGAGCTATAGGTGGAATTTAATGTGTCATGTTGAATATGTGTAGGAATAGTCATCTAACATGCATGGCCTAGGTAAGAAACATAAGCCTTTAAGAGGTCACATGGTATTGTTTTCCAGCTAATGAACTAATGATGTCTATTTCAGGAATGAAACTGAAGACACAATGCCCCACTTCAGAACATTTGATAGAGGTCCTGATAATTTCCTGGAGAGAGTGGTGGCATGAGCCTCTTGATAAAATTTGGTGGAACATGGTGGACCACTTTTACTGACCAACATGTTTGAGAAATCAGCCAATGTTGCCACATGAGTAGTAGGGTCATCTGAAAATGATCCTTGCCTACACATGATTTAATATCATGGGGTAGTTGTTTTGGGAAGAAAATGAGGTTCGGTGAAGTGGCATTTACGCCCTGGATATAACAAGTCTTGTATTGACTGTATAAAAATAGTCGGTTCTAATCTAAATACAGTCCATTGGCCACAATTTGTGTCCTAGCTGCATATTTTGCTGTAGTTTGCCTCCGAATCAATGAATGGTTTATAGTAAAACATGTATTAGACAAAAAATCAAAATGTTGCAGAAAAAACTGGAAATTACAGAGATTCAGTCCTTAAAAAGCGAAAATTCAAGAGGGTAGGCAAAACATTTGCCTAAAAGTTCGTTGGGGCTGCAGACTTGTAATCTGCTGATTTTATGGAAAAATTACAAGATCCAGCCAGCAGGTTCCTGGCATATATGAAGTTAAGAGCGGGAAAAATGAGAGTTAACAGCTCAATGAGATGTAA
Source organism: Eucalyptus grandis (assembly GCF_016545825.1). Lineage (NCBI taxonomy): Eukaryota > Viridiplantae > Streptophyta > Magnoliopsida > Myrtales > Myrtaceae > Eucalyptus > Eucalyptus grandis. Next base: position 26,825,482 of record NC_052620.1, read on the forward strand.
CAGCCCTGTAAACTTCGTGAGGGAAATTTTTGATGGAGATGCAGATTTCATTTTGCAATCTATTCTTTAGCCTTCAGTTTATTCACTTGATTTACAAAAAGATCTAATTGACCTTTTTGGTCTCCAATCCTTGTCATACGCCAATTCTTAGATAGGTCGTGGTGAGAAAAACAATGTACTGCAACTCTGGACAGTAGCATATAGAAGCAACTCTTGGATACTTCTTTTCTTCGAACCATTGTCAGTTCACATAAAACAAGAGGAGGAAACAAGAGTGCCTCTAGCACAGTATGATCATACTGAAGATCAGTTGGTAATGAAGTATATATCCTTAAGACTGAATTTCTTTGCTTCCAGCACAAAGTCATTGCCAAAATGATGAATTGATCACTAGGACAACCAGATATCCACATATAGAGAATCAATGTTATTGATCAACATTGCATCTTCAGTTGTACATCTATCTCCTTAAACTGTTACTCGCTAAACAAGAGGTAAAAAGATCTACACTGGTCGTAAAATTTGTTTACAAAATCGTGTCAGGTGTATCGACTAATCTATCTAGGAGTTCTCTAGTCAGGATTGATTATCCATCTATGAGGCTGAGGAAAACTTCTTCATTGAACGGAATCGTGAGGCCTCCCATTGGATGATCGAAGCCAAACTCCTCCTCAGCTTGATTCAGCAGGTCCTGGAACAAGGGCCGAGATAAGTATGACAGAGGAACAATGAATCTCTTCTTCTGGTTTTCTCCTACATAAACTGGAAAATGCCCCTTTGGAACGTCCAAGGGTGCAGAATCTCCTTCTCTGTGACCAGATAGAGACCGCCGCAACTTTTTTCCTGGCAAGCTGATCCCCATGATCACGTGTCTGGAAACTCTTTTCAACAGGAAAGACTTGAGGAAGATGCTATGCCACTCGCTGGAAGGAAATAGGAAGAAAATTGAATTCTGATTTGGGTGCAGAAGCAATGGCTTGGTAATGTATATATAGGGTAAGTGGATGGCAAGTGAGTTTATCTGCTAAGCTGAATGAGTGACAGGAGGTTGCAGCATATAGGGCCAAAGGAGAGACATGGACCGTTGGGAGTTCACATGTTAATGTCTGCCAAACCTCATGAAACTCTAGAGCTCATTATTGGAGCAAACATGATGCCCCACTTCTCCTGAAGACAGGATTCCTCCTAGGTCCTACGGAAATCTGAAGAGATTGTGGTTGATGTGAACATTTCTAAGATTTCTGACCATGTTTTTGCTCACTATCACAGAGAAAACAGAAATGCGTGGTGTAGGGCAAAGTTCGTCTGCCTAATTTGGTGCCCCTATCTCCTGAACTACATACAAAGATTAGAAACACATCTAGATAGGAACTACCTTTTTTTATCCCAATTTTGTGAGGCATTTGTTCTCTGGTTTGTTCAAGAGATATATTCACCTGAAGTTTCACATGGTCCTGTCTTCCAACTCATCATCAGGAACTTTGATAATGATTGAGACTTTCATTTTGGGTTAGAGTGCACTCTATGCCCTACCATATGTGGCATAAGAAACCGGTGTAAGGGACCACCAGGTAGACAAGGGTGGAAAAGGTCACTGGTAATTTATGGTCAATCATCTCTGAAGCAGGGGGAGGGATATTTAGAAGTTTTCAGAATTAGCTCTACAAAGAGCTGTCCGAAATCAATGACTTATTTGTTGAATAAGCCAAAATCAATTAGACATAAACCCAAGGGCTGTGCTCATCGGTTGGTCGTGTCAGAGATTGAAACATTTTTTAAATCAACTATAACTAACACGTAAAACTCAATGACCAGTAAAGCAGCTTGGTATAACTATGCCTTCGTTTTTTCTTTGTTTTTGTGGTCTTTACTCTATTTGTATCGATGTTTGGGCATTTATGGTTTCCTAAGAGGTCGTGATCTTCTAAATGCAGAAGCAGCTATATGTTAGCATAAAATGAAGCTGGCTGTCAGGCAAATTAAAGTATCACGTGATCATCGAGAAATGTTCCATTACCCCAGAATTTGTTACAACAGAATTCTGCCCAACTATGACTAAATAGCCAGGACAAAAGGAATGATTTGGGCAAGTGTCACCCTTGGCTCATGAAAAAGCTGAAGAAACCAAAAAGCTATATCTTGATGGCGAAGAAAGTGCCTAATCTCCTAACTTACCTAATTTTCCCAATCTATCCCTTCGCCTCCGGATCATTCACTCTCTTCAGTTAAACAAACAGAAGAATTTCGTCTGGCAGCTTTTATTAAGAAGGAAACAAACAAGCCAGTTTGATGACGGCTCAGCTTACACCAAAGGACCAACCTTTTTACGTAAGAAAAACATTTTTTTCCTGTTTATGTTAACTGCATAAGTTAGTTTGACATGGAACATAGACAAAAGATTCATCACTTTTTGCTGTCCATGAGCATGCCCGAAGGCCAGAAGTCAAGAGATTGTCTGATTTTTTGATATGAGTGTTGGAAATTTTTTATAATATAGGCTTACATTAATTATTTTATTTCAAATATTCGGGTTAACGGATATTCAAATATTTGTCAAACTAATCTTATTGAATTGGGTTTTGACATCTATTAATAACAAATCTAGTTGAGCAGGCTTACATTAATTAATTAATTTTCTATTTCAATATTCAGGTTAATAAAGTGATCTTATTGAATTGGGTTTTGGCATCTATTAATAACGGGCTTAGTTGAGTAGCAAAATGTAAGCAATTATACGATATTAATTATGGTTTGTTAGGTCCCTCTCTAGTCTATAAAATGGTAGGTTATAACTTAATCCCATTGAAAGCTGCTATACTGAAGATCTGACATTCTAATAGATCTTTATCAGAGTGATCTATTTTTCTTCAAGTGGAAAAATGGCTCAAACACTTCCGTTTTATTCTGCTATGCTTATCGATTTTAGTGTTTTACAGTCATATATGGATCCGATTCTTCTTAATTGATTAGTTGTTTATGTGAATAATTTTCTACAATGAGAAGAACTTGAATCGCATCATCTTTTGCAATAGGAAAATCTCAGAGAGAGTAGGCGCCATTTTTCTTCTTCCTCTTGCAAGAGAACTCCATTAATGGTGTAACAAATGCAGACCCTGTTGTGAACCATTTGTTCTTTTGCTACAAGATAGGAGTTTCATGTTTAGATTGTATCTTTGTCATTCATCACATAATACGCGTGCTATGTTCGTGATTTTTGCTTCAGATCTAAAAGTTGCTATTAAATATGGTGGAACATACTCCAAAAAACTGATGCTGCTCATCTTAAATAATCATTGACATTGTAATGTACATTTTTACATACTTCTCCCTGTATTGAGGGGCAAAAAATTTAACACCAAACGAGTCACTTCTGTTTACAAAGCTGAACCTAATGTCTTCCTTAATCTGTCTTGTTGGTAAATTTCACGATTCGTTCATGTGAGATGTCAGATTGAGGAAAACTTCTTCTTCACAAGGAATCCGAAGGCCGCCCATCAGATTATCGAACCCAAACTCTTCTTCAGCTCGACTTAGCACTGTTCATGTGCCATGTTGAATACAAGGAGGAACGGTCATCTAAAATTCATGGTCCAGGTAAGAAACATAAGCATTTGAGAGGTCACATGGTGTTGATTTCCAGCTTTTGAACTAATGACGTCCTTTTCAGGACAGAAACTGAAGACATAATGCACCATTTCAGATCATTTAATAGAGGTCCTGATAATTTCCTGGAGGGAGTGGTGGTATGAGAGCCTCTGGTTAACATCCAGTGGAACATCAGCGTACCACTTGTACCAACTTAATATGTTTGAGAAATTAGCCAATGTGGCCCCATGAGTAGTAGGGTCACCTGAAAATGATCATTGCTTAGCTTATGCCGAGGAGCCAAACCTTTTATGTGAGAAAAACCATTTTTTTTCTTGTTTACGTTAACTGCATATTAGTATGCCATGGAACATGGACAAAAGATTCATCACCATTTGCTGTCCATGAGCATCCCCAGAGGCCAGAAGCCAACAGATTGTTGGATTTTATGATTTGCGAAGAGCTTGAATCGCATCATCTTTTGCACTAGGAAAATCTCACCCAGAGTAGGCCCCATCTCCTTCCTCCTGCAAGATAACTCCATTAATAGTGTAACAAATGCAGACACCCATTGTGAACCATTTGTTCTTTTACTATAAGATAGAAGTTTCATGTCTGGATTGTATCTTGGTCATTCAACACATATTACACGCCATCTTGATTTTTGCTTCAGATCTAAAAGACACTGTAAAATATTGTGGAACATACTCAAAGAAACTGATGCTGCTCATCCTAAATCATCATCGACATTATAATGTACGTTTCTACATAGTTTTCCCCGTATTGAAGGGTAGGCAAAAATTTTACACCAAACGAGTCACTTCTATTTACAAAAATGAACCTAATGCGTTCCCTAATCTGTCTTGGCATATCTCACGACGTGTACATGTAAGATGTCAGAACGAGGAAGACTTCTTCTTCACAAGGAATCCTAAGGCTGCCCATCAGATGATCGAACCCGAAGTCTTCTTCAACTCGACTTAGCAAGTCTTGAAATGAAGGCTGAGTTAAATGAGAGATTGGAACTACATATCTCCGCTTCTGGGTTTCTCGAACACAAACAGAAAAATAGCCCTTGGGCACACCCATGGCCATTGGAACTGCCTGCTTTTCAGTGAATAGAGATCCTCGAAGAATCTGCTTACCGAAGCTGACAACAGGCAAACAGATTCCCATGATTATATATCTGCATTAACTTTTAAAGATGAGAAAACAAGATCGCCCCTTAACTCTATTGCTGTCTCTCTGATAAGAGAATGTGAATTGATCAACTCTATGTTGTTTGTAGAACTCATTGATAAGTTCTATGTTAAAAATATAAATATGCGCGGAAGCATGGTATAGTTTATATTTGATAGAGGATGGACAATGGAGTAGGATAGGATATTTTGAGAAGGTTTATGGGACAAAGATACTTTCACTAGTTTATGAAAATAATTTTACAATAGTCGAGGTGTTGGTGAGGGAGCATGATGTGGTTTTTATGTTAGCTCCCTTCACCAAAACATGGAGCACTTGCTCCTTTATATAGGCTGCCAAAGGAGGTGGAGGAAGTCTCTAGACTTCTGTACAAATAGCTACTAACATAAGATAGAGAATTCTAGACTTCTCTTGAAGCATTCTAGAATTCTAGACTTCTCTTGAAGCATGGACTTCTCTAGACTTCTCTTGATTGTTCTAGGATTTTCTTTGATGCTTGGCTTTTGCTTGCTTGCATTCTCATGTGAATCTTCTAGATTCAACTAGCAATCTCCATTCTAGAAGGTTCTCACCTTCATGATTAAGTTAGTAGTTTCTAGATATTTTTAGAGAAAATGGATCACAATTTCCAACACTCCCCCTTGATCCATTTTCGAGATAATCCGGATATTATAGTCTGTCCCATGTCTTTGTATTCTGTCTTCGTTCCATGATCCATTGTATCCTTTTGTTGGCACACTTGCACTTGCCTTTGAATGTGTATGCTTTTTCTTCAATGATGTCCCATATGTCTCGGGCATCAAAATGCTCTTAGTTGTAGTTGTTAGCTCGGGCTCTGGCTCTCGTAGGCTCTGGCTCTGGCTCCGGCTTTAGTTCTGGCTCTAGCTCCGGCTCTAGCTCTATTGGCTCTCGCTCAGGCTCTGGCCTTTTTAGTTGAGGATGGTGAGGACAAATGCCCATAACCATCCGATATGCCTAGTTTTGGCTTCATGGTCCCTTACGCCTGGCTCAGTTACAACCTAGGCATAACCTAGCTCTGATACCTTGTTAAAAATATAAATATGCGCGGAAGCAACCATAGTTTATATTTGATAGAGAATGGACAAGGGAGTAGGATATGATATTTTGAGAAGATTTATGGGACAAAGATACTTTCACTAGTTTATGAAAATAATTTTACAATAATTGAGGTGTTGGTGAGGGAGCATGATGTGGTTTTTATGGTTAGCTCCCTTCACCAAAACATGGAGCACTTGCTCCTTTATATAGGCTACCAAAGTAGGTGGAGGAAGTCTCTAGACTTCTTTACAAATAGCTACTAACATAAGATAGAGAATTCTAGACTTCTCTTGAAGCATTCTAGAATTCTAGACTTCTCTTGAAGCATGGACTTCTCTAGACTTCTCTTGCTTGTTCTAGGATTTTCTTTGATGCTTGGCTTTTGCTTGCTTGCATTCCCATGTGAATCTTCTAGATTCAACTAGCAATCTCCATTCTCAACAATTCTAGAAGGTTCTCACCTTCATGATTAAGGTAGTAGTTTCTAGATATTTTTAGAGAAAATGGATCACAATTTCCAACATTCTACTTATATAGATGAGCAGGAGGTGGATTATTATGTGCCATGTGGAATATGTGTAGGAATAGTCATCTAACATGCATGGCTCAGGTAAGAAACATAAGCACTTGAGAGGTCACACGCTATTGTTTTCCAGCTGATGAACCAATGATGCCTATTTCAGGAATGAAACTGAAGACATAATACCCGACTCCAGAACATTTAATAGAGGTCCTGATAATTTCCTGGAGAGTGGTGGTATGAGAGCCTCTTGTTAAAATTTGGTGGAACGACGGTGTACCACTTGTACCGACCAACATGTTTGAGACATTAGCCAATGTTGCCACTTGAGTAGTAGGGTTCCCTGAAAATGATCATTGCTTACCCGTGGTTTAATATCATGGGATAGTTGTTTTATAAAGAAAATAAGGTTCGGCGAAGTGGCATATTATACCCTGGATAATGCAAGTCTTTTGTTGACTGTATAGCAATTGTTGGATCTAATCTAACTACCATCCATTGGCCACAATTTGCGTCCTAATTGCACATTTTGCCGTAGTTTGCGTCCAAATTAATCAAGGTTTATACGAAAGCATGAACTGGATCATATGAAAAATTAAAATGTTGAGGAAAAAGCTGGAAATTGCATAGATCCAGGCCCTAGAAAGTGAAAAGTGGAGAGGGTGGGCAAAAAATTTGCCTACAAGTTTGTTGGGTGGCAGACTTGTAATCTACTCATTTTATGGAAAAATTACAAGAACCAGCCAACAGGTTCCTGGTATACATGAAGTTAAGAGTGGGAAAAATGAGAGCTAACAGATAAATGAGATGTAACAGCACTATAAACTTCATGAGGGAAAAATTTCGGTGGAGATGCAGATTTCATTCTGCAACCTATTTTTAGCCCTTCAGTTTATTAACTTGATTTACGATAGATCTAATTGACCTTTTGGTCTCAAATACTTGTCATACTCCAATTCTTAGGTTGTTGTGAGAAAAATAATGATTACTGCAACTCTGGACAGTAGCATATAGAACCAACTCCTGGAGACTTGTTTTCTTGGTCAATTCACATAAAATAAGGGGATGAAACAAGTGTCTTCTAGCACAATCTGATCACACAAAAGATCAATAGGTAATGAGGCATGTATCCTAAGACTGAATTTCTTTGCTTCCAGCAGAAAGTGAATACCAGAAGGACAAATAGATCACTAGGAAAACCAGATATCCACATATAGAGAAATCAATGTTATTGATCTAAATTGCATCTTCAATTGTACATCTGCCTATCTCCTTAAACCAGTACTCCCTAAACAAGAGGGAAAAACATCTACACTGGTCGTAAAATTTGTTTACAAAGTCATGTCAAGTGTATTGACTAATCTATCTAGGAGTTCTCTAGTCAGGATTGATCATCCATCTATTAGGCTGAGGAAAACTTCTTCGTTGCATGGCATCGTGAGGCCTCCCATTGGATGATCGAAGCCAAACTCCTCCTCAGCTTGACTCAGCAGATCCTGGAACGAGGGCCGAGATAAGTATGACAGTGGAACGATGAATCTCTTCTTTTGGTTTTCTCCTACATAAACTGGAAAATGCCCCTTTGGAACGTCTAAGGGTGCAGAATCTACTTCCTTGCGACCAGATAGAGACCGCCGCAACTTTTTTCCTGGCAAACTGATCCCCATGACGAGGTGCCAGAAAACTTTTTTCAAAGGAAAGACTTGAGGAAGATGCTATGCCACTCGCTGGAAGGAAATAGGAAGAAATGTGAATTCCGATTTGGTTGCAGAAGCAATGGCTTGGCAATGTATATATAGGGCAAGTGGATGGCAAGTGAGTTTATCTGCTAAGCTGAATGAATGATAGGAGGTTGCAGCATATAGGGCCAAGGAGAGACATGGACTTCTGGGAGTTCACATGTTAATGTCTGCCAAACCTCATGAGACACTAGTGTAACAACCTCCTCTCTTGTCCCACATCGCCTAGGGAGGGAGATCTTGGTTAGCTTATAAGGTTTGGGTCCCTCTAATCTGTGTAACGTATTTTAAAGCCGTGAGGGAAAAGACCGTGGTTGGGATGGCGGTTCGTCCGCGCCAGGGCGGGTGACCCAAAGTGGACAATATTACACAGTGGGGCCCGGTGGTATCAAAGCCCGGGATGTTACAACTAGAGCTCATTATAGGGAGCAAACATCATGGCCCACACCTCCTGAAGACAGGATTTCTCACAGGTCCTACTGAAATCTGAAGAGATTGTGGTTTATGTGAACAGCCTATGGGTTAGTTGGAGAGGACTCTTAACAATTCATTTGTATTAGGAGTAATAACAACCCTCCCAAATTCAACGTGTCAGCTGGCCTGGCCCATTTCTAAAGTTTGTCTGCCTAATTTGGTGCCCCTATCTCCTGTACTACATACAAAGATTAGAAACACACATAGGAACTACTTTTTCTTTATCCCAATTTTGCGTGGGGTGTTTGTTCTCTGGTTTGTTCAAGAGACATATTCACCCAAATGTTCACATGGTCCTGTCTTCAACTCATCAACAGGAACTTTAATATCGATCGAGACTATTCATTTTGTATTGGAGTGCACCCTATGCCCTACCACAGCCAGCATAAGAAACCGGTGAAAAGGACCACCAGGAAGACAAGAAGGGTGGACAAGGTCACTTGCAATGCCAATTATGGCGAATCATCGCTGAAGCAGAGGGAGGAGTATTTAGAAGTTGTCAGAATTATCTCTTCAAAGAGCTGTAGTTGCTGGGTGAGTGGCCAGGCCTCCGAAATCAATGACTTATTTGTTGAAGAAGTCAAAAGCAATTGGACATAAACCGGGAGGTTGTGCTCATTGGTCATATCTGTGATGAAACATTTTATAAGTGAACTTTAACTAACACTCAATGACCAGTAAAGCAGCTTAGTATAACTATGCCATCTGTTTTTTCTTTGTTTTCGTGGTATTTACTTAATTTGTATCAATGTTTTTGGCATTTATCGGTAACTTAGAGATCATGCTCTTTTAAATGCGTAAGCAGCTTCACATCGGCCTAAAATAAAGCTGGCTGCAGAGCAAGTTATAGTATCACGTGATCATCAAGAAATCTTCCATTGCTCCTGAACCTGTTACAGCAGAATTCTGCCCAACTATGAGGAGACAATAATTAAACTTAAGAATGTGACTGGATAGCCAGGACAAAGGGAATGATTTGGGTAAGTGTCACCCTGCCTAGCGAGGCCGGCGGTGGGAAAACGGATTCCCATGACTATATTTCTTTGTAAACTTTTAGAGAAGAGAAAACGAGATTGACCTTTGACTGTATTGCTCTCTCTGATAAGAGAAAGTGAATTGTTCAGTTCTATGTTGCTTGTTATATTCATCAATAAATTTTACTTATTTAGATGAGCAGGAGGTGAATTTCATGTGCCATGTCGACTATGTGGAGGAAGTCATCTAACATGCATGGCCCAGGGAAGAAACATAAGCACTTGAGAGGTCACATGGTATTGTTTTCCAGCTAATGAACTAAATGTGTCCATTTCAGGAATAAAACTGAAGACATAATGCCCCACTTCAGAACATTTAATAGAGGTCCTGATAATTTCCTGGAGAGAGTGGTGGTACGAGATCCTCTTGTGAAAATTTGGCAGAACAACGGTGTGCCACTCGTACAAACTAACATGTTTGAGACATTAGCCAATGTTGCCCCGAGTAGTAGGGTCACCTGAAAATGATCCTTGCTTAGCTATGGTTTAATATCATGGGGTAATTGTTTTATGCAGAAAATAAGGTTCGGTGAGGTGGCATATTGCGCCCTGGATACTACAAGTGTTATATTAACTGCATTGCAATAGTTGGATCTAATCTAAATGCTGTCCATTGGCCACTATTTGCGTCCTAATTGCACATTTTCCTGTACTTCACCTCCCAATCAATCAATGGTTTATACTAAAACATATACTGGATTAGAAAAAAATTAAAATGTTGGGGAAAAACTGGAAATTACAGAGATTCAGTCCTTAAAAAGTGAAAAGTCAAGAGGGTAGGCAAAACATTTGCCTACAAGTTTGTTGGGGCTGCAGACTTGTAATCTGCTGATTTTATGGAAAAATTACAAGATCCAGCTAGCAGGTTCCTGGTTTATTATTAAGTTAAGAGTGGGAAGAATGAGAGTTAACAGCTAAATGAGATGTAACAGCCCTGTAAACTTCATGAGGGAAAAATTTTGTTGGAGATGCAGATTGATTTTGCAATCTATTCTTTAGCCCTTCAGTTTATTCACTTGAATAAACTGATCATACTAAAGATCAGTTGGTTATTAGGTATATATCCTTAGACTGAATTTCTTTGCTTCCAGCAGAAAGTGAATACCAGAAGGACGAATAAATCACTAGGAAAACCAGATATCCACATATAGAGAAATCAATGTTATTGATCTAAATTGCATCTTCAATTGTACATCTGTCTATCTCCTTAAACCAGTACTCCCTAAACAAGAGGGAAAACATCTACACTGGTCGTAAAATCTGTTTACAAAATCGTGTCAAGTGTATTGACTAATCTATCTAGGAGTTCTCTAGTCAGGATTGATCATCCATCTATTAGGCTGAGGAAAACTTCTTCGTTGCATGGAATCGTGAGGCCTCCCATTGGATGATCGAAGCCAAACTCCTCCTCAGCTTGACTCAGCAGATCCTGGAACGAGGGCCGAGATAAGTATGACAGTGGAACGATGAATCTCTTCTTTTGGTTTTCTCCTACATAAACTGGAAAATGCCCCTTTGGAACGTCCAAGGGTGCAGAATCTCCTTCTCTGTGACCAGATAGAGACCGCCGCAACTTTTTTCCTGGCAAGCTGATCCCCATGATCACGTGTCTGGAAACTCTTTTCAACAGGAAAGACTTGAGGAAGATGCTATGCCACTCGCTGGAAGGAAATAGGAAGAAAATTGAATTCTGATTTGGGTGCAGAAGCAATGGCTTGGTAATGTATATATAGGGTAAGTGGATTGCAAGTGAGTTTATCTGCTAAGCTGAATGAGTGACAGGAGGTTGCAGCATATAGGGCCAAAGGAGAGACATGGGCCGTTGGGAGTTCACATGTTAATGTCTGCCAAATCTCATGAAACTCTAGAGCTCATTATTGGAGCAAACATGATGCCCCACATCTCCTGAAGACAGGATTCCTCCCAGGTCCTACGGAAATCTGAAGAGATTGTGGTTGATGTGAACATTTCTAAGATTTCTGACCATGTTTTTGCTCACTATCACAGAGAAAACACAAATGCATGGTGTAGGGCAAAGTTCGTCTGCCTAATTTGGTGCCCCTATCTCCTGTACTGCATACAAAGATTAGAAACACATCTAGATAGGAACTACCTTTTTTTATCCCAATTTTGCGAGGCATTTGTTCTCTGGTTTGTTCAAGAGATATATTCACCTGAAGGTTCACATGGTCCTGTCTTCCAACTCATCATCAGGAACTTTGATAATGATTGAGACTTTCATTTTGGGTTAGAGTGCACTCTATGCCCTACCATATGTGGCATAAGAAACCGGTGTAAGGGACCACCAGGAAGACAAGAAGGGTGGAAAAGGTCACTGGTAATTTATGGTGAATCCTCTCTGAAGCAGAGGGAGGAATATTTAGAAGTTTTCAGAATTAGCTCTACAAAGAGCTGTGATTGCTGGGTCAGTGGCCAGCGTGTCCGAAATCAATGACTTATTTGTTGAATAAGCCAAAATCAATTGGACATAAACCCAAGGGCTGTGCTCATCGGTTGGTCGTGTCAGAGATTGAAACATTTTTTAAATCAACTACAACCAACACTTAAAACTCAATGACCAGTAAAGCAGCTTAGTATAACTATGCCTTCCGTTTTTTCTTTGTTTTCTCTATTTGTATCAATGTTTGGGCGTTTATGGTTTCCTTAGAGGCCGTGATCTTTTAAATGCAGAAGCAGCTATATGTTAGCATAAAATGAAGCTGGCTGTCACGCAAATTAAAGTATCACGTGATCATCGAGAAATGTTCCATTTCCCCAGAATTTGTTACAACAGAATTCTGCCCAACTATGACTGGATAGCCAGGACAAAAGGAATGATTTGGGCAACTGTCACCCTTGGCTCATGAAAAAGCTGAAGAAACCAAAAAGCTATATCTTGATGGCGAAGAAAGTGCCTAATCTCCTAACTTAACTAATTTTTCCAATCTATCCCTTCGCCTCCGGATCATTCACTCTCTTCAGTTAAACAAACAGAAGAATTTCGTCTGGCAGCTATTATTCAGAAAGAAACAAATAAGCCAGATTGATGACGGCTCAGCTTACACCAAAGGACCAACCTTTTTACGTAAGAAAAACATATTTTTCCTGTTTATGTTAACTGCATAAGTTAGTTTGACATGGAACATAGACAAAAGATTCATCACTATTTGCTGTCCATGAGCATGCCCGGAGGCCAGAAGTCAAGAGATTGTCTGATTTTTTATGAGTGTTGGAACTTTCTATAATATGAACTTACATTAATTAACTAATTTTTATATTTCAAATACTCGAGTTAATAAATATTCCAATATTTGTTAAACTTTAAAATGATCTTATTGAATTGGGTTTTGGCATCTGTTAATAACAGATCTAGTTGAGTAGGCTTACATTAATTAATGAATTTTCTATTTCAAATATTCGGGTTAATGAATATTTCAATATTTGTTAAACCATAGAGTGATTTTATTGGATTGGGTTTTGGTATCTATTAATAACGGGCTTAGTTGAGTAGCAAAATGTAGGTAATTACACACTATTAATTATGGTTTGTTAGGTCCCTCTCTAGCCTATAAAATGGTAGGTTATAGCTTAATCCCATTGAAAGTTGTTATACTGAATATCTGGCATTCCTATAGATCTCTTTCTCATTGATGTATTGTTTCATCGAGATCTAATCCAAATCATGAAGTCATTTTCTTGTTCCTGAATGAGCTTTTTTTTCAATTCTTTAGGTTTATGTTCTACTCTGAGTAAAAAAAACTGCACAATTTTTATTTGCACATATAAGACAAATGACACTAATACTGCGTCTTTTTTCTACAACTTACTTTTTTTTTTTCAATTCAATTATTAGAGTGATCTATTTTTCTTCAAGTGAAGCAATGGCTCAAACAGGTATATGTTTTATTCCACTATGTTTATCGATTTCGGTATTTTACAGACATATATGGATCTAATTCTTCTTGATTTATTAGTTATTTATGGGGATAAGTACACTAATGGTGCCATAAATTGTGTACGGCGCTCACTTTGGTGCCAAAAGTTTCCGCCGGATCACTTAAGTACCAAATTGGAGGAAAAACGATCACTTTGGTGCCACCGACGATAGATTCCGGCCAAAATGATTACGTGGCTTTTATATTTAAAAAAAAAAATCGAGAAGCCTTTTAAACGATGTTGTTTTGCCATCCTACGTGGATACCCTCACAAAAACGACGCCGTTGCCGTTTTGTTAATTTTATTTGGAGATTGAAATTAGGGTTTTTTTGTCCGCCATTGCTCGTCCACCATCGCTCAGCCACCGTCACTTGGCCGACGTCCCTCGGCCACCGTCGCTTAGCCACCATCCCTCAACATCTATTGTAGTTGCTTGCCACAGTAAGACAAAAGAAAGAAAGAAAAAAACGAACAGAAAATCCCGAGAAAGAGGGAGGCGTCGACGATGAGGGCGGAGGAGGGGATGGCGGGGCCACGGCCGCCGCCTTCATAGCAGCTGGCTTCGCCGACAACCTCCGTGGCGTTCCAGATCTTCGTAGCTACCATTGGCCAGATCGCTCGTGCTTCTGGGGATTCTTCAAGCTCGCGTTTCCTCTGCACCCAATGATATTTCTTAGGAAAATGCGGTGGTGAGGCTGAGATTCGGGGATTTGAAAGGTTGATAAGGTGATTAAGAATGGGGGAAAACTACTGGGGGAGGGAGGAGGCGAATGCGTGGTTTCTTTTTTGGAAAATTACTGGTGTTGCTGGTGCTCCGCTGCTGGTGTTGTTGGTTTGGTGCTGTTGGTATTGCTGGATCTGTTCGGGGAAGAAGACGAATCTGCTCAAGGAAGAAGACGACACAAAACGGCGTCGTTTGGGGATTTAGAGTTTTGAATTCGGGGGAAAGACATAAAACAGCATCGTTTTGGTGTTAGGATGCTAAAACGACATCATTTGAAGGCCTAAGTGACCTAATCGAAACTCCGGTGAGCCACATCAGCATAAGAAGTTAATATAAAAAATGTCACGTCAGATTTCCGGCCGATCAGATCGACATTAACACCAAAGTGAGCATTTTTCAAATTTTTTGGCACTTAAATGATCTGACGGAAACTTTTGGCACTAAAGTGAGTGCCGTACACCAACTTATGCACCATTAGTGTACTTATCCCGTTGTTTATGTGAATAATTTTTTACAATGAAAAGAGCTTGAATCGCATCATCTTTTGCAATAGGAAAATCTCAGAGAGAGTAGGCGCCATTTTTCTTCTTCCTCCTGCAAGAGGACTCCATTAATGGTGTAACAAATGCAGATCCCTGTTGTGAACCATTCGTTCTTTTGCTACAAGATAGGAGTTTCATGTTTAGATTGTATCTTTGTCATTCATCACATAATACGCGTGCTATGTTCGTGATTTTTGCTTCAGATCTAAAAGTTGCTATTAAATATGGTGGAACATACTCCAAAAAACTGATGCTGCTCATCTTAAATAATCATTGACATTGTAATGTACATTTTTACATACTTCTCCCTGTATTGAGGGGCAAAAAATTTGACACCAAACGAGTCACTCCTATTTACAAAGCTGAACCTAATGTCTTCCTTAATCTGTCTTGTTGGTAAATTTCACGATTCGTTCATGTGAGATGTCAGATTGAGGAAAACTCCTTCTTCACAAGGAATCCGAAGGCTGCCCATCAGATTATCGAACCCAAACTCTTCTTCAGCTCGACTTAGCACTGTTCATGTGCCATGTTGAATACATGGAGGAACGGTCATCTAAAATGCATGGTCCAGGTAAGAAACATAAGCACTTGAGAGGTCACATGGTGTTGAATTCCAGCTTTTGAACTAATGACGTCCTTTTCAGGACAGAAACTGAAGAATAATGCACAATTTCAGAACATTTAATAGAGGTCCTGATAGTTTCCTGGAGGGAGTGGTGGTATGAGAGCCTCTGGTTAACATCCAGTGGAACATCAGCGTACCACTTGTACCAACTTAATATGTACGAGAAATTAGCCAATGTGGGCCCATGAGTAGTAGGGTCACCTGAAAATGATCATTGCTTAGCAGTGGCTTAATATCACGGGGTAGTAGTAGGGTCAACTGAAAATGACCACGCTAAAGATCAATCGGTAATGAGGTATATATCCTCAGACTGAATTCTTTGCTTCCAGCACAAAGTAATTACTGGAAGGATGAACCGATCACTAGGAAAACAAGAGATCCACATATTTATGAGAATCAATGTTATTGATCCAAATTGCATCTTCAATTGTACATCTGTCTTTCTCCTTAAATTGGTACTCCCTAAAACAAGAGGGAAAAATATCTACACCGTTTGTAAAATTTGTTTACAAAATCGTGTCAAGTGTATTGACTAATCTCTCTAGGAGTTCTCTAGTCAGGATTGATCATCCATCTATGAGGTTGAGGAATACTTCTTCATTGCACGAAATTGTGAGGCCTCCCATTGGATGATCGAAGCCAAACTCCTCCTCAGCTTGACTCAGCAGGTCCTGGAACGAGGGCCGAGATAAGCATGACAGAGGAACGATGAATCTCTTCTTTTGGTTTTCTCCTACATAAACTGGGAAATACCCCTTTGGAACGTCTAAGGAAGCAGAATCTACTTCTCTGCGACCAGATAGAGACCGCCGCAACTTTTTTCCTGGCAAACTGATCCCCATAATCATAAGTCTGAAATCTGTTTCCAAAAGGAAAGACTTGAGGACGATGCTATGCCACTTGCTGGAAGGAAGTAGGAAGAAATGTGAATTTTGATTTGGGTGCAGAAGCAATGGCTTGGCAATGTATATATAGGGTGAGTGGATGGCAAGTGAGTCTATATGCCAAGCTGAATGAGTGATGAGGAGGTTGCAGCATACAGGGCCAAAGGAGAAACATGGGCTGTTGGGGGCTCACCTGTCAATGTCTGCCAAACCTCATGAAACTCTAGAGCTCATTATTGCAGCAAACATCATGGCCCACGTCTCCTGAAGACAGGATTCCTCACAGGTCCTACTGAAATCTGAAGAGATTGTGGTTGATGTGAACTACCTCTCTCGGTTAGTTGGAGAGGACTCCTTAACAAACCATTTGTCCCAGGACTAATAAACAGCCCTCCCAAATTTGTGGTGTGAGTCACTCACTCATGACTCAACTAACAGGCCGTTTTCCACTTCATACGGACCTTGACCCTAAAATGAGTGCCTTACAATCCTATCTAGGCTTGAGAATATTACCTTTTCCTTTTCTCAATTGCAGGAAACATGGCACTCAAGAAGTATTGTGGGTTTCAAATGGATAAAATATGATGCTTTCCTGGAGAGAGTGGTGGTACAAGATCCTCCTGTTAAATTTGGCAGAACAACAGCGTACCACTTGTACCAACCAACATGTTTGAGACATTAGCCAATGTTGCCACATGAGTAGCAGGGTCACCTGAAATGACATGGCTTAGCAGTGGTTTAATATCACAGGGTAGTTGTTTTATCAAGAAAATAAGGTTCGGTGATATGGCATATCACACCCTGGATAATACGGGTCTTGTATTGACTGTATGGCAATTCCTGGATCTAATCTAAATACTGTCCATTGGCCACAATTTGTGTCCTGGTTGAGCACTTTGCTGTACTTCACCCCCGAATCAATCAATGGTGTATATGCAAACATGTACTGGATCAGATGAAAAATTCAAATGTTTGGGGAACAAAGAAAAACCAGAAATTACAGAGATTCAGGCCTAGAAAAGCAAAAATTGAGAGGGTAGGAAAAACGTTTGCCTCCAAGTTCGTCGTGTGGCAGACTTGTAATATACTGATTCTATGGAGAAATTGACAAGATTCAGCCAACTAGTTCCTAGCTTATATGAAGTTAAGAATGGCAGAAATGGTAGTGACATCTAAATCCAGATGTAACACCCCTTCAAACTTCGTTTGGAAACAATTTCAATGGAGATATGCATTTCATTTTGCAATCTACTGTTTAGCTCCAGTTTATTGACTTGATCTACAATAGATCTAATTGACCTTTTCGTCTCCATTCCTTGTCATGCAAAAATTCTTTTAGGCCGTGCCGAGAAATACAACGATTACCACAACTCTGAACAGTAGCATGTAAAAGCAAGTCTTGTAGATTATTTTTCTCAGAACCATCGCCAGTTCACATAAAACAAGAGGAGGAAACAAGAGTGCTTTTAGCAGAAGCTAATCACACAAAAGATCAATCTGTAATGAGGTAGATAACCAGAGACTCAACTTCTTTACTTTCGGCACAGAGTGATTACCAAAAGGACGAATCGATCGCTAAGAACACCACATATCAACATATTCATGAAAATCAATGTCATTGATCCAAATTGCATCTTCAATTGTACATCTGTCTATCTCCTTAAACCGGTAGTCCCCTAAACAATAGGGGAAAATATCAACACCAGTCGTAAAATTTGTATACAAATCGTGTCAAGTGTATCAACTAATCTATCTAGGAGTTCTCCAGTCAGGGTTGATCATCCATCTATGAGGCTGAGGAAAACTTCTTCATTGCATGGAATCGTGACGCCTCCCATTGGATGGTCGAAGCCGAACTCCTCCTCAGCTTGATTCAGCAGGTCCTGGAATGAGGGCCGAGATAAGTATGACAGAGGAATGATGAATCTCTTCTTTTGGTTTTCTCCCACATAAACTGGGAAATGCCCCTTTGGAACGTCTAAGGGAGCAGAACCTACTTCTCTGCTACCAGATAGAGACCGCCGCAACTTTTTTCCTGACAAACTGATCCCCATGATCATCAGTCTGAAATCTCTTTTCAAAAGGAAAGACTTGAGGAAGATGCTATGCCACTCGCTGGAAGGAAATAGGAAGAAATGTGAATTCTGACTTGGGTGCAGAAGCATTGGCTTGGAAGGCATATATAGGGTGAGTGGATGGCGAGTCTATCTGCTAAGCTCAATGAGTGATAAGGAGGTTGCAGCATATAGGGCCAAAAGAGAGACATGGGCTGTTGGGAGTTCACGTGTTAATGTCTGCCAAACCTCATAAAACTTTAGAGCTCATTATTGCAGCAAACATCATGCCCCACCTCTCCTGAAGTCAGGATTCCTCGCAGGTCCTACTGAAATCCGAAGAGATTGTGGTTCATGTGAACAGCTTCTTGGTTAGTTGGAGAGGACTATGAACAAACCATTTCTCAGGACTAATAAACAACACTCCCAAATTCATGGCGCGATCGCTCATTCATGACTCAACTGACAGCCCCTTTTCCAGTTCATATGGACCCCAAAACGAGTGCTTTGCAATCCTATCTAGGCTTTAGCATATTACCTTTCGTTTTCTCAGTAGCAGGAAATATGACGTCCTAGAAATATTGCGGGCTTGAAATGGATAAAGTATGAGGTTGGGACACTGGAGTGCCATAACTTGGCACGGAGGAACACTTAAAGTACCATAACTTTAAAAGGGTACACTTGAGTGCTAATATTGGAGTAAAATGAGACACTTAAGTGCCACTCCGGCAAAAATCCAGCCAAATGGCTGACGTGATCATTTTCCGGTGAGTTTGGTTCAAAACGATGTCGTTTTGCAAGCTGACGTGGCGGAGAAAATGCAAAAACGACGTCGTTCCGTGTCTACGTATAAATAATAATATAAAAATTAATTAAATTAGATTTAAAATTAATTTTATTTAAAATATTCAAAAATTAAGAAAAATTAAGAAAATTTTAAAATTTTAAAAAATTAAGAAAATTTAAAAAATTTAAAAAAAAAAAAAAGGGAGGGGGAGGTCGAAGGGGCGGCCGAGGGCCGAGCCCTCACCGCCGCCGCCTCCCCGCCCTCCCGGCCCCCCGGCCAACCCTCCCCCTCCGTCGCCGGCCCTTCCCGGCAACGGTGGGGAGGCGGCGGCGGAGGGCTCAACCCTCAGCCGCCCCTTCGACCTCCCCCTTTTTTTTTTTTAATTTTTCTTAATTTTTTTAATATTTTAAATAAAATTAATTTTAAATTTAATTTAATTAATTTTTATATTATTATTTATACGTAGACACGAAACGGCGTCATTTTTGCATTTTCTCCGCCACGTCAGCGTGCAAAACGACGCCGTTTTGGACCAAACTCGCCGGAAAGTCGCCACGTCAGCCATTTGGCCGGATTTTCACCGAAGTGGCACTTTAAGTATCCCATTTAACTTTAAAACTGGCACTCAAGTGTACTATTTTAAAGTTATGACACTTAAGTGTCCCTCTGTACCAAGTTATGACACTTGACTGTACTTCTGCCGATAAAGTAGATGGCATAGAAAACTGATCCCGGTTGGTAACGATCAATTTAATAAAAAAAAGTTAAAATGCTCATGAAAATTTGATTAAAACGATTTCGTAGTCCGCATATAATGAAAGCGACCTCATTTCCTAATCAAATATTAGAGCTTTGTAAATAGGGGCTCGTGTTTCATCACAAAACCGGAGCACATTCATGAACATTCCCACCTTCAATGAGATTTTTTTGAAGAACCTAATCCTCAGCTCCAATTCGAGTGGCTCTGTCTATCTTCTCTCTCATTTGAAACACCATTGATTGGCTTAGAAATGACGTGGATCTGCTTGTCAAGTGGGAACAGTGTCATTTCAAGTAACTTTTAGGTTATCCCTAGTTCGGTTGGAAATAATTGAATTTTGGAGATAACGTCATTTTGATTGTTTATTTTTTGCTAGCATAATATTGTCCTTGCCATATTAGCGTTCGCTTGCCACTTCAGACGCCACAAATGCACATTTTATTTTATTTTATTTTTACAGAAATTTTAACTTTGGCCAAAATTATTATAGGAGTAAAGATTGGTACATTTCTATGCAATACTTAGAACGTTCATTACGAAAACATTTTTCGTTAACTCATTTTCTTAAGTAAATCAAATGCCAAAAATGAGAAAAATGGTTTATGTGAAACAAACACAGCCTTCCAAAGAAAAATCAATGTTTCTTTTTATTGAGAAAAAAAAAACTCTTTTTCTTTGTGAAAAATGGATAGTAATATGTATAATCCAAGGATAAAAGAATATCATTTGTTTTGTATGAGATATTGTTCCTAATTTATATGCAAAAGAATCTTTCGAGTGGATTATGAAGATTGACATGGAAAAGGAATATCCAATTATCATATCAAAATGAAAAACACGATAAATCCCCACGTACGTCAAGATCAAGCACCATCCTTGGATTTGCTCGAGTGAAAAGCCAGTCTTGAGGAGCAAGCAATCTCTCACTGGGAAAAAAGGAAAAATAGCTTCTTCTCCTCACTCTCCTTTGGGCCCTCGAAGAATCTTGTTTGCAACTTCTCCATGGCCGCCTCGAGACGCACGCTTCAATTGGGGATCAAGTGAGCGAATTGTCTTCCTCAGAACGAGAAGGTGGGGGCGTGTCTCCTTCAAACGTTGGACCTGGTAGTTTATGTTTCGCCTCTGCTACTTTTTCCGTGTGTTTTTATTTTTTATTTTTTAAGAAGATAAAGTGCTGTTTTCATTGAGGAGTTAGATGTCAATGAAAAGAACTTGCTAGTATCGTCCTACATTGATGTTTTGATATAGTTTTTATTTTTATTTTTAAGAAGATAAAGTGCCCAATGTCTGAGCTCGATTTTTTCTTGTGAGTATCTGGTTGTATCTTTTCTTTTCTTTTTTTGGAACGGTATTTGGTTGGGGAGTGAGCTTTTTTATTTGTAAGTTTCCTATTATTTTGCGAAAAATGAACGATTATTCAAAAAACAATGGTTGTCTTGCTCACAAAAATAAATAAATAAAAATATTTTTATCATGGATGAAAATATATATATATATATATATATATATATATATATATTTAATGAAAAAACGGAGTCTAATGTCTTCTAGTTTTTGCATGGTTATTCGGATGGTATATACAATGAATGACATTCTCGATCAGCCTCCCATTTCCTCCAAGGAGTTGAAGGTTCGACAGAAGAAGCCAGATTGCTCGACAGCCTTCTTATGTTGGAGTGGAATTTGACCATTCAACCATGATTTCATGATGATAGATCACGAATAAAGACCCGTGATCAATCATAAGAAAACTGTACCTTTTAGCTTTTCACCTTGCTTGGATCTCCTAGTTATTAGGAGGACGAAACCGATCCTCCTATGGCATCAGCAACTCCTATAGTTACAAACTTTGTCATCAGTTGTCGTTTCAGAATGTTCGTTTTCTATGTCCATGTCAAGCAAGAAGTGATAGTGACGAATGTCTCCTCTTCACGAGGATTTGTTAGCCCTCCTGTCGGATAATCGAAGCCATATTCTTCTTTGGATCTGCTTAGCACATGCCAGCATGAAGGGTCGCTTGAGTAGGGATATTGGGACTGCGAAACACTTTCGAGTTTCTCCAACGTGGACCGTGAAGAAACCTTTCGGCACATTCGGAGGAGCTGAAGCGGCTTTTCTAAACGTCACAATGGTTTCGCTAAACAGTTTCTTTGCCTGTAGAGAACCGCGCAATCTGATGCCCATGGATTTGCGCAATGACTAGGACAATGCAAAGGTTTCTGCTAGTGCGACTTGAAGGCGGTGAAGGCAAAAAGTTCTCTGCTCTTTGATGAAACTCTTCTGGTAAAGGGCATATATAGAAGGGTTTGAACACTAAATACTCTCAAAATCTAATATACGGCCACGGTTAAGTGCTGGGGTCTAGGGAGGGCACGACAATGAGGAAATCACGTGGTTATGTTTTTCTGACTAATATACGGCCACGGTTAAGTGCTGGGGTCCAGGGAGGGCACGACAATGAGGAAATCACGTGGTTATGTTTTTCTGACTAATATACGGTCACGGTTAAGTGCTGGGGTCCAGGGAGGGCACGACAATGAGGAAATCACGTGGTTATGTTTTTCTGACTAATATACGGCCACGGTTAAGTACTGGGGTCTAGGGAGGGCACGACAATGAGGAAATCACGTGGTTATGTTTTTCTGACTGATCAAGAAACACAAGAGGCTGAATATCTGTGTTGGTGTCTAGTGGTTGAGGTACATGGCGTCCGCTGTCCTTTCTCTTCACAAACCAATGTAAAACCAATTGATTTGACGGTGCCGTTGAATAATCAATCTTGATGTAAATGTGAGGCCAACTGATACATGGGGTCAGGGACATCCGTAATGTTTATGCTCACTATTGCAGAGAACAGATATGTATAACGTTATGCAAAGTTTGCTTAATTTGGTGCCCACTATCTCGTAAGTTACCAACAAAGATTAGATGCAGTTGTAGACAGGAATTAATTTTTGTCATTCCAATTGTGTCACCGAATGGATATAACTTACTAAAGCTCATGGTAAATGATGGTTTTTATCGGACTAAAAGATACAGGAGCCTCTATAAATATTTCGTGCTATGCTATAGAATCGACGTGCGGATGCTTGGAGTGCCATAACTTTGCATAATGGGACACTTAAGTGCCATAACTTATGGTACACTTAAATGCCAAAATCGGAGTAAAAGGATCACTTGAGTGACAATCCGCCAAAACGCCAATGTGACATTTTTCCGGCGAACCGAACTCAAAATGACACCGTTTGCACACCGACGTGGCCAAATAAGACAAAAACGGCGTCGTTTTGGGCTGACGTGGTAAAAAATAATAACAAAATTAATTAAATTAAATTAAATTTAAATTTAGATAAAATATAAAAAAAAATTAAAAAAATTTTAAAAAAAAAAAGAGGAAGGTGGCTAAGGGATCAACCCTCGCCCGCCGCCGGAAGGGCCGGTGACGGCGGGG
The DNA here is from genome assembly GCF_016545825.1 of Eucalyptus grandis. NCBI lineage: Eukaryota > Viridiplantae > Streptophyta > Magnoliopsida > Myrtales > Myrtaceae > Eucalyptus > Eucalyptus grandis. Next base: position 26,848,859 of record NC_052620.1, read on the forward strand.
GGAGGTCGGCCGGGGTCGCCGGGCCCTAGCCGGGGCCGGCGACCCCGCCGACCGGCAGCGAGGGCTCGCAAGCCCTCGCCCGCATCCGGCGAGGGTCGACGGCCTTGGCCCGACTAGGGCGAGGGCCGCCGACCCTCACCGAATCTAGATGAGGGTCGCGAGCCCTCGCCATTGGCCACAAATTTGGGGAGGGTCGCGGCCCTTGCCCTAGATCGAGGCGGGGCTCACGAGCCCTCGCCGCTGGTCGGCCGAGGTCGCCGGCCCCTGGCCAAGGCCCGACGATCCTAGCTAACCCTCCCCGCCGTCGCCGGCCCTTCCGGCGGTAGTGGGACGGGCAGCGGCGGCGGCTAAGGGCCGATCCCTCAACCACCTCCCCCATTTTCCCTTTTTTAAAAAAAAAAATTATTATTTTTATATTTTAACTAAATTTAATTTTAAAATTATTATTTTTTAATATTTTAACTAAATTTAATTTAATTATTTTTTTTAATATTTTAACTAAATTTAATTTAATTATTTTTTTTTTTTTTACCACATTATCCCAAAACAACATTGTTTTTGCATTATTTGGCCACGTTAGCGTGCAAAACGGCATCGTTTTGACCGGACTTTGGTCGGAGTGGCACTCAAGTGATCCGTTTGTCTTCGAATATGGCACCTAAGTGTACATTTCGTAAGTTATGGCACTTTAAATGTCCATTTGAGCAAAGTTATAGCACTTGAAGCGTTCTTTTGTCCTATAGAATCCAAGGATAACTTCCGGATGACATTTTTTTTCGCCAGGGTCCCTATTGAGCAGAAAAATGCTATTCCCAATGCGTACCCTCAAAGGCTGTCAATCGGAGGCTGCAATGTAATCAAGGGCAAATTGTCGTGTTGGCTGATATTTTGGTTGCATGACCGAATGAATGAATGTCAACTAGTCTGCTCCGTAAGACCTGAAAAATTATTCAGCGTTCTAATGAATCCACAAGTTCATGAGCGTTGGGAGTAAAATCCAGCTGCCTTGATGGACATTTTACTACCACATTAGGATCTTCTGACTAGGTTTTGTTTGTGTGTATGACTTTTACTTTAAAATACTGTTATCTCTTCTATCAGAAGATGGGATTATAGACATCAGCATCATCCATAGTCCAAAAGCAAAATTTTTAAATTTTAGCTGTCATGATTGTTGATTTGCATTTATGCGGGCTGCATCTGCTGAGCACTGATTGCAGACTGACATGTTACCCAATAACCCTTGAATTAAGTCGCTCAGCAAATGGAAATTGAATGACTTATCAATTCTGCAGTTCAAATGACTGAAAGAGCAAATTTTCCATGATCTCTTTTTGTAATGGGTACATTTAGTATAAGGTTGCTGCAGAAATACATCGAAGGACTGTACATGGGATCAGCATCACATATTACAAAAATTGTTTCTGGCTTGTTTATCTCCTCTCACGAATGACTCAACCGTGAAGTGAGGGCAATGAATGCGTCTTCTGTGCAAGGAATTGTGAGACCACCCATGGGCTGATCGAAGCCAAATTCTTCCTCGGCCTTGCTGAGCAAGTCCTGAAACAAAGGCTGATTCAAGAATGATACCGGCACTAAGTATCTCGTCTTCTGTCTCTCTCTGACATAGACTACAAGGTAGCCTTTTGGGACTGTGACCGCTTCTCTGCCAATGAGAAGAGATCGGCAGAGAATCTGCTTTGAATGCATAATACTTGACAAGTGAATGGCCATATCTTCCCCAGAGAAAATGAAGGAGACGGCAAATTCTTTGATGGAAAAATATATGTTTTGCTAGCTGAGAGATCTTGAGGGCTTGCTATGACTGAAGAAGGAAATGCATCTATATATAATATATAGGAATGTTAGAATGAGCAGTGCATGAGGCATTTGTTCACCGGTTTGAGCAAGAAACATATTCACCCGAAGGTTCACACGGTCCTGTCTTCTGACTACTCATCAGGAAATTTGGTATTGATTGGGACTTTCTTTTTTGCTTAAGAGTGCCCTCTATGTCCTAACACATCTGGCATAAGAAACCTGTGGAAGGGACCACCAGATAGACAAGAAGGGTGGATACAAAAGAAGAGAAGAACATAGTGAATCATCTCTGAAACAGAGGGAGGAATTCTTAAAAGTTTTCAGAATTTGCTCCACTCAGAACTCTGATTGCTTATTTGTTGAAGAAGTGCCAAATTTACTTTGACATAAACCCAGAGGTCGTGCTCATCAGTTGGTCATATCTTAGATTGAACATTTGTAAACCAACTTTAACTAATCCTTAAAACTCAAGGACCCATAAAGAAGTTTGGTATTTCATTACCCTATCATTTCTTTCCATTTTATTCGTACTCTATTTGTATCAATGTTTTGGCATTTGACTGTAACTTAGAGGTTGTCCTTTTCTAGATGCAGAAGCAGATCCACATTGACCTAGAATGAATCTGGCTGAAGGGTCAGTTGAAGATTAAACGGTGCAGGTTACTTGAAGTATCACATGATTGAGATATCCTTGGTTGGACCAGAATTAGGCACAACAGAAATTCTCCCCAACTGCGTGGAGACATTAATTACGCTTGATAATATAACGGAATAGCCAGGAAAAAAGCACGATTTGGGCAAGTGTCATCCTTGACTCATATGGCGAAGAAAGTGCCTAACCTCCTAAATTAATCTTCCAATCTAGATCAGTACCTCTAGATCATTCTCCCTCTTCAGTTAAACAGAGGAATTTGTGTCAGGCAACTTTTCTCAGGAGAAAAAAAAGAAAAAGGCCATAGTGATGACATCTCGGCTTACACTGACGGACCTGCCTTTTTACGTAAGAAAAAGAAAATTATTTTTCCTGCTTTTTTGTTAACTGCATAAGTTAGGATGCCATGGAACGTGGACAAAAGATTCATCACTAGTTGCTGTCCATAAGCATCACTAAAATCCAGAAGCCAACAGATTGACAGATTTTATGATATGCAAAGAGCGTGAATTACATCATTTTTTGCAGTAGGAAAATCTCACGCAGAGTACGTGCCATTTTTCTCCTGCCTCCTGCAAGATAAGTCCACCAATAGTGTAACAAAAGCAGACCCCCACTGTGAGCCATTTGTTCTGCTGCTATAAGATAGGAGTTTAATGTCTACATTGTATCTTCGTTATTCATCACATAATACACATGCTATCTTCTTCATTAATCAAAAAAAGGATGAAGCAATTCAGATCTAAAAGATGCTGTAAAATATGGTGGAACATAATTAAAGAAACTGATGCTGCTCGTCTTAAATAATCATCAACATTATACTGTACATTTCCACATTTTCTTTTCCCTGAATTGAAGGATAGGCAAAAATTTTACACCAAACGAATCACTTCTATTGACAAAACGGAACCTAATGTTCCATGATCTGTCTTGTTGGTATGCCTCACAATCTGCTCATGTGAGATGTCAGATCGAGGAAAACTTCTTCTTCACAAGGAATCGTAAGCCCGCCCATCTGATGATTGAATCCAAACTCTTCTTCAGCTCGACTTAGCAAGTCTTGAAACGAAGGCTGGGTTAAATGAAAGATCGGAACTACATCTCCACTTCTGGGTTTTGCCCACATAAACTGCAAAATAGCACTTGGGCGCACCCATGGCCATTGGAATTGCCTGCTTTTCAGTGAAGAGAGATCCTTGAAGAATCTGCTTAGCTAGAGTGACAATGGGCAAAGGGATTCCCATGACTATATTTCTTTGTGAACTTTTAGAGAAGAGAAAACAAGACTGGCCCTTAACTGCATTGCTCTCTCTCTCTCTGATAAGAGAATGTGAATTGTTCAGTTCTATGTTGCCTGTGAAATTCATCGATAACTTCCACTTATATAGATGAGCAGGAGGTGGAATTTCATTTGCCATGTCAACTATGTGGAGGAAGAGTCATCTAACATGCATGGCCCAGGGAAGAAACATAAGCACTTGAGAGGTCACATGGTATTGTTTTCCAGCTATTGAACTAATGATGTCCATTTCAAGAATGAAACTGAAGACATAATGCCCTCCTTCAGAACATTTAATAGACGTCCTGATAATCTCCTGGAGAGAGTGGTGGTACAAGATCCTCTTGTTAAAATTTGGCAGAACAACAGTGTACCACTTGTACCAACTAACATGTTCGAGACATTAGCCAATGTTGCCACATGAGTAGTAGGGTCACCTGAAAATGACATGGCTTAGCAGTGGTTTAATATCATGGTGTAGTTCTTTTATCAAGAAAAAAAGGTTCGTTGATGTGGCATATCACACCCTGGATAATACAGGTCTTGTATTGACTGTATAGCAATTGTTGGATCTAATCTAAATACTGTCCATTGGCCGCAATTTGTGTCCTAGTTGCACACTTTGCTGTAGTTCCCCCCCGAATCAATTGATGGTCCATATGCGAACATGTACTGGATCAGACAAAAAATTTAAATGTTTGGGAAATAAAAAACCAGAAATTACAGAGATTCAGGCCTAAAAAGGCAAAAGTTGAGAGGGTAGGAAAAACATTTGCCTCCAAGTTGGTCATGTGGCAGCCTTGTAGTCTGCTGATTCTATGGAGAAATTTACAAGATCCAGCCAGCTAGTTCCCAGCATATATGTAGTTAAGAATGGCAAAAATGGAAGTGACATCTAAATCCAGATGCAGCACCCCTGTAAATTTCATTTGGAAACAATTTCGATGGAGATGCAGAGTTCATTTTGCAATCTGTTGTTTAACTCTTCAGTTTATTGACTTGATCTACAACAGATCTAATTGACCTTTCAATCTCCATTCCTTGTCATACAACAATTCTTTTTTAGGCCGTGGTGAGAAATACAATGATTACCACAACTATGAACAGTAGCACATAAAAGCAAGCCTTGTAGACTATTTTTCTTGGAACCATTGTCAGTTCACATGGGATGACAAGTAAACAACAGTGCTTTTAGCACAAACTGATCACATGAAAGACCAATCTGTAATGAGGTAGCCAGAGACTGAACTTCTTTGCTTTCGGCACAAAGTGATTACCAAAAGGACAAACTGATCACTAGAAACACCAGATATCCACATATTCATGAAAATCAATGTCATCGATTCAAATTGCATCTTCAATTGTACATCTGTCTATCTCCTTAAACCAGTAGTCCCTAAACAATAGGGGAAAATATCAACACCAGTCGTAAAATTTGTTTACAAAATCGTGTCAAGTGTATCAACTAATCTATCTAGGAGTTCTTCAGTCAGGGTTGATCATCCATCTATGAGGCTGAGGAAAACTTCTTCATTGCATGGAATCGTGAGGCCTCCCATTAGATGGTCGAAGCCAAACTCCTCCTCAGCTTGATTCAGCAGGTCCTGGAATGAGGGCCGAGATAAGTATGACAGAGGAATGATGAATCTCTTCTTTTGGTTTTCTCCCACATAAACTGGGAAGTGCCCCTTTGGAACGTCTAAGGGAGCAGAACCTACTTCTCTGCTACCAGATAGAGACCGCCGCAACTTTTTTCCTGGCAAACTGATCCCCATGATCAAAAGTCTGCAAACTTTTTTTCAAGAGGAAAGACTTGCGGAAGAAATGTGAAGTCTGATTTGGGTGCAGAAGAACCGATTTCTTGGTAATGTATATATAGGGTGAGTGGATGGCAAGTGAGCCTATCTGCTAAGCTGAATGAGTGACAGGAGGTTGCAGCATAAAGGGCCAAGGGAGAGACATGGGCTGTTGGGAGTTCACATGATAGTGTCTGCCAAACCTCATGAAACTCTAGAGCTCATTATTCCAGCAAACATCATGCCCCACGTCTCCTGAAGACTGGATTCCTCGCAGGTCCTACTGAAATCCGAAGAGATTTTGGTTCATGTGAACAGCCTCTCTTGGTTAGTTGGAGAGGACTATGAACAAACCATTTGTATCAGGATTCAGGACCATAACAACCTTTAGAAATTTTTTTTTTTCCAAACGCCTGTTTTTTTAGCCCAAAGGGCTCCCGCATTCAACATTTGTCAGGATTCAGGACCAATAACAACCCTGGCCCATTTTGTGGGGGCATTTTGAACATTTTTGTGGCCAAGAGGCCTAGCCAGTGGGCTGCTTGTCAGCGGATATTGGCCTCTAAAAGAAAGATAAAAATGATGGGCTCGGGCGCTGCACGACGCCTCACACGTTGGATCTAGACTCCAAAACGATTACTCTATAAATTGGCCTTTGAGCATGAGTGATTCCATTATGACTCAATTACAAGCCTTCCCCCACTGCATATGAATCTAGATAATCCTATTTAGGCTTTCAAACATCCTTTTTCTTTTCCCCTCAATTACAAGAAACATGGTGTTTTAGAAATATCGTGGGCTTCGGATGCATCAGAATCATAAAACTAGCCGGTAATCAGAAAGGCTAAAACCCTAAAGTAGATTGTTATTCCTTCCCTTTCTACCGGGGCTTCATAAGTGTTGCCCCATTCCGCAATCAGATGTGTGGATGTAAGCTATACACCGCGAGCGGCCGAAGGGCGTACGGCTTTACCTTGCCATTTGACCTATCTTCCCTAGTAGGCCGACCATTAATTACGTAAGCCGCCTGATGGAGAACGCTGTCCATCCTGGCTAAGTCAAATTCCCAAGAATCTGAGTCAACGCGTCCTTTTTCGAAGCATAAAAATTACATAGTGGGGATGTTAGAACTAAAGAATGGAGTTGGCCGAGTGGAAGGTCAAATCAATATAGATTTGATTTGCAATTCTCCTATTTCTTAAACTCTTTCAATTTTTGTATAATGAAATATTGTGATTCTATATATGTATGCACGGTTTTACAGAATCAGTGTGCTTTCTATAGATTGTCCATCAGTTATGCACAAAATAAAGTTTCGAATGTCCTAAAACAATCAATCCATCCTTCTCTTGATTGTTGTGCCTGGCTCATCTCAGTTATCATGTAATATACATGCCATCTTCTTAAAAGATGAAAAAAGGGTCAGCAAAAATATGCCAAACGAAGCAGAGGCGAGATTAAAAACTGTTGCTGATGATAGCTAAATGATCACTGGCATTATCGTCTAAAGCTCTACATTTTCCCCCTAACTGAAGGGAAGGCAAGCAATTACACCAAAAGAGCGATTTCTGCTGTACAAAGCTGAACTTAGTATCTTCCTAGTCTGCCTTGTTGTTCATCTCATGATTTGTTCAGGTGAGATGTTAGATTAAGGAAAACTTCTTCTTCGCAAGGAATCGTAAGACCGCCCATTGGATGATTGAACCCGAACTCTTCTTCAGCTTGGCTCAGCAAGTCTTGAAATGAAGGCTGAGATAAATAAGATATGGGAACTACATATCTCCGCTTCTGGCTGTCTCCCACGTAAACTGCGAAATAGCCCTTTGGCACATCCATGGCCACTGGAGCTGCCTTCTTTTGAATGAATAGAGATCCTCGAATAATCTGCTTAGCATGAGTGACAACGGGCAAACGGATTCCCATGTCTATATTTCTGTGCGACCTTTGGAGAAGGAAGACAGGACTGCAACCTTAACTGGATTGATAAGAGATTGAGATAATGTTGAGTTCTATGTTGCTTGTGAGACCTATTGACAACCTCTACTTATATATAGATGAGCAGCAGATAAGAGTGTCGTATTCTATGTTCACTGAGGGAAGGAAGAGGTATCCATCATCTAACATGCATGGCCCATGCAAGAGAAGTGGGCAAAATAAGAGGTCACATGGTATTGTTTGCCAGCTTATAATATCCATTTGAGGACTCAAATTGAAGACATAATGCCCCACTTCGCAACATTTAATTGAGGCCCTGATAAATTCCTGGAGAGATCGGGTAGTAGCATGAGAGCCTCTTGCTCATTTTGGCTGCACAATGGCGAAGACGCTTAACCACAGACATGCTTGAGACACATGCCAATGTTGTCACATGATAAGTGGGGTCACTTGAATCATGATCGGCAAATTCCACGTTTTCTTTACATCAGTAGGTAGTTGTTAAGTCAAACTAGGGTTCTGCAATCGGTAATACATAGGAAAATGTATACTGAATTAGATGAAAAAGATCAAAATCATGGGGAAAGAAGTGCAAATTGTAGAGATTCAGGCCAGTTTTGAATCACAGAAATGTAATCTACTTACTTGTGGAATTTTGCAAGATCCAGCCAGCTGATTCCTTAGCTTATATGGACTTGAGAGCAACAGAACTTTCAAGTTTCGATTAAATCAATATGTTACTGTTAGTAAAGTTGCAGTTATAGTTAGAAGCTGCATAGTGTATATTATATTCAAACCGCCTGCAAAGTTTCATGAGGAAACATTTTTTTTTTTTTTTGTAGAGCTGTAGATTTTGTAAAGTACTCTTTAGCTCCAGTTTATTTACTTGGTTTTCCATAGATCTGATAGATCTTTTGATATCCATTTTCTGTTTTGCATCAGTTCTTATCTACGTCACGTGTGAATAAATTGATTATGACAACTATGGACAGCAACATAAGAGCAAGTCCTAGAGACTTTTTCCTTCAAAACATCATCAGTTCACATGAAACAGGAGGAGAAACAAGGAGGCTTCTTGGTTTCCAGTACAAAGTGGTCATGTAAAAGATGAATCTTTAAGTGACGATAATTACATATGAGTAGATCAAATTTCTCTTCTTCTAGCAAAATGCTCTTGCCAAAGAAAATAAATCAGTTTTTTACATATTGAGATGAATGGATTTCATTCATAAATCTTGCACAATACATCAGTATATCTCCTCAAGCTGGTACTCCTACTTCTATCCTCAGTAAAACAAGTGGGAGAAAAAATCTACACCACTCATCCACTTCTTCAAAATTGTATCAAGTGTTTGAACTGATCTTCCAGGAGTTATCTTTGATGATTGATTATACATCCATCAGATTGAGGAAAACTTCTTCCTCGCATGTTATTGTGTAGACTCCCATTGGATTATCAAAGCCAAACTCTTCCTCAGCCTGATTCAGGAGGTCCTGAAATGGGGGCTGAGATAAGTATAACAGAGGAATGACAAATCTCTGCTTTTGTTCTCTCCTACATAAACTACAGAGTGTCCCGTTGGAACATCTGAGGCTTCTGAATTTTCTTCTTTTTGAGCAGATAAAGATTGCTGCAGAATCTTCTTGGGAGGCATAATTCCGGGAAAACGAATCCGCATGACTATAAATCTTTTCATTGGGAGGAAAGACTCAAAGAGAAGGCTACAGCACTCAATGGACGGAACTAGATTATAAACGTGATTTCTGATTTGGTTGCAGAAGAAAAGGGCTTGCTAATGGCATACATAGGTGAGAGGATGGCAAGTGACTTTATCTGCTAAGTTAAACAAGTGGATACGGTATAGGGCCAATGAGGCCTGGAGTCTTGAGACTTCACATGTTGTCAATATCTGCATCTGCAAAAACCAATGAAAAAAATTCAAGCTCATTATTGGAGAAACATTATGCCTGGTATTTCCTAAGAGGATCCTCAAAGATCCTATTGAAATTCTGAATAGATTAGTTGATGTAAAAAGCCTCTTGTTAGTTAAAGAAAACTGATGCAATCAATTTGTATCATTAATATGTTGGAGAAATCCGCCGATTTTGCCACATGGCATGGGGTAGAGTCTATCATGACTATCAATAATTTTCTGCTAAATTAGTCATATTTAGGCATACTACAACGATCAAGAAAACCACCATTTGTGTAATCATTAGACAATCAGTGTAAAGGTCACATGATCATACTCAGTGGACTCACCCACTGTGCTGCTACTGCATTTGTATGTTCGGGCAAAATTGGCTGTATGAGTTTCCAAGTCATACCTAATAAGAACCAGCTGGTTGCCTATAGCTGTATTGTCTATATTCCAAATTGATTTGCTTAAGAACATATGGATCTATGAACTACTTTTTGGTTATCTTGGTTACAAATATGAAAAAAAGATACATGCTCATTGCAGTGACAAGAAACATAATATGTTAGCACCAAACTATGCAATTATACTTATTAGCAATGGAAAAATCAGATAAAGTGGTTGCAGCAAGTATGCTGCAGAAATGAGTGAGAAACATGTTTGCAACTGGCAGTTAGAGATGCTGAAATAAGACTAATACCAATTGGCATGTGCTGGAGTCTGCAATTGGAGGCATACAGCAATATTCAAAATCACTTCCTGTGGGTAGGTCAATTTCTTGATGCATCATTTCATGTATTTGCAAGTGACCAACAAAACCACGAAGCTCATGTGAAGTGTTCCCCACCACTGGTTATTTTGTGCTGATGGATATTTGAACAACCAACAGCAAGCATCTAAGAGAAAAGATGATAGTTTGTCAAATATTAATCATCTAAGCTCCTCTTATGGTGTAGCATACTTTTAGAAGATTACAAAAAGACCATGTGCAAGGTATACTGTAATAGCAGAGCTGACATTTTGATATTCATCTAATGGGAATAGAAAAACAGATTTAATGCAGCTATATCCATATTGAAACCAAGTTGTTTCGAAAAATTTACTTATTTTGTTTCCAACTCTGTTGAGCTCAATTTTTATATCGATGTGATGTAGCATCAGTTTCCTTTTCAGACGGCATTTGTACATCTTTATGATGGATCCGCTGCATATATTCATAAAGCCTCAAGGTGAATTGACAAGGAACATGACCACTGTAGAAATCAAATAAATGACCAAATAAAGAAGATTGCGAACATAATATTCACTTGAAAAATCAAAACTTCACATCTATTTGAGAAAATTTCAATCTACACATTTCTCAGGTCGTAATCATCCATGTCAGTGATGTTAGAGAGGCAATCATGTCCTTCAAGAAACGATTCTACACTAAATAATCGGCCTACAAGCTGCAAATGAGATCAACAAAGACTTCTTCTCTGCAAGGGATTGTGAGGCCACCCTTCAGCCTGACCTAGCAACTCTTGGAATGCAGGGCGATTCAGGTAAGAAACCGCAACCACAAATCTCTTCTGCTTTTCTCCAACATAAACAGCCAGGTGCCCTTTAGGAACATCTGCATTTTCTGTTGACGAAAGAATACGGCGAAGCATGTGCTTAGCAGAAGCCATCTTGGGGAAGCGAATGGCCATCAGTCTTGGAAATATATTCAAGAAAAGTTGTGTTCCTTGTTCTTGCAAGGGATGAGACTGAGAGAGTATAAAGATGGGAGCTTTGAGAACAAGGTTTGAAAGACTGTGTTGGTGGTATACTGGGTGGTGTGCGCATGTATATATAGATAAGTAGATGAGAAGAACATTGTTTAGCTAATTGAATGAATGATGAGGAGGAGGTATCAAGATGCGGGGCCAAGCTAGAGGGACAAGGACTCATGATAGATCACATGGTGGTGTCTATCTGCCAAACCATCGTCGAGATAATGAGAGTAAGCACTGGAAGAAAACATAGGGCCCCCACCTCTTCCGAGAGAGGTTTCTAAAGAGGTCCTACTAGAACTGTGAGGACATCAGGCAATATGAAAGTCTCAGCTGGCTCAAGAAACTCTCGTGAATATAAGTTTGAATTCATTGACTTGATGGAGAAATCAACCCATTTTTCCACATGTGGGGGTATCATTGAAAATTAAAGACGAATTATTCGAAATATATATAGTAGAAGAATAGAAGAATAGAATGGAATTGAGAAATGGAATGGAAATTCTTATGTTTAGTTGTAAGAAAAAGTGTTGTGGGCTGAATAAATTTACCTTTATGGTACTTTATTAACAATAATCTATTGACTATAATTTAGAATAATTATTTATTATTTATAGTTTTTTTCTTAATATAGTTAAGAGTTGTTACGTATTCAAAACTTGTTGTAGCTTTTATTCTTTTCTTTTTTTTCGAGAACTATATTGACCAATTATTATAATTTATTAACTCCTAACTTATTACAAACATCAATATTTTTTCAATATTGATATCTATACTTCTTAAGTATTTAATTTATAAGTTTTTAAGAAATGAGGAATGGAGTCATGATTCCTCCGGTCATATTAGCACCAAACATAAGAATGATGGAATGTGCCCGGTTTCTTCAAACCAAACAGAACGTAAGTACAAATGGAGATGGTGTCGGTCTTTGCACATTTCAATCTCCATCAGAGTGCTTTCAGACCTATTCAGAAATCTGATGTACGACCGGAAAGAGGTAGCTAAAACTAGTGTTACAGGACACTGGACTATACTGACAGGCTGTTGGTAACGGGTCGTGGAAAAGAAAGAGAAAATGCCGTGGCGAGTAGGAAGAGTGTTGTAGAAATCGGTCGCTGTCAGAGTCCATACGCCTACAGCTCAATGCCTTGTTCCAGCACATACGGCAGTGGTTAGATTATGCTCACAGGACCCATGTCGGCCGTCTCTCCGACCTTACCTTCCGTAGTCCTGGACAAACCAGTACTCACACGAGCTGATGAACCCTACATAGTACAGGCCAAAGTCACACCTCCAGATACCTGAATGTTGTCGGACTTTTAAGGTGAAAACTATTCATGTATCCAGGTGTCTTGTTCAGTATAGATCTGGAAATGGGCCATCAAACGCATGCTCAGCTTAGGCAGTGATGTTTCTGTTGACAGAATAACTTCGTCCCTTCTCATTAGGAAGAGAAACAGCACTTGGAGCATCCGAGTGACACCAGCCTTCAGACATTGGAACGTTGAAATTACAGATAAAACAGACTTCAGCGAGGTCTAATCCAGACATGAGTCGGCCTCGTGAAACCCAGAAACCAATCATGGGTACGCTAGTCTCAGCGTCAAGGGCTTAAGCCGTCGCACGAGGAACTCCTGGGGCTTGTTCCGGGCTTCCAAATCTGTCCAAAGATTGCCTCACAGCCCATCGGCCCACTAGACGTGTCATTACAAGATCCATTAGAATATATCCCCCCGGCCGGCAGGCGGGAACGAGAAGTTTGGGATGTGTTTGGTGTTTCTTCCATCAATCACCCGAATCTTCGCCGTATATGAACAGAATATGGTTTCGAGGGTCATCTATTCTGGAAATATCTTCCTCTTGAGTGGATATGTGGATTGTCGCAGTGCCTAACCAACCTTAGATTTGCTAGCATATTACTTCTCCATAAAATATCTCCTTGCTTTTTCCTCTCCCCCTTCTCTAATTCTCCTATCACATGCCTTCTCTTATTTCCATTTCGAGTATTTAGAAAAATGAAAGCGTATTTCTAGAAACCTTGATAAAAACGAATGGTTTTAATGCAAGTGCGTCACAAAGAAAGACCAGAGTTTCTTTGTTGCCTTCAAATCATAATTACCAGAAAAGAACATTAAAGAAATTATTGAATGTGCCGTGAAACAATGTACGATTATCTCTGGCAGAAGGGAATTGCTTGAATCAAAAATTTCCTTTTCGAAGATCATATTTCCAAATGACACAGGATAGTTCTTGGGTGACTCTAATCCACAAAACCCTAGGATTCTCTTATCTCACTCTCATCTTCAAGCAGTCTTCTTCTTTAACCTCTATTGGAGGGAAGGGTTTGAGCTAGTTTTCTCCCTCCCCTCCCTTTTTTCCCTTTTACTTTGACTGTTTTGTTCTCTATTTTCTTCATTTTGCTTTTCTCTTGTTTTGGGAGCTTTTCTCTTCCAATCTAATCTATAGATTTAGAAGCTTCTCCCTCCCATTTTGGAGAGAAATCTATCCCGATTTAGTATAGTTTTGAGATTTTTGTGTGTCTGATTTCAAGATTTCACTTTTCTCGGGTTTTTATTGGTGTATAAATCTAGTTTTGAAAGGGATTGAAAGAGTTTCATGAATGTTTTGCTCTCACAAGCCTCAGATCTATTCTTGTTCAACGTTTTTACTCTAAATAATGAATGTGAGTGTTAGGGACACCAAACTTAGGCGTGCGCCACTAAAAAGAAAAACTTTAGCAATAGATGGAGATGGAGACCTCGATATGTGCTAGCTACTAAAGATAGATTTGGAGATCAGTCGCCGATTTTAGTTTGAAGAAGTTGCAGATCCATTGTAAGCATGTGAATCCTAACCATGTTCTAATAACTATCTTGTCTTCTGGAACTTATTTTATTTTGAAGTTGTTTGGAATTTTTCTAGATTTGCAGTTGGATTGCATTGTTTCTCTTTTGTATTTCTAGAGGAATTAATGAAATGTTATCTTCACTAAAAAGAAAAAATGACGAGAAGGCTGAATAACGGGAAAATTACCAAAAAAGTCCTAAACATATTGCAATTGTGTCAATTCAGTTCTAAACTTATTTTTTTGACCAATTAAGCCCTAAACCTTTTACAATTGTTCCCGATCGTCTATCCAGCCAAAATTGGCCAGTGGCGGTCCGACGTGGCAGCTGGCCGGCACGGCGAGTATTTTTTAATAACATATTTTTTTTAATTAATTTTTTATTTTTTTTCCTTTTTCCTCTTTTTTTCCCCTCCTCTCTCCTCCTTTCTTTGGCTCGCGACCGGCCAAGCCGGCGCCTGCCTGGACTAAGAGCGATCCGGCGGGCGAGCCCCCGCCGAACTAAGGCAATCCGGCGAGGCGAGCCCCTACTAGATTCGGCGAGGGCTTGCCTCACGGTCACCCGCAAGGAGGCCTCGCCAGACGCGACGACGAGCCCCCTCGCCGAATTTGGTGAGGGCTCACCTCGCCCGACGGGGACTCACTGCTCACTCCGCCAAGCTGGGTGACGGCGTCAACCAAGCGTTTGTGGAGATCGATTGTCCAGCAAAGCCGCGGCTTGGGATTAGAGGTCAGCACGAGGCACGGGTCCTCCCCATGCCCGGGACCCCCACCGCCACCTCTGCCAAAGTCGTCGGGGCCGATGAGCCCATTGTGGGGCTAGATCAGCCTCGGGAACATCAACCCCCCAAAACCCTAAGCAAAAAAGCCAACCCACCCACCGCCACCGGACCGAACCGCCCCGCCGGCAAAACTGCCACCGGAAAGAGCTCTAACCACCGGCAAGGGGGGCTCGCCAAAACCTTGCCGGATCTGGCGAGGCGATCCGACGAGGGGGGCTTGCCGTCACGTCGGGCAAGGCCTCCTGGCTAGATCACCTCAGTCTTGCGGGGGCTCGCCCTACTGGATCGCCTCAGTCTGCTGACCGGCCAACCTAGCCGGTCGCCGGAGCCAAAGGGAGGAGGAGGGAGAAGGGAGGAAGAGGGAAGAGGGGAAAAAAAAAAAGGAAAAAGGAAAAAAAATAAAAATTAATTTTTTTAAAAAAAAATATTATTAAAAATGCTCGCCGGCGCCTACCGACTGCCACGTCAGCGCCGACCGGCCAATTTTGGCCGAATGGACTGATCGGGAACAATTGTAAAAGGTTTAGGACTTAATTGGTAAAAAAAAAAAGTTTAGGACTGAATTGGCACAATTGCAATAGGTTTAGGATCTTTTTGGTAATTTTCCCGCTGAATAAGTCCTCTAAAACTAAATCCTCCTCGATTTATATTAAGCTTGACCCACATGGCATTGTTTTTTAGCTTTTATTATTCCTATATAATAAAGTTCCATCATTTTCGTTATGATGGTTTCGCTTCGTGGATAAACTTCAAGGTCGATGGACAAGTTAGCAACTTAGCATGGTCAAGGTAGGCCAATCCTTGCCTCTTTGACTCCCTTATCCGATTATCTCCTACCTACAATCATATTAGCCAAACTTATTCTTTAATCCAGCTTTCAGCTTCACGACTTTAGTCATGGAAGATTTATAAGGTTATCTACCTTGCGTGTTGAAGAGAGTGTCACGAACAATTATAGGCGTACATATAGACTTATTATGGACCCAATATGTCTGCCTGTTTATATAACAAATCGTGTCTATGCATTTGTCGGGCAACTACGACTTCTGTTCACATCTCATGCGGAAATCGAAATCAGATGATTCCGGAGACGACTCGGCCACGAATGGAGAGCTAGCTGAGGGAAAGGGTCGGGTCTAGGCTGTTTGGCACTAACAGAAAAGGCAAATGACTAAAATGAGGGTAAGTTCAAGGCTTCTGCGATCTTTGATAATATCCCACATGACTTTCTTAGCATACACTTCGATTGTTATCAAAAGAAGTGGATGTAGTGCCGAGAACATGCGGCCCCAAAAAGATATAAATGAAAAATAAGAAAACACAAGGGCAACCAACCCACATAAAAGAACTATTTTTTCGCACCTCCTGCTGGTTTCCCCAAGTTGGTAGGGCATGATGTCCCGAAAACCGTAGGGCAAAAGCATGTGGGCTTTACCCTATTCACTCACCTGATGTGTTCCCAAACTGCCTTCTTTTGACCAATATTTTATCCAAGACTTCGACATGCTAAGCTAAGCTCTCCCTCTCTCTCTATATATACGTGCGTGCTTTTTGTTCGTGGACCAAAACCATACAAAGAGCATTCGAGAGCCAAAGTCCTTTCGCTCAAATCTTCAACAGCATTCCGTACTAGCATTTCTTCCAGATATCCTAAGAGAGATGGGCATCCAACTCATGGGAATCGCTCATGCGAAGCAAAAGCTCCAGCGCACTCTGTCGGCCCGAATCCGAGCAATGTCGGCAACTTCCAACGTGCCGAAGGGCCACTTCGCAGTCTACGTCGGAGAGTCGAAGAAACGGTTCGTGATCCCTCTGTGGTATCTCAAGCACCCGCTGTTCCGGAGCTTGTTGGACATGGTCGAAGAGGAGTTCGGGTTCAATTGCCCGACCGGCGGTCTCACCATTCCTTGCAGCGAGGACTACTTCACCAGTCTAACTTCTGCCTTGAGTTGTTGATCGCTGCAAATGGACATGGCCTCACGGCTTTGCCGCTTCAGTCTTCTTCTTTTTTCATGATTTTTTGGAGGATTTGTAGTTTTCTTTCTCTACCAAGGGCAAAAGACTTATCACAAGGAGTCTCTCAAATTTTGCCATATCTTGACGACTCTTTGCTAATCGTTTGTACATTGTATTTCTTGCAAAATTTGTAATTAAATGATTTCTTGCAATGAAATGCATTTATATATGTAGCCGTTCAATTCGTTTGCAATATATGCATTAGATCTATCATTATGTCACTTTTGTGAAGTATGTCTGAACCTAATCTACTTTACTAAAAAAGGGTTAGTCACAAGGTTACCGTCCCAACAAGTAATGTTATGGGGAGTGCTGATTTGAATTAATATCTTCAACTTAGTTTTCCTTGCGCCCAACCTCGGTGGATGAACTCCACACACAAGGTACTCTTCATGCTTTTGACATGTTCCATCGTACTAGAGATCTTACTCGTTAGTTGTCATAGATCGAGGAACATAAGTATACACGTGAATCATGAATTCGCAAGTTGGTGGATACAAGAGAAAACGTACATTTTCGGGAACTCAAGGGCTTTCTTATGCGGTGCTACTACTTGCCAAAGAGACGAGGAATCATAACTTCTTAGCCCAGGATATGCTTGTATGCCCCGTTAAGCGCTCTTGTTAGAAGGGCGGAAAATTCTGGTGGAGCATTATTAGGCGAAGAATTTCTCAGTTTGGACTGTCACAAAGATTTGACGGGCCAAGTGAAAAAATCAAGGCGGATACATATGGCGAACTGCAAGTCTCAATCAACATTTTAATACAGAAATTGTAGAAGCCCAAGGATTTTTTAATAGGTTCAAGATTTATATTTATTTTTTTTAAGGATTTAGGTTAGAAAAAAGGGCAAATGCTACAAAAAAAAAATCTCAAATTATGTCCACCATAACACAAATATCTTAAATATTTTTTATATCAGAAAACAACCATAAACTTGTCTACTGTGACATACATACATACATATTCTCAATATTTTTTGTGTCACGAAAATTCTATATCATATATCACATCCATGATATAAATATATATGTCACACCAATATAAGTATAGGTTCTTTTATGACAAGAAAAGTTTAGTGTATTTGTCACAATTGACAAGTTTAGTGTTTTTAGTAACACAAAAGAATTCAAGACATTTGTATCATAGTGAGTATAGTTTAGGTTTTTTTTTAAGATATTAATCCTTAAAAAAACGGTGTGACATTACTTTCAAAGGTATTTTAATATACCTTTCAATCATTTAAGTACATATTTAGGTTACACTAATAAGTAAGTTATACTGACATGTTTCAATCAGAAGAATCCTAATTTATCTGATCTATAGCAACGTAATTGCTCTACTGCAAATAAAATTATTCATCTATGACAACTGAAACTATGAAAATAAATAAATAAAACATATGATTACAAATATAGCTTAGGTTTTTTAGCAGCCAGCACCATTGCGGCTGTTCCTACTGATATTGGGGAATCCAAGTTGTCAAATTACCCACATCGTCCGACAGCAACAACGTAAAACGCGGGGTATTTTTCTATTTGTTCGGGAACTGCGCTGAGGTTCACATGCATCTGACAATAGAAATAAGAGCACGTACGAAAGATAAAACGCCATGAAGTCCAGTCGGGATGGGTTATCAGGCAGCATGGGCAAGAACGACGAGGACGCCACCTCAGTTGTAGACGGAAGGGACAATAAAGATTAAAAGCGAATAAGAGGGAAAAATAAGAAAGAAGAATCGAAGGCTGAGCTCTTGGGTCTTGAGCAGCTACTACTCATTGGAGCACTGACATGAACAAGAGCTCGCATGTTCCGGTTGCGCTTGCGGCGATACATTATAGGCATCAGCAATATTTACTGTAAGTTCTGATTAATCGAAAAAGCAAAAAGAAAGGTCCATGATCTTCTTCTCAAAAAATTTACCTGTTAAAAGTAAACATTGCCTTGATGTTATTTTGACTGTATATAATACTCGACTAGATCATGATGTTCGATTGGTATATTAATTCAATGTTGCTTAAAACACAAGAACGCTTTGTATAATTATTGATGAGTTAGTGAATATGTGCATCTTATCTCGAGTCTCGCTTTATATAACTTTAGTACCATCATGTTGTGCTTCTTAGAATATTCTTTGACACAAAGTCTATTTCGAAAAATTCTGAAAAAGAGATGGTTTTGTGGAAATCGGTGGGCAATCAGCTCGTCCTTAGTAAGTTTTTTCCTTATTTCTCGGGATATTCACTTCCTTGATGGGGACACTCATCATTGTTTTACGGAAAAACAATTATTGCACGAGATTAATAAAATGCCATGGATGTAGTCTGACTGCCACGAATAAAACTGGTCGCGTGACTTTTTGGACCTTTAGTGTGTGATAACTAGACGAAGCTTTTGTTTATTAGAATTACACGAAGTTTTGTGCTTCCAACAGTAATGACTACTTTGTCTGTTGACCTCGTGAATCTAACGACAAAACCCAATCAGGAAATACCTGCTATTAATGGCGTAGTCTTGTTTTTATTATTAATGAGTAACCCAAGGGTGATTAATAGACAATATTTTTATATCTAATTCATTAATACTCATGACACAAGAGAAACGGCATACTGAAAATGATATTCATTCCTTTAAGTTAGTTCTCCTTAAAAAGAATCTAGCAAGCTTTTGAAATAGCTTCCGCTGTATAATTATTGGAATCAGCGTAATGATTAGTTCTCCTTCTTTCTTGGAGAATCATTAAGAAAATATGTCGCATCTTGTAGTAAATTAAATCACACTATTGACAACTTGTAATGGAATTGCTACCTAGTTCCTAGAGTTAATTATACCTGCTTATGAAGAATGCTCTCTAATTAATTTACAAAATATGCTCCCATACAACCTAGAAGCATTTTAAATTGTTTTTTGGACGTGCATTGTGATGCTGGCAGCTTGGCACGTGAAAAGCAGCTGAAAGGATGTGACTGAGCACAATCAAAGTCGAAAGCTAGGCCCATGGACAACTTTTGTATCGTGATGAAAAGCTGCCCTCATTAAATATACCAATTTCCGATCTATCTGTTTTATTGTGCTTTTAAATTATATCTCAATTTGAATTCGGGTACGAATTTTGATCCAATAGAAACTGCCCCGTATTTTGGATGTCTTCTGACTAGGACTTTATCTCCGGGCAAATTCAATGGAGTCCATAATTTGGTACAATCTAATCTTCCATTAAAAAAAAACAAAAAACAAAACAAAGTTTTCTAGTTTGAGTCCGCAATTCACATAAAACATATAAAAATCGAATTATATTCAACAAGTACACATTAGAACAAACAAGATAAGTGTGTTGGGATTTTCTCTTTATATATTTTCTAGGTGAGTTCTCTATGAAAAATTGTGAAATAACACTTGTGTTTAGGTATTGATACTCGGAGTAAACCACCTAAATCTCATGTGTTCTTTCTTGTTTATCGTTAATTACTCTAATAATTTATCACGTTAGACTAGAATTGCAAAATCTATTAGGTTATGCGTTATTTCTTTACACCAACAGTCCATATAATAATATGACAAAATGAAATGCAAAATTATCCTAAGTTTGGCTTTGGTAATTAGATTTATCATAATTGTTAGATCAAATGAATATAAAACTCATAAGTTGCTATATTTGTGCTCAGTTAGGACAGTCTACTAAATGAAGGTAGGAATAATATCATTACTTCTAAACTAAGTACATTTATACATGGAGAAAGAGAACATCGTTTCAATCACCATAATGGGATTGATTCACAATTATTAAAGATTCAAAGTATATCTCATGTCGTATAGTGCTAGTTTAATATTTTAACAATTTAGAGAAGACAATTGCACACTCAACTTTACTTTTCTATACATTTGGAAAAAAAAAGAGATATCAAGTTTGATTCCTAACATATCTCTTTTCATCTATTTATGAATTTTCCTTTCTCTAATTATGCATGATGAGTTTTAGAAGTTCTTTCACCCACGCACTTAGCAGACTCGGACTTTTAAGGCCTCCATCATCAAATCCGCCTTCGTATAAGGGAGGAAATGTTAATACACTATGCATTGTACTTTGATAGCCTAAATTTTTAGATAAAAAAAAACGGTTTTGCACTACACTTTCTACCTAAACTAATGCCACCTTTTTTTGACAATTGGGTTTTGGTTGTTTCCAACGTGTGACCGAGTAATCAATCACATCATACAATGTATGATATCTCTAGGTCCACCTATATCCCATTGAAAGCAATGGCAACTTTTCCTAATGGGAAAGAAAAAAAAAGAAGTCAAGTCGAGAGAAACGCTTCTCACGACATCCTACAATGGATCTTCCCATCAAAATGCACAACTTGCTAGAGCCAGCACCTTCTCAGTCACGTTCACCTTTGATCAATGCATATATTTGCGTTGATGCATGTAGGGACTAGGCACTAGGCAGTAGCTAGAGATGGGGGCGCATATCACGAGATATCCGAGACCCTGCGTCATAGGTGTCGCACAAAACCTGGAACGGAGACCACCCTCCCTCGAACGCACTTGGGTAACATGCACGCCAAAGCGCAATCTACCGTCGACATTCGGAAACTCCCGCCTGTCTGTCGTATCCAAAACCGGATATTGTCATTTCGTTACCGGTGTACGGCCCTCGGTTTTGCATTACCACCCTCCTCCCCCAAACAACTTGGGCCTGGCGATTGCATGGGAACTTGTGCATGTCTAATCTATTCACGTATGGCACGGAGAGAGAGAGAGTCTGGCACGGGGAGAGAGAGAGAGAGGGAGGGAGGAAGGGAGGGACAGGTCGAGCAATTGAGCGAAGCCATGTGAGACTTTTGATGAGGTGGGACCTCCACTCACCCCGGTCTTTCCCATCTCGTACACCGCCGGCATCAATCTGCCTCCGATGGAGAAGTTCTCTTCTCCTATATATACAAAGCCTCGAGACTCCCCCGAAAGGAGCTTTGAACATCGCCTTTTTGACCCTTTTTGAACACGAACGCACAGACAGAGCTTGAAGGTTGATACATCAGCTGAGCCATGGGTCTTCTGCGCTTGCCGTCCGTTATTACCAACACAAAGCAAGCCATGAAGTTGCAGTCTCTCGTCACTGGGAGGAACCATCACCACCACCGTCGATCTTGCTCCGACGTGCCGAATGGGCACGTCGCCGTCTACGTTGGGGACGTCCAGAGGAGGCGTTTCCTGGTTCCAGTGACGTTCCTGAACCATCCCTCGTTCCGGGAGTTGCTCAGCAGGGCCGAGGAGGAATTCGGGTTTGACCACCCGACGGGCGGTCTCACCATTCCATGCAAGGAGGAGGCCTTCATTGAGCTCACTTCTCGGTTGCATTCTTCGCGCCGATCATCAAGAAAATAAAGATGGCAAATACTTTTCGGAAACGCCTTACTTTTGTTTGTCTATTGCGTACAATATGTGTAGATAGTGTTAACATAACATAGGTGCATCTGAAGCGACGGCTGTAACACTGCTTACGTCGTCTTCTCAGCACCAGAATGTTCATCTTATTTCGATGAAAGGAGTTCTTGATTTTGCAAGTTCATCAGTTTTGGGGTTCATGCGATGCGTATGTTGCTGTTGTTTGCTCGGTAGTGCAGCTTCAAGTTTCAACAACAATGTGGATGATATTTTAGGATGATTATAATAGCATGCATACCAAAGACTAATTAATGGAATGAACATCTGAAGTAAGAACGAAGGAAGCATAATAATTAAATTGATAGTTGACTAATTTATCATGTCATCCAATTAAATTGATAGCTGTTGCTATTGTTTTGTTCCCGTCTTTCCTCTGTGCTATGGGGACAGCTCTAGGCTTGGAGGCCTCAGCCTCTGGCCAGCCTTGGAAGCTATACGCCGGCGTTGAGTTTACAGCGGAGAGAGAGAGAGAGAGAGAGGTCTTTCAGGGTTGGTTGAAGGAATTCGATCTGGCGTGGGTGAGCGAGCACTGTTAGTGTGTTCACGTATCATCATCTCGCGCTTGAAAACAGCATGTGACGCATCGAAACTAGTGTGGAAAACAACATGTTTGCGTCCATAATACATCTAGGCTTCCTAAGGAGATCATTCATAATTATTCTCATACGTTTATCTTAAAATGTTCAGCGGTGACGTTTCTCAAAAAGTCTTTTTAAAAATAAAATTTTCTTTTATATGATTAGTTAAAAAAACACCTATACATGCCACAGCACTCTCCTCAATCGGGAGAAGTGGGTCAACTTATGATTGAGAATAGTGCTATAAGGCATGTCAACCCAATTATGGGCGTTTAACCCACCCTCACTTACTCCAAGCGTGGGAGGCTACTATACCTGCCTACCTGGTAGTAGCTAAACCGAAGTCCTGACACAGTGTCTATTTTCACCACCATGAGGCCCTTTAATTCCCTATCTATATTTGTCTAGGAGGACAACACGGGGTCCCTCATCTAAAAGCGGTTTTCCCGCCCGTTCCCTCCATGAGTCTTTTAAGGACCGTTCTAAACCCATCCAATAGTTGCATAAAATTATTCTTAACATTGACCTAATAATAATTCCATATTTCGATATTATTATCTTTTATATATCGATATGTCATTCCTTTACTTTTCATTTTGGAGCTTGTTAATGTTAATTATTTTGCCAATATAAAATGTTGGAGTGCACATATCTCGACCAAACTCGAAGCACAAATTTAATATCTTCTATATAGTTTAAGTCAAAACCTCAGTTGTCTCATTTTTTTAGATTTTCCACTGTTAATCTTACATCAAATTATATACAATTTAAAATGAACCTCTACACTACCTTCACATATGTTTAGTAACTACCCACTATATCAACAATTACATAAACTCAATTATTTTTGTTGTCTTCATGCATATTTTATTGATGATCATGCATGTGCATAACGTGAGTCTCAACATAGTTTGTTGATAATGATATACAATTATCACATGACATGACATATTAATTTATCCAAAAAATAGGCAGGCATTGTTATCTTAAGATATGATTTCTTAATAATATTTTAATTTAAAGAATAAAAATACATATATATATATATATATTACACATTTTGATGGGAAAGTCTATAGGAAGTACAACTAAAGTTATATCCAAAGAATTATAAATAGATGTTTTTTTTTTTGACGAATAAATATAAATATAAATAGATGTTAGTGAGCGCTCTTATCCCCTTGTAACTGGCAGCGGATCAACCCTAATCTTGACCGAATCTTGGAAAATACGTCAGGAAAGAACCATGTGACATGGGGTCCGAATGCCGCGCAATGCATATAATACGCATACTCGATCGGGTCATTGAAAACCTGATAATAATAAAATAAAATAAAAAAACACATCTCCCCTGCAAAAATCCTACCTCCTCACCATCCACAGTTTTCAGTACAACGATGAACCTCTTATAAGACAGCTTAAGATTCCACTGGCAACCGTCATAACCTCATCTATCATCTATCTTCCTTGGATGCTGCAGATGTATCGTATCAGAAAAACTGTGGAAATGGAGCGTGAGCCTGACACCTACCTATCTCGCACGCAATTTCTGACGGCCCTCCACTATCTGGGTTCCTTGTTTTTTTCTCTAGGCTTCAAATTCAATTACTCCACTTGTTTATCAAAAGGGTATTACTTGACTCCAATAATTGAGTGTACGGCATTTCTTTCTTTAATCAAGTGGTGGGTTTATGCCATATTTACTTGTAAGGGTTGATGAATTGTGAGGAAAATAAGAGTCCCCTGAAGCTAAAACTGAGCCCAAGAAAGTAAGAATATCCACTTGAGTCATAAATGAGAGAGACATGGGTCCTTTCAGTGCTTTGAACAGCCAAACACATGGCCACACACACTCATCAATGATTATCTTTACATTTGAAAAATGCAGCACCACCGTCCTCTCCGAGTATATATAGAAGCACTCGAACGCTGAACCTTCCGCAAGCAAGGTCAAGTACCTGTTTTGGTGTCATCTATCAAAACCAATCCGAAACGACTCCTTTCACTTCAAGACTCCACTATCCGTCGGTAATGGGGATTCGTTTGCCATCTATCATCCTCCATGTCAAGCAAGTCCTCAAGTCGCAGCCCCTCAGCACTCCGAATACTCGACCGGATGTCCCGAAAGGCCACGTGGCGGTTTACGTTGGGGAGGTCCAAAGGAAACGGTTCCTGGTCCCAATCTCGTTCTTGAACCACCCTTCATTCCGAGAGTTGCTGCGCCGAGCTGAGGAAGAGTATGGCTTCGAGCATCCGATGGGTGGCCTCACGATTCCATGCAGAGAAGAGGCCTTCATTGATCTCACTGCTCAGCTGCATGGATTGTGAAAGTTTTAGTATGTACATCTTGTCATGGAGAGACTAGATTCCCAGTTTTGACATCTTTTCTTAGCGTCGTTCCCCTTTGTTTTTTCTTGCTCATGTACAAATGGAGGTCATGCACTACGAGAAATAAGCGATTATGGTTTCTTTCTCCGAAACTTCATTCTCGAACGACATTTCTCCCTTTTTAAGTCATCTTTTATGAGATTTCTATTTTTATTTTTTCCCATTTCTTCAAACACGAAAAGAACAATGCGTTATGCTTCATGGAATAGAAAATTTCATACCTTAATACTTTCTGAGAAGGACCACCGCTAAAAATATAGAGTAACTGTAAAGATTGATGTACAAAGAATAATATATGTAACTTACTATTTTCAAGATGACCTGACTTGTGGGATAAAAAAATTGTTGCCATATGTTTGGGGTGTTTGTGAGATTGTTGTTGCCCTAGAATTATTTTGTATAAAGAAACAGCAAGCCAAACTAAATTTTTCGGCTCTATCACATCTGAGGCAGGTATATTAGGAAACAGTTGAATTGATCTAAAATGCTTGCTTTTATAAGTCAAACTTAAATCATATTCAGGTACTTGAGTACTTCATGTTTTGCCACTAATCTTAGAACACCTTGACGCTCTAATAAGTCCAAAATGCATTTTGGCGGTCAAAAGACTCACCAAATAGGTCCTTACGGGATTGGTTGTACCAATGAGTGAATGGTGCCGTAATAAACACCAAGCCAACAGCATCATCTGATTCCTATGTTATTTCTAGCCTCTGTTTGCTTTGGAAACCCTCCCCGTCTTCCCTTGCATTATTCCTATCAAAGTATATACTGGGACGTAGAAGAATGTTACACAAACGTTCCGCCTAAGTGGGTCTAGCAGCCAAGCTCCCTTCTACCATAATGGTAACTTGTAGCAAAAGGGCAAAAAAGGTTGAAAGGGCTAGCAACAGGCAACTTTGCCAATTTTTTTTTTTTTTTTGGGTCAACCAAATTTACCATTTTGAAAGTTGTATTTTTAAGATTATAATTTTTCTGATTTAATAGAAATCTATAATTAAAGAATCAAATTAACCTTTTTGAAAAAACACTCTCAAGATTCCCTTATCTTCATATCTCCCACAAGTCTAATCTCTCTACCATCCATCATTGTCATTAGCAACCACCCAGATTGTGAAGTATAGTTTCTTTTGGAAAAATGACACAAGTGGTTTATGAAATTTAGTGCAATGTCTACTATTGTCCTTAAATTTTTAATTGATTAAAATGTGGTTCTTAAAATTTTAATTTATTCAATATAGTCGTTGAATTTTTAGTATATATTCAATTAAATCCTTGTAATCCCTAGTCGTTAATTGCAAAAATATTATCGTTTTAGAAATAAAGAATACAATGTGCAATATTATGATTTGAAAATTAACTCACATTGATATTTGTTGTCACATCATATGTAATTTACTGTATAATTACAAGCCAAATTATGGTTCTAGAAATAGACTTTTCGGAGCGATTTCTATTTCAGAAATATACCATTATGAAAATAGACTCATTCAAAGTCATGCTTTAATTTATGAAAATTAATTTTTATTCAAGATAGAGTGAAAGCATCTCGAATTATGGCCAACAATACACAGTAGGAAACAAGCATTAATTTGTATTCAAGATTGATGGATAAAAACGTAGACATCAAAATAATTAATCCGTATTCCACGGGGATATACATGGAGATATGCTTAGCATCTCCTGATCAGTGGTGGAACCCTATTCTACCTTGCCCAAGGATCTGACAGGTGATGATGCTTCATGAGAGGACCATGTGATATGGGTCCCTAATGCTGGGCGTTCCCTGTAAAATTCTCATATCGGTCGTCAAACCCTAACACGTAAAAATACTATCCCCACCAGCAAAAGACAGTCAATCATCACTACCCAAAGTTTCAGTAGAACAAATCAAGCCAGCTAAAACAGCTTCAAGAACCACTTGCAAGCATGATGGATTCATCTTCCTTCAATCCATGTTTTCTGTACAGTAAGAAAGCCGCTGGGAGTGAGCCAACACTTTTCTCTCTTTATCCAACATGTAGGGACTCTAAGCTACGCGGTTTGGATCATGACTCTCCGATCTTGCATATGCTATTTCTGACATTAAAGGGTATAATTTATTCCAATTTTCAAGTGAACTGCCGTTTGTTTATGAAGCAATCGAGGGTTGTTTTCCATCTGGCCGTGACCAAAAAGTAACAAGTGGGTCCACGAATGATGAGAACAGTGAGAGACATCGAGCTAACTGAGCGAAAAACCGCTTGAGTCACCTTGAGCTACCAGAGTAGAAGAACCACTTGAGTCATAAATGAGAGAGATATGGGTCCTACCAGTACCGTTAACTGCCGATCTCATGGCAACACACACCCAATGTTCGTTATCTTGGTATTTGAAAAAGAGGTACGTAGCACCATACTCTCTTTTCGTTTCTTCTTTTTATATATGTACAAGCATCTCGAATGCAATACCTTCACAGCCAAGGTCAAATATCAGTTTGAATAATTCTATCAAAAGCAGTCCACGACAAATTCACTTCCATCTCTGTCGCTTCGAGACTACACTAACTTCCGATAATGGGAATTCGTTTGCCATCCATTGTTGCTCATACGAAGCAAGTCCTTAAATTGCAGCCTTTTGGAACACGGAATCAATCGGATGTCCCAAAAGGTCACGTGGTGGTTTATGTTGGCGAGATCCAAAGGAAGCGGTTTCCAGTTCCTGTTACATTCTTGAACCACCCATCGTTCCAAAAGTTGCTACCCCGAGCAGAAGAAGAGTACGGGTTCAAGCATCCTATGGGTGGCCTCACAATTCCATGCAGAGAAGAAACCTTCATCGATCTCACTAGTCAGTTGCGTGGATAATATTCACAGTTTTCCCATCCTCTTTTTCTTTCCCTTTTGCCTTGTGTAGGAAGCGAGGTCATGTAAATTATGTTGCTCCGGAAGAGAGAATTATGATGTATCTCCCGAACTTCATTCTTGAATGAGATTACAGTCATATTCTGTTATACTTTACGTTCTTGCCAAATCTTCCAGGAAAAATGAACAATGGATTGTGCCTCGCTGAGATAGAATTCGGGATTTCTTGAAGGATTCCTTGAAGACCCCTTATAAGTCATATATAGGGATCTCTTCCCCTTAATTATAACACCCCATCAATGAATAATTGAAGACCAAAACAATGACCAAGCAATACTTCACGCTTAGTTGCTCTAAAAAGAAAGAAGGAAAAAAAAGTGCATCATGCGTGTATACACATCCAGATGAAAATAGTAGAGTTCCTTATGGAGAGATCACCAGCACTGCTGTATCAAGAAGTAAATTTTATCAGGTGTGAAGAACTTTCTTGTTTGCTGGTAACATTTCCAGTGAAAGTACTCAACGGATGAGTTATATCTTGCTGTGTCTAGAACTATATAATGCAACTCATTATTTAGTATATCTGTACAAAACCTGGAACTGCTCACCCCTAACTCATTTAGTATATCTGTTTTCACATATCAACTCTTGAAGTTAAAGACTTTATGTATGCATACATCTTAAGTGCTTCACAAATGTAGTTTGGACCTCTGTTATGTTTGCAAGCTTGCATCTTCTCCCTAATCCATCTCGTCCTGGAATCTGGCAAATGCTTCATGAGAGGACCATGTGATATGGAGTCCTAATGCCTAGGCATTCCATATAATACGTACTTAGGTGCGTCATTTTAGTCCCTAACACAGAAAAGCAAAATCTCCTTCCTCACTTGCGACAGTTTCAGTAGAATCAAGCCTCTGAAACAGATGAGAGTACCCCTTGAGAATGATAAGTTCATCTTTCTTCAATGCTATCACAAGAAGATTGCGTGGGAGTGGGTCAACACGAGCTTCTTTCTTCTTATCCAACATGTAGGGACTCTAAGCTATATTACTTGGTTGATAAATCCTAATCTTGCAATGCTACTTCGGACATCCTCATCCTGTTGGGTCCTATATTCTTCTTTATCTCCGTATTCAAACTTCCATTACTCCGCACGGTTTTTCAAAAAAGGTTTATGACAAACTCTAATTTCAGGTGTGCGGCCCCATCTGTTTTTGAAGGAATTGGAAGTTGTTTTCTATCGGGCCTCGACCAGAAATGGATGATGCGAGACCTTGAACTAACGGAGCAAAAACACTACTTGAGTAAGGAAGCATGGGTCCTATCGGTACTCATATCTGCCAATCCTCATGGCCACACACGCTCCATAATTCTCTCATATTCGAAAAATATGTCGCACCGTATCTCTGCAATATCATCTATGTCTCCATGTACAAGCACCTCATATTCATAACCTTCACAACCAGAGGTCAAGTATCAGTTTTATAAAAATTTCTTATTTGTTTTATTTAAAAATAATAATAATAACACTTGACTTTTTACTTCAGGACTTCGTTGCTTCTTCGGTAATGGGGATTTCTTTGTCATCCATGATTGCTCATGCCAGGCAAGTTCTCAAATTGCAACCTCTCGGCATAGGGAAAATCAATCAGAAGTTCCGAAATGCGACGTGGCAGTTGACATTGGCAAGAAGCAAAGAAAGCGTTTTCTGGTTCCAGTCTCGTTCTTGAACCGCCCGTCGTTCCGAGAGTTGCTGCTCCGAGCAGGAGGAGAGTACGGGTTCGAGCATCCAATGGGTGGCCTCACGATTCCGTGCAGAGAAGAGGCCTTCATCGATCTCACTACTCAGCTGCATGGGTTATGAAGTTTTAGTATGTCTTGCCAGAGCACAATCGCAGTTTTCACCCCTTCTTTAGTTTGCTTCTTTCTTTCCTTCTCGCCGCTTGTATAAAACGACGTCATATTGCGTCTCTCAAAATCACCATTTGATATGAGATTCGGGCTATCTCAATTTATACGATATTTCTTTCTCTCGATTGTCTAAACATGAAATGACCTAAAGGCAGATGACACCTAAACGTTATCACCCCAAAAGCAAAAGAAGGTATCAATATAAGTCAACACAGCAAATTTCTAGTCCCACATGCGTGGCCGGGGTGAATTTCAGCAATTATGAAGGCGAAATTTTAGGTGTAGTAATTAAATGGGCAACATGATAAGAGATAAACGAGGCTCGCGTGCTTCTGACCAAGACGTAGGGCATTTTGACCCTTGATCGACCGTCGATGCCAATTACAGATTTTATGATTGATGTTGAAATAGTACGAACAAGAACGCTAAAGAATATGCATATGCGACTTGTGACGCCAACGATCTTCCTCCAAAAGTTTTGATCCGTTTGTGTATCGCGACAATGGATTATGTGAGATGAGTTCAAATTTCAGAAATTTTAGTTTCAGAATTCAGCTGGAGACTGTCTCGATTGATGCATCTCCCAGAAAAGAAGCCGCAACTAAGCAGAAAATATATTACTCAGTGGTAGACAAATCCTTACATAAGAACACCAGAGAAACAGATGCAATACACTCTGGCTCTTTCTACCAAGCTAATTCAAGTACTCTCATAAAAATTTACTGGAAGGACCCCAAGTCAGCAGTCTTCATGACACCTTGATGCGGCAAAGATAAAAACTGCATCAGCAAATCTGTGCACAGTCAACGGTCGTTCATAGTCTTGAACAAACAGGTTCCTTGGATGATACTTCACTCTGCAGTCTACCCAAAAGAACAATACAAGGAGGCCTGATTCAATTCATTTATCTTGGGGCTACATCTCGGGGTCCACAAGGAACAATCTCCAGTATTTTCCGACAGGATTCCGTGTGCTTCTCTACTTTTATCTCTGAGCATCAGTTTACATTCACAGAATGTACATAGCTTTCGCTTTTCAGTTTTTCCTGATTTCCCCTTAGTGAGACCTTCCTCTATTCCAAAGAGAGATCACCGGTTCTAATGTTCCGCTGCTGGTGTGTGATCCCACTGCCAAGCCGTAGCTGAGACAAACCAAACTCTCCCGGTTTTCCACTATAAGGAGAAGCAAGCTTTGGCCGCAACCATCTTCTCAAGGCAAGCCCACTTACCCTGATTTTCCCATATGATTCATTTCCCTGGTAAGGTAGGCCAAGCCGCCTTAACAATGCTGCAACTGCCTGGCTCAACCTGTTCAGAGAGACGCTCACTGTTGAAGCTCTGTCTCTATTAACCAATCCGACAGGTTCTTATTTTTTCCAACAGCATGTACTAGGTTGGGACTATCTAAAAACTTTGTCATCGCAAGATTTAAAAAAATAAAAAATTAAAAAATTAAAAAATTAAAAAATCATAAAATGTAGAATTAAAGTAGTAAGAAAAAGCATTTGGTAGTTTCCAATTACCAGTATGTCAAGCTTTTCAGTTCCATATTTTATATGAATCAAGTAGACAAAAAATACAAAGAGGATTTGAGAGCAAGCTCATATTAACTACTCGCAGATTATGTAAATATGGCATCAAAATTCAACTAGCTAATCCAGATACTGCTATGTGCTAGGTCTTTCAATGTGAAGTTCGGCGCAGTCAAGAGCTAATACTTAACCTAACCATATCTACTTTCCATGATTATAAACTTCACATCTCCCACTAGTCCCCTGTGAATCAGATAAAAGTACACCTCACCTTCCTGCAACATGGAGTGTTTTCTCTCCATGAGGAGATTCCATCTGAGCTTTCTCGACAGGCAATAAGATGGTTAAATTGGGCAACTTTGCACCTGTGGATGGTTCAGGGGCAACAGAATCATCCAAGAGCAATTTAATCATAAGTCTATTCAACTTGCAAACTATCTCCTACAATCTTTGATATGTGCACCCACTTAATTTCATGCAGACAATAGCTCCGAAAGACATTTATAAAACTAAGTGCATATTAACTGAAGTGGCAATGGACAACCAGAAATCAAATGTCTAAACTTGAGGAGACAGATGGACAGACAGACAGATCAACTGACCGACTAGACCATACGCAAGGATGCTTGTCCAAGGAAATATCACTCTGTTTTAGATGGCGTTTCTTCTCTTTCTTTCTTTTTTTTTTTTTGCCAGTGGAAAGCACTGATCTAAACAAATGGCAAATTCCAATGGTATGCTTGGCACACAGGAGTTTCCCAAAGGAAGATCCTTAGATCACACAAATCAAATGTTGTCATCCCCTGCCGGACCATTGCCGTTACAATTGCCTTCCTTTGCTTATTTTACTAGCGTAACTTTATATGAAAGAGGACAAGCTATCACTTTCAGTCAGAAACTCATGACAAATTCAACATGAGGGACAAAAAGAAACGGGAAATAAAATAAATATATTTACCAGCAGCAAGTCGGTGTTTTAGGCCCTTTAAGACTGTCAAGATGTATACCTAACAAAATTTAGCAGACAGTCAGTGACAATATGATGAAGGTTCACAACCCGCAAGGTGGTAGGGAGAAATAGCTCAGTGAATAGTGCTCCTTGCAATATTTTTCTCTGGTTGACCAGGTGACACTGTTTAATACATCGTAACATGGAGACATGGTTAAGAATGAAAGGTTACTTGAAGGAATAAAGTCAAAATAAAAGCCTGATTGCTGTTGGCTAAGAGAATGACACTATGGCAAAAAGAAAAAGGAGAAATTCAACACAGATAGTTACTTACTGTAAATTATAAATGGTAATTTACAAGTACTGTATTATTCTATCTTCTTTTCTTTTTGCCAGAAAAATAAAAGGATATTTAGCATTGGAAAGCACCAGGAGGAACATAATGTTTTAAAAACAATTCCATTCTTTTCCTTCATTAAACACAGACAAACTAGATGCAGATAAGAAAATGCTCATCGACAATGTTGAGAGTATGAAGTTCCAAGTCTCCATAAAATTATCCTCATAAAAAGCACCTAGCTAACCAGGGGTTAGAGGTACTCACCAATGTGGGTTCAATTGATTTTCTTTTTCTCATGTAAACTTGTTAAGAGTCATTCAGAATGCCACAAAAATGTATGATTACAAGTTTCAAGTGGGCACATGAGCTGAATGTAGACCACCTCCAACAGGTGGAACTATCTTAAGAAGATAGTATCACAAGATTGAAAGGTCTTTTAGAAGTAGAGACCCTTGAAATGCTGAATAGCAGTCCAGACATATCAAAAGCACCTTTAGCTGCAAACAGCATAGCAAAACGCACCTCAGCCGTATGAATCTGCAATGTCTTCACATCGACAACAAGAGGATTTTGCTTAAAAGATACAACTGGAACGACTCCAAGTGAGGCGGCTTCCTATTTGAAAAAAAATTGAAAACTTAAGACTATTCCACTACACTTTGATGGTTAAAAAAGCCCACTCAATCAATGAAGTAAATGCTGAACAGTTATTCACCTCCAGTAGGGAAAATGCACGAGGGTCATATTCTGCAAATCCTTCAACTAAAGAGAAAAGATTGGGGTATCTTGGTGTGTCAGCACTGACTCCCAAATTTTCATGATTTCACTTTTCAAGGAAATATCAAAAGGGAATTGCAAGCAACCCAATACTTCTGAAACAACTTCCATGGTAGGAGTGAAACCAGCTGAAATACTTTCACGGTAGACTGTCAAGGCCATTGAGGTCCTAGGATCAAAATCAGCAAAAAGAGGTCAATTCACTAAGAAATAACAGCAGAACTCCAATACTTATGGTGACCAATTTGGGTAACTTTTTAAGGGAAGCACGAAGTCAAAGTACTAGAAAAGGTAGGACTTTAGGTGAAATTGGTTCGGCATTTTGAAAGTCCATTGGGCAAATGCAAAGAAGTTCAACCTAAAGGGCTTCAGGTAAATGCAAAACCCGTTTGGTAAACTACACTTTGAGAAGCAACTTTGAAAAAAATGCCATTTGGTAAAAAATATATTTGGAAAACTCTTTGGTGATTAATATTATTTTTTTAATTTTTATTTGTTTAAAATTGAAAACAATCAAAAATATATAATTTATAAATAAATAAATAAAAAAGGACCAAACCCTTCGCCGCTGGCCGCCAGCAAGCCAAATCTAGCGCCGACAGCCATCTATCAAGGTCGCCCAACATCAGGTGACCTCCAATGAGTGTCATGGGACCCCAGCAAGGGCTGCCAAAGGTCACACGATACTGCCTAGGTCGCACAATACCCTCATCGGAGGTCACCCAACCTGGGGAGACCTCGACCAACAACCACTGACGCTAGATTTGGCACGCGGCAACCGTAGCCCTCCGCGGCAAAGGTTTGGTCCTTTTTTAATTAAAAAAGAAAATGAGGGACAAAATCGGAAATTTAAAGAATTGGTGAGAGTAGTTTTGGAAAGAAAAAAATGAGTTCGGCATTTGGCCAAATGCCGAAAGCATAAAACTAGTCCCTACTAGCATTGGGACTTCAGTCTTCCCAATACTGACTTTCAAGTGAAAACTCTTCCAAAATAGTTGCCAAACAAACCAACATTTCCCCAAGGAGCTTTGGAGGCCAAAAGCTCCTTGGCAATGCTGAAACAAATGGACCCTCTCTCTGCGGCTTATTGCATCCATCAAAAGGACAGGTGTGTCAAAATGAATATGCAACTGCTTTATTGAGTACATAAGTATGTTTTCCATATCAGAAAATTTAAAATAACAGCATTTCCAGTGCGGCATATTTATCTCTGCTACAGAGAAGTCATTAGATAAGTTAGGTCATCATTGGAAGAAAACTTCTTCCATAGGAAAAGGAGTATGTCCAGAATAACAATACAGCATTAGAACAAGTAACATACCATCTATTGTCAACTTGTGGCCGTCCTGAGTTAAGAGATAAAACATTCTCCCCAAGAGTGCATGCCTTCACATATCTCCAACGACACATTCCTTCAAGGAGTTCAGACTAGATAACTCGTTAGTTTGTCATAGTCACTTTAAACCACAATCTAAACAGATGATGGCTGAAACAATTGACCAGCTGGAAAGCTTTCCTAATGTAGGATACAACCAAAGATATATGAATATGTAGAAACTATCGAATTGATGAGAACATAAAGGTGCAATCTCGTGACCTCAATCTTTCTATTATTCAATAAACGAATTTTCCCCTAAGTTAATGCAAATTGCATATACCTAACTCTAGAAGAAAAATCATAAACATATTATTCTGTCTTTATGAGGCAGTATATGTACTTTAGAAAATACATAAATTGACCAAAAGGTGAAACAGCTTTTAGGTGCCACATGTAGTTCCTGGCACAGAAACCTCAATCATCCACCCCCCAAAAAATAAATACATAAATGTATGAAACAAACCCCCAAGAACCTTTGGCATCAATGAGACATTGCGTAATTGTTTAATTTCAATTAATGCGTAGATGGGCAATTTGTCACAGGTTGCAAATGTCAGCTTAAAAAGTACATATAGCTCACTTTATTGGCAAATCAACAGGAAGATAACATAGTAGCATGAATAAAGATTACTGCTTTAAATGATGCAGGATATTAGAAAGTAGCATAATAGCTGAAAGGTCATGGTCGCATTTACTTCACCAATTACCAAAACCTCACAAAACAGTGACACAAATGATTCTCCAAATTCAGGCTTTGTATTCTGAAAATATACCAATCTTCGAACATCTACTTCAAAAAATGATTCTGCTCCTCAGTGTTGTCTCTTAACTGGCATGTTATCAAGGAATGTAGCTTTCATCTTACAGAACACTAATAATTTCAAATACGGAAACTAGACAAGGAAACACTAGCAACAGTAAGGAAAAGACATGTCAGAGGCACTCAGTGCTTGCGATTAATCAAATTACCAGACTTACCGATCATGCATCTACACATGGTAATATTAGGAGCAACCCCATCCTTTTTAGCTTGTGAAAAGAGCGCAATGCCAGTTTCAGTGTCATCCTTTCTGCAAAGAAGATAATGAAGACTGCAATTTGAGCAAAATAATCTGAAGAATATTGTTAAAACAGAGTCTATCTTGTAAGCGCCAAATTTCTTACCTTTCGCTTGCCACTAGGAGTATTGAGTATGTGATGGTGTTAGGGGATAATCCTAGCCTCTTCATATCATAGAATATCTCCATTGCTTTTGGAAGCTGATCCCCTTCACCTGTATTAAAAAAGCTGTCTCATTGCAGTTTTGGTATTTCAAACAATATAGAAATGGATCTATCTTCAGGGTAGCCAATACTCTCATTGCAGAACAAGTCCTGCATGTCTTCTTTTATTGAATAAAAAAGACATAATAGCATGTCAGCTCTCTTCTACTGGTAGGAACTACATTTAGAATATTTTCCCTTGCACTTCTACAGTACACATTATACTAACATGACAAGCTAGTAGAAAAAGTTAAGCTGATCCTCTTCTCTCAATCACTTAAATACTAGGTC
This sequence comes from Eucalyptus grandis, assembly GCF_016545825.1. NCBI lineage: Eukaryota > Viridiplantae > Streptophyta > Magnoliopsida > Myrtales > Myrtaceae > Eucalyptus > Eucalyptus grandis. The sequence goes on from NC_052620.1 coordinate 26,885,353, forward strand.
AAAGTCTCACAAAGAGTGAACCATAGGTTGATTAAGTTTGAGAAATAAACTAATTTAAACTCACATAAGGCAGTGATTAAAGCATTCATTGTTGAGATTGTCGGCTTTATCCTGATAGACTTCATATCCACATATAGCTCTAAAGCCTTCCCCCAGCTTTTTGCCTGAGAAATTATACAAAATTCTTCAGAAGCCCAACTTTCTGATCATCACATAGAAAATACAGAAAAGACCACTTATGACTGCCATGGTGAGAAATTAGAATTTCTACATCTATTTACTTCAAGGGGCTATCAACACCTAGAGAGGATAGCTGTAGTTTTCAAGGGTACTTTGTAGATCAATGAGGACATCCTTCAGTTAATAACTAGTTCCATTCCACAACATAATTTGTCATAAATTTCAGAATCAGTGGAAGTCGTACATTACAGCAAGCACCCATCAAAGAACTGTATGATATAATTCCAAGATGCATCCCACAAGTCCTTGCTTCTTCTAGAATATCAAATGCAGCATCAACCCTCCCAGCATGCCCTGCAACGTCTATTAATGCACTGAGAAAAATCTGCACAGAAGAAGAAAAGAATAAGCTACTTCCATGAGTGGCTCTTTGTAAAAGGCTGAAGATAGAAATCAGATGGCATAATCAATGAATCTCCCTTTTCTATAGTTAAGTGCAACTAGAGAAAGCAGGAAAATAACATAATGCATTCTCTGGAACAACATTGAGACTAAATACTTGAGAATGCCTTTCTTACCTAGCCTCGATAACCAGGTTAAATGTGTTCAAATTACGATTAACAATACCTCATCAGGAACCACGTCTTTCTTTTTCATGTCATTGTACACGCTCAGAGCAAATTCCCAATCACCAGTCTGGCTGCAACTATTAATAGCGATAGTGTAAACATCTGGAGTACCCTTGATCTTATACTCATCCATCAATTTGTATATTTCTTTTGCCCGGTCAACCTACCAGCAAGGATTCACATTATTGTTGATTCCAAAATTCATAGTATCCCATCAGAAAGTCCTAAAAGCAAGATAACAAATGAAACCATAATACTAACAAACAGCTGCCCTACCTGACCTGCATTTGAACATGCCTTAATCAGTGCACCTACAGTGATGTGATCAGGGTCTATTGGATGTGTCTCACCCCTCATCTCTGCTAAGACATCGAAGGCACGATCCACAGCTCCCGATTGTCCGCAAGCAGTAATCAGTGCATTAAATACCACTCGATCTGGCTTCACATTCTACTGCACATAGAATACAGTCACTACCATACTCCACAGTAAAAAAATTGCTGAAAGAAAAGCAGATTTAAATATCACAATCTGTTTAGAGACAATAAAACAGAAATTGAAAGATCGCAGCAAAGGGAGGAACAACAGTTTAAATCATCATACCTTAGACCTCAGAATACCATAGGCACCAAAGGCCTTAGCAACTTGTCCAGCTTTGGCACAACCATCAATAAGCGCCCCATAAGTATGAACATTCGGTTCAATCCCAGAATTAACCATCTCATGGAACACCTGCAACCACATGCTGAGGTCAAAGACTATAAAACTTTGTAGACTAGACATCCAACAATTTAGTTCAATGTAGATGGAAAAGAATTCAAATAACACATCAGCTATATTAGGTGCCAAATGGAGATGTTGCTACAATGAATCACGAGCTTTTTCATTCAAAGTCACACAAACAAACACAGCTTAATTAGAAAATATCATGTCTAGAATATTAAGGGTAAAGGTAAAGATAACAACCCATTGCATATTCTAAAAGTCTCTCCCGAACCTCCAGACCCCAACCAACCCACTCCTCCCCCACCCCCCCCACCCAAAAAAAAAAAAAAGAAAGTCCAGGCTGGATACTCTTGCATACCAGTCTTACTAAGTTATTTCATAACGGGATCAGGATGAGACCAAGGCAGCATGTGACATCAAAGAAACGTCAAAATAAATGATAAGAAAAGCAATAGTGCAAGGTAAAGGTCCCTAGTATGCAAAAAAATCCAGTTTATCTAAAGAAGTTGGCATACTTCAAACATTCTGTCCACTTTCCCGCACTTCGCACAAGTTGAAATAAGAGTAGTATAAAGTTTGCAGTCAGCCTTCAGTCCAGCCTCTTCAACTAATTGTAGAACTCGGAAAGCACCTAGAGGTATAATAAAAAAAAAAAATGAAGTTATAATATGTTAACAAGAGTTAAGGGGAACAAAAAGACAAGCTACTTTGGGATATGCAAGATACATTTATACTCGAGGTGCAGTTAGAATCAACTAACCCTCTGAATCCAGAGAATTTGTACATACAGACATCAGCATGTTAAATGTACTCAAGGTTGGGTTAGAGATCAACTTGGTAAATCGGAAGGCTTCGTCAACAGCCTTACGACCTTTGCACATGTCGTAAAACCTTGCATGATATATCTGAAATTTAAGAGAACTTAATGAATAAATCCACAGAAGAAGATTGCAACAAGAAGCTACGAAGGTTATAGACTGGGTACCGAGTACCAGAATCCTCTCACCAACCTTGCTCATATCAAGGGTGCCCGACTTTTCCATGTCCTCAAGCAAGTTTATGCAGTCGGTTATCCTATCAAGAATCACTTATGAATGAGATCAAAGTTCTCAACAAGTCAGAGATTCCTAGTAGAACATTATCAGTGAAGATCATAACTAAAAGTTTTCTCAATTAAGAAAATTAGAAACTACCTGCCCTGTTTCAGTAAATGATTATAGGGACTTGAATGCTTAGTAAGATGGTGTCTTTTGTTGACACAAATGCCATTAGGGTGAGGCAATGCAGGTAGCTCCATAGACTTGTTGGGTTGGATGTTTTTAACATCCTTGCTGCTAGATAATTCTCTGCGATCTTCAATGCCTTTTCTCTTGCCAGAAGATACTCCATTATAACATGATAAAGGTACTGTACCTTCACCATCTTCTGCAGAAATTTAATATCCATTTTAGAAAATTCTAATGTGATGCAAAGCAAAGTAAAAAAAAATGGTGTAAAATGGCCTCAGCGGTTTAAGAGGAATATTAACAACTAGTAGCTTTAAAAAGGCACAACCAGTGGTGACGATAGAATCATGCATCGACAATTTCTCTTCTCTGGATATCATGTGCCTTGTCAATGCAGAAAGCCCATTTACATCGAGAACAGTGCCTTGTGAAGCCGCTGGTCTTCCTGGCAAATTCAAGCTGCTTCGTTTTCCCATTTCTGACTGCTTTGGCTCATAAAATGTATACAGCTCCATTCTCGCAGCTTCCATGAAAAAGCTTTTGTAGCTAGCAGGTTCAGGCTCCCTAGATTCTATTTGATCATTCTGTTCAACTGCTTCATGCACATCACAACCATGATTAGGAGCAGCAACCCGTGAGTCCACCCCTAGTTCAGGTGAGTCTGCATCACATTTTTCATCCATTTTATCTTCTCGTGATTGCAATTCTATCAACCCACTAGCAACGGCAAGCGGTTGCAATGCCTTTGACTCAGTAAGCACAGCTGAATGAGAGCAGTCTTCAAAATTTCTTTCACTGGAGAATACTACATTTCCATTAGAGGCAAAAATTTTGGAGGGGGCAGACTTTAAACTTGTCACAGGAATCTCTTCACCGGCTAAAGTAGATTCTATAGAATTCAGCAGCTGTTCTTCCTCTAAGACACATCTTTCTTCTAGTCTTTCTTGTGGTAGACCTTGAATCTTTCCACATTTCTCGTCAGCAATATATCTTTCCCCCGTAACCTGACCCCAAATAAAATGACTAAAGATGGGTTAGTTGAGTGTCTACCCCAGGAACAGGGCAGCAAATTGTGTAGAACCAATAAGGTCAAAAAAAAAAAAAAAAACACGCAGCCCACCTCTACTCACCATGTCACGGTCATAACATGATAAGGCCACTAAATGTGTACAAATGGACCAATCAAGCCATGCCCAACGAGAAAATCCAGCGAGCATATGTGTCTCCACATTTGCTTTAGCGTGCATGGAATATTCACACATCAAAGAAAAACCATAACCAGCTATAATCCAAGAAGCAGACCAAATCTCTGAAATACTAGGTACACTAGCAATGGTATGCATGTTAAAACTAATTTACTAAATCGATACACCGTCTAATGTGGTGTTAGTATCACTTAAGTGGGTTGTTGGTCGATCCGACCGTTTAAGAAACCTTGTTTAAAGACCTCCAAACTCTTTCATGCGGACGATTTTCCATACTCTTCAGTAGAATGCAACTTCCATACTAATACCATCAAAATAAGTATGACACCACGCCAATCAACCACCTCATTTCAAAAATCCACCGCCGCTCTCGAGAATCTACCGTGCAAATCAGATCGAGCGCGTCTCTCGGAAATCGCGGCAAAAACCGCTCGCAAACTCAAAGAACAGAGCATGCAGATGCAGGAAGCTGACCCGCTTGCCGCTCTTCCTCCTGGCGTAGAGATCGAAGAAGAAGAGAGAGACGGCGGAGACGGTGAGGACAGCGATCACGACGACCACCGCGCCCGAGGCCCCGGACGCGCCGACGACGAGCGGGTGGGAGCGGAACCGGAGCAGCCGCAGCCGCGGGCACCGCTGCCGGGAGCGGAGGGGGGAGCCGGGGGGCCGCAGGTGGTGGGAGCTCCCGAGGAACCGCGTCCGGACGAAGCTGAGCCTGGCGGCCGGGGAGACGGGGTGAGATAGGGAGGCGCACGGCGCGAGGACCAGCGCCTGCGGCTTCGCGGCGAAGCTCGCTTCCATGGAGCTTCCGAGCTTCGAAGTTGCAGTTGCAGTTGCAGTTGCAGTTGCTGCAGAGAGAGAAAGAACAGAGAGAGAGAGTGGATAAATGGGGAAGGACGAGGAGTGGAGGTTAAGCGATGAGACGATGACGAGCGAAACGATGTGCGCTCGCTATTTATCCATTGGCTCCCTCCGTTTCTGGTTTGTTTGTTTGATTGCCGCCGCTGACGTGGCTTTTCCCTGGTGACGTGGCCTCTCCGCCGTCCAATTCTTGAGAAAATATTCTTGGTTTTTCCGGCTTATCGATTTCTGGGTCGCGGCTAACAATGTTCCAAATAAATCCATTGAAAATAAGAGAAGCTGTCAGAGACATATTTCGCCCTTAACCCAATGGGCAATGACTGCTCAGTGCTCATGTATTTTATTTGTTTACAAAATACCGTACATACCTAAGTTTTGCCTATAAAAAAGCTATAACTATTTAGGTAATACGAACACGACACGACACGATACGTCAACACATTATTTCATAAAAATAAAAAATTCCACGTATTGAAAGACGTTATATATTAAATAAAAAAAATTTTTTTAATTAATTTAATTAAAAATTAATATATTTATTTTTTGAAATAATTTTTAATCTAATTTATTTATTTTTCTGATTAAAAAAAAATCCCCGCTAAAGTCCACCTCACCCCCAAAATTTTCTTTGTCCCCACCATCGTCCATTCCCCCATCCCAAAATTTATTTTTTTATCTTTCCCTCCCCACCATCGTCCATTTTCCCCACTTGTCCCTGTCACTTTCCCTCCCTCCAAAATACGTGACGGCCCATCAGACTCCCATTCTTTTAATCATTTTTGAGTTTCTTATCATCAAAAATCCTAGCTCCTTCACTCCTCCTCCTCGCCGCTCGCCGCACGACCCTTCCTCTTCTCCTCCTCCCGATCCTTCTCCTTCCTCGCTGCTCGCCGCTCCTCGCCACACGACCCCCTTCCTCGCTGCTCATCACTCGCTGCACAACCGCCTTCCTCTCCTCTTCCTCTCACCTTCAGTCCTTTCTCCCTCACACTGTAGCCTCGTCGGATCCATGGTAGGCGGCCCTCGCCTCAGTCTATGCTCGGCCATCTCTCATTGTCGCTTGCGATCTGCTCCCTTGCCTTCACTTCCACTCTCCCGACACCTGTGTCGAAACGTGTCGGGCAAAAGTTGACCGCGTGTCGGAAAATCCGACACGCATTGATCGTGCTCCAACATGTGTCGGACATGACACGAAAGCACGGACAACATAGGTGATTATGTACCAAAATGCCATATTCTTTCTGAACTGTACACCCTTAAATTATAAATCCTCATGCTCATTTGAAACACTCAAAGTCAACTAGAAAACAAACTACTTAAATTCTAGGCAAGATTTCGACTGAAAAATAGACTTCTGGACAAGATGTTAGAATGAGTGCAACGAGGGACAATTGATCTTATTAATGTGGGACTTTGTTTTGAGGTACGTGAATGCTATTGGCAAAAAATAAGGACATTATGTAAAGTTTTGCACAGATGAAGTTAATCGTTATTGGTTTATATGATGAAAATTATCAATAAACATACTCACCTGAAATGGTTTTTTCCATAAAACCATATACGATTTGCTTACCTATGCTTAATCTAGTCAATTGATTGGAAATTGAGACATCAAAAGAAGTTCCGACAAAAGAGTTCATCTTATTATCCGAAGCATTTAAAAGAAAGTCCTACTCGAGAGTTTGAACCAGAGATTCTAGCAGAATGAGATTCGAACCAATTGAGCTAGTCGCAAAAATCGTTCCTACAGGACCTGATTATGAATTTCGAGAGCCGCCTCGAAAATACTAAAGACTCCGGATTAATCTGTTAAAAGGAAAAAAAGAAAAAATACTCATAATCAGAAAAACAATCGAAGAAGAGGCCCTTGGGCCGAAATTGAAAAGGCCCGAGCCATTACGAGCCCAAACCGGTCAAGAGGGCAAAACTACCTCGTCGTTTTACCGTCGAGGCGCGTCGCGGCGTTTCGCGCGACGTACGTGCACCGGTTCGTGTCCCTATTTTTAAGGCTTCGCGAACGTTTCGCGCCATCCAAACGGGACCCGCTATCCACGAAATAGTCTCTTCCCATCATCCTCGTCTGCCTGCACATCTTCTCTTCTCGTTGTTTTTGTCATGGTGAGTAGTTAGTTTCCTTTGAGTTCCTCGGTCTCGGATACCTTTCGGGAAACTCCCTTTGGATGCGATGTCGTGTGCTTTAACTCCTTAAATTCAACACGAAAAGAGCAAAGGAAACGAGTTAGTTTTGCTTCCTTTTGCACCGTCGCCCGAGTCTTCATTTTCGGGAGATGATGATTCGAGATGGTCGAGTTGTCTGTCTCGAGTGTCTCCACTGCTTTATGCTTGGAAGTGCATATTATGATGCAATGTCGTATGCTTTAACTGCTTACTTCGAGACCTGATGGCGCATTTCATGAATTTCGCCTGCTTGAGAGCAAGGGAACAAGTTAGTTTTGCTTTCGTTTGCACGGCCGCCTGAGTCGTCATTTTCAGGACGATGGCAATTCGAGATGGTCGGAGTTGTCTGTCTCGAATGTCCCCGCTGTTTTATGTTCGGACGGGCATTTCATTATCAGTTTTGAGGCTCTTCGCTTGTTTATGTTTCTTTGCTTGGTGGTTTCAGGTCGACAAAAGAGAAACCAGCAAAGCAACATCGTCTTCTAAGTGTACAGAATGATGGGTTCTTTTCTTTCGAGGGCTCTGCTGTATGTAACTATAAATCGAATATAATCTCCATCATGTCGTTCCAATTAATGCTTTGGCTTAGTCAATGTCTCTCATTTCTTTTTCGGGGATGAATTTGGTTCGTGAGGGAATTTTGTTCTGCGAGCGCAGGATGATATTTGGTTACGCTTATCCGGCTTACAACTGTTTTAAAACCATCGAGAACAACGAACTGGAGACCCGACAACTTCTCTTCTGGTGCCAGTACTGGTCTGGGTTTTCTATGCCTTGCTCCTCATACAATTCAATGACATTGTTCGAAATTACACTTGAATGCGTTCTCTTCGATCGTTTTTTGCAGGATTTTAGTAGCTTTTCTTTCGGTCTGCGAGAGACTCGGCGATGCATTCATATCATGGTATGGTTTCTACTCTGCACAGCAGTAGAATTAAATCCAATAACCTGGAGTGACAGATTTTCTTTCTATACATGCCCTGATATCTTTTGAGTCTTGTTTTGTTGAAGGTTACCATTGTACGGCGAAGCGAAGTTCGCTTTCTTCGTCTATTTATGGCATCCCCAGACGAAGGTATGCACTGAGGACTTATGTCTATTTCACCTTCTCATCCGAACGCAAAATTTGACTTCTTTTGAATTGATGATATCCCCCCCTCCCCTCTCTCTCTTCACATATATTTGGTGATTTCCAGGGCACACAGTACATTTACAGCTACTTCCTTCAGCCATACTTGGTGACCCACGAGAAAGTTATCGACCGTAGCCTGCTGGAGCTGAGGGCGATGGCAGGGGATTCGGCAGTTTTGACGTGGCAAAAGGCTATGAGCTATGGACAGATGAGGTTCTTCGAGTTTATGCAGTATGCTAATTCTCCATCGAAGTCACCGGCGTGCCCCGATCAGGTAGTTAATGGAATAGCGAAACTTTTGCTGAGAGAATGGAATTTGATTTCTCGATCAATTTGATCACTACATCACCAGTTGCTCTGTCAAGTTCGCATAGCAAGAACTAGATTTGAGGGTATGAAACAGTCCTAGCAGATCAACTACAGACTGCAAAAGTATGACACAGTTTTAAGTGGATCAAGTACACACTAGACGGAAACTATATCTTAGCCATAGTTTTGCACAAATTTTCCCTGTTTTACCGTACTAATGTAGTCTAAGAATTAGAGTAGTTTGTCTGAGGAAATAAGCTTTTCACTCTAAGCTCGTGCCAAAAATGCGCAGGAATATCTCAAAGCCGACGATGATCAAGCCAAGCAACAGATAGAAGCAGGGACGTCATCTAAAACTCCGTCATCACTTCCCGTCAGAAGCAGCAACAGAGAACCGGTCGTGGGTCAACTCATCGCCGATTCTTCTGGCCAACCTAGAGCGAGCCCACCGGACACGGCGCCAGATGGCTCATGCTCGGGAAATGGCAAATCGAATCAGCCTCAACTTGAAGATGTCAAGCGGACATTGCAGCACAAGGAGAAGGATTCCAGATGGAGGATGTTTGAGTTTGCTATGAATCGCCTGAAACGGCGAAGAGCAGCAACTCATAGGAAGTAGGTAGCCATCACAATAAGATGACACGGTCTTCTTTTCCTTCTTTTCTTCATTTTCCTTCTTGCTAGAGGCAATCTAAATCTAGGACAAGACTAGAGGCATTTCGACAGAGACAGAAATCCATTCACTTCCAACCATAAGAAAAAAATCTAAAGTAGAATCGCTCTATTCGCAAACAAATGTGCATAAAAATTAAAAATTAGTTCCAAGTAACCATCGAAAGCCGGTCGTTCCATCTGATATTTTCTTTCGAACGTTGGCAACGTTGTACGAATGGCATTGGGCGGTGGGCGACTGACTCTTCCCAATGATTCCTACAAGTCAAACGTGGGATAGGCAGGAGCCACGTAGCGGGGAGGGGCCAAAGATACGGGTCGTGATGTGATGCTACGTTACGAGTCGTGCAAGAGTGTCAGGGCCGACCATTGGGGGATTGGGGGCGGGTCTCTATCCTTCTATTTCTTTATTATCACACATCCTCCAAACCGTCCCACGTGTCCCCGCCACATGTTCGATTAGTGGCCTATTCGATTCGAATTTCCCAACCTTCTACCGCCCTCTCTCTCTCTCTCGAAGGTTCCCCCACTTTGGTCCTTGTTCCCAACTCTTTTTTTCCACGAACTTTTCCCCTCTGATTAAACTAGTGCACAGTACAATATTAAACCCGAAGGTCGGCTTATCATATACGGACTGATTAGACCAACCAACGCAATTGACTTCAAGCACCCGAATTTGATACCCCATGTCCCATAATTTTGTTCACAATTCTGTCCTATATTCCTTTCTTTATCGACATATCTCGACTTCTCCTATCTTATTAGAAACTAGAATCCATTAGAGCACAAATAATGTCAATCCAACTCGATTGTCCATAAAATAAGAGCAACAAACGAAAGTGTGAGTATTCATCTATCGAGAATCTATCATTAATAAAATAAATATCCATTTTCTATAGCATGAGACGTAGATATTTAAAATATCAGGCCGATGTCATTGATGAAGTAAAGCATAAGTCAGAGGGTAACGCTTGAATTGCTTGCGTTCCGGGGCATGAGTTAGTTTGACATTTCTTTTTGGCACGAGCATTCTTTGAAAACCAACCGGATATAAAAAAAAAACTCAGCCAACCAAAGCCATAGACAATTCTACCGTCATTTTCCTTCTTTCTTCCCTCCTAATCTTTTGGCTAAACGTCAAGGATTTTCTCTCTTTTCAGCTCTCCTTATTTAAAGAGCAGATAGCAACCCCGTTAGCCCCCCTTCATTCTACTCTTCCCAGACAAGCCCGTGACAGCATCAACTGATCCCACCCCTCCAACCCCTCGAACATCCTGAGACTCAGCAGCCCAGTTCATCCGATCACACGCGCGAGCTCCGAACTCACGAGAGGCTCGAAAGGCACGCCGGAAAGCGAGACGACCTCACGAGCGGGGGCAGTTCACAAGAAAGGGTCGAGGACAACCAATGGAAGGGCAGATGAAAAGCGGGAGCAGCGGGGAGGTTCTGGACGGTTCCAACATAATGAAGTTGGTTGAGAACGAGGAGGTTTTCGCCAACTTCGTGGATCATAAGTTTGAGCAGCTGGACCTCGACCACGACGGCCAACTCTCAGTCAAGGAGCTCGAGCCCGCCGTCGCCGACATTGGTGCCGCCCTTGGCTTGCCTGCGCAGGGCTCTTCCGAGGATTCCGATCACATTTACTCCGAGGTCAGCACCGGTCGCACTCTTTCTCTTCTGCACTCGTTTACTATATCGACTTCTGTCACACAAGCCTTAGACCTGTCCCTGGAAAGGCACCCTTCATCGTCATCATACTCTAGGAGTTTCAACGGTAGAATTTTATCATCCATAATCCATGAGTAACGATTTGGCCCGATGCACTGAGGCAAGGTCTCTCCCAGCGGATGTGTTTCATCGAGTACCATGAACTCCCCCGTTTATGAAATCGACGTCCTAGTTTATACCAATCGGGCAGGTAAGGTTCTAGACTATGGAGAGGCCTCCAAGAGAAACAGAGAGTTTCTGCAATGTAACGTTTTGTCCCTAAGATCATTCAAGAGGATATCAGAGTGATAAGATCGATTGTTTAGTTTTGTATCTCGGAGCGATGAACCAAGTTCGAGCTTTAGGTCCCGTTAAAATTCGAGGATTAGTACCTGGCGAGCGTAATTTGTGGTTTACCAGTGCTTAAGTTAACCTGCTCGGATCCGGTTTTGGGCGATTCAGTAAGAATTCACATAAATTATCTAGAATAGCCGACTTTATTGTCATGAAAATGTATCGGCGGAAAAATGTGTGGTTTTGAGGCATCTTCTGAGTGCTGATCATGGGCGGGGACGGCCGGTGTAGAGGGAGAACGAATGTGATCCTTTTATGAAGCGTGTAGAGGAGATAAGCACGAAGATAATGTCACGTATGCTTTTTGACTTTCTAGCTCGTGATGGGGCACACACATAATGGTGACCAGTCCCTTTGTCTCTTCTAATAAACGAAAAAGAAAGAGACGGGATTAGATCAGCTGATGATGGAATTTTCGTTCTGATCTTGTCGATGTGCTGATCCCCCATAGAAAAGGAAAAAAATTGTTGCTTTGTCTCTAAGACGACCCTCCTGCACTAGTTGTCACCCGTGCATAGCTTCAGACGAGACGAAAGAGTTTCGGATGAGTCCTTCGCAATGTGACTGCTGCTACATTCATAATTCTCAAAATGTTGACGAGGGTTCGCCCTATGGGTACTGCTGAAAAAATGAATATTCTCAAAAGGTTTCCGTCAATAAGTGCACTGAAACACTTGTTAAACGCAACTAGACGTGATTAACTAAGGAAAGTATTAGCGGGCGGGAGGTTGTAATTATTTTAGTCGAGGCGCAATGGGTGACTTAGCAACCGAATCCTTGTTAACAATTTGTTGAAATCATGTACTTTGCAGCGATTAAGTCCAGAGAGATCCAAGCCCCCCCCAGCCTATGGCTTGCTTCTGTCGGTGTGGTGGGGTCTAAGCTTTTGGAGTTGGGAGGGCTTTTGGAGTTCCCTTTCTTGACTTTTTATTCTTTTCTACCGCTTTCTACAAGAATCTAATGACGAACGTTGTAGAAAGTAGTTGTGCGAGCGAGTTCTATCATCATCCTGAATATGTGCTGTGCATGATGGATTGATATGATTGGGTCCTAAGCCAATGTTGTGGTGGTGGTGGTGGTGGTGGTGGACCGGTGGTGGTGGGGGGACAGTGGGAACGAAGCGATACTGTGCAAAGAAAGACAATAAAAAATGGAAAACAATTCGCCGTCTCTTTTTCAGTATACCTGCTACTGTTAAGCGCGTGATAAATGTGGGAAGTGGTGTGGCATCTTTTCTTACGCCGATCGCGGAGCAAGAGACGACCTTTGCTCAGTTCCTAACCATTGCAGGGCACGGCACGGCACGTGTTTGGCTCTCTCGATCTGAAAGTAGTGATGATGCAGAAAGGTAAGGAGATAACTAGGAACTACAAAGACAGGATGACAATTCAGGTTGGGCCAAATAAAAAATGTTAGGGATGACACGGAAGGATGATGAAAATTGAATAGTTTTGGGTAGGCCACGACCAGCACCAGCCCGGCCTGAATGGCCCAACACATCTCAAGAGGAAGAAAGGAGTGTCAATAGGGGAAAAGGAGAGGGAAGATCATAGAGCTCTTGGCAACAATTTAACATCTTAAGGCAAAAGAACCTTGCCATACGTAAATATAAAGTTGAAAAGACATGTGCCCTGTGAATTGGAAGAACTAATGAAACTTGTGAAGAAGAGTAAGCTTACTTCACATGGCAGCACAACTAAAAGCGAAAGAAAATGTGGATATGTGTCATGGGCACTCTTAGAAAATCTGTTTATCTTTTGATTTCTGCTTCTGTAAAGGCTGATTGACCTGAAGGGAGAACCATTGCTCAGCTTTGTTTGGCTACTGTTACAGGTTCTGAATGAGTTCACCCATGGAAAACAAGAGAAAGTGAACAAGACTGAGTTTAAGGAGGTGCTATCTGACATTCTGGTGGGCATGGCGGCTGGCTTGAAGAGAGACCCTATTGTTATCCTCCGCATTGATGGGGAGGACCTCTTAGAGTTTGTCAACGGCCCGAGTTTTGAGTCGGAAATGGTCTCTATATACTCGCAGATAGAAGTGCCCGATGGATCAGTTAGAGATTGCATTGTCAAGGCCTTGGAGAAATTAACAGTCGAACAAGGGATGCCCCCGTGTTGGGACGCTTGGGTAATTGATTTTTCTATTCTGATTTCCTCTTCCTCCCATGTTCTCTTTCGTTCTTTTTCTTTCCTGTGAAGTGCAGCCAAGTAAGAAACTGAAGTGGCAAAAATAACAAGGGAAGAAAGAACTCAAAATGAATCCAGTTGAGGTACTTGAGATCAGAGGCACTAGATAGCTGGATGGTCTCTATATGATTAACATAATTTATCGTGCCTCAGAAGTATCTTTAAAACATCCCTGGCTGAAAAGCGCTGAATATGCAAAGAAATTATGGAAAATGTAGTCATCCTGCGAGATATTAGTCGCTTCTTACGGTTGAAATTCTTCCTTTCTGGTATGGTGCAATTTTCTTCTCACAGTTATTTTTTGTGTAGGTCGTGAGCAACATTGTGGAACCAGCTTTGCAGTCTGGAGCAGATAATAATTTAGACAAGCCTGTATCTGAAGAGACATTCTTGGTGGAATTCAAGAAAGTAGCAGAGAGAGTGGCTCAACATCTTAAGGAGCAGCCTGTGATCGTCGCTCACAGCGAGAATACCTTTGATGGAAGTGGAATTAAGAGACTGTTGTCGAACAAATTCGAATTAGACAAGGTCGCTGCTTTCTTCAAATGAGCTACTACATACATTTCTTCCCTTCTCTTTCTGGTAATTAGACATCAGACAGAAACTGGGAAATTAACATACCTTATGTTTCTGCATTTACAGGCGTTAAATGCAGCCATAGAGAATGTGCCAAAAGATAAACATGGGAAGATCTCAAAGGAGTATCTGCGCGTGGCATTGGATGCATTGGCCCCTTCAGCTGGGTTACCTCCATTCGGGGCAGTTGATCAGGTTAGTGATCTTTCCCGTGAATTCTGAAACCAAAAATGTCGTTTCAGTGGCATGTGATGCCATCATTGGAAATCAACAACAGCAAAATAGAAAATTCAAAAACCCCAGATCACAAGTAATCTGGCTCCAATTTAGGGCCACCTGTATCAAGTATGATGGAATAGTATAACAAATTGATCACCTCCAAATAAGAATAAGCAAACCGATAGAACTGACTGTCCAGTTTAGAGAAATCAATGTTATCACAGGATTATAGCATCAGATTTAACCAAGAATACACCGTCCTTTCATTCAACAATGCCAGCCCGAGACTTGGCTATCGACCCAAAGATTAGCGATTCCATGCGAACACAAGTGCATTCACCTATATATGTACATTCCTCCATCCGAAACCTAACTAGGCCATCCCAAAAGGGAGCTTTAAACCAAGTGTGATTGCAGAGTACCGAACTGAATGAAAGACAGCTCGGTCTCTGCTGACGATAGATTCCAATTCCATAATGCCTTGGTTCCTGTGCACTAGAGGAAAACTGACCAATTGATGATGCTGCAGATGGACGCTATCATGAATGAAGCATTCAAGATGATGGACGCGGACGACGGGAAGATTGTGAAGGAAGAAGAGTTCAAGAAGATACTCACGGAGATACTGGGGAGCGCCATGCTGCAACTAGAGGCCAATCCCGTCTTGGTCTCATCGAATTCTGTCGTGCACGAGCCCCGCGATTCTTCCTCGTCACTTCTGCAGGCGTCTCCCTAGGTTGTCAGGTCTCTTATATATAGAGGAAGAAAAAGGGATGGAGAAGCGGCAGCGTGATGCTATTAACGTATGTGTGTTGACGTAAATAACGTACTCTTGTAGTCTGTGTTATCGTGCTAATGAAGTTCCTGTCTGGAAAAGAGGATAACTCGTCTTAGAAAACATCAGTTATTTCACTTGCTTCAAGAATCAGCCCAGTAGGAGAAAGTGGATAGGAACATGCAACTTGCATCAGTGCTCATGTTCAAATCATGTTTTCCGATGTGTCTTTTTCAGACCCATCAATGAAGTTGCGACGATATGCCATCGATGCGTTCTAACTTCATCCGTAACCTAATATCGATTGCGATCCAACTCTGAGTCTAAGCAGCTGATTAACTTCAACAGCTTCGAAATCAGAAGCTGCAAAGTTAACCGGTCACGCGACGACGAAAACCAAACGATGGAGGTTAAAAGTTTTGTCCCAGCTGAAAAACACCTAATCGACGGCCGGTGCCTGCATCTCCTCGGGCTAGGCACCGCGCATAGCTGGTGGCAGATCATTTGGTGCCGGGACAGATGACGCCATAGATAAATAATGCAGACGAGCTTGCAACAGGAACAGTGATGTTGAATGGTCGATGAAGAGTGACGAGGGAAAGTTACTCTTCGCCCCCTGAATTGTTAGGCAATTCTAAATTGCCCTCTGAACTTCATTTGTTTTGTACTAAGACAGAATTGCGTCACATGCCCCAAATCCTCACAAAATGATTAATATCACAAAAAATTATAAATTGATACATCATTCACAAATTTACTCTACACTGGTACGCATAATAAATTTACTCCAAATTAATTTTTTGGTCACAAAAAACCCAAACTAATACATTTTAAGTTATGTTAAATTTAATTAATATTACAAGAAATCACAAATTTGTATTTCTTTGACAAACGGAGAGTAGAACCCAAAACCGGAACATTTATAATTATCACTTGTCATCCAACTTAGTAATTTGACGATATAATTTAATAAAAAATAATTAATAGTAAATTTGTTACAAGTGTATCTATTTGGGATTTTATACAAAAAAATTAGTTTTGGATAAATTTATTACAAATATACTAATTGTGATTTTTATGATATTAACCTTTCAAAAAGAATCAAACTTTATGGTCGTGATGGAGTACACGTCCGTCTGCTTAAGTACACAATACGTGAGAACTTGATCGAGTGCTTAAGTCCATAATACGTGAGAACTTGATCAAGTTAGTTTTTCCAGATTTGTAGTCTTATATTCAAACAGATAATTCTCGAATTTAGAACTTCATGGAATAAGAGGCCCTTCCTAATGGTTTCTTCAGACCAATTTCTTGAGCAAAAATCATTTATTCCGCAACCTCTAATTTGAGTCTCCGATTTTAATTTTGACGAGCGAAAACAAAACTCAAAACTTTTGGGGATTAAAGTTCATCAATACCATATGACAATAGTTGTATCTAATAAATTAATTTAGCAAATATGACGATCATAACTGAACGATTGGCACGATTTCTCTAGAGTCATAATCACATTAAATTCCAAACTTTTCAACAACACCCAACTCATTAAAAATAAGTACAAACATCACATTCAGATTCAAAGAGTCTATGTTTTGACATTTGTAATTCCTAATGCAAAGTACAATTACCATACTTTTTTTTCCATAATTTAGGTACACGGAATTAAAGACTGATTATCTGGAGTTTCATGAAACGTCCTGTCTCATTTCTAAGCAAATGAGGCCTTCAAAATGTTCAACACATCGTACTTGTAACCCTCGGCATGATGGAAATGCTTGGTCGGAACGACCTTCATGTAGAGATAGAATCCCACACAAGCGATGGCCGGCCCGACCCAAAACACCCAATGCCCACTCCAAAGATGGCCTCCCCTCACAAGGGCCGGGCCCAAACACCTCGCCGGGTTCATCCCCACTCCGGCGTAGCCTTTCGTCCCGGTGACGGTGGTCGAGATGAACACGATGAGCCCGACCACCACCCCGATGATGCTGAAGATGATGAGCCGGCCCAGGGCCTTCGCTTGGCGATGATCAATGGCTATCCAGATCGACGTGAATAGGAACACGAAGGTGCAGATAATCTCGAGCCACAGGGCCTGGACCAACCCGAGCCCGATCGTGACGGGCCCCTCCGGGCCGGGTGCGACGACGTTGAGCGTGCAGCCTCCAAGGGAGAAGGTTTGCTCGATCTTGCTGTTGACCACGGCCTCGAGCGCCAGCGCACCGAGCACCGCACCGCCGCACTGGGCCAGAATGTAGACGGCGGCCCTCGAGAGGGAGATGAGGCCGGTGAGCGCGGCAGTGAAAGTGATGACCGGGTTGACGTGGCCGCCGGAGACGGGTGAGGTGGCGAGGAGGAGGATGGCCACGGTGATGGCGATGAGGAACGACATGATCAGGTTCGCCGTTTTGGTATCGGTCTCGTAGGAGGAGATCACTATGGTGTCCAAGGCGAACACGAGCACCGCCATGCCTAGGAGCTCCGCCACCGACGCTCGCCATACCTGGCAATTTCGACATGAGTTACGAAGGAATCATTTCTCTTTCAAACATTGGGGGAGAATATTGGAGTACATAAGCTATAAGCACACGCTGACCTCCAAAGAGAAGAAGTCCTTCAAGCCCAAGATCTCAGACAGGGAAGTGGGCTTATGCCTTCCTGTGTCCTTCACGTTCCCCCGTTCCTCCCTGCAAATTCGTATCAAGACATTCATTGAATGGACCAAAATGCTGAAACGCAGTCATCACCGAAGAGACACTCAAAAGAATGTGCCAAATTGAGGTTTTGCAGAGTAGCCAGGGAGCACTTCGATGTTTACATTGGGGTAGAGAATGGCTGGACTCTGCTTCCGCTAAGAACGCTCTCTTCATCTCCTGCGACGACTCCAGGTCCTGCCATCCCTGGATTTCTTTCACTTTCCCAAGACCGGGCTTCACCTCGGCTGTGTATATATAGCTCGAAAATGAAGTGTGAGGGGCATTTACTACGGGTCCTGTGATTGAAAGCATTGGATCGGGCATTCAATTCGGATGAATTGATGTCCATCTAACAGCAATATCGGCAACTACTTGCAGTTAGTGTCCAGCTGATTCGAGTTGACATTTAGTTATTGCTTTAAAGACCCAAACCGTCAGATGTGTTCCGCATCTAGAGAAGCAATTTAGAGCACAAGGAGCCACTACACTACTTCCGGTGAACAAAGATATAAAGTCTGACGTCCCTATATTAACTCATTTGACTTATCATCCATTTTGGTCAACTCCATTTCGAACCTCATGATTTTGTCATTTAACATATAGACCGGCACTTTCCCAAAAGGCCACCCATCTTAGTGTTGCTAGCTCAGGCTCGTTTAATTTTGAAGTTTCAAAGCAAAACTAATTATCACGTTAAAAGGTACATCCATGAGTTAATTCTAATTTTCACACATATATCTCAAAATCACTCTTTCCCTATTCGATGCATAGTTCGGTTCATTTCTATTCCTTTCGCCATCGTAAAAGTTTGTTAAGAACAACTCCTTGTCTAGGCCCTTTAGTCCTAGTGACTACTCCCCACCTCGATCAAATCGGGTCATTACATAAAAAAGTTTATCAAGGGCACTATGAAACTTGATTTGAGCTTTGATAAGTATTATATATCCTACTCGAGCTTGACTCGAAAGGTAATAGCTAGATAAACTCTAGCTCAACTAGACTCGATTGTGTATAATTGTGCAATGTGTAATTATGAGCGCTTTATGTCTAATTTTATGGGCATTAACCATATCTTGTAAAACAGTTTAGGTGCCTAATAAAGCCTTGCTAGTTTGTCTATCTCGGCATGCATCACCATGTCAAACCCAAGCTACTTAGGACCACCTCGACTAAACTTGCATTTCTAGGTTGTGTACAAAGATGATTGCACAAAGATTATAGATCTCATGACAAGTATGCATGCTTTTGTGACATACCTGAATTAATTTATTCAAATTATTATCTATTTTGGCTTGTTTGATACCAAGCCTCATCCTTTTATCCTTTGGCTTACAAGGAAATACTTTCTTGGGAGGTTACCAATCCTTCTAGTATATTAATTTCAAAGTAAAATTTATCGTTAAGTTAAAAGACGTATTCACGAGTTAATTTCAGTTTTCACATATATATTTTAGATATGCTCTCCCCATATTTAATGTGTAATTAAGTTCATTCCTACTATTTTCATCATCTAGAAGCCTATTAAAAATCACTTCTTATTCGAGCCCCTAGCCCTACCACTCTCCACCCTAATCGGATTGGACCTTTACAGCTTTAGTTCCATGACATCAATCCAAACCTAAACAGCTCATCTCATTTGCATATTTAATTTCTGTACTATCTGGGGTACACTGCATACCATAAAGGGGCCAGATGAGAGCTAAAAGCGGTTGCTGACACCAAGAAACTACGTGGTCGGTAGAGATTCAAAAGGCAACGTGGGAGGGACCTATGATCATGAGAAAGCGTGCTTGATAGTGGCATAGACCCTAGGAAGTTCACCAACCCGCAGGGCATCCCTATTGATTGGCCGGACAAGTTAGGAGACAATAAATAGGAAATCCGCCAATCAATAGGAAATCACTTTGTACGCTTAAATTACAAGATCTTTGACATGCCGGATGATGAACTCTGCACGGTCCTAATCAGGTAAAGATGGCAGATGATTATGAAACATAAGCACCGAATCCTTGTTGATTAGGCCCGATAAACGGAATGCATTGAGCATCACGTTCTCGCATAGGGGACGAGATATCGTCCCTGTCGAAGATTGTTTTGATCCTCAGTCACATACTTTCGTACTGCACATGTTACCTTAGCTCTCCGCATACCGGATACTATGCGCAGTCCTTAAATCTTAATGGAACATTGTTGGAAATTTCCTATAATATGGGTTTACATTAATTAATTGATTTTTTATTTTAAATAATCGGGTTAATGGATATTCCAATATTTGTTGAACCCTACAGTGATCCGATTGAATTGGGTATTGGCATCTATTGATAACGAGCCTAGTTGAGCAGCAAAGTGTAGGCAATTGTGTTTAACTGAAGCCCGTAATGGGAAAGGCCTAGTTGACACTCTATTGATTATGGTTTGCTAGGTCCCCTCTCTAGCCTATAAAATGGTAGGTTATACCTATCAGTTGCTTTAATCCCATTGAAAGCTGCTATATCGAAATAGGGGTCATAGAGAGGAAAGATCTGGTATTCCAATAGATCCCTGATTATCAGAGTGATCTAGTTTTCTTCAAGAAAAGCAATGGCTCAAATAGGTACGCTTTAATTCCGCATTGATCTTGGTGTTTTACAATCATGTATAGATCTGTTTGTTCTTAATTGATTAAATAATATTCAACATGTGGTATCAGAGCCGATGGTATATGATTGTAGAACCCAAAAAAAATTTTTATGGACAAATTCGAAATTCTCCTCTTTGAGCCAAATATGGGCATTATTTTTTCGTGTAGATTTTTTGCTTGATTAATCCCGTAACCATAGGGCTTTTGTTCTACATGTTGAGATCTTTCCAACCATATATAATTTGCATAATTTCGTTGAGAATTGAGAGAGAATTTTAGATTTGAAATTCTAGGGTTTGTATGTGAAAAAGTTCTTGAATTTGCAAATTACTTGCAATCGATTGATGTATGATGTAAACCGTTACATGGGTATTGTTATATATTTGTTTTAGTATCTTTTTTTGTATTGAATTGAGTTTTTAGGGTTTAAATTTAGGAATTTCGAAATTCGGCAATGGGAGCTTTAGATCCGAAACTTGCATGTAGTAGATTTAGTTAGTTTTTCTCCGTTTAATTAATTATAGTCAATCATATTGATGTTATATGCAATATCCATGGATAAATTTCATCAAAAACCATGTTAATTTGTGGTTTTGGAGCTTCGGGTCGAAACCGGGTCGTGCGACCCGGTTTGCTGCAAATTCGTGACCCGGCTGGAGGTTGAAGAAGACCTCCAGCCGGGCCAGGCCAGTGGATGGGCGTAAGCCCATCCTGCCTTAATTTTATTTTATGTTTAAGGTTCTGGGCGCCCAGAACCTTGTTTTTAAAGTTGGTTTGGGCCCACGCCCAGAAAGTTTCTTTTCTTGGTTCATGGGCGTGAGCCCAAAACCAGAAAAAGAACAATGAAAAGAACAGCTTGGGCCGCGCGCACGTCAAGCCCGCGGTCCGATTAGGGCTGCTCGCGGGTCCTGGGCCCGCGGGAGTCCGAAATATTTAAATAATATTATAATAATAATAAAAAATTTAAAAAAAATTGTGGCAAAAATTGTTGTTTGAAAAGGTGCAATATGATCTTTGGAAACACATGTTGTGAAGTGTTTCATATTGTTTGATGAATTTTGGGCATAAATTTTGGAGTTCCTATTGATAAAAGATTAATATATACAATTACTCGCCCAAAGGGAGTTATTGTGTATATTAATTTGGAAAAATAGCATGAAATTTATACCCATATTTAAAAGATGGGGATGTATAATTGAAAAATATTTATCTGCCCAAATGGGATAAATGTTTTGAAAATTATATGTAATTCCCCTCTATGTTGATATTATGGAGATGTATGATTTAAAGGATTTGTCTGCCCAAAGGGGATGGATCCTTGACAATTATATGTAATTCTCTTGTTGTTGCTTTATAAATTCCATGCTGGGAAAAATAATTGTGCATTATACACTCTGCCCAAATGGGAGTTTATGATGTACTAATTATTTTTGTTGAGTTGTTTATTGCCCATAATTGATCTTATTGCATCATGTGTGTCAAACAGTTACCTTTGCTATAAATAACAACAATGCCACGGTTGAAATGTTAACTGGATCGAACTTCAAGAGATGGAAGCAAGATATAGAATTTGCTTTGGGCATCGTTGATATGGACTTGGCTCTACGTGAGGATGAACCTGCCAGGCCTAATGATCAAAGTACTGCAGATCAAAAGGCCAATTATGCTAAATGGGAAAAATCTAATCGACTAAGCCTCATAGCTATGAAGAGGTCCATTGCTGAGCATTTGATTAGTGGTTTGCCAAAAGATACGAATGCCAGACAGTTCCTTGAAGCAGTGGGAGAAATATATAGAGTCTCGAGATAAGGTCAAGCCGGAACTTCTTGAGTGAGTTAACGAACATGAGGTATGATGTTGCTATGGGTGTTAGAGAATTTATACTGAAGATGGTCCACATTCAATCCAAACTTAAGGCCCATGAAATTGTTCTTTCTGAAAATTATATTGTGCATTAAGCCTTAAATGTTTTGCCGGCTGAATTTAGCTTGATTAAGATCGCTTATAATGCTCGAAATGAGACATGGAGTGTTAATGCCTTGATTACTAAGTGTGTGGTGGGACGAGAAATTAAAGAAGGAAAAGTATGAGTCCGCCCACTTAACTACCAATGCCAAGTTGAGTTCATATAGAGGCAAATGGAAGCCTAAGGGGTCAAATGTTCATGGCCCAAAGAAATGGCAAGACTTTAGGAAAAATGAGAACTATGGGAGAAATGGAGATAAGGATTTTAAATGTTTTCACTACAAGAAGCAGGGTCACAAGAGAGCCAATTGCTACAAATTTCGAGCTTGGCTAAAAGTAAGAAAAGAAAGTCACCAAGGGTCTCACAAATCTAAGAAGTCCAAGTCTAAGGGAGTCAAAGCTTAAAGTTGGAAACAATACTAGAGTTGATGTGGAGCGCATAGGGACAGTTGTTTTGAATTTAGATTCTGTTTTTTTTTTATCTAATTAAGGAGAAGATTGATGCTCCTGACATGTTTAAAGTGTTTCGTACTGAAGTTGAGAAACAATTGGGAAAAATTATCAAGATTGTCAGATCTGATCGTGGTGGTGAGTATTATGGGCGATATACTTAGGCTGGACAACAAAAGGGACCATTTGCAAAATATTTGCAGGACTGTGGTATTGTTGCTCAATATACAATGCACAGGAGTCTGAGCAAAATGGTGTAGCTGAACGGCGAAATCGCACACTCATGGAGATGAAACGAAGTATGATGGGCAATTCTAATTTGCCTGAATACTTATGGGGTGATGCGATTAAAACGGCAACTTATATATTGAATCGTGTACCTAGTAAATCGGTGCCGAAAACACCTTTTGAATTGTGGACTGGGAGGAAACCTAGCTTGAATCATTTTCGAGTTTGGGGTTGTCCTGCAGAGGTGAAAATTTATGATCCTTCTTAGAAGAAGACCAAATCCAGGACTACTAGATGTTATTTTATTGGATATCCTAATCATTCTAAAGGGTATAGGTTCTATTGTCCTTCTCGCGGCACTAGAATCGTTGAATCTCAAACTGCCAAATTCCTAGAATTAGATGTTGCTGAAAAGAGTTCTTCTGAATCTTTCGAAATGGAAGAACCAAATAAAACGGTCTCTATTCCATTGCCCATCTTGCATGATGATTCTATGCGAGATCCCAGCAGATTGGAAATTCAACAGGAAGCAAATACCGAAAATATGACGGTAGATCCTCCCATTACAAATGAAATTCCCCAAATGAATGATGTAGCTCCAGAAATGCCTGTGCGAAGATCACAGCGACAAAGAAGACCAACGCTTTTAAATGATTATCATGTCTATCTTGGAGAAGCTGATTTTGACATTGGAAGTGTAGTTGATCCGACGACCTTCAAAGAAGCTCTTAATAGTGATCAGGCAGATAAATGGTTAGGAGCGATGAATGACGAGATGATGTCCATGTCAACTAATCAAGTGTGGAAACTAGTTGATTTACCTGATGGGCATAAACCAATCGGCTGCAAATGGGTATTCAAAACTAAGAAAGACAATAAAGGCAACATAGAGATTCAAGGCAAGGTTAGTCGCAAAAGGGTACACATAGAGAGAAGGTATTGATTATAATGAAGTCTTTTCCCCAGTATCTACTAAAGACTCTTTTCGGATAATCATGGCTTTGGTGACTCATTTTGATTTAGAGCTTCATCAAATGGATGTCAAGATAGCTTTTCTAAATGGAGATCTGGATGAAGAAGTATATATGCAGCAACCTGAAGGGTTTAAAGAAGCCGGAAAGGAGAATATGGTGTGCAAACTTCAAAGGTCCATATATGGTCTCAAACAAGCATCATGTCAATGGTACTTAAAATTTCATAAAGTTGCGAGATCATTTGGCTTTGAAGAAAATAAGTTTGATCAATGCATCTACATTTGTGAAAGGAGATAAATTGAGCATAGATCAATGCCCCAAGAATGATGTTGAAAATGAAGTCATGAAAAAAGTTCCATATGCTAGTGTAGTCGGCAATCTTATGTATGCACAAGTATGTACCAAACCTGATATTGCTTTTGCTGTAAATACTCTTGGAAGATATCTGTCGAATCCAGGTCAAGAACATTGGGTTGCAGCTAAGAAGGTGATGAGATATCTACAACGAACAAATGATTTCATGCTCGTTTATAGCAAAGTTGAGGACCTAAAAGTGATTGGATATTCAGATGCTGATTTTGCTAGTTGTTCAGATGATAGAAAATCAACTTCTGGATATATTTTTATGATGACTGGAGGTGCTATTTCTTGGAAGAGCACAAAGCAAACCTTGATTACAAACTCTACAATGTATGCTGAGTTTGTAGCGTGCTACGGCGCGTCGGTTCAAGTAGTTTGGCTCAGAAATTTGATCTCAGAATTGCATGTTGTGGACTCTATTGCTAGACCTATGGTGATCTCTTTGCGACAACACTGCAGCTATGTTTTATTCCAAGCATGACAAGATTAGTAATGCGTCCAAACACATGGAGATCAAATATTATACTGTTAAGGACTTGGTCAAAAATGGAGATGTTGTAATTGAAAATATCATAACTGAGTCCATGTTGGCTGATCCTCTAACAAAAGGCTTACGACCCATTTTGTTTAAAGAACATGTAAAGAATATGGGTGTTTTAGAATCTTTTGATTTCTTTTGTTAGTGGGAGTTATATAGTTTGTATTTCTGGATATTATAGTTATATGCAGACTGATAATGCTTTTTATGATGTCTATTAAAGCATTTATTTTCAATGATTGTTGTTATTGATTCTATTGTTATTTTTTCTCTTGTTGACTGAGAAATGGAAGTATAAAACAGTATCTTTAAACAAATTTTAGTTTAAAGATGACTGGATGTCACTGATTATGAGATCTCATGTTGGATTGTGACATAATTGTGCAATTTCATGTTGTTTAGAAATCGCACTGAGGCAATTTCATGTTGTTTAGAAATTGCGCTAATGCAGTTTCATGTCGTTGAGAAATTGCATTGAGGACCAATAAGAAATAGTGTATATCTTGATCACATGTTGGCACTATTTCTTACTACACTACTAGGCCCATAATCCATGAAAATATAATACTTATTATATGTAATTATGGAAGGTCTTGTGTTGTGGTATTTTCTTAACACACTGATCTCCATAGTCCTATATTGAGGTTATATAGGATTAGATTGGTATTGAGATGCCATTATTGGAATATTATTTTTTAAAAGTTGTGGCCACATAAAACAAAATTTTAGTTATTAACCCGATAGTATCATTTTCAATATAAAATCTTTTCAAAATAAAATAAGTTAATTAATGTAGCCCAAGTGGGAGAATGTTGGAAATTTCCTATAATATAGGCTTACATTAATTAATTGATTTTTTATTTTAAATAATCGGGTTAATGGATATTCCAATATTTGTTGAACCCTACAGTGATCCGATTGAATTGGGTATTGGCATCTATTGATAACGAGCCTAGTTGAGTAGCAAAGTGTAGGCAATTGTGTTTGACTGAAGCCCATAATGGGAAGGGCCCAAGTGGGAGAATGTTGGAAATTTCCTATAATATGGGCTTACATTAATTAATTGATTTTTTATTTTAAATAATCGGGTTAATGGATATTCCAATATTTGTTGAACCCTACAGTGATCCGATTGAATTGGGTATTGGCATCTATTGATAACGAGCCTAGTTGAGTAGCAAAGTGTAGGCAATTGTGTTTGACTGAAGCCCATAATGGGAAGGGCCCAGTTGACACGCTATTGATTAGGGTTTGCTAGGTCCCCTCTCTAGCCTATAAAAGGGTAGGTTATACCTATCAGTTGCTTTAATCCCATTGAAAGCTGCTATATTGAAATAGGTCATAGAGAGGAAGATGCGGTATTCCAATAGATCCCTGATTATCAGAGTGATCTAGTTTTCTTCAAGAAAAGCAATGGCTCAAACAGGTACGCTTTAATTCCGCTGTATTTATTGATCTTGGTGTTTTACAATCATGTATGGATCCGTTTGTTCTTAATTGATTAAATAATATTCTACAAACATTAGTTAAATCAAGTAAATAATCTTAGGAGACATCAACCTATGACCTAGGATAAGATGTTCCACACCAGTTGGCAAAGCTGAACGAGGTAAGAGCAAGGGGGAAAACATATCCGAATATGTTGGGTCTGGTCTGCCTAGAAAATGGCGGGGGGTTTTGGGAATGTGCGGGATATTCTTGTAGTAATTCGTACGCTAGGTTTCGTAAATGCTTCAAATCTAGGGAACGACACGAGTCCGAACGGCTCTCTTTACTGTGAAGAGAATGAGGAGGGTTCCTAGAATTTATGAAACTTATCATCCTGGAAGCATCTGCTCGAGCAAAGCGTGCCTCTTCGCTTTAAAAATTTGCAAACCTTGCCATGAAAATGAGAGAGACTGAGTTTCCTAGGCATGTCGAATTTTCTATAGAAAACACGAGTGAGAATGGCTAAGAAAGATCAGCAAGCCAAGCTTCGCTATGCCCCTCACGCAACCATTGTAATAAGTGTTTTGACTTCTTGCCGGAAATGTAGATTCTTTGTTTGCTAAGTTGATTAGTATTTTGAATTAATATCACAAGAAACTCTAAAATGATACACATATGATAAATTTGCCCAAATCTAATTTTTTGATCACTAAAAACCCTAAACTAATATGCATTTATCTCCTCAAACTAATACATTTGACAAATTGATACACTTATGACAAACGGAATGTAAAACCCAAAAGTGATATACCTATCAACTATCACTGTCATTTACCTCCATAAACAGAGAGTAAATTTATCATAATGTACAAATTTGGGATTTTTTACGATCAAAAAATTAGCTTATGATAAATTTGTCACAAGTAAAATAATTTAAGGTTTTTCATGGTATTAACCCTAGTATTTTTACATTTTCAATTCAAGGTAGATTATTAACATGTTTTTTTTTAATTTACAATTCTCTCCACTAGTGAATTACCAAATTTTTATATACTTTATTAGCAATGTTTGTTGACGGTTCTAAATTATGAAAGAAATAAGTATTTTACCACTAAAAATTCATAGTACAATATTATAAAAAAAATTAAAACTCACAAGTCCCTTTGATAGTGAATTTCAAAATGTTGACGCACTTCATTAGTAGTGTCGGTTTTACAGTGGTAAATTATGAAAGAAATAAATATTTCACCACTGCAAATCTATAACATAATTTATTAAGAATTTTTCGAATCTACGAGTCCCTGTAATAGTACAATCAATTTCACCCCTAAATTACTATTCTTTCTATTATGATTTAGATTTGAGTAGAAAATGAGAAAAAATATTCAAAAAGCCCTGAACCTATTGCACTTTTGTCGGTTTAATTCTAAATATTTTAATTATGAATTAAGCTATAGACATTTTCATATTTTGTCAATTGAGTTTATTTGGCTAATTTTGGCCGAAAATCGTTAACGTAGAAGTTGGCCGTTCTACATTGCGTGGCTAGCGCTAATGTGGATATTTCTAATAATATTTTAAATTTTATTTTTTTTTTTCTTTTTCTTTTTTTCTTTTCTTTCTCTTTTTTTTTTTTTTTTACCTTCCCTCCTTCATCTAGCCAATCGTCGGCCTTTGGCAAAGCATGTCCTCGGCCACTGGTGAGGTTGACCTCACCATTGCTAGGCAAGGTCGAGTCTCATCAAGGATGGGCAAGGCTCACTCGAGACCCGACAACCAACTAGAAGAAGAGGGGAAGAAAAGAAAAAAAGGGGAAAAAGAACAAAAAATATTAATATTATATTTAAAATTGTCTACATTAACACCAGTCACGCTATATAGGACAACCAAAGATCCAAATTAGCAATTTTCAGCAAAATTGACCGGATATACCCAATTGGCAAAATATGAAAATATTTATGTTTCAATTGGTACAAGTAAAATGTTTATAATTGAATTGACAAATATATAATATGTTTATGACTTTTTGGACAATTTTCCGATAAAAAATATATAACATAATTGGTAAGTTACTACTGAATTGATGGTTGTAAGTTCCTAAGGTTGTTCGTAAATTACATTAGTGTATCTGATCAATGGGTTGTTAGTTGCACTACTTTGCCGACATTAGTTAGAATTTATTATCAACGTTACAAATCTAGACCTAAACAGAACATTATTTTGTTTTTACAAAACACAATTAGACACGTTCGTCAATAAACGAAGTTTTATATATCCACTAGAGACACATTTTGTCTTGACACTTTTCCTCAAGGAAGATTTATTTAGGCAAGTGAACCTCAAATTCATGAATGTACTCCACCAATCTCATGAACTAAATAAGTCAAGGCATGATTAGTTGTTGACATACACATTCATTGTTCATCCACTAAATTAATGAATCCCATTGGTTTTTTTCACACGCATTTGATATGTAGTGTATTTGATTTTGCATCTCATATAAATATACATATACATATATACATATACATATACATATATATATTGGTTGTGTACATCCCATATTTTTGTAGTATAAGCGTATAGTTTTTTTCTTTTTCCCTTTTTTTTTCTTTTTTTGGTTTTCTCTTGTACAATAGATAACGAACAGTGTCATACTATAAACATCTGCGGCA
Organism: Eucalyptus grandis; assembly: GCF_016545825.1. Lineage (NCBI taxonomy): Eukaryota > Viridiplantae > Streptophyta > Magnoliopsida > Myrtales > Myrtaceae > Eucalyptus > Eucalyptus grandis. The sequence continues at coordinate 26,914,225 of NC_052620.1, forward strand.
TCATTATCAAATTCATCTCTGTGCCGTCCAAGAAGTATGTCGGGTGCTCGTAACGACAAGAAAGACGCCTTCAAAAAGAACTCATCTGGTGTTGCTTAGTAGGAAGGGAACTATCAGGAGTCTTTCTAGATGAGTCTTTGTCCGGTAATATCACGTTGAAGTTTCCTATGATTCTTGTTTTGCTCCAACTGGGCATGGTCTTTTCAATAAAGTTGGTGGGTTTCTCATCGTTGATAATAAGACGGAGTCTCTAAAGTCCTCATCTGAGTCAAAACAGCACCCCACTCGGTACCTAGTAATCTTCATAGTGAAGATGAAGCTAAGAATCTTTGCTCGGATTAGTCCTCTAGCTCTTGTGTCTGCAATAGTGCTTACTTTGTGCAGTTTATCAGGTGCCAATCCCTATTCTTCATTTGTTACTCTTTCAAAGTTCAGTAATTGTTAGCTAGTCACGTTGCTCTTCTTCTTTGTGAATCCTGCTTGCAGATTGCTACGATCCTATGGACCCAAACGGAAACATTACAGTAACTTTTGACACTTATAAGTGGACAACCGATGGATATATGGTTAGTGATCCCTATGCAAAGTACTAAATATTTCAAGAACTGTGATTTGGTTTCTGCTTAGGATTCTGGCAAAGCTCAACACTGCTCTTGGTACTTTATCCTACAATTACTAAGATGAGTTTCGGACATCCTCCAAGGAACTTTTCTGAGTACATGCCAGGAAATTATCATTAAGTCACGTTTTTTTCTAAGATTGAATACTATTTGGTCTCTGATGAAAAAAAAAAAATACTATTTGGTCTGTTCTAGTTGGAGTGATGCTAACTTGAAGTCCCACTGTGCAATCTTTGCCTTCTGCATATGGTGCAGCATAGCGATACCATCTCTGCTGTTTCTGGATAGCCTGTCACAGATCCGTATGGGAAAACTTTTACAATGGATATGCAATGTGGTCACTTTTCATATAGAAGGCAGGCTGCAACTCTAGGATGTTACAGGAGTTCACCTGGCGAAACTCCTCTCTCTGGCTAATACATTCTTCTTGTTCAGGCGAGAGTGACAATCCAGAACTACCACCAGTATCGCCACATTGAAAAACCAGGTTGGAAGTTAGGATGGACGTGGGCTAGGGACGAAGTTATATGGTCGATGTCAGGAGCTTTCGCCGCACAACAAGGGAATTGCTCATCATTCAAGTTCCAAATCCCTCACTCTTGCAAGAAAAACCCCGTGATCCTCGATCTCATACCAGATGCTTCACCAGAGAACAGGTCAGAAGACTGTTGCCACGGCGGCCTCCTGTCAGCGTGGGCTATAGACCCTTCCAAGTCATTCTCTTCTTTTGAAATTCAAGTTGGAAACTTGGAGGGAAGCTCTACTGGGCATGCACCTCTAAATCTTACTCTGATGGCACCAGGTCCTGGTTACACATGTGGCCCACTGGTCGACACTGATCCGACAGTTTCTTCGGATATTGGTGGGAGGAGAGAAGTTCAGGTTTTCAGTAAGTACTACTTGCTGTGAGGAACTATACACAACTATTATAGAAAGAATCCCATTGCCAAAGGGCTGATATGCCTGGTGTTGGTGATAGATTACTGATATGGGGCATATTAGCAGTAGTATTCCTTGCAATTAGTTTCTGTGTATGAAAATGGGGTAGATGAGGTGAAAAATGCACTTTTCTTGGAGAAGGTACCTGGAGTCTGATCATTGATACCATTAAATTTTTTTGGTCGAAAGTCAATACCATGATTGAGCATTTATCCTTTTGTATTGTACCTGAGCCCTTCGTGACAGATAAATGACCCTGAATGGAGTAGGTATTGTCATTCTTCGTCCTTCCGACTGCGTTAAAAAGGTAGACTATTTCCTTTTTCTGCTGAAAATGATTGAAAACAACATTCTTCGTCGAGGGTTCTCATGCTTTGTGTGTTGTGTGTGGAGGAGTTTCGGTTACAGAAACTTTTGGTCTGCTCCTTTGAATAATTTTCAGATAGGATCATTGGTAATTTTGACCAGATCCTATCTGATCTCGCCTTAAGTCTTACCATCTAAACTGTGCTGTGCAGGAACATGGAAATCAACTTGCATATATTCCAGCTTTTTGGCAAACAAAGCACCGGTCTGCTGCGTGTCACTGTCGACATTTTATAACCCTCGCATCACTTCTTGTCCTACATGCAGCTGTGGATGTAAAGACGCGGGCCCCAACACTTCTTTCTGCATAAGGTAAGTCATTGTCAACTGCCCAACCCCATAAAAAAAGAGCACGCCCTGCTCTGATTATTCAAGTATCTTACTATATGAGTATATACCAGTGAAGGAACTGCTCTGCCTCAGTCAGATGCCCTCAGCGATACAGACGTTGTGCAATGCACCAATCACAACTGCCCAGTTCGTGTTCACTGGCACCTTAAGAACAACTATTTAGATCACTGGCGGGTGAAACTAACAGTCTCTAACTACAATTACAAGAGAAACTACTCCAGCTGGAATGTCTTGGTCCAACATCCCGGTTTTGGACAGTCGGTGATAACATATAGCTTCAACAGTTCAATTCTTCCAACCGTTGGATTGGAAGGTGACTGCTAACTTACCTTCTCGAAGATTGTCAGCAAACCAATTATGATTCATGAGACTTTTCAGAGAGCAATTGAACTTTTGTCTTTGTTCTATTTTGGGCTAAAATTAACTAGGACACCAAATAACCACATATTGACAGGGGAGAAATCTTAACCATTAGAACAATTTAATGGACATTCCACATTTGCCAAATGAACTTTCATGAATCAGAAGAATAATGAAATCATATGGCTGTGAATTTGAACACCTAAAATAATGTAACAATTGCTTGCCTTCCCTCTGGAATATATTTGCAGATGAGGTTGCTCTCTTCTGGGGAATAGACTACTACAACACTGAACTTCTGCAGGCAGACAAAGATCAACTCGGTTCAGTCACGACAGAAATACTACTGAAGAAAGACATGGAATCATTCACTTTATCGAATGGTTGGGCTTTTCCTCGAAGAATATATTTCAATGGTGAAAGCTGCCAAATGCCTCTTCCAGACAATTTCCCAGTGCTACCTAATGGCAGCTTGAGTCTAAATCCCAGTCCTCACTTATTCCTTCTGCTGACAGTCACATTAACTCTCAAACTAGTGAATTCCTGGTTCTGATAAATAAATTTTGCAGGTTATCAAATCTCGAGTTATTTTTTATCCATCTCAGATCCTATCAGGGATGGCATAGATCTGCACAGGATTGTTGTGGGCTGTAGAGCTTTTTTATCCCTACTCCTCATCCAATATTATATCTTTAATTGTATGGGACTGGCTCCTTCTGTACGCACTGCCTGTAACTGTTGGGATTTACTACTTGAAAGAGACTGATGGTAAATTTGATAAATTCCTGACAGAATTTGCCAATATGTTATGCTGTTGCTTCAATTCTTCTGAACTGTTTTTCTTAGATCGAGTAATCTTACTGCTAGATCATTTATGTGTGACACAAGGCATCTCCAGTAATGCAAATATAATTGACACTAAAACTTTTGTGAGTAAACTAATTACTGAAGACAAGATTAAGAGTGTAGTTTCTTCCTTTTTACATACTGTCGGTAGAATGCAATCAGTTGCTTCATTGCAAAGGCATATCACTAATTGTTGGAGAAGTTCCTCAGACCATTGGATAATCTGCGGCTGCTTAGTCAGGGGGTTGCTCTATTAGGATTCTAAAATAAGAAAACAGTTCATGAAATTCTTCTTGCTCTGAGAAGCGAAGCTGCATAGGCCTCTCAACAATTTTATTCTTGACGATCTTTACGTTGAGATATTGTGTTTCGTTATTTCAAATTGAAATGGTGAGAGCTGTGGTAGCTAACTCCAAAGGGACAAGTATGAATATCGTTCACGTAAAAATAAGTGTGTAGCCTATACTTTGCCAGATTCATACCAACATCACTGAACATGACCCCCATGTATGCCTTGCTTCTCAACTTATCTTTTCCCTTCAACTAAAACTATATCCAAATCATATCTCCCCCACAGGGCATCACTCCTACTTAGTTTATTTTATTTGCTCCAGCGCAAGCTGGAACTTATAGTTTTGGGTTAGTTTTCTATAGATAGGACCACACCCTGCTTGCTTCATTTCAATGTAAAGAGGCATCCGCGCAACTCCTCCTCGCGAATGCGCACTAAGTAACTTCAGTGATGGAGACAGAGAGAGATGGAAAATGGAGAGAGAGCTCAGGGAAATTTTGCAAGGAAGAAGGCCGGTCCTGGGAAAGCCCCCATCTTGGCCCCTGGCATGGATTTTCCTAACCAGCTTGTCATGCACGAGTTCCTGGTTGATGGGTATTTCAGGAACACCAACTGTGATAATCCTGACCTCAAACAGAAACCGACTCGTCTATTTGATACTCTCAAAGGAATGCCCACGGCTATGGTTGCCATAAGCTAGGTAATGCTCTGACTTTTCTCTGTCACTCTCTCAGGCAAAGCAACCACAGTCAAAATGAGGAATGTGGTCATGTCTGAAGAGATCCTCTCGAATTATCCCTGCCAGTAAAAGAGAATCATACTTAGGAATGGTATGGAAAGCTATCACAGTGTTCTTAACCGCATTCAAGACTTTGGAACGTATACGCACTCACCTCCTGAATGATCTGTTTGACAGAATTTTTGAAGGGAATGAACATATCTACTTGGCTCTGTGGCATCCTGCAAGAAGTTATCATTCTCTTCCCCCTGGATACTGGACTGTAAAAGTGGCAAATAGGACTGTAGAAAAGACCATAACGAAGTCAAGGCAAATGTCCTAAACTCAAAAGCTGAAAAGAGAGGCTTCATCCCTATTTTGTATATCTCGGCGCGTGTTTCAGAGATTCATCACGCAATAGATTCTCGAAATTACTTTGCGTACAAGAAACATAATCTTCAGACCATGCTGTCCCAGAATTGCAGTATGCAACAGGTAACTTAAAAGTTCTACACAAGAATGATAATTCAGATATCATGAAGGATAAGGGAGAGAAGGAAGAAAATTTCAGCTAAAAGGCTAGTAGAGACTAGCAAAAATTGTAGCTGAGCAGAGTCAAACTATTAATCGTTGATATCTCAAAGTAAAAAGAAATTATGCATATGCATTTTCTTTTGGGGCCAATAGCTGCTCATCCCTCATAATATATACCAAAGGAAGAGAAAAAGATAATGCAGTGAAAGCAAACATCACTGACCACCGACTCAAGAAAATATGAGAAGGACAACAAGACAGTATATGTAACTTGTGCTCACATGAACCTTAAAGTCACTAGCATCAGCTTGCACTATACAACATGCGCAGCAAAAGCTTCTGATTATTAAGAAATGAACAGTCCTAACTTTCTGCACTTCACCTCCAAGAACTCAGAGATATTCATCTCGACGCTTGGCCAAGCCAAAAAAACTCATATCTTCTGAATACATAGTTAGGGTCTGAAGCATTTTGCATCGATACTAAATGCCTAGCAACTAAAAGTGACCCTAAATTTGGTATATATCCCACGACACCAAGTTAACCACATTGCAAATAATACCAAATCACACTACATTCATGACAGAGTGAATGACAGACATTCCATTCCCTAATCACTCTCAGTCAGACCCTAACGACAACCGCACACACGACAATCGCGACGCAAAAGATAATCACCCCCAAGTTACTAGCTTTCATTGCCGCGAGACTACCAAAGTCAAACCTTTCACAGCTCATGATACCAACGTGGCACTCCGATCTCCACGCGAAAACCAAAAGCCCTGATTTTGCCAACCTCCCTAAATATATTGCAGGAACCGTACCATGGTGCTACATCGTGGACTCGTATCAACTGTGGGCAATACAAATTTCATCTGAAAAAAGTACCAAGTTTTTTTGCAAGAAACCATATACAAGGCTAGCGATGTCTAAAAGGTAGAATGAGAGCGTACCCAAAGAGGAACCTCACTGCGAAATGAGTGGAGGCGGAGGCAGCGGCGGCGACAGCGGCGGCGGCAGAGGAGGCGGCCGCGAAATGTCCATAGGAGTGCAAAGAATTCATTCCCAGTATTTTCCACCCAAAATAGAAACAATTGTGACTTACGAAAGAAGTAATAATTCTACCACCGCATTTCCATAACAGATTAACAAGATCTTTTCGAATTTACAAGTCCTTCTAATAGCACTGTTAATATCACTCCCGAATCACTGTTCTCACTCCTATTATTTAGATTTGAGTAGAAAACATATAACACAAATGGTATGTTACTATTGCATCGATGGCTGGAGACTCCTAAGATCACACGTAAATTGCATAGGTGTACTTAACCAATGGGCTATTTTACCAACATTATTAAGAATTCATTACCAACATTACTAATCTAGAACCCAAACAGAACATTATTGTGTTTTCGTAAATATAAAATTATATATGTTGGATATATGATGTTTGATAAATTCGCTAGAGGCACATTTCCTCTTGACACTTTTCCTATGACAAGGAAAATCAACCGAGGCAAGTAAACCTTAAATTCATAAAATGCTCCACTAATCTCATGAATTACGTAAGCCGAGGCCTGATTAGATGTTCACATACACATTCACTGTTCATCCACTAAATTTATTTTCCCTTTTTATTGGTCTTTCCTTGCATAGTAGATGACGAACTATATCATACTATAAACCCACCCACACATGGCTGCGCTGGTTGACGCCTGGCCTCCTGACACCAGATCAGGGGTTCGACTCTCAAAGTCCGCCACAACTCTTAGAGGGAGCCCTGGTTGGTAGGTTGCTAGGCTAGTCTCCTCCTCTGAGGTATAGTCAGTACTGTGCTCCCGTAAGGTGAATTAGGCCGGATTCTTGGCATAAAAAAAAAAAGAAAAAGAAAAAGAAAAAACTATATCATACTATAAACATTCACCGTATCACACATCATCCTCATTCTGTGCCATCCAAGAAGGGTGTCGGATGCCGGGAGCGACAAGAAAGACACCCTGGAAAAGAACTCATCTGGTGTAGCTTTGTAGGTTAGGGGACTCTCGGAATCCTTCTAGGTGAGTCGTTTTCTTGATGTTTTGTCTGGTAATGTATCACGTTGAAGTTCCTTCCTCGAGTCAAAACAGCACCGCTCAGTAACTCGGTGATCTTCATAGCGGAGATGGAGCTAATCGTCCTTGGTTGGATTAGTCCACTGGTTCTGGTGTCTGCAATGGTACTTACTTCGTGTGGTTTATCAGGTAACAATGCCTATTCTTGATTTGTTACTCTTTCAAAGTTCAGTAGTCGTTATATTGTTAGTCATGTTGCTCTTCTTCTTTCTGAAACCTGCTTTCAGATTACTATGACCCCATAGATTCAAACGGAAGCATTACAATAACTTTCAACATTTATAAGTGGATGACCGATGGATATATGGTTAGTGATCACTATGCAAAAGTATGGTGCTTCTGGCTGCCTTAAAAAGTTTGACCATTTCCTTGTTCTGCTGACAATGATTAAAAACGACATCTTTAGTTGAGGGTTCTCGTGCTTTGAGTGTGTGTCGTGTGTGGAGGAGCTTCACTCACAGAAATTTTTGGCCTGCTCCTTCGAAATTTTTGAGATAGGATCATTGGTAACTTTGCTTCTAGACCAAATCCTACCCGATTTCGCCTCAAGTGTTGCAATCTAAACTGTGATGTGCAGGAATATGGCAATCAACTTGCATGTATTCAAGCCTTTTGGCAGACAAAGCACCAGTCTGCTGCACGTCATGTCAACATTTTATAACCCTGGCATCACTTCTTGTCCTAAATGCGGCTGTGGATTTAAAGAAGCAGGTCCAAACACTTCTTCCTGCATAAGGTAAGTCATTGTCAACTGCTTATCCCCAAAAAGAAATGAGCACACCCCAATCTGATTTCAAGTATCTTACATATGAGCATATACCAGTGAAGATGCCCTCAGCGATACAGACATTGTACAATGCACCGATCATAACTGCCCAATTCGTGTTTACTGGCACCTTAAAAACAACTATTAGATCACTGGCGAGTGAAACTTACATTTTCCAACTATAATTACCAGTGAAACTACTTCAACTGGAATGTCTTGGTCCAACATCCCGGTTTTGGCCTGTCTGTGACGACATATAGCTTCAACAGTTCAGCTATTCCAGCTGTCAGATTGGAAGGTGACTGCTAACTTACCTTCTTGAAGATTGTCAGCAAACCAATTATGATTCATCAGACTTTTCAGAGAGCAATTTAATCTTTTTGTCTCTGTACTATTCTGGGCTAAGTCAGATTGACTAGGATACCGAATAACCACATATTGACAGGAGAGAAATCTTAACCAATAGAATAACTTAACGGACAATCCACATTTGCCGAATGAACTTTCATGGATCAGAAGACTAATGACATCATGCGGCTGTGAAGTTTGAACACCTAAAAGAATGTGATAATTGCTTATCTTGCATCTGTGCAAAACATTTGCAGATGAGGTTCCTCTCGTCAGGGGAATAGACTACTACAACACCAAACTTCTGCAGGCAGACAAAGATCAACCGTTGGGATTTACTTCTTGAAAGAGGCTGATAATAAATTTCTTAAAATTCCTAATAGAATTTGCCAATATGTCATGCTGTTGCTTCAATTCTTGTAAACTGTCTCTTTTAGGTTGAGTAATCTTACTGCTAAATCATTTATATGTGACACAAGGCACGTCCGGTAATGCAAATATATTTGACACCAAACTTTTGTAAGTAAACTAATTAGCAAAGACAAAATTAATGTTGTTTCTTCCATTTTACATGTGGTAGGATGGAATTTGTTACTCCATTACAAAGAGATAACACTAATTGTTGGAGAAGTTCCTTCAGATCGTTGAATAATTTGCAGCTGCTTATTCAGGGGGTTGCTCTATTAGGATTGAGAAATAAGAAAACAGTTCATGAAATTCTTCTTGCTCTGAGAAGCGAAGCTGCATAGGCCGCTCATCTATTTTTATTCTTGACGATCTTTGCATTGGGATATTGTGTTACATTATTTCTTAAAAGAACCGGTGACAGAGCAGTGGTAGCTAACTCCAAAGGGACATGTATGAATTGGTGTGCATGTTAAAGAAATTGTGTAGCCTATAACGGATTCATACCAACATCACTGAACATGACCCCCATGTATGCCTTGCTTCTCAACTAATCTTTTCCCTCCAACTAAAACCATATCCAAATCATATCTCCCCCACAGGGCATCTCTCCTACTTTGCTTACTTTATTTGCTCCAGCTCAAGCCGGAACTTTTAGTTTCGCGTTAGTTTCCTATATATAGGACCACACCCCGCTTGCTTCATTTCAAGGTAAAGAGGCATCCGCACAGCTCCCCCTCGCTAATGCGCACTAAGTAACTTAGCTGACGGAGACAGAGAGAGATGGAGAATGGAGAGGGAGCTCAGCGACCTTTTGCATGGAAGAAGGCTGGTCGTGGGAAAGCCACCATCTTGGCCCTTGGCAAGGCTTTTCCTAACCAGCTTGTCATGCAGGAGTTCCTGGTTGATGGGTATTTTAGGAACACCAACTGTGATGATCCTGACCTCAAACAGAAGCTGACTCGTCTATGTGATTCTCTCGATACACTTCCCTCCTTGATTTCCTCCACGTTATTATCATGCCCACAGCTATGCTTGCCATATGATGTTCTTTGACTTTTCTCTGTGGCTCTCTCAGGCAAAACAACCACGGTCAAAACGAGGTACGTGGTCATGTCCGAAGAGATACTCGAGAAGTATCCAGAGCTTGCCATGGAAGGCCTCCCCACGGTAAAGCAAAGACTAGATATCTGCAATGAGGCAGTGACGGAGATGGCCATCAAGGCGTCGCAAGATTGCATCAAGAAGTGGGGGAGACCCGCGTCAGACATTACCCACTTGGTCTATGTCTCGTCTAGTGAAGCACGGCTACCAGGTGGAGACCTTTATCTCGCAAAGGGTATCAAGCTCAGTCCAGAAACCCGCCGGGTCTTGCTCTACTTTGTTGGCTGCTCTGGAGGTGTTGCTGGACTTCGGGTTGCAAAGGATATAGCGGAAAACAATCCTGGTAGCCGGATTTTGCTTGCTACATCAGAAACTACCATCATTGGGTACAAGCCACCGAGCGCTGAGAGGCCATATGATCTCGTTGGGGTTGCATTATTTGGCGATGGTGCCGGAGCAATGATAATTGGGGCTGACCCGGATTTAAGCATTGAGAAGCCTCTCTTCGAACTTAATACGGCCATTCAACATTTCTTACCAGATACTGAAAAAATTATAGATGGGAGGTTGACAGAAGAGGGAATAAGCTTTAAACTGGCAAGAGAGCTTCCTCAGATCATCGAAGATAACATCGAGGGGTTCTGCTCGAAGTTGATGGAACCTATTGGTTTATCCAACAAAGACTATAACAGAATCTTCTGGGCAGTCCACCCAGGAGGACCAGCAATCTTGAATCGACTTGAAAAGAGACTCGACTTGTTGCCCGATAAATTAAGGGCAAGTAGGCAAGCTTTAAAGGACTACGGCAATGCCAGTAGCAATACCATTGTGTATGTCCTTGATTATATGCTGGAAGAGAGCATGAAGATGAAAAAGGACGACCAGAGTCAAGATGCGTTCGGCTTGATCCTGGCGTTTGGGCCTGGGGTTACATTCGAAGGTATTCTTGCGAGGAACCTCACTATTTGAGTAAAACCCAGAGCCCCCTCTAATTGTCGACACTTACATCCTAAAAAATTACAAACAGAATTAATCATCTTAGCGATCTTTACAGTTTCATCGCCCAGACGGGTTTCCATGAGAGATGACAGCTTTTATTTGAGAAATTATACAACAAATGTTGCGTCTTCAGACAGTTCAAAAGATTGCATTCCAAGTTCAACATCTGTTATAATCACCATTTGACTTAATACTTGCTGTGCAAATTAGCTCCAATATTTGTGTGCGTGTGCGCTAAGAGAAAGAGAGAGAGAGAGAGAGAGAGAGAGAGAGTAATACCATGAGAAATTGTTGCTGCAAAATCCTATATCATTCCCGATTGTAATCATACATTAAAAAAAAACATCCAACCAAAGCTGCTGACACTTGCTTCTTACTAGAAGCAATCTGCTGGATGTGCATCCATAACAAGTAAACCAGAACATTCTTCTGGAATATAAAACAGGTAGAGAGCGCAAGACTACGAGAATAGTGAATATCCATCCCCATTTCCTCATCTGAATCTCAATGCGTAGTTCATACCACCCCAGAGGGGAGACGTAGAACAAGCTGTCCTCCGAGCACACTGTAAGAAGATTCGAGAATTATGCATGTTGATGAAACATTAAGTATATGCAAAATGAAAATTAAAGCCCAGACTGACCTTTTAACATAGTAATAGCAGAAATCTGCTAAAATGAATGTTTGGACAATCTCGGAGATAAGAACCATGGAAGGCCATAACCCATAACCCAGTGCCACCAGTAAGTGCCCACGGCTGTCTAGAACCTATTTTACGTGGGATATAAGATATGAGTACTCTATAACATACTGTAAACTCAGTGATGCAACAATCAATCCTTATTGGCTGCAAAGTATGTTAACCATCGGGACCAACAACAGGGAAAACACACTAAGTATAAGAGCGCTTATCATCTTTAGTGCTTACAAACTATTCCAAGAATATGAAATAGAAAAAGAGCTGGAGAATGTGGAAGGTAATAAATCAAGAATTACTACAGCGGCAGTCATTAAAATGGAACTTTTAAGCCAGAATGCTCCCATTTTCAGCTGGAATAGAGATAGTTAAACGAGAGAAAACTGTATCAAACTTCAACCATAGCCAAGTAATATCTCATTTGAACAGTATCTCCTATGAACAGAGACTGAAGCTATCTAAAATATGCAATGGATGAAGTGCACTGATATCCTCAGTAAAACTCTCACGAGATAATATCTGAGTGTGACAAGATATGATGGTAATCTAAGAAGCCCATAACATTGGATGGAAGTTTCCAGCTTTCAGAAAGATAATACGAAAAAGAGAATCTCTAGAATTCCGGAGTGGAATAAACAGTATATGTACCATAAAAGTTGGAAAACCTAAAAATTATTCATAGAGCTCTAGAGCCTCTAGTGTTTTATGCTAAAGATAGTAGTACAAGAAGCAGCTTCTCCAAGAATTAACTATTGCAATGAAACAGAAATTTCATATTTCAGAAGAACAAACCTGAAGTACCCAATGGGCACAGGCCAAAAATCTCGCCACTCCCAATGCAAACACATAGTGTGCTGTGAATGGTTCGACAATCTGAAAGAATGGAAAAAGGATGTTATTTATCAAAGATGTCATACCTTGATCTGTCTAGGAAAAGCAACACCCTCCCTTTTACCTTTGTGTTCTGCATAACACGCAGCTGTGGTAGTACTGATGCAGCTTCTAGGTAGACAGCAAATGCCCATGATATCCGGTTTACTAGGTTATGTGAAGTTGACGGATGAATAAACAAAGCCAACACAGCACAAGGTATCAACTGTAGCCAAAATGAAGAAAGATTATTTACTTTTAGGCAAGGTGATATACATAAGGTTATTAACGCATTTCATGCTCTCTTCAACATTCCCAAAATTAAAACCAGAAAAATTGTTGACCTAAATGACAAAACCATGATAATCTTATGACTTGTCTCAATAAATCTGCCAACTAAATTAGAAATGGCAACCTTGTCCTCAAGACAGAAGACATGCACATGCCATTTTAACTGTATGGATTAGAAATTGGAATGAAAATTGCTTTAGGCAAAAATTCAGAACTAATACCTTTGATTTATGTGAATTTCCTTATTAAATGGGGAGAGAACTATAGAAACTATATTCCTAGGATGAAAATCCAATTTGTGGACTACCCACGAGCAAGACTAGATGACCTCTCAAACTCACCACATAATAATTAGCAAAGTTGTCCTTGTCCTCCATGTAGCTGGACTTCAACTTGAAACGGATCATATACATAACCCACAGGGTTGCTGCCAACGTAGATAAGTCCAGGATTGTGTGTATGTCATATTCCATTACAAAACTGCAGTACAGCCTAACAGCTAAAAATATAGCTGTTAGTTCCTGGGATTTGAGTGATAGCCCTGAAATGAATATTGTTCCAATCAACATATGCAAAACATTGTAATACCACCAAAAAAATTAGAGTTCAAAAAAGATAATAAATGTATCATTTAATTGAAATTTTTTTTGTATGCAATGAATTACACTTCTAATTGATAGATCATAGCTATGATAGACAACTATCTGAACACTGATGATAGTTTTTAAAAAGTCCAGTGCCAAAGGTCAGCCTTTGGGTTCACAATATCAAATTTAAATTAGAGGCTCGATAAAACAACAGCTTGCAAGTTTCTCAACCAAAGAAAAATGCAGAGAAGAAATGCGGTGATCCGACTCCAACCATCTAACCAGCAAAATGTGGTCTTGTGCGTTCCAGACCAATTCTGCAATGCTTAGACAACCGACAGACAGCAAAAGAAAGCCCTTTTGTGAATCGTCTGGCAATTGAGCAAACACTGGATCAATACGCCTGCTTATTGCGCATAAGGGCGCAAACAAATTGAAACAACGTGATTCAAATGGTCGAGTTCTACTCTCTTGATAACATTTTCACCGGCAGAAACTTAAGTAGGCTCTCTATCACAGCTCGTGATCGAACGTCCTTAGCAATTATAAGAAGCCAAGAACTATAAAACATATCCAAAAAAAAAAACATTTCTACAAACCCAGTGCCCTGGGCAAACACGAGTTCACATGAACGATCAACACAGAAAACCCTAGCAAGTATTAAACCCAACCTGATCAGGACAAAAACCTCATCTTGAAAGAGCCCGTCCAACATCAACGCGATCACTGCAACATCCGAAGCCTAACCGCACAAACCGATTCATACCCACCATACGACACCATCCCAAACACAAGCCAATCACGCACTAAAGGGGACAAAAAAGAAGAAAGGAAGCAATTGCGTAGGAATACCAGCGCAAGTCTTCTCCTTCATGAGCTTATAAATAAGGACGCCGATGCCGATGGAGTGGACGGCCTCGGCGGCGACGAAGAGGTTGTCATGGTCGTGGACGACGAACCGGAGCAGGACCAGCGCCGCCATGCCGGAGACGACGGCCAGAAAGGCCTTGACTTTGGGGGGCTGCCTCCGCACCCATGTAGCCACCGCGTGGATCGGCCTCTTCTGCAGGCTCATATCGCATCAAAATCGAACCTTTCCTCCGATCGATCGATCCCGCGCTGTGTTCTCTCTCCCTCTCTCTCTCTCTCTCTCTCTTCTGTGGCGTTTCTCGGGAAAGTGACGGAAAATTGACCGAGAAAAGATCGGCTTGGAAGAGAGAAGGGGGGCCGTGGGTTGCAGGTTCCGTTGAAGAGGAATTTGGAGCTATAACTTTGAAGAAGAGGAATTTGGATTTTGCGTGAGATCAAAAGGCAACCCCAAAAAAAAATGAAAAGGGAAAAGGAAAAGGAAAAGAAAAAAGAAAAAGGAGCCTAAAATATTGTATTCAATTATACAATTAGTTTCTTATGGTATCTTGCCATGGAGGGTAACTTGCTCAATAGTTCAGTGATTTTTCTGTTCGCTCGGTGAAAAAGATGTCTTGATTATATATGCGCATATATATATATATATAAATAGTTGTCCCTTGTGAGGAAAATACTCTGTATTTTACATAAAACATATATACGGACGTGATTTTTTAAAAAACTCTATAACTCACGCATATGTGAAACTTAAAAAAAAAATACTCTCTATTTACGAAAAAACGTATTAAAAACATACAAAACATATTATGTATTATATTCAGATAAAAGTACTACAATATTTTATTTACATTATGCCTTTTCTTTAGTCAGTTAATCATGTAACATGCACATGTATATGCTCAAGATATGATTATATCAAGTTATTTTCACACAAATAGATACAATGTTCTTTTAATAAATTATCAGACAGTATAAAGTCAAAGAAGATATCTTTATAAAGGGCTCTCATTATAATAGGTACATATTCCCGTAAAAATTTTACTAATATAAAATAAATTTATTACAAATCTGTGATAATAATACCTTCTTGATTTAACTTAATAATGTCGAATCTTCGTCACATAAGCTTAACAAAAATAAAATATATGTTATCCATGCTACGCACTATTTAATTTCCACCTGTATATCTAAGACAAAGATGCACCCAACAGAAATAGGATAAAATTTTTGCCCGAGTTGCAAATGCATAAGTCACAGGGCAATTTAGTGTCGAAATCAATTTAGATGTTCTGGCATTATCTTAATCCTTAAATGGCCTGATCGCTTCACTTTTAACATTAATGATTACATCCATTGAAAGAGATTTTAAATCAAAGTGTGGTTTGTTAATCTCCAGGTGCTAAAAACCCATCAAGGGGAAAAAATCTAGTTGGCGATAACAAATTTTAGCACTCGAATTAAAGCAAAAGTGAAGGATAAAATATTTCCCAAGTTACAAATCTTCTTTTATTTTCCTTCCAGATATACTATGATAAAATATGGGAGAGTTATATAATTCTCCTGCATACAGAAAAACTAATTATATTATTTACTAAAATTACTATACAAAATCTACAATATATTGAATGATTTGACATGCTATTATTAATTATCAAATAGAGCCCACTTTTTTTAAGAGATCACTTAAGTTTCGCCGCATCATTTAGTACACAAATTTTGAAAATTAATTTTAATATAGAGCAAGCACACAAAATAACACTCTTTGATTTACGACAAGCATAGTAACTAATGTTCTCGCCCATCGTCATATACTTAGTTTCCTTAATTTTATTTGGTCAAGACGATGTTATCCACATTCTGGAGGTACTATCTGGATATATTTCTCAATTTGTAATTATTTTCCTAATCCAGCTCATGCCAATAAACATAGGCAACAAAACATTATTTTCTCTCATCCCAATGTAGGCCCTGCCCTATCACAACTAGACAGACCTTCGTTTTCTTCTCCCGGATTTCTCTCGTTTTCACTTCCGACTTTGCTTCCCTGGATTCAGGTTGGTCAAATTTGTTTGTCAAGAAGTTGGTAAAAGTAATTGGAAAAAAATATCTGTTCTGTAGTGGGTGATCTAACTTACAAGATTACCACAAAACCCTTTTCTTCCTATAAATAAAATCAAGACTGTGTATTCCATCTATCTCCTAACTTTCTTCTGCCGTTTATTTTCCTAGATATTAAGCATGGCCTATGGTAGAAGAAGCACCGCTTCTTCAATCTCCGAGGCCTTCACAGACCTCAGTCCTCTTCCATACCCGGTCCTGCTCATCCTAGGATTGATCTTCATCTTCCTGGGCACATCATGGTACTTCAGCTTGGAGGATTTCGTGGAAAGCACCGAGGAGCAGCTGGGCTGGATTCTATTGGCCGCGCCGCTGGTCTTGCTTCTCCTGGTCCGGTGGTTGCCGACGTCCATGGAAGACTCAGCGGGCTTCTTCGCCACATCCCCGTGGGACAGGCGGCGCCGAATGTATCGCCAGCCCACCGAGGGAAGCTCACCGTGGGGGGTCGCCGCTTTGATTGTTTTGCTGCTTGTTTTGATGCAATACCAGTCTGCCTTCCAAGAAAGCTGGTTTAACCCTTTTTGAGCAATCAAGCCTTGGTGTAAGATCTTTTCTTTACCGAGATAGGTTCTCTTTTATGCAAAGTCTTTCATTTGTTTTCATTAGGTGGGAAAAAAAGGGTATTTAGAGTATAGTGCCAAGGTTGGTGTATATATTGTATGGCCTTGTTCTTGTTTTAGTTACGTACATGTAATAATACGGTTTGTCCAGATATTGTAGATATTCGTGGCAAACTTTTAGCTTCTTGTGAACTCCGATCCGGTCCACAAGGGCTTTGGGTGCTTTGGCTAATGAGAAACATGATATTCTGAACAACTGTACTTTGCCTCGAGTAGCTATATTAATTCAAAGGATTCGAAGTTCACTACCTCTTCAGTTCGTCTCTTTCCGATCGACCGGCAGGGCAAAACTGAAGATAAACTTGATGGGTTGTGGTGGGATTTCATGTCTTTGGCCATTTGCACGGTTCGCCTGGTTTAATTGATTCGCAAGTAGATGATGTTTCTCAAGTTTCCGCCAGCCTATAGTTTTAAGTCAATTATTGTCGAATCAACACGGAACTTTTGGCACAAGAAACCACTTGAGTATATGGAGCTCTGCTTGAACAGCTCGGTTGTTCTATCTTGTAAGTTGAGTACGCGGAAAGCTTTGATGGAGACCGCCACCTAAAGCTACAGTCAAAGCCACTCGTTCAGACGAGTAGTTTCGTGGGAGTGTATGGCGGAGGATTTGCTAAAGATTTTACATTCTATTTTTCTAATATTTAATATATCTCTTATTATCGATTATGATTTAATTTTTATTTTTTAGTTATTATTATATTAGATGTATCTCTTAGAATTAGCTAAAAATATTGAGTAGATCTTTCCCTTCTCTTTTTACTTAAGTAATGTATCATATAAATATTTGTATTGTATTATAAGTAATTCATGGTATCAAAGTGGAGAATTTAAACTTTTTAAATAGTTGATAGTAATTCCATAAAATCTCAAATGCTCCGTTCATTCTTATCATGATTAGCATTTAAGCTTGCATCCATCCCTCCCTTAATCGTTCTTCCAAATCAAGACACTCCAGGGTAATCTAGCAAGCCAAACTCAGTCTACCCATTTGACATTATTATGACATCACATCATTTTTTGATCGCGAGCGCAGAGATTGGCGTCCTGCATATCCTGTTCGGCTTGATTTGGTTAAAGGCACGCTATCGAGACGTGCCGATATGCTGCTCAAAGTTCTGCGAGTTCAACTTGCAATAGGTCAAACTTAGTAGAGCAACCAATTTGCGGACAATAACTGCTAAGGGGATTTCATCGGACAGTATGCATGCCGGATACAGGAATCTTGTCCGCTTCAAGTCGAAAAGCTGATGGCACGACACGTATCCCCCGAAGCATCCAAGTTCCTTCGTGTCTCGTCCGATGAAGAACGGTTTTCAGGTTGAAAAAAAAATTGTGGAATAGGCATTGACCAGTGCCAAATTCGAAGTCAAGACAGACAACGCCACGTATATCACGGGACGGGATTGTCTCGATTGTTCTGGTCTTCGAAGAAAACGACACGTCCGTTTCTTCTTTTTATTATAGGCGAAGCTATTACGTATGACCAAAGCAAAGTACATAAGAAATCGATGGTGGAAAACGTTGAAAGCAATGGCGCCCATTCCGCGAAGGTTATTGTCAAACCTACCAATGTTGGTTCGGGGTCCAGTGTTTTATCATGTTGCGTCTCCGAGACTTAGTGTTGGCCCGGTCTCATATCATACAAGGACCAATTCCGGTTTTGTTTCGATTGAAGAATGCTAATTATTAGGAGTGATCATCGATCTAGAGTCAACCCAGCATCAATCCTGGATCAATCCAACTCCGCTAGTCTTAGTCCGATTCTCATGGGGATTGGATCGATCATTGAACCTAAAATTCCTGAACCAACACTGTGCAGATTGATTTTCGATTTTAAGAGTTTAGGGTTAGTCAAATCTGGTCTCACATTAACTAATATAATATATATTTAAATAACGCTTTTACATATGGTATTGTCCCATTTTTCTATGAGCAGTCTGAATCGTTTTTATGATTTCTTGCTTTTAGTAGGTGTTAAATTTCATATTGTTGCCTTATCTTAAATTTGTTGAATATATATTAATATTATAGTTTGGTTGCATAATTCCACATTATCGATGGATATATAATTTGAAATGGTAAGATTGCCTTTTCAAAAAGTACAAAAATGAACTAAAAGAATTACCAATTGGTCTCAAAAACTCATTAGGTCGGTCCAATCATCGATCCCAAGCTCAATGGGGTTGGTTATCGATTCCAAATATTAAGGACGAGTATTGTGTGAATTGATCATAGGATTAGGAGGTGGATCGACTCAATCCGAACCATGCTCACCTTATTAATTGCTCTTTTAAAACCTATGAAAAAATTAGTGATAATATATAATGGTAAAAAGGAATTGTTTCCATTGAAAAACAAAAAAAGACAAGAAAAGAAATTACAACGATGTGCGCAATTGATGAAGTGTACGGTAATAATGACGGCGCAAAAGCAAAAGTTGTGGTATGACTTTTTGTAAAAAAAAAAGATAAAAAAAATTAAGACTGCACCAGCCGGGAATCGAACCCGGGTCTGTACCGTGGCAGGGTACTATTCTACCACTAGACCACTGGTGCTTCGACACGTAGACGTTCCCAAAAATTTATATATCATAAAAGTAATACCGTTCCAGCTCAAATTAACATGCAGCATCTCCGGACTGAATGTCTATCAGCCTGGTCAAGAAAAATAATTTGCTCGAGAGTTTCTGCAATCAACGTGAACTTTAGCGCAGTTCTCGAAGTCACGAGACAAATTTTAAGATTTTGGAAAAATTATCCAAAAAATATTAAACTTTTGTCAAATTGATCTTAAACTTCATAATTTGGCCAAATGATTCTTACTCGTTTTCTTATTTTTCCAATTAAGTCTATCCAGTCAATTTTGATTAGGAATATTGACGTTTGCACTGGCTGTTCTACATGACACAACCGGTGTTAATATAATTTTTTTAATAATATTTTAATATTTATTGCAAGTTATTTGTTTTTTTATTCTTTCTTTTTTCCTTTTCCTTCTCTTTTCTTTGTTCGTTTTTTTAGCCATGGGTAGCGGGGATCAGCGAGCCCTCACCCAAATCTAGAGCAAGGCTAGCCGGGGATGTCTCAACCCTCGTCGACCAAAGCTGTAGAAATGAATAATAATAACTTTTTTTGAAAATATTATTAAAAATTATCAATATCACAATTACTTCAAGCCAAAACTAGTTGAATGGACTTAATTAGTAAAAAGTAAAAAGATTTATGACTCAATTGGCAATATCAAAATGTTTAGAATTAAATTAATAAAAGTGCAATTTAGAACATTTTGGATAATTTTCCTATGAAACTTTGCTATAGCACTCTTTTTTCTAATAATGAAAGGAAAATGGAAGAAGGAACGGGAAATATTTTATAATGGCAAAAACAAGAAAGGGAAAAGAGGAGCTCAGGGTTTACAAGAATGTTTGATCCTGAGTTTGATGGGAAATGTTCTATAAAAGCAAAAACAAGAAAGGGAAAAGAAGAGCTCAGGGTTTGCGGGAATATTTGATCCTCAATTGGATCACATGGTGTGACTGAATCAACGATCACGATCCCAAGTCGTCACAGCTCTTTGCGGGTTTGCACCAGCCGGGAATCGAACCCGGGTCTGTACCGTGGCAGGGTACTATTCTACCACTAGACCACTGGTGCTTTGATGGAAGTGATATCAAATAAATGATGAGTCTATTGTTTCCAATTACATCACCATACCTCATCCCCAGATAAAGGTCTACGAGCATAGTCGCGAACATGAATCTCGAGAGTTTCTTCGACCGACGAGAACTTCAGTGCGGTTCTCTGGACATGAGAGGAGTTCCTCGAACCTCATCCAATCCCTCCCTCTCCTTTCCACGTCTGGTCTATGGGATCCTGTCTTCTAAAAGGATGAATTTTTCAGGAATTGACCCTTTCACAGTTCAAACAAATGGGATAATGGAAAGAATGGATCTACCTTCCAATATGAAGAAACTGGGAATGATTTAGACACTCGTATTATCCGTTCGCCCGGCTGTTTCTCCATATAGGCTGGTAAGGTAATTTGTGATCCATCCAATGTTAAATCTCTTGTAGAACTTGAGCTTGATACATATTGGATCGAGAAAAATAAAACTAGCCATCATCACATCGCATACATTATTTTGTTCAATCCACCAGACTCGTCCCTTTTTCAAGCATTTTAGGACGTCAAAAGGGAAACAACACTCCTCAACAACTTCAGAGTTTCAGGGACACTGACCCTTTCTTGAAATACAACAGCTATGGGACATATCATCTTCTAATCATCTAGTTCCGAGAAAGTTCGGCAAATGCAAAATCAACAAAATTACAGATTTCTAAAAACCCATTACAAGGGAACAAATCAGACAACTGAGAAAAATCGACTTGTGTATGTAGAACGATCTCGTGACTTTGATGCCCTACGCTCCGGTGTGAATGTGTGCTGGTCACCCCTTATTAGCTCTTCTTATGAGAAACCACAACCATATTCATCAAGCAGTGACTTTCTTGGATGTTACAGAGTTGACAATTGTAGCAAACTCAGGACCCTGCATCACACGTCGAATCATACATAAATGAGCAGCACGACATAAATGAGCAGCTTTTAACAATCGTTGTTTTTCTTCTTTTTTGAGGTAAAAAGCATGTGATTTCATCAAGCTTTCGGCATAATGATTTTAGCATAAGTATACCTTCAGGGAAGCACCACCAACAAGAAAACCATCAATATCTTCCTGCTTTGCAAGCTCTGCACAATTGCCTCCATTTACAGACCCTGCAGAGCGTAATATCTTGAGTTAGACCACAAAAGCAACGGAAAAACACTTTTTCGAAAGCATGGATAACAGACAAAAAGTGGAACAGCCGAAGGTACAGTATCCAAGCAACAGAAGAAATACAGAGTTACAGTAAAATGAAGCTATTTGATATCGTAGTAGAATCTCTTGAAGCAGGAACAAGCCGAATGATTAAGCAAGAAGAGGACTTGATATATTGGCAAATTTTCATCAAAATTTTAACTCAATGATGCCAACTCTAGGTACTTATGCTGCGTTTGGCAATGCCAAACAATAGAAATTTCTATTCTTTTGTTCCCGTAAGTAAATTTGGAACAGAAGTTTGTTTGGTAAATTTTTTATTCCCGGGAATAAATTTGGAATAGGATCAAGAAGTAAAAAAAAGTTGACTTTTTGTTTCTGGAAATAATTCCAGAATCAAGCCAATCCATTTTTTCTCTTCTTTTCTTCTTCCTTCTCTCTTCTTCTTCAACTGCCGCTGCCGCCACCGCCGCCGGTCACCAACGACCAGTTGGGCGTCGTCTGGCAAGCTCATCAAAGACTCGCTAGGATGGGCAAGGTTAAGCTCAGCCGACGGCTGGGCGAGCTCAGTCGAGCCTCGCCGAGGGCCAGTGACGCTCTAGTAAAGTCGCCGGCCCTCGTCTGCTGATCACCGGTCATCCCAAGGCCGGCAACCAGCAAAGTTTGAAGAAAAAGAAGAGAGAAAAGGAAAAGAAAAAAGAAAAAAGAAATAAAATTATTAAAAAAACGAAAGAAAATAATTTAGATTAGAAATTTTCAGAATGGTACCAAACGCAATTCTATTCTGGGAATAAAAACGCCTTAAAATGCTTAGAAATTATTCTCGGAACAGAATAAAAAAAAAAATCATTTCTGATTGTTCTCAGGAACAAAATAGTTATCAAATACGCCCTTAATGTACCACTTTGATGAGGGGCAGCAGCATCTCTCACTTTATTTCACCTAGTCTTACAAAAAAACAACCAAGCTACACAAGATTTAACCAATATGTAGGCTTATACATGAAACCTTTATCTCTACCCAATGAACTTCCATCAGTAACAATTTTCAAGAAAAGCAGTGAAGTCCCAACTTGTAAACTCCAAACCCAAACCCAAAACCCTATCCTGTAATATATGACAAAACTAAAGAAAAAAACCATCAGTTAACATACCTCCGTAAATGATGCGCGTTTTGGAAGCAACTTCTGCAGAGACATTCTTTTTCAGCCAATCACGGCATGCTACATGGACTTCCTGAGCCTGCTGGGGGCTGGCCACCTTACCAGTCCCAATAGCCCACACAGGCTCATAGGCAATAACAATATTATCCCAGCTAGGCACAGCATCTGCAGGCAAGAAGAGGATGATAAGTTCTCAATTTACTGCATCTCAAACATAAGCTAGCATGAAGGTAAAAGTTACCAGCATAAGCCTTCAATTGCTGAAAACAGACATCAAAAGTTTTCCCAGCTTCTCTCTCTTGTAGAAGCTCCCCAATGCATGCTATAACTCCAAGACCCTCACTCAAGGCATAAGCTGCTTTCTTTCCAATAAACTACATCATAAAAATACCATAAATAGCTGAGTTGCATTTAAACCCAAAAAAAATAAGATTACATTGAAGTTGTGAATCTTCTACCTGGTCATCTTCACCAATAACGTGTCTCCGCTCAGAGTGTCCAAGAACAACCCACTTGCAGCCAATATCCTTCAACTGCTCCACACTAAAATGGCCAAAATAAACTCAGCAATTATTCTAGAAGAAAAACAGCCATGAGATCGAGGCTAGAAATAAAACTGCATTAATCCGTGTAATACTATGATTTTCACATATGCAGTTCCATCAAGGACCAATCAGTGAGTAATATAATTGCCTCAAAAATAATTCTTGAGTGTAACATCTAAAGGTACCCTAAAATGCCTTAGAGAGAGGTAGGGAGGGAGGGAGGAGGGGTGGGAAGAAGAAGAAGTAGTAAGGCTTGTATTAGTCATGTGTCATGCATTGAACACATCAATTGCTACCCTGAAAATTGTTGCAAACCAACTCGAAGAAACAAGAAATGCACATCTCGGAAATATCAGATTTTTTTAAATAGGGAAGAATAGAAGAGACTTATTTGCCAAATTTCCATAATTCTATCATTACTAAGCATTACTACAGCAGTACAAAAATGAAAGAAACCACCATAGTCATTTTTCAATCACATGCGATGTCCACGTTACCTTCCCTGTAAAATGAAGCACAGAAGAAACCATATATATGCATATGCAAAAATATGAAATTTCAATTACCTTATTGACTTTTAAAATGAAAACACCTCGGTTCACTTGCAGTAGGCTTGTTAATTAAAATTATTTTCCTAGAGCGGGATCTTCAAACACGAACGAAGTTAATCACTCACAAGACATGATATCCCAACTTTATCACTTATGCATATGATATCATGGAACCTAGCAGACTGGAATTCTTTCAACCAGGATGAGCTTCCATGAAGAGAAGGCAATAAAAGTGAAGAAAAAAACACGGAGAAAACCTTGGTTTTGGTGTCTTGTGTATCAACAAGTAACAGCAACCTACCTGATTTCTCCAGTGAAAGCTCCACCTTTCCCAGTCCAAGAGTTTTGAGAAGCTATCTCAATTCGTGGCGTTAATGAGTTCTTAACCTGGTCAATGTATACAAAGGGAGGTGCCACAACGACATCTGCACAGGCCACAAAAGGAACATCAGGCAAAATGAACAGCGCATAATTAAGGCGAACATATGTTAGTTTCAGCTTAGCAGAGTGCATGCGCGCGCGTGTGCACGCACGCGAGTGGCAATGCCCTTGATTATCAGCTTCTTACCCATCCACTTGCTACAAGTTACTAGCAGGCAGTAAGCCACCAACTACAGCCATAAAAGAGAAGCAAAAGATGCTTCCCAATAACTCCATCTTATGCATTTAACATTATACTAGTGATAGTCAATCTCGAAAAGGATGGACACATAAGCATCATTTATCAACTCCATGGGAGAGATAGTCAAATTTTTCTGTATAGGTAGATATAATTACCGAGGCAATGGTCTTGAACTCCAATTTTTCAATTTAAGAATTTAAGCAAACTCAGATAAATCCATCTTCAAATTTAAGAATTCAAACTAACTTAGATAGCTCTATTTTCTTATAGTTCCCTTAATTGTGCAAAGTGCTAAAGACATTTAAGCCATGGGAAGCAGCATCACTCCATAATTTAGTGTTATTGAGTCACATTTTCATGGCAAAGCTGGAACAGTAGCATTTAAGACAAGCTTTAATAGATATACAACTGTAATGTTCTGAGTAAATCTACCAGAGAGGAGTAGCTCAAGACGGTGAAAAGAGAATAGGCTTGACCTGGAATTCTGTAATTCCCTTTCAACATCATCTAATTTTTCTAAGTTCCTAATTATTACCGCCTCACTCCAACCTAAAACTCAACGAAAGTTCAAAACTTTTCTAACTTAATTAAGCAAACCTAACAATTTGTGGAGGAGAGAAGATATGATGATAAAAATCTGGTCAAAGGAAACTGGGACTCACCAACATCAGGCTCCAATGTAGCGCTGTTCAAGTCAGAAACAAGCTTACTGATGGAGTCTTTAGTTCCATTCTACATAAAAGAAATGTCAGAAGATGCAACAGTTAGGCTAAAATTAAATGGTACACAGAGAAAACGTGTAGAACCCATTGTGGTTAGCATAAAAAGGCAGCTCTCATGAAGTTGACGAAAGAAGAATTTCGAGTTTCCAGAACTTGCAGTCCCCACGAAGTGCCAATGCAGGCAAATCTAATTGAGACCACTTCCATCATCTTTCTACAGCTACATTTTCATCTACCACAAGTTAAATTACACTGCACAGCTAGATAAAACGGGTCTATGCAATGCCATTCAGTTTAGTATATTTAAAAAGCCATCGACCCTCAGTCTACCATCAATTTTCCATTCAAGCCAACAGGATAAGAGAGCACTTACACACTTCCAGTTTCCACCAACGAAGAACTGCAATAGCAACAGAAATGATCCATTAGAAATTGACAAAATCAATAAGAACCAGTCGACCGCGTGTCTGAAAACAAAACCGTCCATTCGAATTTTAGAAAACTCAACGGAATTTCGTAAATCTCATCGAACAGACACTTCCAGTGAGCATCAATCACGGACTCAAGCCCTACCCAACGACTCGTGGCCAAAATCGAACGCCGCCGCACGTAACAGAATTTACCAGCAATCACCCAAAAAAAAAAATTAAATAAAAAGAAAAGAAGAAAAGACGGAATGCGAACGCGAGACGAGCGGGAAAAGAAGGCAATGCGCGTGGCGATTGGATCTACCTTGCCGGTGCCGGCCATGGCGACGACGCCTCTGCACGGCTTCTGATTAGAAGAAGCAGAAGAGAAGCAGATTCGAGAATTGACGTGCTCGGAGAAGGACTGGGCGGGGGAGAGGGAAAGGGAGCGGTCGAGGTTCGAGGAGCGGCGGAGGCCGGAGAAATGGGAGGTGAGGGAAGTGGAAACCACCGCCATGGCCGGAGTCGAAGGGGGATCGAGGTTTAAGCTCTGGCTTTCTGCGTGCGGTAGTGGCGGTGGTGGCGCCTCTCCCTGTCTTTGGTTGGTGGGCTTTGATGGGGGGGAAGAGGAGGAGATTTTAACCACTGGCGTCGAAGATTTATTGCAATCTCAGGCTCCGGATGAGACAGCCTCCCCCCACGATCGACGGCTCACGCGACGCGAGGGAGAGTGGTGCGGCTTACGTTCTACGCGTTCATGGGTTACGTCGAGCGGAAAAATCAGAATGGGAAATGACTCAAATAGCCCATAATTTTTTTTCCTATATATGTAATATAATTACTTTTAAATATTCAATCTAGTCTTAGAATTCTTTCAATTGTTCATTCCCTGATCTCAAATTTTCTTTTTATAGAAAATTGAAATTAATTATTTGGCGATATTCACTAGTTTTCATAATGACACCATTGCACAAATTTTAAAATATCTTTAATTTCAATCCATCTTATATGCCATCTTTTTATTACCTTTTCACCTTTTTATCTTTATAAATATAATCATAGTATTTAATTTATGACATCTGCAATAATGGTGATTAAACATAACATCATTTGGAGTTAAATTATTGGTATTCCTTTCATAAGCATGTATGTACATAAAGATTATTAGAAACGACAATAATTTATATAGATTTCTTGCAACCTTATTAACTTGAATCTTGTTCTTGACTTTTTAAACAAACAGAATTTCAATTTTTTTATATTTCTCATTTTATTATTTAGATTCAATTAAATATTTAAATTAGGAAATTAAAACAGTAAAGATGAGATTATATAATGGGTTAAAATTGTGGATTATTTGTGACATTTTTTCAGTGGGAAAAACCGAAGGAGAGTGACGCAACGCGCCCTGGAAGGCGGTGGGCTTGGACATAACTCTCGTGGTTGTAGGTGTCGCTGTCGTTCAACGAGAAGACAATTTGGCGAGGTAAAATAACCGAAGGTTGTCTGGAAAGTGTGGTAGAAAACTACGCCGTTTCATGTTTCTTTGGGACGGATAACGCGAGGCCTTCTCTCTTCTTCTGCCACGTCAGGCTACCGAACAAAATATCAGCCGGATGGATATATGGATCGAGTGCGAGAAAACCTCAGAGCACTTCCTGTGAAGGAGCTCGGGCGACCGTACACGTGTCCCCGTCAAACCGAAAGGGGCCGATCTCGCGGTCCCCTGGGCCCGAGATCGAAGGTGGCTGTTGCTGTCATCGGTCTCGCCGTACCGATTTTTTGTTAGTGCAGTAAAAGATGAAAACATTAGTACTTAAATAAATTAATGAACAGATTATGGAGTTTTTGTACCGGAAAATCAAGAGGATTGCGGCCCATCCGAGGGCAAGCTGTCCACCTAACAAGACAAGGGTAAACTTGGTAATGTCTTGTCGTGGTTGCGGGTGCAATGAGGGGAAGGGACAATTTTTTCTTAATTACTGAATAGAGTTCGTTGGAAGACAAAGAAAAAAAAAAAGAATAGAGTTCGTTGAGAGAAGCGACCCATCTAACTTGATAGTGGTTGCTGGACTTCTAGTTGTACTTTTCACTTATTCTCTCCCGCATGCTTTTCTTGTAAGTTAACATTTCAGTTCGGAGTGAGCACGATTATCTAAAAACTGGACTATGAAGAAGCGGTTTGGTTCGAAATTTTATGATATAAATAGTAAATTTCAGATTCCAAAATTTTGTGAACTTATTTCGACATACATCAAATTCTATGAATCTGAATTTTGAACGAGTTTTTATATTTTCCTTATTCTATATATTTGTGCAATCCTCAGGCATTTCATGTGTTGAATAATAAATGTGTAATTCGAAACTATTAATATGAGTTTTCATTTTCGACAATAACTATAATTGAGATTTTTAAATAGTTTATAATTTTCTTATGTCTTTTGAGTAGTGAGTCATAGCAAATAGTGTTTATTATAGAGGCAATGATTTACCGTAATAATTTAGAGTTAAGGTAGAACCTGAGTAAACCTTAAAACCTATTATGAGGTAGATTATAGGTTTCTAGGCATACAAGATAAGTTCTAAATTACAAAAATTAAAGAATATGTTCTTACAAATAGTTTCAAAGTATAACTTAAATGAAACCTAAAACTGCTTCCCCTAGTGTCAACCACATATTGAACAAAAAGAAAAGGAATAAAGAAACATTTCAATCACATATATCTTGGCTCACATAACGAAAAGATTTTGTACCCCATCGGTCGGATTTGGATACTCTAACCATAGAATTGGACTGATTTGGACAAGCGATGTACTTTCGGAGCCCATCGCTTGATTACCTAGTTAACTCGACCCAACTCAGTTGGAGCTCAAATAATTGGGTGTGTCTCTTCTAAATAAGAACCAATGGACTGGCTTGGTGATACTTGGATCTAGTTCATGTGGATGATGGTCATCACAAGGCTGATGCTATAGATTGCTTTCGAGTGGTCTCTATGCTAGAAGAACCGGACCTAATTGAAAGCTTTAGCTTTGTGGTGTAATCAATGTCCGAAACCACAGGTTGGATATGTTTTTATCTTTGATGTACTACCAATGCATTTGATGAATCGACTATGATGAATCATCTATAGAATGCAACATACGTGCAATCTTCGATGTATTCATCAATGTAGTTGTTATACCTCTTCAAGCTTGGAGCAAGGATCAACTTAATGGGAAGAGAACAAGAAATGAAAGGAAAGGAAGGTGTAAAATGCAATGGAGGAGAAAAGAAAGAAGAATAGGAATGGCGTGAATCAATTGTAGGATCGTACAAGACTTAGTTTGGAGTGAGACTAGAGTTCCCTCCTCCCACTAAGCCTTTTCCTAATTTGTCATTGCCCTTATCAAATTTAAGTTGTCTGACTCCACACTTAAGTTCAGCGAAGTGTTCTTACTCATATATCAACATGCTTCCAACAAAGCTAGGGTTTCAGTTTGGCTTGATGACGCCACGGAAACCGTCTTCGCAAATCCATCCGCCACTCTTCTAGTTCTGTCTCTACAGACACAAGCTATGCTGCCTTCTGATTTGCCTGCCTCGAACGAGTCATCTATGTTCACCTTCAAATTATTTTCGTCCGGTGCCTTACAAACTACAGGTGAAAACTTTTATTTCTTCCTTAATTTTTTGCTTCCTGGATTCCATCGCTCAAAGCTTTTCCAATCTGCTAAGGTAGAGTCCACCGCCTGTGATGGATTTGGAACACGTCTTCGGAATACGAAGTGATTTCTAGCCTTCCATATTTCCCAAATAATTGTCACTAGAAATTTCCATGTTGACAGCTCTACTTTTTGCCTAAGCTTGCCCATCAATCACTTTTATATACAATTCTTTTGACACAGTTGGGCTTGGCTAAGGTCCGACTGGGTTGGGCTAGGCTTCCTCATTAACTGCTATTGCTTAAGTTCATGAAAATAATCTTTGGGCCTTTGTACTAAAAGTAAAGTCTGAGGTAGCTTATATATACCTAAGGTCCTAAACTCATGATTACGTCTACATATGAATTTCAATTATATTTGGATGCATGGAACCTCGACTACACACTCGATAGAAGACTAGTTGATTACCAAACCACCTTATTTAGGAATAACCTTAGAAAAAAAAAATCCTAAAATCCTCACCGCGGAACACTAATACTTTAAGCTTTCTTCTTCCCATCGATATCCCAAAATTTGTTGCAATGATGCAAAAATACCTTCTGTCATTATGGCCGTTGAAAATCTGCTGTTTGACAGTGTGCGTGACAGCTAAAATTCTAATCCATTAAATTCGTTTGGCTGCAGTTATTAATAAATACTATCATGTCAGATATTTAACAATCTTTATGAGTGGAAAATTTAATGCGTTATTGGTACAAGTTTGGGATTATTGGTGAGATGAAAAAAAAAATTCAAAGTATTAATGCCCCACAGAGGAAAAACTTTAAAGATTCCTGGTGAAATTATCCTAATGTCTATGAAAGAAATGCATAAAATACCAATCCATATCTGATAATCTTTGCAATAGAGCGCTTTGCTTAATTCGCGTTTCATAGAATTTCTTTCGATGTTTAATGGTTGATGACAAACTTTTTTTATTTATTGAGAAAGGTAAAGATTGACCAATACTTTTTACTATACATGGGGGAAATTCACTAGTGTAGTAAATAATACATAAGGTAAGTAATCTATGAATGAATTGAGTAATATTGATATATGTCGTGGTCTTTTTCCCATCGATAGAAGGAAATATCACGAGATTCGGCTGTGATTACTTCCTCAACGAGCTTGTGAAGATGATACCCATGCCGATGGTCATCTACGTGGGAAAGGTCAGCGGTCGTCGTGGTTGTTGGCGGTTTGCGATTCTTCTTGGAGCTAATGACGAGTTTGAGAGAGAGAACTGCTACTAATAGTAAATAATGCGCCGGAGACCTATTTCCTAGATATCGAGGATTCGAGAACCAACGTCGAGTTTTCTTGTTTAAGAGTAGAGTTTCGAGTTTAAATACTGATATCTAGTCATATTTTGAAAAATGATTTTTATTTTTAGAATTTAATCCTAGGTTTTTTTTGTTGATTAGGAAAATATTTTTCATTTCTAAGTGAAATAATAACCGAAAAACGAGGAAAGCGTTTTTACCGCGATCGACGAAGTTCATTTGGCCCGCTGATTATGTAGACAACCTAAGGACGGGACCAATACAATGATAATTCAACGACTTAATCGATGGGCTTAATACTGAACCCAGCACAGTCCTTTCCGGAAAAAGCCCGAGCCCGACGACGCCCGCCGCCCATTCCGCTCCCTATAAGACCGCCCGGTAATCGGAAAACGCCCCATTTCCCCGGCGGTTCAAGGAGCTGACCGACTTCTCGGTTGAACCGATCGCCGGGAATTCGCGGCCGAGGAACGCCGGAGAAGAAGACGCCGACGACGAGGGAAGATAGGAGGAATCGAAGATGTCGGGCATGGGAGACGGGTACGTGGGGACGGCCCAGGATGCCGTCAGGATCCGCCGCCTCGAGAAGCAGAGGGAAGCCGAGCGCCGCAAAATCCAGGAGCTCAAGACCAAGTCCGCCTCCGACAAGGGCCAGCCCGGCCTCCTCCAGTTCGGCTCCGGTACTTCCGAGGTCCGCATTTCCTTCTTCGCTTCCTAGGGTTTTTCTTATTGCTTTCCTCGTTCCTTTGCGTTGCGATGTGATTGATGCTCGTTCGATGTTGGGGGGATTGTTTTAGATTCTCGAGACCGCGTTCAAGAAGGAGACTATTGGGTTGGTCACGAGGGAGCAGTACGTTGAGAAGGTGAGTAGCTCTGTTAATTAGCTCATCCGTGCCTGGCCAGTGTTTGATTCGTGGCCGCTGGGTGATGATATATGAATTGCGTGATTCAGAGGGTGAATATCCGCAACAAATTTGAAGAGGAAGAGAAGGAGAAACTTCAGAAGCTACAACAAGAGTAAGTGCAGATGTTATGGACTTTAGGGTTGTTGAATTTCTTCTTCGCGAGTCCAATTTTCGCCATTTCTTCTAGTTTATGTGGTTAGTTATGATCGGGTTTAGTTACTTTCGGTTTCCTGTTTGTATGCTTCAGGGAGGAGGAGCTTCAGTTGCAAAAACGTAAAAAGAGGAAAATTAGGGGAAGTTCTCGATTGTCTTTCACGGATGATATCGAGAATGGAAGTGAAGAGGATGATGGGGACGACGGTAAGAAGTTTTTCTAACCTTTTCCAAACGTTAGATTAGGGGATTGCTTGCCATGTCACATGATTGTCTAGTGATAAATCGTGGTGGGGTACGTGTGCGGCAATCTGCTGTCACTATCATAATTGTGGTGGGATGTGTGTTTATGTAAACTGGGATTCAATCTAACTTGTGCTGTTGATCAATGGATGCTATCATCTAGGGTAAGAAACCAAAGACTTTTGTAGCAAGATTATCTTTTACATGGCATCCATTCTTCATTTAATAGCAATATTGTTGCGGTCATCTTGGTCTTTAAATGACAAGGCAGAAACACTGTATCCAGTATATGAGAAGTCACAAGGGAGGAGTGGATTTTGGTCGATGTTTTGGAATATGTTGATCATTGTCATCTAGAAACTGTGGAGGGGCTGAGAACCCTATATCACATGTTTGCGACATGATTGTATGTCGAGGAGAGAACTGAATAGTTATTGACGGGGTCACCTAAATTTGACTTGAATTACAAAGGAGCGAAGTAGCACTTCGATATATTTTTACCTAAAAAAGGGTTTTTTTTTTTTTAATATTTATTTTAAGAGTTAGAACAAGGTGCTTGACGTTTCTTTTTATCTCCTTATGAGAAAAACTTCTTTTCAGCAGAAACACAAGAGACAAAGGGGTTGGGCCGCGGTAAATTTGGCAAAGACCCCACAGTTGAAACTAGCTTCCTTCCTGACAGGTGTCACTTCTCCCTCTCCCTCTCTCTCTCTCTCTCTCCATGCCTGTGTATGTGAGTCACTGGATAAGTAGAGTGTGTTTGTTGGAGTTGGTCTGCTGGCTAACACTTAAGCTTAGGGACGCTGAGGATGCTTTTTCAGTGAGCGGGAGGCAGAGGAAGAAGCTGAGCGAGAGAGACTGCGGAAACAGTGGCTGCGTGAGCAGGAGCAGATTCGAAGTAATTTTTCGTTCTTACTATTTCAACTATAACTCTTACCTGTGAAACAGCATTTGGTTAATAAACGTTGTCCTTGTCTACAGATGAACCCCTGGAAATTACTTACAGCTACTGGGATGGAACAGGACATAGGCGAGTGATCCAGGCTAGTAGATCCTTCTTTAAACTTTTTATTTTATGTGTTCGTCTGTCAGTGTCTCTTCATATCTTTCGGTTCTTCAGGAATTTTCATTTGCTAAGAGTTAACTTCTCTTGTGTTCAGGCTAGAAAGGGTGATAAAATTGGGGATTTTCTTCGTGCTGTTCAGCAGCAACTGGCCCCTGAATTCAGAGAAATCCGGACGACTTCAGTGGAAAATTTGCTTTATGTGAAAGAAGATCTAATCATTCCACATGTAAGATTATTTTGGAATTTGGGGTGTATCTATTTACTTTTGGCTTCTTCCTTCTGCTAAGAGGATTTTGATCTGTTTCTCTTGTTGAATTTCAGCAACACAGTTTCTATGAGCTGATAGTGAATAAGGCTAGGGGCAAAAGTGGACCGGTAACCCCTAACTCCTTTCACATTTACTTTTGAGTTGTTCGTATCACATCGCTTGATAATGAGTTTCTACAGTTGGTGTTAGAAAGTAGTAGAGATATGATTTATTGGGTGTGTAGGACCATCGTGTGTGCTTAGTATCACGGCAGTAATTTTAAATGATGCCGGCATCCTTTGTCCTTATTACCAAGTTGGCTCCTCTTCTATAGTGGGTAGTTTCTTTTCGTTAAACTGACTTTGTTTCAAGTTGTGGGAACAAATGGTTTGTAACCATCAAATGGGAATGATTTCATCTAGATTGACCTAAGAAATTCTACTTTGCAATTATTTTCGCATTGAGCTCTTGTTGCATGTCACTGCGTTTCCTTTTTCAATGAAGTCTGCTATTAAAATTATTTAGGAGGAGGTTTCGCCTAATTAAACTTTTGCCTTGTCCTTTTGGTTTCGAATAACCCCTCTTATTTGTCATCTTAAACAGCTATTTCACTTTGATGTGCATGAAGATGTGCGTACCATCGCTGATGCAACAATAGAGAAGGATGAGGTACATTCCCTGCCTTTCTTTATTAATTTATCGTGTTGC
This sequence comes from Eucalyptus grandis, assembly GCF_016545825.1. Lineage (NCBI taxonomy): Eukaryota > Viridiplantae > Streptophyta > Magnoliopsida > Myrtales > Myrtaceae > Eucalyptus > Eucalyptus grandis. Next base: position 26,948,154 of record NC_052620.1, read on the forward strand.
ATGCTAGGAGTTTGGAGCATAAGGCAAATGGTTGGCAGTGGTTAATGTTAATTCTGTGGATGTGATATCGAAACATTAGAAGTTAGCAAAATTTGACTGGCACCCTTAAATGCTATCTGCTGCATCATTTTTAGCTGCGTCAGTTCTTTCACAATTCCCTAATGTGAATTGTGATTTCTGGGTTTGACTAATGAGGGGCTACGTGAGCTCAATTGCAAGCTTGAGGTGGGCAGCATCATGTGAACTTTGTCTCTGAAATATTTAATGCCTTAGTCAAATGAGACAATTTATCCTTATATATTAGTGGGCATTAATCACCCGTACACTCTTGAGTGTTGGGGGCACCAGTCTGTCTTCATCATTAGCCAGATTTGCTGAAAAGAATCCACTCTTGTATTATGTGTAACCCCGAGTTAATTTTGCACGCTTTTCTGCGCAAACCATGGAAGAGAATCGGTTTTTATATTGTATAATTTGTCTACAGTCCCATGCGGGGAAAGTTGTGGAGAGACACTGGTATGAAAAGAACAAGCATATTTTCCCTGCTTCAAGATGGGAGGTTCGCGCTCTCTCTCCCCTTCTCTCTCTGTCTCTCTGCTAAACAAGGTTGACTCCATCATATGACGTTGCTGTTGTGCTTTCTTTGTGCAGATATATGATCCAACAAAGAAATGGGAACGGTACACAATTCATGGTGATTGATGTGACGGGGGCGGATAGATGTCGGGGTGTCAAATTTGTTTGGCAAAGCAATTTCGAACTTATTGTTGGATTATTTGGCTCAATTTCATGCAACTATAGATTGATATCGGGTTGAGTTTGAGTCAAATGTTTTTGATGGGGGTGCCAGAAATACATCACCGGTGAAGTCCTTTCATTCTAGTCGCTGGGATTCCTGAGCTGATGTCTGACCTTACCTAGTCCCGCCCCTTTGGCTGTTCTGTGTTGTATGTGTCTTGAACATTAATGTCGAAAATGGCAGAAACATGACGCACGCATTGCGGAATTTTTATTTTCCATCATGGAGCAATGTAACTCTTTCTGACGCTTGGTAAAGCGCATGTTTAATCCTTGTGAAAGAAAATCATTGGAATGTCTCTAGTCCTGACTCCTGAGTGCCATTGCCTAGTCTGCCAACAGCGAGATTGCATGCCTTATGTAAGTGGCGCAATGATGATTCGGTTTCTCCTGAGATCTTGCCTTGACCTGTTCGATTTTTTAATTTTATATATGAAAGGGTGTAGCGAAAATGTATCTGATTCTTTCGTCTCAATAGTCATCACTAGTCGTCGGCGTCGGCCTTATATGTTGCAGGGTTAAAATTGAAAAATATTTGGACGCCTTGATTCCTTACTAAGACCATTCAAACACAGTTTCTTATGGGTTAATATTTTGCACGCCAAGTAATTTGATTTTTGAAAATCCAAACAAAAAAAGGGGGCTCGTTTGTGATGCATTCTTTGAATAATTCATTATTTCCTGAATTAGGAAATCATTTTTCGAAATATCTTAACCTAATGGCGGTTAAGAAATTGAGGAATGCCGTGAAAAAGAAAAACTAGAAATTATGGATGCTTCTGTAAAGCAAACCGAGTACGGCCCGCTGCCAAATATGTAAACAGGCTCCCAAGAGTTCTCTTGAAAATCGTGTGGATGCTTCCAAGGTGATTTTGTACTTCGAAAAAACATGTACCGTCTTAAACTGAATAATTTTAAAAATTTATTCATAAAAATGATTACTTATATCACTTAATTTTTTTTTAAATCACATATTTTTCGTTGAACAAACGCACGGTTTTTTCCGTCCCATGTTTTCAACGAGTCGGATCAAAGGTGTCCGGGAAAAATGAAACTTTTGATAGGCACAATTATGTTTGGGCCGAATAGAGTTCTGCAGGGGCAACACCCAAGACAAAGGCGGGCCACGACAATGTCCAACGTTAGTTTTTTCCTAGGCTTAGCCCAGCTTCCGCGGACGGCGCAGACCATACGATGATGATGTCCCAGATCGAGACCGGAGGGGGAGTTGGTTTGATCTCGCTTTCGGGTTTGAGAGGGAGTCAAAAGCACCCCGTGCGATTCCCCGTCGATAAATAGCAACGAGGAGAAGGCGAAAAAGGCCCCCCGGAAAAATTGAAAAAACACGCCCCAAAAAAAAAAGATAGAAAAGAGCGAGAGAGCATTGACTAGTCTGCAGCTGCTGCGCCTCCGATGGCAATGACGAGCTCTAGGGTTTTCCTCCTCGCCCTCCTCCTCCTCCTCGCCTCCCCTCTCCTCCATGGTTAGCTCGATCGCCCTCTCCTCCTTCCCTAGATCCGCCGTCGTCGTCGTCCTTCTTCTTCCTTCTTTTTTTCCCCGATTCGGATTCGCGGCGGCGTCCTTTGCATGCGACGTTTTTCTCCCGTTGGCGCGGCGCGATCCCTTCGATCTGTTGTGCGGGAGCTGTGATCTGTGTTTTCGGCTTCGTTTCTTGATGAAGTTCGCTCGCTTTTTCGGATCCTTATCTCCTCGATTAGTGTTCTCTGGGAGCTGAATTCTGAATCGGCATCAAGTTCGTTTTTTTTTTCCCCTTTAATTTCGTTGTGCGCGGATTCGCGGCGTCGGCTTGCGTGTGGCGTAGAAGCGCGTGCGTGAGCTTCGTTCGTTTCCCAGATTTTTAGAGAAGAATAGCGCTTTCGAATGTACTATGCGATTGCATGTCGTTGGAACGTTAGAATCTCTGTTTAACTGTCTGTGTATTGGTGTTGCTAATGGAATTGGTGTTGTTGACTTTGCTGTCCTTTGACTTTTTCTTTGATGCGTCTGTTCAAATTGTTCATCTTCAATTGCGGTATAGGATTGCGTGGTATCGTGTTTCTCATTGATATCGAGTTTCAGGACAAAAGCCTTTTCTTTAACTTGGTGTACTTATCGTATGGATCGTCTACTTGATAGTGGCCAGGTGCCAATCGGATTCAGAAGGCGATGTTGCTGCTGAAGACGGAGGCGAAGTTGGAATTGTTGGTGAAGATGTCCAAGACTTTGGAGATGGAAACTTCAGCCCGGCTCCGGGTGTAACCACGGTTACCGTTTTCCCGAAAAACAGCGCAAAATGTGAGAATCTTCTGGAATAATCGCGTATTTTCCTATTTTGCTTTTGTACGACCAAGATTGCTCATCTTAAAATTAAATCTGTCTTGCAGTGGTGCCAGCAGGAGAAGAGACTGAACTGCTTGTTGGGATGAAAAATGATGGTAGTGGATTTCTTCCTCTGATGTATCACATCCATTATCTTGATGCATCACATGCTTAATCATGTGTCAGTTGTTTCAAATTAGCACTGTCCATGTGGATCATACAATGCAAGGGACACTCTTGGCTCCTAGCAATCACTCTGGAGGTTGTGTTCTGTTGGGGGCCTTGGGTTTGTCTTACTATATATATATATATATATATTAATTCTCCTATTTTTATTTTCCTAAGCTCGTTTCTGGAACTAAGCTTTCTTTCTGTGAATCATTACAGGAGATTCAGATGTAAATGTGATTGCCATCAAGGCCAGTGTTCATTTTAACTTTGATCATAGCGTGTTGGTTCAAAATCTAAGTACTCAGGTAAGTTTCTGTGTGCTTGTAAATAGTGCAAGATGCTGTATGCACTGATTCCTCATCCATCTGCAACTGAATTCCAGTGTGCACAACTGTAAAAGTTTGTGTGGCTAATGACTGAAAAAGTAGAAAGAGAGAGTTTCGATATTGCAAAGCCCTTTTTATTTTTAATTTTCACTCTTCATCCCCGGTTGCTGCTGGTTGGTTGCTCAATAACTCTTGAAACGTATTGATGTGAAAATTAGAGTCATTTTGTACAATTGGGAATTGTGGATTTTCACCTTGAACATTAGGCTCAAGTCTCGATGCAAATTTATTTGAGAGGTTGTTAACTTAATTAATTGGTTTTGTAAAGAACTTGAAATCTCCTTGGTGTTACATCACTGGATTACTTCTGCTTAGTTGTAATGGGAAAAGCAAAATCATGATTGCTGATAATGTCTGACAAGCTGTAGAATCCGCTTTTTCTCCTTTTATTCTAAATTGTTCATTACTTTTGTCTTTCATGCCTATGTCCTTTATGTAAATATTCTGCATTTATGCTTGTTTCTTTGGATGCTTTCATCAGACAAGAAAGAAACATTACGATCATGTTGGAATCCACCACTGTAGAAAAGAAGAATGCTGTGTTTGGAGCTTGTGATACTCTGTCGGTTTATTTATTTGCTGTTTATCTGTGCTTGAAATTTCCTAGCAAAATTCTCTGTTAATTTTCGATGTCTCAAATTGCTTCAATGGTCAGGCATTTCATTTATTGGTTTCTTTCCATTGTAGGGTTTCAACAATGCTTCAGTTCCAGCTTCCGCTCAGGCTACCTTTCCCTATATTTTTGCTGTCAGCAAGTTCTTGCAGGTAAATATCTGGGAATATCTATGCATATGTATTTTCTACTGTCCAATTGTTAAATCTTGTCTGTGCTCCTTGCTAGTGTGTTTATTCTTTCACTACTACAAGCACTTACAAATCTATGACTTGAATGTATAGAGAGCTTAAGTGGTTATGTTTTCCCTGCAGGCTGGAAATTTTGATCTCGTGGGCACCATTATCTATGAGATAGACCAGCAACCATATCAAAGCATCTTTTACAATGGAACAATTGAAGTTGTTGAAGTTGGCGGTTTTCTTAGCATTGAATCTGTTTTTCTTGTTACTCTGGGGATTGCCCTTCTTGTCTTCCTTGGTTTATGGATTCAAGGGCGGATACAGCAATTCTCAAAGGTAATGGATATTGGAGTATATTCTGTCCTTTACAATAGATATGGTCTATAGACAATCACAATCTGTTTGTGGGATTTCTTGTTCGTGGATAATGCAATGAGTTAATAATTTGATCAACTCCTTGTCCCTTTGTGATATACTTTTTTAATCTAAAACTTTTACGTAACTTGTTGTCATCTATTCATTGATGATGCTATCTATACTATTATGCACGTGTGCTTGTCGGTGTGCGAGACAATGGAAATGGCTGAGTATGTTTTGACCCCTTCTTTTTCTTTTTTTCTTTTTTTCTTTTTTTTCCAAGGGCGACGATTGATTTTTTTCATTATATCACGATCCTTGCATCTCAATTTGTGCATCAAGGTCTTTGTGTTTATTGGCTCACTCCAACAGTCTAACTGACCTTTGTGTCCCTGTTCGTTTAGAAAACCAAGAGGGCACCCAAGGTTGAAGTGGGAACTGGAGCAACTGATGCCTCAATGGATGAATGGCTTCAGGTGCGTTTTGCATGATTGCGTGATTCCTATAGCTGCATTTTCTGTTCCAATAAATGCTTTTTCTTCCATTTCAATAGTCTTTTGTTTGAGACACTTGAACCGTGCCTTCTTTGGAGATATTATTTTCTATAATCCTAGTATCTTGACTAGAGAGAACTGCTACTGTCTTGGGCATATATCAACCTGGGAATGTCGTCGATAGCACATACAGCAATGCTGCTAGTCATTGGGTGTGAGCACAGTAATGGTTGCATTATGACCATTAAAGTACCCTTACCTTTGGAATGTGTTCTGTTCTATTGCCAAACCATCTTCTGTACCTGAATGTAGTAGACCTCCCTTCCCTTCTTTTGCTTGGGTCTACTCTCCCTAGTGAAATCAAATATGCTTATTCATCTTGTTTAATACAGTAATGTGCCTGTCTGTCTAACCATAGTGTGGTAGTGTTTGCTCTCTCTTTTCTACATATCAATTTAGAGTCTCTTTTTTCTCCATGGATCACAAGGCTGTGGTCCTTGTTTCCCTGGTTCTATTTCACCCTCAAAATCCTCTAAACGAACTCCCCTAGTGTTGTATAGCCATATATCCATGTAGACAAGAGACCATACCCCGCTCTCTTACATCAAAAGTTTGTGTAAACTTTTTGTTTATCAGCAGTAGAACCTGTTTGGGCTTGGCTTTTCATGGTATGGAAGGGTGGTCTCATGGTGTTAGATTATTTTCATTTGTCGTTTCCATCGTTTACCTACAGCAACAACCAAATAGTTCCGGGGGTGAGGGACAAGTCTGTTATTCAAATTCCCATGAAAGTGATTTTTCCTAGAAGAGGAAAATAATGCATGTTCCTAGAGTAGGGCACACCCAGAAGTAATAATTTGGCTAAGAAACTGAGATTGAGAGAGTAAGTCTATGTCTCATGCTTACTACAAAAATCTGTAAAATGGAGAGGAAATGGGGCCTGTTAGTTGACAAGGAAATATGTGTACTTTTATGTCCCTGTATTTAAACCTACAAATAAACTGGAAGAAAAGTTGATTGAATTTTATGTGGCAAAAGTAGAAAAGTTATTCCAGAAAGTTTGTGTAGGTTTTATGTGAATGACGTTTGAGCCAGAATAGGTGCATTGGTTGATGGATGAGTAAATGAGTAATTCATTTAGCACCGTGTGCATCATAGAGTTAATTTTATTGCTGTACCAGATAGTGCCCAATGGTTCAAACAGGTTTCATGAGCAAATGCTAATCATTCACCTGGAACTTTGAGGAAACGAGTGTTCAAAGTATACGACTCTTGTGCAAGTATTTAGCTATATTCTGACTATTTGTGAAAATACTAGCAGACTGATGCAGAACAACATAACATTTAATTGTTGTTCATCTACCCTCCGCGTATTGTGCATTCATGTCTATTCAGTCGCATGAGCCATGAAGTTATACTGAGGGGTGATTTCCAATGATAAATTCTTCCTCACATGAATGTGTTCCTCCTGTTGTTGATATACTTTTTTTACCCATGATATAGTTTTCTGAAATGGCTTGTAATAATTCTCTGCAGGGAACTGCTTATACTCAGTCTCTAGCCAGCAAGTCAAAGAAGAAGAAGTAGATAGGCATCCTGCAACTTCAGGTGCACGAAGCATTGGATAATTTGAGAAGAGCAGGCTAGTGAGACTCGCACTAGGCATTGGGATTGGATAATTGAGAGAGCAGGAGTTTGAGCTAGTTCTCGGAGTTAGATTTACAAAAGATCTGCCTAGCTGTTGTAGCATGTTGAAGAATACTTTTTAACATTTCTCGTCATGGATATTCTTAAAGTCAGAGGCTTTTCACCGGGATCTTGTATTTTTGAAATAGGGAGGAAACAGTTGCTCTTGAACCGAGAGTTTTTCATAGTCACATATGCTTGTTTCGCTAATTGCTTTCCTGTCGGTCTTTTAACTTTTATGCTGCTGGCCCGAGGCCATAACATTTTGTCAGCTAACTGATTTATTTCTCTAGCAGGTTGAGAGTGTATTACATAGTGAACTATCCCCATCAACCCCGTTTCATTGTAAATTGCAACATGAGATCAAAATAAACTTTTCATCTGACAAGACAGTGAGTGAACACCACAACTTGCCTTCGTCATGAGCCAGCGAAAAAAGATTGGCACCATTAATACTGTCAATATCTGAGACATTCAGCAATTCAAACTTCTTAATTTTCAATTTGACCCAAAACCATGACCCAGGAAATTCATTCTGTATCAAGCCGTTGATGTTGTCAATCTTATCAGGGTGAATAACAATTCTCTACACAATCACACTGCATATATATTGATGTCTGGCCTATATAATGTTTTTTCAAAGAATCAGCATCCTCAAAAGCCACTCTTGTAAATCCTTTTATCATTTGACTCAAGAGGCACTTTAAGGCTTTATATCCATAGCTCCGAAGAATAACTACAGCAGAGGATAAATGCAAATGCATAAGGAAACTATAGCTCATTATTATCCCTTGATGCATTTCAGAAGCAGGGTCGCCAGAATCTCTTAAAGTTGACATGGAGGCAAACTCAAATCCTTTTCCCATAAGCTTATTTCTGCTCCCCTCCTCTGAAACAGCTAAAGAATATGCTCTCTCGGCAACCCAAGCACCAGTAACAGGACCCTCCTCCCAAATCATACAGAGGATAGAAGAAGCGGTGTAGTTGGCAACGGACAGAATCTTCAGAGAAGAAAATTTACGCCCTTTAGCAGTGTGGCAGGATTTACCCCCCATCATCAACCACCTCAAACGCAGTGCTGACTAGATACATGCCAAGATTACAGGAACTCAGATGCACAGAAGTTGTCAACATCGAATAAGAACTCTTGGAATTTGAATTGCAGAAGGGTGTCAAATTATCACCCGTCCATTCTCTTGTAGAAAAAGGAGAGTAAAAGTCCAGAGCAATAAACTGATCCCAATCAAAACAGCTTCGCTATATCATCTCTGCCATCAAAAGGAAAGCAGAAAATACTCTCGCATCAAAGACTGATAGGACGACCAATAGGACGCCCTGTAGTGTCTCCCTCGAAAATGTGGTTGCAATACAAGTCCTAGGCCCTCTGTTCAAGCTTAACTCTAGATTGAAAGTTATTCGTGAAGTCATTTACTTCGAGAAGCTTCTCCATTTCCTCATTCTTCCCTGCACCATTAAAGATTTACCTCTGCATCCTGCACCTATACAATGACGACCAAAGCTAACGTTTTCTTGCTCATCCCTCAACTCCTGAAAATTCCCCTTGTCTTCATCATGGAGCTACTTGAGTATTCCTTGGAAAAAAGCTTTGAGGAACGAAGAGGGAGAGCCGTTTGACTTTTGATGTGTAAATTTTGAATTATCATCCTTCAAACGACTAAAATGCCCTTATTTACAATTCTCAATCTACAAAAAGTTAAAAACATAAGTAATATTTCGTCACTAAAGCTTTTTTCTAGTAATAATCACAGACAACTTTACAGAACAGCCATGAAACTATGGGTATGATTCCTCGGAAGATTCGCAGGACCGGATTCAGGAATAGAACTCTTTTCACTGCCGCTACAACTACTTGTTATGTTTCGATGCATGTCCAAGTCCAACATGAAGTCGTGCTTCATTTAACAATGCTTGCCAATAAAGGCGGGGTTATGAGCAACTCCTCCTACTCGTCTTCACCACCAACCATCAACATCAGGCATCCATTCCCCCTCCATTATTGCTTTCCATATTTACAGGCGAATATGAGTGCCTAGCACCAGAAGTCACGCTCACTTTTGCAGATTACAGTCAGAATTGATCGAATTTTTTTTTCAGACCATACACTTATGAGCACAAATATGTACTGGTTCTGACTTTGCCTACATGTGGGATCAAGTGAATTTCCACGGATTCTTGTCCATCACTGTCAGATGTGGCACTTCTATTGCCATAGTGGTTGATTGGATTGGTTGGATGCAATATCATCTTTCTTTACTTTGCCAGCTTCTGAGACTGAAGGTTCTGGTGAATGTTCTTCACTGAAAAGAGATTGCTAACGGCTTCCTAGATCTTCTTTTTCTTTAAACTTGGTCGACGCTGGTTTGAGCTACGGACCATATCTAAAGAGCCCAGTGGTTTGTCAAGTCATCCTTGGACAATTGTTATGGTGCCTGTGCTATAGCTGCATCCTGCTTCAATATTTCCAATGAACTTCTGGAGATTCTATTGACACTGATTACGATATAAGAGCGCAAGATCTTGGGCTCCTCCTTTGCTCAGCATCAGAACTTGAGCTTCTCAGTGGTTATTACAATGTGTGACATCTTCACAGGATTGGCTACATTGTCACACAACTTCAACAGCTTTTTGCTCCTGATTTGGAAGGATCTCTTGTTCAAATGCAGAGTAAGGTGGATAACTTTCAAGAGGAACACGAGAGGAATCATTTGGCAGCTGAAATAAGAACTTCTCTTGGTGATCTTGCCCCCTCAACCCCTCAGGTGCACTCTTCAAGCGCAAATACGAAGAGTCAAGCCATGGTGATTGGATCGATGTATGAGATACGTGAGGATGCTTTCTTTCAGATGAGAGTAGAACTTGCTAATATGATTCTGAATCAACTGAGGAAAGCTTTCTTGGAGAGAAATGCGATTTTGATACTGCAGCTCCTGAAACATTACGTCAAAGCTATTAGTAAGTGGGTCAGTGCCTTTGGTAGGATTGGAAAGCAGTCAGGCCTCATCTATTCGGAAATATTACTTTCCTGAGTTTATAGAAGGCTATTGTATTTCCATCCGATGCCTCTTATCAGAGTTATCTGCAGGCAAAGATCTTTTGGGGCCAATAGTGAAACACACAAGTGGAATTGCAAAAATGTTAATGCTGGAAGAGGTGAGAGTGGATGGTATAGAGAAATTTTTTTAAGAATTCTTGAAAACCATGTTGCAGACATCTGTGAGATGTCCAGCATGAAACAGTCAGCAGAAAGCGAACCTTGCAGTCCTAGTTTTGAAGATACTATTGATTCTGGAAAGCTCATGGGCCGAGTGACTGTCAAGAACATTAACATCAAATGGAGAATGTTTGCTGGTGCTGACTGGGATTACTCTCAAGTGACTGATGGACATTCTGGACTAATTTGCTGGAGGCATACGGCAATATGCTGGAACTTGCTCTGTGTGGTATTGAATGTCAGTATGACATCTATCCAGTTGGTGGATTTTGTGGGTCTAAACTTTCTATGATAGAAGCAAAGACGCACCACTTAGACTGGTAATTATGGAAGTTTGACGCACCTCATTTTCTCATTGTTGAACTTGAAGGTGCTTTGATATTATGACGCCAAAGATCATCCCAGAGAATCATCTTCAAAGGAATTGAAGCTTGATTTGGAAGCTGTGAGACCCGACCCTTTGATTCCTCTCAAGAAGTATAGGTAAAAAGGCTTTGAACTCATTTGCTTTTAGTTATCACTTATCTGGTGACTGATATATGGTATGGTGACGGACATATCAGTAAAAGCCTTTTGCACACCTTTGTGCATGTTTGTGGTTCTGTTTTTCACAAGGTCAATTTACTTGGGATTTAATGAATGATAATATTTGTAGATAATTTTGTACACTGTCATCTTTATGGAGTCCAGTTGTTGCATCTAAATACTTATAATGAGATTGAGTGGTGAAGTATGCCCTTGACAATTACAATTCACTTTGGACAAATACTCTGCTTTGGACAAATGCTTCTCTGGTTTGTTTTGGTGGGAATTGACTTTCTGCGGCACATAAGCCAGATACAGTATAGCGTATGAAAGGTTTAGTGATCCATGATGGAACAACCTGGTTGGATTTGTTATATTGGGGCCTTGTTCAAAGGAAAGCCCTTTACTCAATTGCAGTGATGATACTAGAAGAGTTCTGATGCGAGTTCAGTAGAACTTCTTAAATTGTATAGCTGCCAAATTAAGATAGTAGCGCATAATTTGGTTTTAGTCAAGAAGAGTTGTTGAAAGGGGATCAGAGGGGCTGCTGAAACTGCCAACTGACAAGGCCATTGATGGAAGATCCTGCATTTCACACTTATGTTGAGTCGTATGCCAAGGTAATATAGGCTTTTCACGTGGCCTGGTGACTCCATCAATAAATCTATAAAATCAAACTGCAGTAACATGGTTTCCTTCTCTAAATTTGTTTTTGATGGAACTAAACTTCGGCTACCCGCCTGCGCCACTATTTCGTTTCCTTATGCTCACGGTCTACGACCCTCCGATGCTACTGTCCTCGGTTTTGCCGAGACTGAAAAGAGATGAAAGTGCTTTTCAGGGAATTTATGCTGCATAGGTTGTGATGGTACTGAGGCAGCATCCGGTCTGTCCCATCACTATCTTCTATGCAGCGACCAGGAAATCTTCTTAATGAGATCGCAAGTCAAATGTTGGTCGAAATATACATGCGTGTTGGGGTAGATATTACTATGTGGTTCCGCGGGCGTCGGCCACGGTCGGTGATTTGCGTCGAGGATGGCCGGGGGACTCTCAGCCGAGGCAACTTTGGCCTCCTGCCGTGCTAGCTCCCGCTGCCGGCCCTGCCCCCGACCGCCAACTACCTGACGACGCTCTGCACCTTCCTTGTCCCTGCCGTACTGTTCTCCCTTTTGAGGAAGCGTGCAGGTAGCGGGGGAAGAAAGGACGAAGAAAAGAGGCCGGGCTGGGGAAAGAGGAGTGAGCCAGCCCAGGTGGACAAAAGGGAAGAGAAAAAGAAGGTGGGCCGGTTCCAGACCGGCCCAATCTCGTTTCCTCTTCTTTTTTTTTTTTTTAAACTAAAATTTAATAAATCCTATTACTATTAATGCAAATGCTCCTATATGCTATACAATTTAATGAGATTTTTGCTAAGGTTTAAAATTTAATCTCTAATTTTTTTATGCAATTAATAAATGATTAAACGGATCACCAAAATTTAGGTATCAATAATTACCAACTATATTGTATGATTAAAGGTAAATTTGGTAATAATTCTGTTTTTGAGAATAATTTTTGTTCAAAAATGACTTTTTTTAATTTTGTTCCATTGACGAGTTTTTGAGCAATCAAACATATTTGATAACTGCACAAAATCCATATTTTCATAATATAAAAATAACGAGAAATCGTTTGATATGATTTTAAAAAAAAAAATTTGAATGTTAAATTTCTTTTAATTTTTCAATTATTTTTGAGATTTTTTTTTTTTTTTAATGTTCTTTTTTTGGTTCAAACGCCAGCACTTACCTAGTCCGCATGCAGTCTGCATGTGATCCGTCGTAAAGGCATGTACTGTCGTAAAGGCATGTTCGGTTGTTGAATCATATGACTCGGCAAGAACATCGGTTTGACATGATACCCTGGATTCACATTCGAATGAAGTTGATCTGCATCTGTCTCACTCGAAATGCCTTAAATGGTCGCATACTTTCTAGAGCTGTTGGCAGAGCCACACGTTTTCAAGTTCTGTGTGAGATGCGAGAAATTAATACACCCCGAACACCGTCTCTTCCAGAAAAAAAAAAGGCAGACTATTGATGACAGCAAGTGAGCTGGTTCAACAGAAAAAGGCAGAGCTTTTTTCTTGGGCAGTTGGGGAGCTTACTCAATAAAGATTATGGCGACTTAGCCGCAAGCAAGGGAGATGGTATGTGCTACTGTCCTCATGTGAGGCCAATAACTGTGGCATGGTGTGAGGCTTTTGCAGTTCAATCTCAGCTTCTCAGGATCATTATATAACATGGCCTAGCGGAGCTCGTTCTGTCATCCATAACTAGAATTTTATCCGCTGCTTCTTTGTCAAGTCCCTATGAGGATTGTTCCGGCGCTTCTGTGCTGCTTGGTGCCCTTGCTGTTTGCCGCGAGGATCTGCCTGGGAGATGAGGACAAGGTCGAGGTTGTTGGCATAGGAGAATGTGCAGATTGCAAACGGAATAACATCAATGCCAAGCAAGCCTTTTCAGGTACATCAATTGGTCGTGTTGCTATAAGCATTGTGCATGATGCATACACAGTGGTGGTAACTTTGGCCTTGCGCCGAGCTGTTTAGTTTACCTGATGAGCTCGAGATGAATTTCTGGGGTTCATTTCACCTGCTGAAACAAACTAAAACAAAGAGGATGCGAGTTTCTAATTCAGTTTACCATCTCGCAAGCAGATTTTTCGATGATGCTCATTTCACAATTTGGTTTGAGCTATCTGTCTACTGCCCCCGCAACAAGAAAATCACCCAATGATCCTACTACAGTGCTCCTGACCGGATTACATATTTCTGAGAAATATTTTCTTCTGACAGAACATACTCTAAAATTGATAGCTGCATATCATATTTTTTCCCGTACTTTCATGATCTAGAGCGGAATTATGGACAATCTTGGGGAGGAGAGCATGATTTGATATCATCTGCATACGATCATGTTGAAGTCTTCTTCGATCAAATCTATCCATTTTATTCTTATTTGGACGGAGCCATCTGCATACGGTTAAGAAAGTAAACTAAGCGACAAATATTTCTGGAATCTTAGTGGAAGGAAGTCCTATGATAGGCATCGGTGGTTGGTTTACTTTCTTAACTGTAGATTCCAAGTATTTTTCTTTTTGCAAATGCATGCATTGTGAGAACACTGAGCATGCAGGATGTGCAGACAGAAAACCTTGCCATCAGGCAACACAAAAACAGAGACCTCTGTCTCACTGCAGATCCATTATAAGCGCATAATCTAGCAATTGAAGCTAAAGAGATGGCCATTCTAATGATGTTTTCTTATTCAGGGATTCGCGTGTCGATCAATTGCCTCACGCCCAAAGGAGAATACAAGAGAAGAGGAGTAGGAGAACTGAATGAAGAAGGGAAGTTCAAGGTACTGCTTCCCCCTGAGATCTTTGTCGAAGGGAAGTCGAAAGAAGAATGCTATGCACAGCTTCACAGTGCAGCGGCCACACCGTGTCCCTCTTATGGCAGTCCCAAGTCCTCCAAGATAGTTTTTAAGCCCGTTACTCATACAAAACGTACTTATGGGTTGGCCGACAAGCTAAAGTTCTCCCCAGCAACGTGCGCTTCTGCCTTCTTGTGGCCTAAGTTCAAACTACCGGGGAAGGGCTTCGGTCATCCATTATTCCCTCCAAAGAAGCTTCCTCCTCTCCCGCCGAAGGTCTTCCCTCCTATATATAAGAAGCCTCTCCCTCCCCTAGTACCGATTTACCAGAAACCGCTACCACCTCCGATACCGACATACCCGTCGCCCCTTCTGCCACCATTACCAGTGTACAAGAAGCCACTTCTTCCATTTGCCCCTAAATTCAAGAAACCGCTTCCTCCGATACCTATATTCAAGAAGCCACTCCCGCCTCCCATCCCTATATTGAAAAAGCCATTCAAGAAACCGATACCACAGCCATTCCCTATTTTCAAGAAGCCACTGCCACCGCCTTTCCCTTTCGTCAAGCCCCTTCCTCCGTTCTATAAGAAGCCGTTCCCCGAGATCCCTCCCGAGCAACCCAAATTTAAAGAGTTGCCTCCCTTCGTACCACATCTTTAAAGAGTGTTGAAACACGACTTCAGGGTACGAGGAGGAACTTCGTTTGATCAAATGAAGGCTGATTTGAGAGTTTTTTGCTTCTGCAATGATGCCTTAATAATAGGAGCACTACTAGTTGTGTTATTAGAGAATCACGAGACGAGAGTATGAGTGAAAAGCAAAGACCAGTGTACTGTTGTTACTTATTTATGCCAATAATGAGTTGTCTGTGTGTGTGTGACTTATTGCATTTGTAGTGCCTTAGATTTTAAACCTTGTATTGTGAAGCAATCGTGTTTATCTAATGTGAACAATTTTAAGAGTTTGAACATATTAGCCATCTATTTCTCCATTTTTCTGCGAGTAACTCAATCACCTATGGTCTCTTCAAGCTTATTATCAACTCTGTTAATCTTCCAAATGGCCTTCTGTAATAGCTTTTAGTTCTTCACCATCATATGATGGAGTGATATTCCCTTGAGTTCATCAAGCATACTGGGCTAGAAGCACAAGTCAGATAGATCCACTAGCATGAATCAGTCAAGAAAATCATCAATACCCTGTAATCTCCTCATCGGGCACATAACACTAAATCAGTTCCCCGAGCTCCCAAGTTGACTGGCAGCATTGCTTAGCAATAGCATCAGGTTACGAAGGAGAATTGTGGGCTCGTAAAGGTATGGTACAGAGTTTTCTCTCAAGTGCATTTGAGACAAAGA